>NC_088420.1:25244291-26444291 GCF_034236695.1 Oncorhynchus nerka
TACCACTACTACTACTACATACAGTGCATTCGGAAAGTATTCAGCCCTATTGACTTTTTCCACATTTCGTTTCGTTACAGCCTTATTCTAAAAATGATTAAATAAACCTTTGCCTCATCAATCTACACACAATACCCCATAATGACAAAGCAAAAACAGGTTTTTAGACATTTTTGCAAATTAAAAGAAATACCTTATTTACATAAGTATTCAGACCCTTTGCTATGAGACTCGAAACTGAGCTCAGGTGCATCCTGTTTCCATTGATCATCCTTGAGATGTCTCTACAACTTGTTTGAAGTCCACATGTGGTAAATTCAATTGATTGGACATGATTTGGAAAGGCACACACCTGTCTATATAAGGTCCCACAGTTGACAGTGCATGTCAGAGCAAAAACCAAGCCATGGGGTCGAAGGAATTGCTCCGAGACAGGATTGTGTCAAGGCACAGATCTGTGGAGGGCTACCAAAAAATGTCTGCAGCATTGAAGGGCCCCCAAGTAGAGAGTGGCCTCCATAATACTTAAATGGAAAAAGCTTGGAACCACCAAGACTCTTCCTAGAGCTGGCTGCCCGGCCGAACTGAGCAATCGGGGGGAAAAGGGCCTTGGTCTGGGAGGGGACAAAGAACCCGATGGTCACTCTGACAGAGCTCCAAAGTTCCTCTATGGAGATGGGAGAAACTTCCAGAAGGACAACTGTCTCTGCAGCACTCCACCAATGTGGCCTTTATGATAGAGTGGCAAGACGGAAGCCACTCCTCAGTAAAAGGCACATGACGGCCCGCTTGGAGTTCGCCAAAGACACCTAAAGGACTCTCAAACCATGAGAAACAAGATTCTCTGGTCTGATGAAACCATGATTTAACTGTTTGGCCTGATTGCCAAGCGTCACATCTGGAGGAAACCTGGCACCATCCATATGTTGAAGCATGGTGGTGGCAGCCTCATGCTGTGGGGATGTTTTTCTTTGGCAGGGACTGGGAGACTAGTCAGAGAGATCCTTGATGAAAACCTGCTCCAGAGTGCTCAGGACCTCAGACTGGGGTGAAAGTTCACATTCCAACAGGACAACGACCATAAGCACACAGCTAATACAACAGGAATGGCTTTGGGACAAGTCTCTGAATGTCCTTGAGTTGCTCAGCAAGAGCCAGGACTTGAACCCGATTGATTATCTCTGGAGAGACTTGCAAATAGCTGTGCAGCAATGCTCCCCATCCAACCTGACAGAACTTGAGAGGATCTGCAGAGAAGAATGGAAGAAACTCCCAATTTATTTTTAGATTTAACCTTTATTTAACTAGGCAAGTCAGTTAAGAACAAATTCTTTTTTTACAATGACAGGTGTGCCAATCTTGTAGCATCATACCCAAAAAGACTCGAGGCTGTAATCGCTGCCAAACGTGCTTCAACAAAATGCTGAGTAAAGGGTCTGAATACTTATGTAAATATGATATTTCAGTTTTTTATTTTTAATAAATTAGCAAAAAATTAAAAACAAACAGTTTTTGCTTCGTCATTATGTGGAATTGTGTGTAGATTAATGAGGGAAAACAATTATTGAATACATTTTAGAATAAGGCTGTAACCACAAAATGTGGAAAATCTCAATGGGTCTGAATACTTTCAGAAGGCACTGTATCACAGGAGGTTGGTGGCACCTTAATCCATGTATTCATGCCATTACATTTACTCTGTTCCAGCCATTATTTTGAGCCATCCTTCCCCCAGCAGCCTCCACTGATGTATATCTCACCATACAGTCATCTTCCAATGGGTGTGTTTTTCCTCTGTAGTTCTAATGAAGGATCGGTGCAAGCTCTTCTGTCGGGTTGCCGGGACAATGGCCTACTGTCAGCTGAAGGATCGCGTCATCCATGGCACGCCGTGTGGCCCAGCAACCAACAGAAGAGCTTGCACCGATCCTTTATTTACAAAACCTTTTTTTCTTCATCATTATGGGGTATTGTGTGTAGATTGATGAGAAAAAAAACATCAATTTAATCCATTTTAGAATAAGGCTGTAATGGAACATAATGTGGTGAAAGTCAAGGGGTCTGAATACTTTCAGAATGCACTGTACATACAAACACACGCACACACTTCTACACAGCCTCTCTAATACTTGTCTCCACTACTTCTACACAGCCTCTCTAATACTTCTCTCCACTACTTCTACACAGCCTCTCTAATACTTGTCTCTACTACTTCTACACAGCCTCTCTAATACTTCTACACAGCCTCTCTAATACTTGTCTCTACTACTTCTACACAGCCTCTCTAATACTTCTACACAGGCTCTCTAATACTTGTCTCTACTACTTCTACACAGCCTCTCTAATACTTGTCTCTACTACTTCTACACAGCCTCTCTAATACTTCTCTCCACTACTTCTACACAGCCTCTCTAATACTTGTCTTCACTACTTCTACACAGCCTCTCTAATACTTGTCTCCACTACTTCTACACAGCCTCTCTAATACTTCTCTCCACTACTTCTACACTTCTCTAATAATCCTCTCAACTACTTCTACACAGCCTCCCCCTGATAAACCCTTTCCATTCCCTCATGAACTGTACACAGTGGTTTTCAGAAAGTGTGCTTACAGCGCCGCAAGTATTAGGCCTACAACTTAGATGTGGTTTCCTTGACAACCTTCCTGATCCACGGAGTGCTTAAAAACCTCTTAGCACACGGATCCCGATTACGGGATCAAAATCGACAACATCTGGTGAAATTGCAGAGCACCAAATTCAAAATAAAAAATTGCAGTATTAAACATTCATGAAAATACCATTGTCTTACACGGTTCAAAAGCTTAGAATCCTGGTAATCGAACTGCGTTGTCAGATTTCAAAAAGGCTTTACGGCGAAAGCATAGCATTCGATAGGCTGAGGACAGCGCCTCACATTAGCATATTTTCAAACCAGCACAGGCATCACAAAATAACAAATAGCAATAAAATAAATCACTTACTTTTTAAGATCTTCCTCTGTTTACAATCCCAAGGGTCCCAGCTACACAATGAATTGTCGTTTTGTTCGATAAAGTCCTTCTTTATATCCCAAAAACGCTGTTTAGTTGGCGCCATTGAATTCAATAATCCACTCCTTCAAAATTGTTTAATATCTAAATAAACAATAATATTTCATACGGAGATTACTATGTTCGAAAGGAAAAGAACTAAGAGTGCGCCCACGTTTGCCCTGGCGCTCACCTTGGAAAGACTACAAATACTTCTTTATTTAAAAAAAAACAAGCCTAAAACCTTGTATAAAGACTGTTGCCACCACAAACATTGAGTGGCTGCTGCCAACACACTGACTCAACTCCAGCCACTTTCATAATGGGAATTGATGGAAATTGATGTAAAATATATCACTACTTTAAACAATGCTACTTAATATAATGTTTACATACCCTACATTACTCATCTCATATGTATATACTGTACTCGATACTATCTACTGCATCTTGCCTATGCCGTTCTGTACCAGCACTCATTCATATATCTTTATGTATATATTCTTTATCTCTTTACACATGTGTGTATAAGGTAGTAGTTTTGGAATTGTTAAGTTAGATTACTCGTTGGTTATTACTGCATTGTCGGAACTAGAAGCACAAGCATTTCGCTACACTCGCATTAACATCTGCTAACCATGTGTATGTGTCAAATAAATGTTATTTGATTTGATTTAGTGGAAGCCATAGGAACTGCAATCTGGGAGGCGGAAATTAGATTGCCCTCTGGTTTTTGCTTGCTATATCAGTTCTGTTATACTCACAGACAATATTTTAAAAGTTTTAGAAACACCTGAGTGTTCTATCCAATTCTACCAATTATATGTATATCCTAGCTTCTGGGCCTGAATAACAGGCAGTTTACTTTGGGCATGTCAGACAGGCGGAAATTCAGGAAACTAGACCGTACGCTGAGAAGTTAATGGAAAACAGAAGTGTATAGTAATGGAATGAAATCAACTGTGCTGTATATCAGCCAACTGCCATATCTGATAGTGTCAACTTATTTCTTTATTTTAACAAATTGGGCATAACTTTAACCTTGTCTTTAAACCTTTCTCTGAGCAATTGGTCTCTGAAACAATAAATATTGAGTCAGAGTTCTCCACTCACACTGGTGACAGAGAGGCAGTCAGACAGTGTGCTGAGGCTAGAGCTGGGGCTGAGGCTAGAGCTGGGGCTGAGGCTAGAGCTGGGGCTGAGGCTAGAGCTGGGGCTGAGGCTAGAGCAAGGGCTGAGGCTAGAGCAAGGGCTGAGGCTAGAGCAAGGGCTGAGGCTAGAGCAAGGGCTGAGGCTAGAGCAAGGGCTGAGGCTGAGGCTAGAGCTGGGGCTGAGGCTAGAGCTGGGGCTGAGGCTAGAGCTGGGGCTGAGGCTAGAGCTAGGGCTGAGGCTAAGGCTAGAGCTGGGGCTGAGGCTAGAGCTGGGGCTGAGGCTAGAGCTGGGGCTAGAGCTGGGGCTGAGGCTAGAGCTGGGGCTGAAGCTAGAACTGGAGCGGCTGAGGCTAGAGCTGGGGTAATGCTGATGTTGAGACTGGGGCTGACTGGAGCTGAGACTTTGCCTGAGACTAAGGCTGGGGCTGATGCTAAGGCTGGGACTGAGGATGGGGCTGTGGAGGTCTTCACTTTTGACCCTGTGTGATAGCTGAGTTGGTAACTAGCCAAGGTTTGCAGGTTCATGCCCCACATTGCAGATGTTTACACACGGCCAGGGGATTGTGCTGGAGCATTGTGCCGCTTGTCTCTTGCCAAGTCATGCATCGGGCGAAATTAAAATGCTCGGGGGACAGCCAGTTCACCAGTCAAATATGAATGCTAATCAGCTAATCAGAAGAGAGAACTGGACTCCAACCACACAGGAACAATAATAGAGAATATAAATAAAGTTAATGTTCTTGTTTTCAGCAAGGCCCCCCAGTGTTGAGCTCATACTCACACCATGGCCAGATAACAAGCATCTTCATGAGTTTTTCCTGCTGTTTATTTATTGGAACGCTTGTAGCATTTTGTTGTTGAACACTTTCATTGTTTGACCTATTTACAAGAACTATGTGAAGTCTACTTTAGACTCTTCTTCAGTTATAGGTCAAATCTACAGTACCAGTCAAAAGTTTGAACAGAAGAGCTTATTACAGGGTTTTTTATTATTTTGTACTATTTTCTGCATTGTAGAATAATACTGATGACATCAAAACTATGAAATAACACATATGGAATCATGTAGTAAGCAAAACAATGTTAAACAAATCAAATATATTATATATTTCAGATTTTTCAAAGTAGCCACCCTTTACCTTGATGACAGCTTTGTACACTCTTGTCATTCTCTCAACCAGCTTCACCTGGAATGCTTTTCCAACAGTCTTGAAGGAGTTCCCACATATGCTGAACACTTGTTGGCTGCTTTTCCTTCACTCTGCGGTCCAACTCATCCCAAACCATCTCAATTGGGTTGAGGTTGGGTGATTGTGGAGGCCAGGTCATCTGATGCAGCACTCCATCACTCTCCTTCTTGGTCAAACAGCCCTTACACAGCCTGGAGGTGTGTTGGGTCATTGTCCTGTTGAAAACAAAGGTGCAAACCAGATGGGATGGTGTATCGCTGCAGAATTCTGTGGTAGCCCTGTTGGTTAATTCTAAATAAATCACAGATAGTGTCACCAGCAAAGCTCCCCCACAGTAATTGGAGGAGCCTATTGGGAGGGATGTGCAACCTGAAAACTAGCTGTTATTGGCAGAGAGGAGGACACACTCTCTTTGATATATTGGTCTATTGACTTATAATATGTTATTGGTCAATATACCGCCTAGTGATGTCTCCACAACCCAGCCAAACATGCTGAAATTTCAGGTGGTCTTTTCAAACAGCTTTTATACTAAAAGTGCATTATCATAATTTTCCCAATTTCAGTGTTATTTGAACCTCATCATGTATATATATATATGTGTGTGTGTGTGTGTGTATATACAGTTGAAGTTGGATGTTTAGATTTTAAAAACAATGTTTACCTTTATTTAACTAGGCAAGTCAGTTAAGAACAAATTCTTATTTTCAATGATGGCTTAGGAACAGTGGGTTAACTACCTTGTTCAGGGGCAGAACGACAGATTTTTACCTTGTTAGGTCAGGGATTTGGTCTTGCAACCTTTCAATTACTAGTCCAATGCTCTTACCACTAAACAACCTGCCGCCCCTGCGGCATATACCTTAGCCAAATACATTTATGCTACATTTTTCACAATTCCTGACATTTAATCAGAGTAAAAATTCCCTGTCTTAGGTCAGTTAGGAGCACCACTTTATTTTAAGAATGTGAAATGTCAGAATAATAGTAGAGAGAAAGAATTATTTCAGCTTTTATTTTTTTCATCACATTGCCAATGGGTAAGACGTTTACATACATTCAATTCGTATTTGGTAGCATTGCCTTTCAATTGTTTAACTTGGGTCAAACATTTTGTGTAGCCTTCCACAAGCTTCCCACAATAAGTTAGGTGAATTTTGGCCCATTCCTCCTGCCAGAGCTGGTGTAGCTGAGTCAGGTTTGTAGGCCTCCTTGCTCGCACACGCTTTTTCAGTTCTGCCCACACATTTTCTATAGGATTGAGGTCAGAGCTTTGTGATGGCCACTCCAATACCTTGACTTTGTTGTCCATTTTTCCACAACTTTGGAAGTATGCTTGGGGTCATTGTCCATTTGGAAGACCCATTTGCGAACAAGCTTAAACTTTCTGACTGATGTCTTGAGATGTTGCTTCAATACATCCACATAACTTTCCTACCTCATGATGCCATCTATTTTGTGAAGTGCACTAGTCCCTCCTGCAGCAAAACACCCCCACAACATGATGCTGCCACCCCCATGCTTCACGGTTGGGATGGTGTTCTTTGCCTTGCAAGCCTCCCCCTTTTTCCTCCAAACATAATGATGGTCATTATAGCCAAACAGTTCTATTTGTGTTTCATCAGACCAGAGGACTTTTCTCCAAGAAGTACAATCTTTGTCCCCATATGCAGTTGCAAACCGTAGTCTGGCCTTTTTTATGGCGATTTTGGAGCAGTGGCTTCTTCCTTGCTGTGCGGCCTTTCAGGTTATGTTGATATAGGACTCATTTTTACTGTGGATATAGATACTTTTGTACCTGTTTCCTCCAGCATCTTCACAAGGTCGGTTTTTCTGGGATTGATTTGCACTTTTCGCACCAAAGTACATTCATCTCTAGGAGACAGAACGCGTCTCCTTCCTCAGCGGTATGACGGCTGCGTGGTCCCATGGTGTTTATACTTGCGTACTATTGTATGTACAGATGAACATGGTACCTTCAGGCGCTCCCAAGGATGAACCAGACTTGTGGGGGTCTACAATTGTTTTTCTGAGGTTTTGGCTGATTTCTTTTGATTTTCCCATGATGTCAAGAGGCACTGAGTTTGAAGGTAGGCAGTTGAAATACATCCACAGGTACACCTCCAATTGCCTCAAATGATGTCACTTAACCTATCAGAAGCTTCTAAAGCCATTGAATTTTCCTAGCTGTTTAAAGACACAGTGAACTTAGTGTATGGAAACGTCTGACACTGGAATTGTGATACAGTGAATTATAAGTGAAATAATTTGTCTGTAAACAATTGTTGTAAAAATGACTTGTGTCATGCACAAAGTAGATGTCCTAACCGACTTGCCAAAACTATAGTTTGTTAACAAGAGATTTGTGAAGTGATTGAAAACCGAGTTTTAATGATTCCAACCTAAGTGTATGTAAACTTCTGACTTCAACTGTATACACTGCTCAAAAAAATAAAGGGAACACTAAAATAACACATCCTAGATCTGAATGAATGAAATATTCTTATTAAATACTTTTTTCTTTACATAGTTGAATGTGCTGACAGCAAAATCACACACAAATTATCAATGGAAATCAAATGTATCATCCCATGGAGGTCTGGATTTGGAGTGACACTCAAAATTAAACTGGAAAACCACACTACAGGCTGATCCAACTTTGATGTAATGTCCTTAAAACAAGTCAAAATGAGGCTCAGTAGTGTGTGTGGCCTCCACGTGCCTGTATGACCTCCCTACAACGCCCGGGCATGCTCCTGATGAGGTGGCGGATGATCTCCTGAGGGATCTCCTCCCAGACCTGGACTAAAGCATCCGCCAACTCCTGGACAGTCTGTGGTGCAACGTGGCGTTGGTGGCTGGAGCGAGACATGATGTCCCAGATGTGCTCAATTGGATTCAGGTCTGGGGATCAGGCGGGCCAGTCCATAGCATCAATGCCTTCCTCTTCCAGCCACATGAGGTCTAGCATTGTCTTGCATTAGGAGGAACCCAGGGCCAACCGCACCAGCATATGGTCTCACAAGGGGTCTGAGGATCTCATCTCGGTACCTAATGGCAGTCAGGCCACCTCTGGCGAGCACATGGAGGGCTGTGCGGCCCCCCAAAGAAATGCCACCCCACATCATGACTGACCCACCGCCAAACCGGTCATGCTGGAGGATGTTGCAGGCAGCAGAACGTTCTCCACGGTGTTTCCAGACTCTGTCACGTCTGTCACGTGCTCAGTGTGAACCTGCTTTCATCTGTGAAGAGCACAGGGCGCCAGTGGCGAATTTGCCAATCTTGGTGTTCTCTGGAAAATGCCAAACGTCCTGCACGGTGTTGGGCTGTAAGCACAACACACACCTGTGGACGTCGGGCCCTCATACCACCCTCATGGAGTCTGTTTCTGGCCGTTTGAGCAGACACATGCACATTTGTGGCCTGCTGGAGGTCATTTTGCAGGGCTCTGGCAGTGCTCCTCCTGCTCCTCCTTGCACAAAGGCGGAGGTAGCGGTCCTGCTGCTGGGTTGTTGCCCACCTACGGCCTCCTCCACGTCTCCTGATGTACTGGCCTGTCTCCTGGTAGCGCCTCCATGCTCTGGACACTACGCTGACAGACACAGCAAACCTTCTTGCCACAGCTCGCATTGATGTTCCATCCTGGATGAGCTGCACTACCTGAGCCACTTGTGTGGGTTGTAGACTCCGTCTCATGCTACCACTAGAGTGAAAGCACCGCCAGCATTCAAAAGTGACCAAAACATCAGCCAGGAAGCATAGGAACTGAGAAGTGGTCTGTGGTCACCACCTGCAGAACCACTCCTTTATTGGGGGTGTCTTGCTAATTGCCTATAATTTCCACCTGTTGTCTATTCCATTTGCACAACAGCATGTGAAATTTATTGTCAATCAGTGTTGCTTCCTAAGTGGACAGTTTGATTTCACAGAAGTGTGATTGACTTGGAGTTACATTGTGTTGTTTAAGTGTTCCCTTTATTTTTTTGAGCAGTGTATATACAGTGCCTTGCGAAAGTATTCGGCCCCCTTGAACTTTGCGACCTTTTGCCACATTTCAGGCTTCAAACATAAAGATATAAAACATAAAACATGCATTTTTTTGTGAAGAATCAACAACAAGTGGGACACAATCATGAAGTGGAACGACATTTATTGGATATTTCAAACTTTTTTAACAAATCAAAAACTGAAAAATTGGGCTCTGAGGGATCAGAGTAAAGAGGGGGGGCTGCGTCCAGAACCGGAGCTGCCACCGAGGGTAGATGCCCACCCGGACCCTCCCCTATAGGTTCAGGTTTGCGGCTGGGAGTCCGCACATTTGGGGGGGGGTACTGTCACACCCTGACCTGAGATATCTCTGTTTTCGATATATTTTGGTTAGGTCAGGGTGTGACTAGGGTGGGTACGCCAGTCTTGCATTGTCTAGGGTTTTTGTATGTCTAGGGTTTTTGTAGGTCTAGGTGATTTGTATGTCTATGGTGGCCTGATATGGTTCCCAATCAGAGGCAGCTGTTTATCGTTGTCTCTGATTGGGGATCATATTTAAGTAGCCATTTCCCTTTGGTGTTTGTGGGCTCTTGTTCAATGTTTAGTTGCCTGTCTGCACTATTCGTATAGCTTCACATTTCGTTTGTGCTTGTTTGTTTTGTTTGGCTGAGTTTCGGTTTTATTAAAAACATGTGGAACTCTACTCACGCTGCGCCTTGGTCTCATCTTTATAACGAATGTGACAATATATATATATATATATAAATTATGTTTTTGAGTGCACTGCCCCTTTAAAATAACCTTAAAATATCTGTACATTTTTACTGAAAAAATATATGGTAGATCATGTACATTTGCGATGTATAGTATCTTGTTATGTTGAAACTAACCCACATACAGACCAGTACCATCCTATAAAACTGTAACACTAAGGACTGGATTCAATCCTTTTTGCAGAAGTATCGCAGAAGATACTAATTCAAATGTGAAGGTAATTTCCGATTGAGCCGACGACATAAGCAGTGCTTACCGTGAATGCAGTCCCCGCGAATACAGGAACATTGCCTTTAGATTTCAAACGAGCTATAGTGCTGAACTTCTACGATGCTTTGGTGATACGGATTGAATCCAGCCCTAAAGGTGCTCCGTCTTATTTCTGATTATAGGTCAGTTGTTGACCTCCTGCAGAGAGGTCCAGATGATACAGGGGGTGAGGATGGATGGAGAGTACTACCTGAAAGTCAAGTCCAGGATTCTACAGGTGTGTGCTCTCTGTCAGAATCACTGACTATCACTTCATCATTAATCATTTCCAGGCCAGGATTCAGCAATTGTTGTCTCAATGTGTTTCTTCCTAGATCTACTGTGCTGAGATGCAGACTGATTTCCCTAAGGAATATGTTACGCTGCGGAGTGGTCAGACAGACAACTACTCAGAGGTCTATGGATACAGGTGTGCTCATTGAAACCGGATTACCCTGTGTCTGTGCTTAATTCATTTTCTGTTTATGGACAGAATACACTATAATACTGTATATGATTCTAAATGAACATTAATTCAAAAAGTCATTACATGTAAGCAATGTATTGTAACGTATATGCTAGGAGTCAGGAAGCAGGTGCAGAAGGTGAGTTTTATAATGATAATAAGCAGATAAACAAAACAGAATAAGCGTACTGAACGTGAGCATAACCAGAGGGGGAACGAGAGGTTCCTGGTGGAGAGCCAGACACGATCACCAGGATGGAACACGGGGGAGGAGTGTGTGTGTGAGTGACGAAGTGAGTTCTGGGTGTATTCTACCCAGGGAAGGAACCGGGCCCACTACCCCTGCCGGTCCTGGCCGAAACTCCCCATCTGCCCATTGGACTGAGTCTAGAACCTGAATGTGAGGCTGACCGTGGCACCCAGCTTATCCATGAAGGCTTTCCAGACCCGCGACATGAATTGAGGACCACGTTCGGAAACTTTGTCCTCTGGAAGGCCATAGTCCCGGAAGACCTGCTGGAATAGTGCCTCAGCGACCTGGAGAGCAGTAGGTAGACCAGAGAGGGATAAAACGGTAGGATGTAGAGAATCTGTCAACAAAGGCCATAATAGTGGTAACACCCATCAGAAAGAAAGATATCACTTACAAAGTCTATGGACAGATTTGACCAAGGCCGCTGAGGCATGGGAAGGGGAAGTAGTTTACCTGCTGGAGCGTGCCGGAGAGATTTGGATTGGATACATACGGTGCATGAGTTGACATTGTGGGCGGCGTCCTGCACCAGTATTTATCAAAGAGAGGGATTGGATGGTGTGTGTGATACCTGGGTGTCCAGCGGCGAGGGATGTTTGTGCCCAGGTAACATCCGATCTCTCACCCTTGTGGAGACGTAGATGCGTTCTGGAGGGCAGGTAGCAGGAGCGGGTTCCCTCTCCAGAGCCTGGCGGATGTCCACATCTACGTCCCAATACAACGGGCCAACGATTCGGGAGGACAGATTGATAGGCTGGAAGTCACTCACAGGACCCTCCACCAAAGTGGAACCACAGGGTGCAGGAAAGCAGGTCCTCTGGCATCCTGGTCCCCAGGCAGTGATTCTCATCCTCAAACAGGAAATGGTGGGGTTATGTTGTTGGAGCAACAGGAGGCCAAGTATAACTTTGTGTACAGGTGCGGTGGTGGTGAGGAAGAGAAGGCTTTCCTGGTGCATGGGTCCCACGGTCAGGGTGGGGGGTGCTGGGATGTGCGTAATTGGGCCGGATACCAATGGTCGCGTATCCAGGGCTTGGACAGGAAAAGGAGAGGAGAGCGGGTATGAAGTTAAGTTCAGGGAGGAGGCAAGGGCCTGGTCGATGAAATTCCCAGCGGCACCTTGAGGGTCAGCCAGCCAGTGAAATGGGAACCAGAAAGGGTTTGGCAGAAAAAGATGATAATGGAATACTTATGCCTATCCTGGGAGATGGAAGGTCACAGGGCCACCCCATCTGCTCTAGTGGACCCCGCGTTGGGACGCACCAGACACTGCTAAAGCTGGTGCCCCTCCTGGCTTCAATAGGGACAGAGGCCCAGTCTACAGCAACGCCTCTCTGCTGCAGAGAGGTGTGAGGCCCCTACCTCCATGGGTTCAGGCTGTGCCTCAGCACAGCCAAAGGAGGGAGGCGAGGTGGACACCACCGCTCCCGAAGAAGGTTATCCAGACGGATGGCCATCGCGATGAGAGCATCCAAGGATATGTTGTCATCCCGAAATGCCAACTCCGTCTGGACCTCCTCGCACAGACCACTGTGGAATAGAGTGCGGACCACCGGCTCATCCCATCCGCTGGAGGCTGCCACAGTCCGAAGGTGAGGGCGTACTCCGCAGCAGTCTGGGCACCCTGCTGGAGTTGGAAAAGTCACTCACATCCCTCTCTGCTCTTTGGAGGATGGTCGAAATCCGCCCTGAACAGAGCCATGAACCTCTCATAGGAATCCAGCTCCCCCTCTCTCCCAGATGGCCGTAGCCCACTGCAACGCCTGTCCGGTCAGCAGGGAAATGACTGTGGCAACCTTGGTCCTATCGATGGTGGGGGCTCCTGTCTGATAGGCAAAATAGAGGGAGCACTGGAGAAGAAAGCCACGGCATCTCGATGGAGTACCGTCATAGTTCTCCGGAAGGGACCGTCGGGCAGGGAGGAAGGCTGGGGGACTGGCTCACTGTGACGACCCGTGGTAGGAGGCCCTCCATCAAAGGTATGGAGAACCTCGCTGGTGGTGTGGATGCGTTGAAGAACGGGGAGGATCTCTTTCATGGTTGTACCCAGTAGAGCCAGTTGGTTGTGGTGTTGGTGGAGTAGATGACCCTGTTCCTCAACCGTCATGAAGATGGGGTTATCTTCTGCTGCTTCCATTTTTTTCAGAGGCAGTATTCTGTAACGCATATGCTAGGAGTCATGAAGCAAATGCAGAAGGTGAGTTTAATAATGAGAATAAGCAGATAAACAAAACAGAAGAAGCGTACTGAACGTGAACTAAACCAATACTTCCTGAAGACTGAGGCTACTGACGGCTAAATAAAGGGGAAGTAATCAAGGTAATGAAGTCCAGGTATGCATAACCATGGGGAGTAGGTGTGCGTAATGATGGTTGCCAGGTGTGCGTAATGTGCGTTGCCAGGACCGGTGGTTAGTAGACCGGCGACGTCTAGTGCTGGAGAGAGGGAACGGGAGTAGGCGTGACATGTATATTATCTGAAACCTAATTTTTGATGTCTAGGTTGCTGAATCCTTTTGATTGCCCCTACAACGACAGCAGAAGGCAGGACTGTGACTGCAGGAACGATTACTCTGCAGCGGGATACACTCTCTTCCACAAGGTCCGTCTGGACATCATCTCCCTGAGGATAATGAGTGAGTAATGACCATGTGATTGACTGACCACTTCACTACAATAAGACCACACATCCATGTTGTTTTACCCCTGCACATCCTCTCGCCCACCTCCCAAAAAAACGGATTCGCTCACCGAATACAATTTTCACTGCCTTTCGTCACACCCTCAGACTCAGCACAGAAATCATGATAATGCCTTTCAACAGGCCTTGTTCAGATCACTGGCATAGAGTTGACAACGCATGGGCACCTTAAGACACACACTTACACAGACACATGGTAACACACAGGCATACTCATATACACACAAATGCTTGTAAACACACACAATATCTTGTGTTCTCTGATCCACACATGCATACTCCCTCGCTCATACTCTCTCGCACACACACACACACATGCAACATCTCCAGCGATATTTCTCTGCCCATTACGACATCCAGCCACACCTCTCCAGTTGTCCCTGAACATGTTTTAGATTAGTGCACATGTGGCATGGTCCGGATTGGTGGTATTTATATCTGTGTGCAGCTAGGAGGAGGGAGCCCAGAACACATGTAGTCATCTTCCCACCCCATCCCCTGTCTACTCTGGTCCTGACAGCACATGTTCCCAGCACACAAGGCCCTCCCCTCCCACTGCCTGGAACTCATTTAGATTTGGGGCGGCTTGACTTTAATAATGGTTTCAAGATGAAGAGAGGATTATGAGCTGCTCTAGCTGTGCAATGCGTTTCTCATGAACTTTACCGCCATTTCAGATAGAGACAAAGAGACCGAGGAAGATAGAGGAGCACTGGTCATGGTCATCATGTGGGACAATGCAGTAGAAATACCAGAGTAACTAAGCTCATCTTAAATGTCATGTGGTTTAACCTCTGATGTGCTTTAGGCCAGGGCAGTTGCTTAGAGCGCCTTGTGTCTTACTGGAACTCATGACTCTGTGTATTGATTGTAACCTTCATATGCTCTTTGTCTGCCTATTGATCGTGTATTGATTTAACCATATGCTCTGTGTCTGCCTATTGATCGTGTATTGATTTAACCATATGCTCTGTGTCTCGGTGTTATGTATCAGCCACAGACCTGAAGTTTTCTCAGACCCTGTTTGGTCGTCCCGTCCCCTTCGCCACAGCAGGAGACTGCTACAGTGCTGCCAAGTGTCCTCAGGTAGGAAACGGAGACCATTTTTGAGTCTGTAATTTATTGACTTTAATCTGTATGCCTGTATGTTTTGATGGGGGCCTTGAGCCAACCTTTACTGAATGGGTTTTATTGACCTGACATGTCCAGTCTGTTAACTGGAGTAAAATCGTACGTGTTCCCAGTTTCCACCAGTGGAGTAACCACATAATCACACTTAACCATCCAGTGTAGCTCAGTGTGTCTGTCCACTGAACCGTGATGCTGCTTTCATTGTCAGCCCCTGGAATGGAAATGAGATACGGACTAATTGAATGTATTTGAATCCTGATCAGGTCCACTTTAAAAAATTTCAGTTTGTTCAAGAGAAGTTGGTTTGAGGTCTATTGTAATCACTGTGGTGTTCTTCCACAGGGCCAGTTTAGCATCAACCTCATAGGGACTGGTCTGAAGGTGGCTGAGGCAACCAAGTGGACCTCACAGGGCAACTATGTCTCTGTCAAAGTCCACAGATCAGAGGTAAGGAGGACTCTAGGATTCTGGTGTTCTGAATAACTACTCTAAACCCTCCTGTAATCTGAACTGTCACCTGTTATGTTTCTAGTCTAGGAATTTCTAGTAGCATTGATAAAATCCTATTTCTTTATGGAAAGTTATTTGTCCTGTCCCACTCCATTTCATTCTTATTTCTCCCTCTGTCTATAGGATGGGGCAAGAATCTATGGTCGCTGTGGTGGGTTCTGTGGGAAGTGCATTCCCCAGCCTCACAACGGCCTGCTGGTTTATGTCCAGTGATGGTCAGGGACCAAACCCCAACCCAACCATCTCCCAAGGGTCTCCCAGTGGTCTCTCAACGTTCTCCCAACATCAGACCAGGAAGTGAAACCAGAGCGTCTGGGGATCCAATGCACTTAATTTGTGAAGGTTGCCATCACTTTCCTCCCTTCATCACTAGGGTTTAATGACAGGAACCTAGTTACCAAGATTTACTGCCCAAAACCACTCCCTTTTCCCGGGAAAAATAACTGCGAGAAACCGGTAAATTATAATCAATTATTTATATCAATGGAACTGTTAATTATATGCAATGTCTAAATCTGGTTTCTCTACGGCCTTCTCTCTGCTCTCTGCATGATCAATCATCAATGCTCATGGTAGGGACAAACAGACCATCTCAGTATGGAGTGCAGTTCACAATGCGTGTAGACCTATCATCTCATCATAACTTTTTTTCTTGTGATAGGTAGGCCTACATATTCTGCAGCACAGCCTATTCTACAGTAATATAAGGACCGAATACGCATCTAATTTACATATCACCATTGTGCTTTCGGGGGTCATCATATTTTGTCATTGTAAAGGTTTGTTCTTATTATTGCAGCTGCAGAGTTTTAAAACAGCCTATCACTCGAATATCATTGATTTAAATCCAAGCATGTGCAAACAGTCTCTCTCTCCTTCAATTCCATTCCATTCGCAAAATGAATAATAATCTTCAAGATAGATCTATATAGCTATAAAGGTTCCTTCAGCAGAACCAATGACTCTGAAGATGAGCTCTGTCTGTTACGTCTGACCTCACTAGTGTTTGTAATTGTAATGGTAACCAAATACCTCTGTGCATTGGAATATCAAAAGCAGACTGTCAGACAATCTCACATATTCCAGCATTGTAGAGTCTCGCATAAAGGGGCACAATCATATTTTGGGGCAGGAAGTAGCAACACGGATGCACAGTACAGAGCTAAGGGAAGAATCCTCTCATGGTTTCTAGTAAGAGCTTACTCATCTCATAAGGGTAAAATGTTCTTATGGAACTCTGAAAGGAAACATGAATTAGTCATTATAGAACTGGTACAACTATTTATGTTTTTATACAGTCAGCAAGACAACTTTTTGTTGGGTAAATGGAACATCTCAATAAATATTTAAATTGTATTAACTTATAGTGTTATGGAACAAGGGTAATTATGAATTCCTGCAAAAATGTTCTGATAAATTATGTTTTTGTTGTGATTAGATTAGTAATAACCCCAAATGGTATACATTATATAGCTTAAAAATGTTACAAAGATCAAGGAAGGAGAATTCTCCAGATCAGAAGATACGTCCAGACAGGGGCGCAACTTTCACTGGGGATGGGGGGACATGTCCCTCCCACATTCTGAAATTGCATTTTGTCCAGTTTTATCATTGGAATGTGATACAAAACGAGGCAACCGTGTGTTTTAGGACCATGCAGACGCCTCCGAGTGGTTGGGTAGGCTGTTTGGAGTGTTTATCCGACAGAATAAAATGTTAAAATGATGTCCCCACCACTTCTAAAACGAAAGTTGCGCCAGACATGGGTTTTTCGGGAAAGAATCATTCGCCAATCAGTTAGCTAGGCTTTGTGTACAACTGTTGTTGTGTATTCTTCTACTAATGGTCACCCAGACTTGCCTTATCTCAAACGTCAAAGGTCGTAGGTGAGGATTCCTGCATCACAGATTAATCCTCACTGTTCTGTTGTGTAATACTACTGAAAACTCTTCAGAGCCCAATGACTTACTGACTACTGTCTGACTGACATGTAATTAGAAAAGATTTATCTAGCAGGTCATAGAGAGACAACCAAATTGACACTAAATAATTGGCGTTGTGACCTGGAAAACAGTTTTTTTATATGTATATTTAATTCATTAATATGGTGGCAACTGTTGTCTACATCATGTAAGAGGTGTTAAGTCAAGGTCAAGCTCTCATCTCCAGTCAGTAGCTAGTTTGTCTCAGTACATTTGTGATATTGTTTTCCAGATCATGTCTCTTCTAGGTCCTATAGGTGCATGTGACCCTACCTCTCACAAGAATCGATTCTCATGAGAAGAATTTCATTATATTGCAAAATATTTACGTTTGACCATATTTATTCTGTAATGATATGTAATGATACATTAGAATACTAATAGCCGAGAAGCCGTTGTTTGGTTTACTGTTTGATGCTGAAAAGGTATTACAGATTGTAGTGTGTGTTGTAAGTAACCACCAACTTGAAAGAGGATCTTTGAATGGTGCTTTTATAACTACTGAAATGACCTCTAATCTTGAGAAGGAACATAATAGTGGCATTGGAAGTGACATTAGCTGTAGCACAACCTCGACACCCTTTGAATGAATACGTTCGGCCTTCATGCCTGTAAATGTACTACTTATTACAGCATAATGCCCAAGATGCTTTGCATAAAATATCATGGTCCTCTTATTAATGTAGCTGACGACCAAGCTGGAGGGTTGCCAGATATATGCTGAACTACATAAGGAAACCTGCCTGAAGGAACCCTATCATCATTTAGGTGAAATGATGTCACTGTGACCACTATAACTGGGTTTTGGCAACCCTGCCATGCTGGTACTCCGATGTTAAGCTTTAACCAAAGTTTCATAGATGCAGGATATAACTTTTGTCAGATAATGCAGCTAGAAAACCTTTGTCTATCATTCTTGTTTGATAGGCAATTGTACTATGATGAGGTCTGTATCAGAAATGTAAAGAATACTTGATGCACTATGTGCCATACATTTTGTAGAAAGGTTAATCCTGTTTATTTCTTTTAAATAACAGTTAAGATTTGTAACTTATGATATGTGTGTATTTTTTTATATTCATACTTGAAGTGTAAACTGTGTCTCGCGACATGGGCATTGAATTGAACAAGGTGCTTGTTTGCTATGTATTATCCAAAGATGTTTTTAAGAATCATATGTACCTACAGTATGAAAATGAATGATTCTGGTGCTATGGTCATTCATTTTATTTGTATCAACATCGTAGGTTTTGCTACTATACTAACACTGTATAATAAGCAGTAATTAAATATTGTAATGCTTTTCAATTGATTGGTGTGTGTTTAAATGCTTCCATATTACAGTAAATGTTGTGAGTAGAAATCGCTCTTCATTTTGCTATAGTGTGAATGGTTGGAAAGGGTAAAGGAACACATCAATGCTGGTGCGTGCTTCAACAGAGGAGGCCATTGGTTAGACGTGAATGGCAGAGAGTCAGAGCTGGTTAGGTGGCTTTGCTAGCTGGCTTGTGGGTCCATATGGATTCACTTATTGGTGCAGATTGCATTTCCACAGCATGACTTGTTCAATTTCACTTGGACGCATAAACACAGCAAATACTTTGGCTGTAGTTTCTCACTACACCAGGCAGGCACACAGTGTGGACTCTGCATCTGGGGCTGTCAACCTACCAATGAGTCACCAAAATGCTCTGTCAAATCAGAAAGTGAGGTCCGTTTTCCAATTCTCTTTGAAAACCTGACTAAAAAGCGAAATTCCCAAAAATGATGTCACTGAAAAGGACTTGATAATGGTACTTTAGCGAGGCGAGCTGTTTATGGGTGAGGAACTTTTGCAAGGCTCATTGCACCAGGGATAGCTTTGTACATGAAATGAAACCAGATACCGTAATCCCTGAATAACTACTTTGATTCTGTCTCAGCAGAGTGGAGAGGGAAATGAAAAAAACGAACTTGGTTCCACAAAAAGTTAATCTCATGATTTGGAAGAGTGCGGGTTGTATCACAACAAAAACTCCCCAAAAGCAGTTTACCAGGGAAGCCAAGCTGTGCTGAAGTCCACATGGAGTCTTCTGGCTAGAGAGAGAGATGGCAGATGAGATGTGCTGGGCTCCTCTGCTCTTTTCTCAGAGAAACCAGACATCCCTAAAAAACAGACCAGCACTGATGAATGATCCCCATAAAAGCAACTAATGATTGATGTCAGCCATGAAAAACATAATAGTTAAAGGAGCGGCCTGGCTTGTTGTTCACTTTGCATTCCATTACCCCATCACTTTTAATGCGCAGCAATCGGTTTTACTGTGGGTCTGTTCTTCACACCCATGATCAATGCTTGGATGGGTTTTCATAGTGTAAACAAATACATTGCAAATGTTTCCACTAAGTATTTGTACTGTAAACAATGCAAAGATCTTCCCCTGCATTCATAATTTAGTGCAGTGGTTAAATAACAAAATGCAGTACTGTAGGGCTACATGCAGTAACAGTCAAAGTTGTTGTTACAGTTATAGGTCACACATCCGTATCTGGTCCGTTGTAGAGTTAAATCTCTGGTTGTATGATGTGAAAATGGTTCCCATATGGCTCTGCATAGCGGTCAATAATATCCTGCAGTGCTGTAGGTAGAGCTCTATACTGTACAACCGACAGTGGGCATTGAACCTGAGATTCGTGCCATTTACTACAGTATGTCGTTGTGTGGGGTTCGTACGCCTCCTGTGAGTATTTCTTGCTATCTACATGGATGATAGCTGTAGCCCAAGATAGCCTACAGGTAAGCTAATAGGTTAATATAACGCTAAAGCAAAACCACAGCATTATCATAAAATGAGGCCTGTATAAGAACTTCTAATCTGATCAAATCACATTGGCCTCTGGTTCATGAAATATTTGGCTAAACACTGCCTTCTGTTGGTGGTACAGTGTCACTGGCGTCTTTCTTTTTTTGTGCAGTAATTTCTTTTGACACAACAGCATGTAGTTGTTAACAAGTCCATACAACAAAGGGTAAAGGGTTAGATATAGGTGTAGGTCAAAAACAGACATGGCAGCTCCACTTCTAGCTCCTAAGCAACTTTGCAGTATTTTGTTTTTTGTATGTTATTTCTTATATTATTAGCCCACAGTGTTTTTTGTGTTATTACATACAGCCGGAAATAACTTTTGGATATCAGAGTGGCGGTAACTCACCAGCATTACGACCAGAAATACAACTTTCCCGAATTGGATCCCTTGTTCGTACCCCCCAGGGCATTTTACTTGTCCCAGAGGCTGCTTCAAGATGCCGCCTGCGGAAAAGACGTATTTGGAGTGGACTTCTAGTTTGACAATAATGTAGACGAGCTCAGGGTGAGGATCTCCTTCCAGAGAGACATCAGGGCCTGTAACATACTCTATTTCACGGAATCATGGCTCTCCAGATATACTGTCCCCTTCCATACAGCCATCTGGGTTCTCAGTACATCGCGCAGACAGGAATAAAGAACTCTCTGGGAAGAAGAAAGGCGGTGGTGTATGTTTCATGATTAAATTCTCATGGTGTGATTGTGATAACGTACAGGAACTCAAGTTATTTTGTTCACCCAACCTAGAATAGCTCACAATCAAATTTACATTTACATTTACATTTAAGTCATTTAGCAGACGCTCTTATCCAGAGCGACTTACAAATTGGTGCTTTCACCTTATGACATCCAGTGGAACAGTAGTGCATCTAAATCTTTTAAGGGGGGTGATAGGGATTACTTTATCCTCTCCTAGGTATTCCTTAAAGAGGTGGGGTTTCAGGTGTCTCCGGAAGGTGGTGATTGACTCCGCTGTCCTGGCGTCGTGAGGGAGTTTGTTCCACCATTGGGGGGCCAGAGCAGCGAACAGTTTTGACTGGGCTGAGTGGGAACTGTACTTCCTCAGTGGTAGGGAGGCGAGCAGGCCAGAGGTGGATGAACGCAGTGCCCTTGTTTGGGTGTAGGGCCTGATCAGAGCCTGGAGGTACTGAGGTGCCGTTCCCCTCACAGCTCCGTAGGCAAGCACCATGGTCTTGTAGCGGATGCGAGCTTCAACTGGAAGCCAGTGGAGGGAGCGGAGGAGCGGGGTGACGTGAGAGAACTTGGGAAGGTTGAACACCAGACGGGCTGCGGCGTTCTGGATGAGTTGTAGGGGTTTAATGGCACAGGCAGGGAGCCCAGCCAACAGCGAGTTGCAGTAATCCAGACGGGAGATGACAAGTGCCTGGATTAGGACGTGCGCCGCTTCCTGTGTGAGGCAGGGTCGTACTCTGCGGATGTTGTAGAGCATGAACCTACAGGAACGGGCCACCGCCTTGATGTTAGTTGAGAACGACAGGGTGTTGTCCAGGATCACGCCAAGGTTCTTAGCGCTCTGGGAGGAGGACACAATGGAGTTGTCAACCGTGATGGCGAGATCATGGAACGGGCAGTCCTTCCCCGGGAGGAAGAGCAGCTCCGTCTTGCCGAGGTTCAGCTTGAGGTGGTGATCCGTCATCCACACTGATATGTCTGCCAGACATGCAGAGATGCGATTCGCCACCTGGTCATCAGAAGGGGGAAAGGAGAAGATTAATTGTGTGTCGTCTGCATAGCAATGATAGGAGAGACCATGTGAGGTTATGACAGAGCCAAGTGACTTGGTGTATAGCGAGAATAGGAGAGGGCCTAGAACAGAGCCCTGGGGGACACCAGTGGTGAGAGCACGTGGTGTGGAGACGGATTCTCGCCATGCCACCTGGTAGGAGCGACCTGTCAGGTAGGACGCAATCCAGCGTGGGCCGCGCCGGAGATGCCCAACTCGGAGAGGGTGGAGAGGAGGATCTGATGGTTCACAGTATCGAAGGCAGCCGATAGGTCTAGAAGGATGAGAGCAGAGGAGAGAGAGTTAGCTTTAGCAGTGCGGAGCGCCTCCGTGATACAGAGAAGAGCAGTCTCAGTTGAATGACTAGTCTTGAAACCTGACTGATTTGGATCAAGAAGGTCATTCTGAGAGAGATAGCGGGAGAGCTGGCCAAGGACGGCACGTTCAAGAGTTTTGGAGAGAAAAGAAAGAAGGGATACTGGTCTGTAGTTGTTGACATCGGAGGGATCGAGTGTAGGTTTTTTCAGAAGGGGTGCAACTCTCGCTCTCTTGAAGACGGAAGGGACGTAGCCAGCGGTCAGGGATGAGTTGATGAGCGAGGTGAGGTAAGGGAGAAGGTCTCCGGAAATGGTCTGGAGAAGAGAGGAGGGGATAGGGTCAAGCGGGCAGGTTGTTGGGCGGCCGGCCGTCACAAGACGCGAGATTTCATCTGGAGAGAGAGGGGAGAAAGAGGTCAGAGCACAGGGTAGGGCAGTGTGAGCAGAACCAGCGGTGTCGTTTGACTTAGCAAACGAGGATCGGATGTCGTCGACCTTCTTTTCAAAATGGTTGACGAAGTCATCTGCAGAGAGGGAGGAGGGGGGGGAGGGGGAGGAGGATTCAGGAGGGAGGAGAAGGTTGCAAAGAGCTTCCTAGGGTTAGAGGCAGATGCTTGGAATTTAGAGTGGTAGAAAGTGGCTTTAGCAGCAGAGAGAGAAGAGGAAAATGTAGAGAGGAGGGAGTGAAAGGATGTCAGGTCCGCAGGGAGGCGAGTTTTCCTCCATTTCCGCTCGGCCGCCCGGAGCCTTGTTCGTTGAGCTCGCAATGAGTCGTCGAGCCACGGAGCGGGAGGGGAGGACCGAGCCGGCCTGGAGGATAGGGGTCATAGAGAGTCAAAGGATGCAGAAAGGGAGGAGAGGAGGGTTGAGGAGGCAGAATCAGGAGATAGGTTGGAGAAGGTTTGAGCAGAGGGAAGAGATGATAGGATGGAAGAGGAGAGAGTAGCGGGGGAGAGAGAGCGAAGGTTGGGACGGCGCGATACCATCCGAGTAGGGGCAGTGTGGGAAGTGTTGGATGAGAGCGAGAGGGAAAAGGATACAAGGTAGTGGTCGGAGACTTGGAGGGGAGTTGCAGCGAGGTTAGTGGAAGAACAGCATCTAGTAAAGATGAGGTCGAGCGTATTTCCTGCCTTGTGAGTAGGGGGGGAAGGTGAGAGGGTGAGGTCAAAAGAGGAGAGGAGTGGAAAGAAGGAGGCAGAGAGGAATGAGTCAAAGGTAGACGTGGGGAGGTTAAAGTCGCCCAGAACTGTGAGAGGTGATTCCGTCCTCAGGAAAGGAGCTTATCAAGGCATCAAGCTCATTGATGAACTCTCCGAGGGAACCTGGAGGGCGATAAATGATAAGGATGTTAAGCTTGAAAGGGCTGGTAACTGTGACAGCATGGAATTCAAAGGAGGCGATAGACAGATGGGTAAGGGGAGAAAGAGAGAATGACCACTTGGGAGAGATGAGGATCCCGGTGCCACCACCCCGCTGACCAGAAGCTTTCGGGGTGTGCGAGAACACGTGGGCAGACGAAGAGAGAGCAGTAGGAGTAGCAGTGTTGTCTGTGGTGATCCATGTTTCCGTCAGTGCCAAGAAGTCGAGGGACTGGAGGGAGGCATAGGCTGAGATGAACTCTGCCTTGTTGGCCGCAGATCGGCAGTTCCAGAGGCTACCGGAGACCTGGAACTCCACGTGGGTCGTGCGCGCTGGGACCACCAGATTAGGGTGGCCGCGGCCACGCGGTGTGGAGCGTTTGTATGGTCTGTGCAGAGAGGAGAGAACAGGGATAGACAGACACATAGTTGACAGGCTACACAAGAGGCTACGCTAATGCAAAGGAGATTGAATGACAAGTGGACTACACGTCTCGAGTGTTCAGAAAGTTAAGCTTACGTAGCAAGAATCTTATTGACTAAAATGATTAAAATGATACAGTACTGCTGAAGTAGGCTAGCTGGCAGAGGCTGCGTTGTTGACTATGTAGGCTAGCTGGCATTGGCTGCGTTGTTGACACTACACTAATCAAGTCGTTCCGTTGAGTGTAATAGTTTCTACTGTGCTGCTATTCGGGGCTAGCTGGCTAGCTAGCAGTGTTGATTACGTTACGTTGCGTTAAAAGAACGACAATAGCTGGCTAGCTAACCTAGGAAATCGCTCTAAACTACACAATTATCTTTGATACAAAGACGGCTATGTAGCTAGCTATGTAGCTAGCTACGATCAAACAAATCAAGCCGTTGTACTGTAATGAAATGAAATGAAAAATGTGATACTACCTGTGGAGCGAAGCGAAATGCGACCGGATTGTTGAGTGCAGAAGTTCTGTTCGGTAGACGTTGGCTAGCTGTTGGCTAGCTAGCAGAGTCTCCTACGTTAAGGACGACATAAAACTACACACTCTAAACTACACAATTATCTTGGATACGAAGACAGCAAAGACAACTATGTAGCTAGCTAACACTACACTAATCAAGTCGTTCAGTTGAGTGTAATAGTTGTGCTGCTAATCGGTAGACGGTGGACTAGCTAACGGTGGACGTTAGCTAGCTGGCTAGCTGCAGGGCAGTGTAGACTGCGTTAGGACGACGAAATACGATAATTACGCAATTATCTATGATACAAAGACGGCTATGTAGCTAGCTAAGAAGAAATTGCTAAGATTAGACAAATCAAACCGTTGTACTATAATGAAATGTAATGAAATGTAATACTACCTGCGGACCGAGTGCAGATGCGACCGCTCGCTCCAACCCGGAAGTTGTTGCAGATGCAGACCTTATTACCTCCAAAGAGATTTCTCTTCGGTTATAGTCACAGCAGTGTATATTACCCTTCAAGCCGATAACACAATGGCCCTCAAGGAACTACACTGGACTTTGTGCAAACTGGAAACCACATATCCTGAGGCTGCATTTATTGTAGCTGGGATTTTTAACCAAGCAAATTTGAAGAAAACGCTACCAAAGTTCTATCAACAACTGTAGTACCCGCGCATCAAAAACTCTCAACCATTGTTACTCCACCTTACAGGATGGCTAAAAGGCCCTCCCCCGCCCTCCCTTTGGCAAATAAGATCACATCTCCATTCTGCTACTCCCACCTATAGGCAGAAACTCAAACAGGAAGTACCCGTGCTAAGGTCTATTCAGCGCTATTCTGACGACTCGGAATCCATGCTTCAAGATTGTTTTGATCACGCAGACTGGGATATATTCCGGGTTGCCTCTGAGAATAATATTGACATATACAGACACAGTGACTAGTTAATTAGGAAGTGTATAGGGGATGTTGTTCCCACTGTGACTATTAAAACCTACCAAAACCAAAGACTGTGAATAGATAGCATCATTCGCACAAAACTGAATGCACGAACCACTGCATTTCACCATGGCAAGGGGACTGGGAATATGGTTGAATACAAACAGTGTATTCCCTCCATAAGGCAATCAAACAGGCAAAATATCAGTACAAAAAACAAATGGAGTCACAATTCAACTGCTCAGACACGAGAAGTATGTTCATTGACTATAGCTCAGCCTTCAACACCATAGTACCCTCCAAGCTCATCCACAACACAAAAAAATATAACTCGTAGAATCACCATGACTGCCTATATTCTATCACACTTTATAATGTGCTAGACATACAGAAGAACAGGGCTCCGTGCAGCCGAGCGGAAATGGAGGAAAACTCGCCTCCCTGCGGACCTGGCATCCTTTCACTCCCTCCTCTCTACATTTTCCTCTTCTGTCTCTGCTGCTAAAGCCACTTTCTACCACTCTCTAACCCTAGGAAGCTCTTTGCCACCTTCTCCTCCCTCCTGAATCCTCCTCCCCCTCTCCCCCCTCCTCCCTCTCTGCAGATGACTTCGTCAACCATTTTGAAAAGAAGGTCGACGACATCCGATCCTCGTTTGCTAAGTCAAACGACACCGCTGGTTCTGCTCACACTGCCCTACCCTGTGCTCTGACCTCTTTCTCCCCTCTCTCTCCAGATGAAATCTCGCGTCTTGTGACGGCCGGCCGCCCAACAACCTGCCCGCTTGACCCTATCCCCTCCTC
Source organism: Oncorhynchus nerka (assembly GCF_034236695.1). NCBI lineage: Eukaryota > Metazoa > Chordata > Actinopteri > Salmoniformes > Salmonidae > Oncorhynchus > Oncorhynchus nerka. Next base: position 25,270,672 of record NC_088420.1, read on the forward strand.
TCTTCTCCAGACCATTTCCGGAGACCTTCTCCCTTACCTCACCTCGCTCATCAACTCATCCCTGACCGCTGGCTACGTCCCTTCCGTCTTCAAGAGAGCGAGAGTTGCACCCCTTCTGAAAAAACCTACACTCGATCCCTCCGATGTCAACAACTACAGACCAGTATCCCTTCTTTCTTTTCTCTCCAAAACTCTTGAACGTGCCGTCCTTGGCCAGCTCTCCCGCTATCTCTCTCAGAATGACCTTCTTGATCCAAATCAGTCAGGTTTCAAGACTAGTCATTCAACTGAGACTGCTCTTCTCTGTATCACGGAGGCGCTCCGCACTGCTAAAGCTAACTCTCTCTCCTCTGCTCTCATCCTTCTAGACCTATCGGCTGCCTTCGATACTGTGAACCATCAGATCCTCCTCTCCACCCTCTCCGAGTTGGGCATCTCCAGCGCGGCCCACGCTTGATTGCGTCCTACCTGACAGGTCGCTCCTACCAGGTGGCGTGGCGAGAATCTGTCTCCTCACCATGCGCTCACCACTGGCATCCCCAGGGCTCTGTTCTAGGCCCTCTCCTATTCTCGCTATACACCAAGTCACTTGGCTCTGTCATAACCTCACATGGTCTCTCCTATCATTGCTATGCAGACGACACACAATTAATCTTCTCCTTTCCCCTTCTGATGACCAGGTGGCGAATCGCATCTCTGCATGTCTGGCAGACATATCAGTGTGGATGACGGATCACCACCTCAAGCTGAACCTCGGCAAGACGGAGCTGCTCTTCCTCCCGGGAAGGACTGCCCGTTCCATGATCTCGCCATCACGGTTGACAACTCCATTGTGTCCTCCTCCCAGAGCGCTAAGAACCTTGGCGTGATCCTGGACAACACCCTGTCGTTCTCAACTAACATCAAGGCGGTGGCCCGTTCCTGTAGGTTCATGCTCTACAACATCCGCAGAGTACGACCCTGCCTCACACAGGAAGCGGCGCAGGTCCTAATCCAGGCACTTGTCATCTCCCGTCTGGATTACTGCAACTCGCTGTTGGCTGGGCTCCTGCCTGTGCCATTAAACCCCTACAACTCATCCAGAACGCCGCAGCCCGTCTGGTGTTCAACCTTCCCAAGTTCTCTCACGTCACCCCGCTCCTCCGCTCTCTCCACTGGCTTCCAGTTGAAGCTCGCATCCGCTACAAGACCATGGTGCTTGCCTACGGAGCTGTGAGGGGAACGGCACCTCAGTACCTCCAGGCTCTGATCAGGCCCTACACCCAAACAAGGGCACTGCGTTCATCCACCTCTGGCCTGCTCGCCTCCCTACCACTGAGGAAGTACAGTTCCCGCGCAGCCCAGTCAAAACTGTTCGCTGCTCTGGCCCCCCAATGGTGGAACAAACTCCCTCACGACGCCAGGACAGCGGAGTCAATCACCACCTTCCGGAGACACCTGAAACCCCACCTCTTTTAGGAATACCTAGGATAGGATAAAGTAATCCTTCTCACCCCCCCTTAAAAGATTTAGATGCACTATTGTAAAGTGGCTGTTCCACTGGATGTCTTAAGGTGAACGCACCAATTTGTAAGTCGCTCTGGATAAGAGCGTCTGCTAAATGACTTAAATGTAAATGTAATGCATACTAAGTGACTGTCGGTTGTGAGCACTCCTCAGAGCAACATCAGAAGACATGTTAAGATCATTATCTTAGCGATTTTAATCATTGATCACAATACTCAGAGCCATTTCCTGTAGAATTTCTCCAACAATACATTTTTAAAGAAAAATACATATTTACACTGCACATATGCCTACTATTTTATTATATAATGAACATATCAACAATATCAGTTGTGAAACAAATTAATCATCTTTATCAGACAATTCTTTGAGGTAAAATTCAACCTCAAAATATCAATCTTCAATATTCTAAGTAGTGGATCAGTTGGTCAAATTCTTTTTGGTATTCTGAAATTAAGTGACCTCAACCTATGGAACCCTATGGTTCAAATCGGATATGCCAATGAGTGGTCAATCTCACCTTAGTTTAGACATACCTTTAACAAGTGTATACCAGCCATTCCAGCCTGACTTGTAAAACCTGTCAAGATTAGTCAGGAACATCTCTTGTGCCATCTGAAAGTCATGAAATACAATATACAGTGCCTTCGGAAAGTATTCACACCCCTTGACTTTTCCACATTTTGTTGTGTTACAGCCTGAATTTAAAATTGATTAAATTGAGATATTGTGTCACTGGCCTACATACTGTAATGTCAATGTGTAATTATGTTTGTTTTTTTATGAAAAGCTTGTCTCACAAAAAAAGGTGACCGATTGGTAGACAAAAAAAGCAGACATTGAATGTCCCTTTGAGCATGGTGAAGTTATTCAATTACACTTTGGATGGTGTATCAATACACCCAGTCACTACAGGTATCCCATATGTAGCTACAGTATGAAAGTCAGTTAAGAACAAATTGTTTTCAATGACAGCCTAGGAACAGTGGGGTAACTGCCTGTTCAGGGGCAGAACAACAGATTTGTACCTTGTCAGCTTGGGGATTTGAACTTGCGACCTTCCGGGTACTAGTCCAACGCTCTAACCACTAAGCTACCCTGCCAGCCCAGGGTTTACTTAGGTAAATTTACTTATTTTTGTATTTCATTTTCAATAAATGTGTTAACATTTCTACAAACCTGTTTTCACTTTGACATTATGGGCTATTGTGTGTAGATAGTGAGAATGTAAAAAAAAATGTAATCCAATTTCAATTCAGGCTGTAACACAACAAACTGTGGAAGAAGTCAAGGGGTATGAATACTTTCTGAAGGCACTGTAATTATTTATATTTTGAAATGTACGGAGAAAAAAATCCCTCATGACACTGGAATCACATTTTTAGAAAATGCTCAACATTTTCATATCCTATACTACTTACCCTGGCTGCAACAAAAAGAGTTGATTGTCTTCGGCCAAGATAAACCATCTGTGATTTGGCCAATGTTCTTGTCCCCTTTTACTGTCAGGAATATCAAAAAGGGTCTCAAGTTCAATAGTTGCTCCCTACCTCATAAATAGGACTTGACCCAGCCTAGAGGGATACTGCTTAACCCCAGTGCCTCCAGAATGGAGATTAGGAGACAGTGGTTAACTGTATCAAAGTCCTTCTATAGGTCAAGCAGTACTATTCCACAGAGATTTCCTTCATCAATCTCTTTCCTGATGGAGTCAGTCAAGTAAAGTAGGCATGAATCAGTGGAGTATGTTTTTTTGAAACCAGACTGAAAATCATACATTAGACTTTGTTGACATATCTATACATTTGCTCATGTACAACTCTCTCCAGAATCGTTGATGTTATACTGAGGATAAATACAGGCCAATAATTCTCAGGGTCAGACTTCATCACCTTCTTATACAGAGGTGTAACTTTAGTGTGTTTCATGTCCCTGGGAAAGATGCCTTGTTCAAGAGAGATATTAACGATATGAGTAAAACAAGGGGCAATTTGAATTTATAAGAAATCTTACAGGAATATTATCCAGGCCTGAGGCTTTGAAACATTTAAGCTCTGCTAGCATACTGGCTATTTTAGCTGTTGCTACCTTTGCAAAAGAAAAAGCGTTTAGATGAACCCCTAACTCGGCATAATACTTCTTGAAATGGTAGTTTCCATACAAACCAGAACTACTGGGCAGCGTGTTAACCAGCTTGCTGGCAACAGAAAAACAGAGTTGAATTCATTGGCAGTCTCTGCTTTTTCATATACCATCTCCTCTCTAACGTGCAGTCCAATACCGTTTAGTTTGTTTTTGGTTGTACTACTACAGCCTAGTTCCTTAAATGATTTCCAAGGCTTTTTAGGATAATTTTTGATCTCAATGATTTTATCAGCAAAATAACACCTCTTAGCTACATCCATCCTGCCCTGTGCTTCGTTTCTGTGACGTTTACAGTTGAAGTCAGAAGTTCACATACATCATAGCCAAATACATTTCATCTCAGTTTTTCACAATTCCTGACATTTAATCCGAGTAAAAATTAGGATCACCACTTTATTTTAAGAATGTGAAATGTCAGAATAATAGTAGAGAGAATGATTTATTTCAGCTTTTATTTCTTTCATCACATTCCCAGTGGGCCAGAAGTTTACATACACTCAATTAGTATTTGATAGCATTGCCTTTAAACTGTTTAACTTGGGTCAAACATTTAGGGTAGCCTTCCACAAGCTTCCCACAATAGGTTGAGTGAATTTTGGCCCATTCCTCCTGACAGAGCTGGTGTAACCTTGTCAGTTTGTAGGCCCCCATGCTCACACACGCTTTTTCAGTTCTGCCCAAAATGTTTCTATAGGATTGAGGTCAGGGCTTTGTGATGGCCACTCCAATACCTTGACTTCGTTGTCCTTAAGCCATTTTGCCACAAAGTTGAATGTATGCTTGGGGTCACTGTCCATTTGGAAGACCCATTTGCGACCAAGCGTTAACTTCCTGACTGATGTCTTAAGATGTTGCTTCAATATATCCAATTTTTCCTACCTCATGATGCCATCTATTTTGTGAAGTGCACCAGTCCCTCCTGCAGCAAACCACCCCCACAACATGATGCTGCCACCCTGTGCTTCACGGTTGGGATGGTGTTCTTCAGCTTGCACGCCTCCCCCTTTTCCTCCAAATATAATGATGGTCATTATGGCCAAACAGTTCTATTTTTGTTTCATCAGACCAGTCGACATTACTCCAAAAAGTACAATCTTTGTCCCCATGTGTAGTTGCAAACCGTAGTCTGGCTTTTTTATAGCGGTTTTGGAGCAGTGGCTTCTTCCTTGCTTAGCGGCCTTTCAGGTTATGTCGATATAAGACTTGTTTTACTGTGGATATAGATACTTTTGTACCTGTTTCCTCCAGCATCTTCACAAGGTCCTTTGCTGTTGTTCTGGGATTGATTTGCACTTTTCGCACCAAAATACGTTCATCTCTAGGAGACAGAATGCATATCCTTTCTGAGCGGTATGACGGCTGCATGGTCCCATGGTGTTTATACTTGCGTATTATTGTTTGTACAGATGAACGTGGTATCTTCAGGCATTTGGAAATTGCTCCCAAGGATGAACCAGTCTTTTTTCTGAGGTCTTGGCTGATTTCTTTTAATTTTCCGATGATGTCAAGCAAAGAAGCACTGAGTTTGAAGGTAGGTCTTGAAATACATCCACAGGTACACCTCCAATTGACTTAAATGGTGTCAATTAGCCTATCAGAAGCTTCTAAATCCATGACATCATTTTCTGGAATTCCAAACTGTTTTAAGGCACAGTCAACTTAGTGTATCTAAACTTTTGACCCACTGGAATTGTGATACAGTGAAATAAGTGAAATAATCTGTCTGTACACAAATGTTTGAAAAATTACTTGTCTCATGCACAAAGTAGATGTCCTGACCGACTTGCCAAAACTATAGTTTGTTAACAAGGAATTTGTGGAGTGGTTTAAAAATGAGTTTTAATGACTCCAACCTAAGTGTATGTAAACTTCCGACTTCAACTGTATATGGGAGAAAATCAGCCTGCTCTTGAGAGCTTTTAAATGTCTTAATGACTTTATTCCTTGGTTGCATAGATTCTAGAATTTCATGATTAAACCAAGGGCTAGATCTCGGCTTTACTCTGACCCGTCTAATGGGAGCCATCACATTCACCACATCAAGGAATCTACAATGAAAGGCTTCCCAAGCACTGTCTACCCCTACGCTTTCCAGCACAGGTGACCAGTCAATTTTACCCACTTGCTCCCCAAACATGTCAACACAGTATTTTTTGAGTCCTCTGATTCTAACAGTTTTGTGATACTTAAATATATGTTTAAAAACCCTCCTTGTGCAAAATGTAATAACATAATGACTGATTCCATGTACTATTACCCCACTCTGCGATATTTTGGATTTATCAGACACCAATATTAAGTCAATCGTACTTTGCACTGTTTCACATACCCTGGTGGGATCTTTTATAATTTGTGTCAGAGCAAATGATCTACAGAAGTGCATAAATACATTGTGGGTTGGACTATCGTTTTTGCAGACATCAGTATTGAAATCCCCTAACAAAAGTATTTCCTTCACCAGCTAATTATTCCAGTTTGACAACACAATTTCGAGACCTTCTTACAATGCCTTCTGATTGGGCGGCCTGTAACACACCCCCAACCAAAAATATATATATATATACCATTTTTACAATTTAACTAAATGTAATCAAAAATCTACGTAATCCCCAGAGCTCTTGCTGCATGAACTGACATGTCCACCCAATCAAAGGATCCACCCTCTCCCCAACGGTGTGATTGCTACTTCTGAGGGTTTAGAGCTTGAGGTAGTCACTTCATACAAGTACTTGCGAGTATGGCTAGACGGTATTCTGTCCTTCTCTCAGCACATATCCAAGCTGCAGGCTAAGGTTAAATCTAGACTTGGTTTCCTCTATCGTAATCGCTCCTCTTTCACCCCACCAGCCAAACTAACCCTGATTCAGATGACCATCCTACCCATGCTAGATTACGGAGACATCATTTATAGATTGGCAGGTAAGGGTGCTCTCGGGTGGCTAGAAGTTCTTTATCATTTGGCAATGAGATTTGCCACCAATGCTCCTTATAGGACACATCACTGCACTCTATACTCCTCTGTAAACTGGTCATCTCTGTATACCTGTCGCAAGACCCATTGGTTGATGCTTATTTTAAAACCCTCTTAGGCCTCACTCCCCCCCTATCTGAGATACCTACTGCAGCCCTCATCCTCCACATACATCACCCGTTCTGCCAGTCACATTCTGTTAAAGGTCCCCAAAGCACACACATCCCTGGGTCGCTCCTCTTTCAGTTCGCTGCAGCTAGCGACTAGAACAAGCTGCAAAAAACACTCAAAGCAGACCGTTTTATCTCCATCTCTTCATTCAAAGACTCAATCATGGACACTCTTACTGACAGTTGTGGCTGCTTCACGTGATGTATTGCTGTCTCTACCTTCTTGCTCTTTGTGTTGCTGTCTGTACCCAATAATATTTGTACCATGTTTTGTGCTGCTACCATGTTGTGCTTTAAATAGTGTTGTGGTGTCTCGCTTGTTGTGATGTGTGTTTTGTCCTATTTTTTTTTAATTTTTTAAATCCCAGCCCCCATCCCGGGAGCAATGAGGCCACAATGAAGCAGTCATGATGGCATACAATGGAAAATGACACAAGGAGTGAAAGGAATTATGACAAAAAACCCAATGATTGCTGAGTCATTGCCTGGACATGGAACAAACCTTCTCACTTGATGTGAGATTACTTAAAACGCAAAACTCTACATAACAGATAACAAGAGTATGAAAGAAACGACTGTATATCTTACTTATCCAAAATAGAAATGACAGATACTTATAGGATTTAGTGCAGTTGCAGTGACCAGGAGTGACTTCTTGGATTTGGAGTCCCATAGAGATCCACTGAGACTATAGATTAGAGTGAAAAAATGAAGATGCACAGTAACTACAATGATCAGATGATTATGATATCTTGACAATATGTGCAGTGTCATAACATAAATTAACATAACTTTATAGAATGACAACATAACGTGGCATTAGAGTCAGACTATGGCTATGGTTGTGGTATGATCCTACCGTACGACACTGGAAGCGGAGGACTGACCATCAGGGACCAGAGCCGGAGAGTGAGGGTACAGGGGTCAGGGGGTCTGGTGGTACTGGCAGGACATCCGTTATCCATATCACATTTCAACTCCATGGTCAATTGTTATGAAGCTTTTCAAGTTTGATGGTTGATTTGTGTTATTTATCAGCAGTTATAGAAAACATACTGGACTACATTTTCTAGATTGTTAGAGCCACAGTTGATCTTATACAGGTCATGAGACTTGAGGCTGAGACTGACATGCTGCTGATCTGTGAGGAGTAGGATCCAGCCATGTGGTTGTAGCTGTATCCAGAGCCAGGAGGAGCAGGGGAGACCAGCTGGTTGGGGGAAAGGAGGCTGTGGTTGGGCGGCAGGCTCTTAGAGGGCTGGTAGGACTGAGAGGCTGTGGTACATGAAGAATTGACATTACTGGCAATACTACACAACACATATTTGACTAATGATAAGAATCACAAGCTTGTAATTTTTCTTTGAATCATGAATGTAGATTAACAGCTAAAGATGCATATCACTGAGAGTCCACAGTCATGGTCTTGAGTCATGGTTGTTGTGAAAGGAACTACTTATGATTACAAACTTACATACCATTTGACTCTTGTAAGGTCATTGAACACATGTTTATAATACTGCTCCAGTGCCATCTTTAGACTCAGAGAGCCCTACTTAATCATAACCACTAAATCAGATGTCCAAGGCCAGAGAAGATCATATTATTCTCCTTCTGTAAGACTGCATATTTGAATTGTCATGCTGACATTTTTGTTTTCCCCACTGTTGAAATGTTGTCATTGATCATGTGAATCCAAACGTATGTTCTCTGATAGAGGTTGTATAGGGTCCTGCATTAAACAGTATTATACAAGCATTTATCTGTGTTATTGCAAACATGCACAGTATGTAGACTACATGTACACTGCTAGGTAGCCTAGTGGTTAAGAGCATTGGGACTGTGACTGGACTATCGCTGGTTCGAGTCCCGGAGCTGACTTGGTGAAAAATATGTCGATGTACCCTGGAGCAAGGCACTTATTGCTCCTGTAAGTTGTGTATCTGCTAAGTTATGTAAACATCCAACAGTAATTTTGAAATGCTCTTACAGACAGTCTGATGCTCTGTTGATTCTGAGGCATTAGCTATGCCATAGTCTCTGGTTCATGGTCATCCAGGCTGTCCGGGCAAATACTCGCTACAGCATCATAGAATTCACCCTGGATAAAACAAAAGAATATGTATACGTAATTTAACAGCAACTTTAATTAGAGCAATTGTAACAGTTCTCTTTAGGTGAAGTAGAGTCAGACCAAAATGTGGCGTGGCTATTGCGATCCATGTTTAATGAAACAAAGTAAACACGAATCGAATACAAATACAAAAACAATAAACGTACCACGAAAACCGAAACAGCCTAATACTGGTGCAACAAACACAGAGACAGTAACAAGGACAATCACCCACAAAACCCAACACCAAACAGGCTACCTAAATATGGTTCCCAATCAGAGACAATGACGAACACCTGCCTCTGATTGAGAACCATATCAGGCCAAACATAGAACTAGACAAACTAGACATGTAACATAGAATGCCCACTCAGCTCACACCCTGACCAACCAAAACATAGAAACATACAAAGCAAACTATGGTCAGGGTGTGACAGCAATATAATGTACCACTAAAATAATTGGAAGTGATATCCAGTAAAGTATCAGAAAACAACTGGAGTGTGTTGGAGTGTGTTGGGCAAGTTCATTTTGCATCACTATGTCCCGTGGATGGGGTTTACACCTTCTATACCATTGTATTACATCTCTACCCACTCAGAGCGCCAGCCATTGAAAAAACTAACTGGCCCATATATTGAGGATTGTAACGGAAATGAGGTAAAATATTTTTAAAGCATCTTGTTGGTTTCAATTAGCACTTACTGACATCATATTGCAGTAGACTGGATCCTCGGATGACCTCTGGCAACCAATTGAATTGAGATGGCTGTTATTTGCTAAACTGGATGTGGGCATGGAGGGAGTGAGGGCTCAGCATCATGTGGTGGAGGGTAGAATCTGAAGTTGTTACAGTGATGGTCCATCCTGCTGGATGCAGCTGCTCTGCTGTACCATAACCATTCCAACTGAACCATGGGGAATCACTCCTGGCACACTGTCTGTGTGATCTCCTGAATCAATGTTGACTTCCCATGGCAACATTTCCGTGTTTTTGTCGAACCATATTGCATTTTGGGGCGTATACTACCACCTACTTTCGAGTCCATTCGCTCATTTTCATACCTCTGACATGCTGTAATGATAAAAATAAAAATAAAAATAATTTTAAAAAAAAAGTGGTGTAATAGCCTACAGTTTTCTTGACATTTAGTTTGATTAATGTGATAGGCTTATGTCTTACATGTATGGTGTACCCCTGTCCCCACTTTATTTTGCCGGTGTTGTTACGAAAATCGCCCCCTGCCAGAATCCCTCCCCCCTCCCTTCTAATTTCCTTAATTTTGTGGCTAGAGTGAAATATTTTCTGTGACACAAATCAGAGTAAAATACTTTCTATAGAACAAACTTCACAAACTTCATAGGCAACCGAAATTAATCATTCATGTATGTGCGTTATATTAAACATAGAGGGAATAACTATGGCTGAATATGGCTGAATTATTATCCTTACACTTTAAAAAATACTAGTCAAATAAGACATGGGAGAGATGACGAATTTTTCAAAGAGGTTTATTTATAGACTAATACAAAATCAGTCGCGGATTTAGGTACCGGCGACATGGCGGGGGCGGCACGAAAGGGCGCCGAAGGGGGATTCTTTTAAAATGTATACGTTTGATTTTGGTCGCCAAATGCGCCGAGTGGTGTTTTGGGGTTGCACTTTTGACTAGTAGGAAAATAAGGAGAATGGAGCGGAAACAGTTCAGACACGAAATCAAGCGTACCTACCCTCATTGGTCCATTCGAGTTGCTATGAAATTTAAACCACGCCTTCAGATTGTATCGCTACAAAAATTATGTCTGGACACTGAGACCGATCATACTTCTTCATTAAACAAAGGTAACAGACATCTACTAACTATGACTCTAAAATTCACAAAATGTCAATCTGTACTAATCACTGGAGCGAGCAGAGGCCTCGGCCTACAAATGGTGAAAGACCTGGCAAGAAGCACCGAGAGACCCAAAACAATAATAGCGACTGTTCGCAATCCAGCCGCAGCACAGGTAGGAGAACATCATGTTCAACTTGTTTGGTGAATTTCCACGTAATGGAAATACACGTTTGAGGATACGCCTTTGCTGTAAACTTAGGGATACATAATACAAGTTGATCTTCATTTCAGGATCTTCACAATATTGCCAAGTCCTGCAAAGGTGTTTATATTGTACAGCTTGGTGAGTTGCATAGCCTACATCATTTGTAAAACTTGGACACAGGAGCTAGGGTGCAGTGTGATGCTGATTTGCCACATTTTGTTGGGTAATCGGTATATGATCCCATGTGCATCATGTGCCATGCATAGTTTGGACACATGCCCCATTATGCATTATGCACAACAAACACTGTATTGGTATATTCCCTGTGTGTTCCACTCAGGGATTTTCTCCCTTCAAACTCATTGGAGTAACTAAAACGTATATTACACGCTCAATTATATGTTTGTAGGACTCAACAGAACATGCTGAAATCCCAAACTGAAGTAAACCAATAATGTAAAAGTAAATTAAACCAATACTGTAAAAAACAAGGAGAAAAACGAAAACTAAATTCTGTTTGTTTCCTGTGAAGTTCCTTTTTGAATGGTAATGGGTCTATGATCTCTTTCGTATCAGATGTTGTCAGCCAGTCAAGTATAGACTCAGCATTGCAAGCGGTGTCATCTATACTTGGAAGTGATGGGCTGAATTGCCTCATAAACAACGCAGCCATCAATCTATCCACTGATCTGAAGACAGTGACACCTGACGCCATGATGAAGACTTTCGAGAGTAATACTGTTGCCCCTCTTTTTGTCACCAAGGTAAATCAATGTGTTTCACCTCTAGAAGAGCATGTATGAGAAATATCTTAATTTTCTTGTAGCACAGAGGATATTTTTATTCATGTCCAAATCACACACATTTATGAAAAGTGTCCTACTTCATAAGAAACCTGTATTTTCGCAACTATCTCTAGATCACATCATGTTGTTTCTTGTAGGCATTTCTGCCATTGCTACAGGCAGCTGCTGCACGGGGCACTGGAATGGGGATCCATAGAGCAGCTGTGATTAACATCTCTTCCATACTCGGCTCCATTAAGGTCAACTGGGGAGCCGGAGCAGCCTTCAAAAGCTATGCCTACAGAACCTCAAAGGTGAACAGCAACCATAATGAGCCGTTTCGACAAAACCCATATAAACATTACAGACCATCTCTGGTTGCAATATTAAGCATAGAATGTTTGGGTGTGGCGATAGTTAATCTGACTGTTCTTATGTGTACATATTCATTACATGTCCTGTCCATCTCATTTTGTTTATATATATATGCAGGCTGCCTTGAACATGACGACAAGGTGTCTGGCCACTGACCTGGAATCTGAAGGGATTCTGTGCATGGCTCTTCACCCTGGCTGGGTGCGCACTGACATGGGTGGCCCACATGTGAGTGTCCCATACTCTTGGTTGAGGCATTTTATGGTTGGGTCCTTTAGAATACATAAAAATACATGGCTGTGTATTTCAATGAGTTGACAGTTGATATGGTGCATTTCCTGTCTCTTATGGATCAGGCGGATTTGAGTCCGGAGGAGAGCATATCATCTTTGCTGTCTGTTATCACTGATCTGACAGAAAATAATCATGGGGGATTCTTGGACTACTCTGGAAACAATCTACAATGGTGAAGCTCAACTTGGAAACAGTAACTTGTGGAATGGGTTATGTGCAGTTTTTCTGCTGGTGCTGCCAACAGTTCACTGGGACAAAACACAGCAGAGATCACAGAATAGAACAAACAACTGCAACATCATGCTATTATGTTGCTCAGCAATCTCTGATTCCTTTGTATCTAGTTGGTGCGAGAGAGAACTTGGAGATTTGACATTTTAAATTGGAGACTGTGTTTCATCTGAGTGGTTTGGGTTGTTGTTACACTTTCTAAAGGTAATCTCACTGTTTGAATACAAAATATATACTGTATAATACATATATAGAAATAACATTGTTTTGCCATTCAAAGGTTTTATTCAATCCATTTCTTTCAAATTATAATAAGAACGTGATTAATCTGTATAGTATATTGTTGTTATGATGACACCAGTATAATGGGAAATGTACAGATACTGTTGTTTGTAGGCAGGTGAGGCGTAGAGAAGAGATCAGTTGATCTAGGGCTGATCCATCTCTTCTGATGTGAGAGAGGAAGGCATGGTATCCAGAGCTCCGATTTCTGTAAGGTAGATGACAAAACATTTGAGTGAGCACAGTTAGATGGTTATAACTGATTAGGACTATGCTAGTATTTGTTCTGTTCCAAATATTGTAGCAACATATAGCCAATAATCTTGACTAGAAATGTAATCTGTAAATACATTTGAAATACAAATATAACCAGACCATATGAAAAACATGATTATTTTACTATTTTTGGAACATGTCAAAACACCTGATTTTTATTCATTAAAAAAATAACAATCAAGAGAATGCTGTCAGTGTTTTTGCTGTAATTAATTGTTGTAATTAAACATTAATAACAGACACCATGAACTTACCTTTAAGTTTCAGGTATGATAAGAAGTCAATGACAGTGTGTATTACATCCTCATCTGCTATTCTCAAGGCACCTGCAAAATAAGAGACCATCATGAGGTGTAGACTACACGGAGTAAAGCAGACTTACTGTACAGTATGTCATCTACTCTAAATATATTTGATTTACCCTCTCATAGGCCAATGAAATGTAGGCTATACGATTTGACAAGGCTTTAGCTTCTCACCTGTTTTGAAGTCATCGTCCAGGGGCATGCCTCTCTTTCCAGCAAGGCCATGCTTGTCACTGAGAGTGCGGTGACCGTCAATGCCGTCTGAACGACAAAACAAAAACATAGTTTGCGCAGCTGATTTTGACCCATTCCCTAGATGAAATCCCCTTCATTACACACAAACACCGCAACCCTGCCTAAAGCTCACATGACGGCATAAGGCATCCTTTATGATGGTGTGTTTTTCCTTTTATCTGTCAAGAGTCTGAAAAGCAACCTGCAGGGCTTGAGTCATTGAATTGCTGGAAAACATATATTCACCAATGAAATGCGTGAAAGAAAGGCACATAATCATTGACGGAAACAGAACCTGAAATGTTTTTATACATTTTATATATATATATATCCATCTGAAATTACTATTTTACCCTTCTTCTTTGCATATATATATATATCATGAGAGGGGCAAGGAGAAGGAAAGACAATGGTTGAAATTACAATATACCTCACCCCATCAACAACTTTAATAAAGGTTTGAGTCAACAGGGCTAGTAACAGTGCACTGAATAATAATGTAAGAGCACTAATTATCTGAAGTGTAATCCTTGAATTTTGACGTTAACCCTTAGCCCTTGATGCGTTTCCCACAGTCATCACGGATCAAGTATAATTACATGCAAAAATGAAATGATCAACTTTGTTCTGACAGTGCCTCTTAGATTAAAAGATCCTGTATCATGGTTTAATAATTCATAAACAAGTGGAAAAACAAACAAATAAACATAAAGTGGCCATGGCTGTGATAAAAACTTGGTTGTTGCATTAAGAGTTAAGTCTGCAAATAATAAACAGAGGAGCAAGGCGTCACAGAGCAATTCCTCTGCTGACTTCAATGTCCTGCAGGAGCTATCTTACATTGACTTAGCAGTTCTTCTCTCCCCCTTACGCTGGGATTATCCTTTATCTGTATTAGGTGATCAATACGACCTGAAACACAGGGATGATGGCATTTTACCTAAATTTACAACAAGGACCTGTGATATGGGATACATCCTCATTCTGTGTTGACAATAATCCATGAACCTTGGGAATAAATGTGTTCCTGTGCAAATAGGCTTTTCAAAATATAGTCATTTAAAAGGATATAACAAATTAAAATGTTCTGTGTCGTCCAATAACGACACAGAACAAGTTTGTTGGAATACATCATGCCACATTACACAGCCAGGTAAAATGTGAAAAAGTATAATAAAAGTATAAACAAATATGAGAAGAGCATGATAATGGAGACAGGGCAGGTGTGTAAATTATAGTTTAGTTAAAAGTACTTGATAGTGACATTTTGACAGTTGTGTGAAAGAGTACATGTATTTAATACATAACAGTCACTTACGGGGACCTAAAAGGTAGCCAGCACTGTTTAGTGTCCACCCTCGCTTCTCTTTACCCTGTTATGAGACAAACACACACACCACACACACACACACACACACACACACACACACACTCAAATCAGATTCATTATACACACTGTACAATCATCAGTTTTCTCAACAATTTATCTTATTTTCTGAATGCGAATTGCTTGACCTGACTATAGTGCAAGAACTTAATTATCTCAATGCTTGTTATGGTGTTATGTCTAGATAATAGACAACAACGTTCATATAATTGTAATGTTGCCTGCAATAGCCTACTTGTAGTTAAAACAATGAGAAAATAAGAGCATTTAAAACAACATTTTGCCAAATACAATAAAATGTTGACCTACCGCAATCACTAATCCAATTGTTTCTGACAGAGCTGCAAATAAAATTAGTGATATGCACACTACTCCAAAAGACTTCTTCATCTAAATGAAGATATTAAAAAGGTGTTAGTTGTAGAAAAACTCTCAATTTTAGAAGTTAAAAGTCGCAAAACAAACATTTCCAAAGAAGTCTTAAAGCGGCTTACCTTTAAAGTTTTGTTCAACAGTACAAGAGATAAAAGATAATTTAAAAGTTTAAGGCTTTCTTCAAAATAGGTATGCTTATAGAATAAGCAAAAATACAATGCAATATTACAGCAAAGAGATCTTCAATGTCCCTGTCGTGCGTCTGGTTTAGAAGAGAATGATTTTGATGACCTTTTATAATACACACCCCACTAAAAAAAAAATCCTGTTCCTGAAATTCAGACGTCACAACTACCTTCCCCCTCCTGTAGTGGTCATGTCACGATGAAATTACAATAACATCATCATGTTCTTTTTGCAACCTTATGAGACATTGAGTTGGACAATAGTTCTTAAAGTCAGATACATTTTATCACTAATAGAATCTCACGTGATGTCATTTGTAGAAAACATTTTATTATGCATGTCAAAACGAACACTGCTATAAGATCAGTAAATCTAAAATATTAATGTTAGAGCCTCTATGACTGGTAAGATGGTTCAGATGTAAAAATACAAAACCATTACATACAAACATAGCCTAGAGATAAAAGACCAATTAGGAAGACAAGGGGATACATTTCCATGGGTTTGTGGACAGGTCAATTTTAATAGTCAGAAAAGCAGGAATTCCATAATGGAAAGGTGATATCTATTTCGTAACAATGCATTGGAACTTGTCTGTAGCCTTTATCAACAAACAGTTACCTTAAAAAGCATTTTTAGATATGGTGATAGGTTACAAAAAGGAGAAAAACTACTCACTCAGAGCTTTAAATTAAGTTCTTTATTGAATTAACAGATCAGATATAACAAGAGCCTGAATTATATGAAAATGTCATCCTATCATTGACAGTTTCCATTCATACTGGAGGAGGATGGTAGTTACAGGCTGGACCAAAGAGTACACTAGAAAAGCCACTCCCAGGGCACCATGAACTTCCATTCCAATGAAAGTACAGGTCAGCAGCAACCAAGAAAGAGCAAAATGGGATTCCAACAGCGTGTAACAAAGGCAGGAACCTTTGGACTCTTTGTAAAATGGTTTGTCCTTCTTTAGCTGTCTGGTCTGATCCAGCAAGGGCTACTGGCGGATCTAAAAGTTCTTGTGTCCATTTGTCATTGGTCTGTGTGGAAAATCCTCCATTGTAACATACATCACACATTGAGCAATGTTCTGATCCATTATGACATGGGAAAGGAACTCCATCCGAAGAACTCAATCCTGAAGATATATGGCTGCCTTCTTTCATATTGATGACATGAATGTTGATCACACCACCACACAATCCATTTGTTGAAGTTTTCTTCAGGGAGAGGTTGCTGAAGAGATAATACATTTTTTAATGAACACTCCTGACTCAACACCTTTATACAGTCTAAAAGCATCGTATACCAACCATACAGGACAGCTCTATTTGGACACCTTGATTGTGAATAAAGAGTAGATGCATTACAACCACTAACTATTCCAGTTAAGTCCTACCTGCATTCTATTTCTTGTCCTTGTCTTGTATTTAATTGTATAGGCCTATCACAACATGGTCGGCTTAGCTCTTGGATGCCAGGTTGGGCTCTTGCACAGGTGGGGCTCTTGTCTGGAAGGAACAGGGCTATAATTCCATCCTTCGTAATAGCAACACATCCACATCTGCCGTCACTGTTTAGCTGGACTCTGCATGGCTGTGCTATAGCGACAGGTGCAACTTCCGATGCAGGTAATGGGCTCTGTTGCTCAGAAGAGGCCTTTCTTCGTCGTTCACAATGCATTCTTTTGGCAAACAATCCCGTTGGCAACATTGTTTCAACCAATGCAAGTTGACAATCGAAGCCTGACAGTTTTCTCCTCACCTCCTGCAAGATTAAATATCATAGATGAAGTTAAGAAAAGTAATTGATTTATAAAGTCAAGTAGGCCGAAAACACATTATCTGCAGATATTTACACAAACCCTTATTATTTTTTTTGAGACCCCAAGTCCTCTGCGTCTGCAATGATCAGACATTTTTCCAATGTTGGCAAGCGCTGAATTAATTAAACAAATTCTGAACGTGAAAGACTGCTTATTATAGATTATAGCAGTGACTAAAATGATGTTTTCCGATGTAGACAGACAGCGCGCTTGTCTCGCTTCTCGGAGACAGAGGCTGTGAGAAGAGTCGCACAGCGCACTAGCTGTTCATCCAATGTGCAAGGGTTGTCAATCATCATATGATGACGTCACGCGAGCGTGACGCTCAAACGTCGTTCTTGTTCTTTTGCTGTCTATCACGGAACCCAAACCGGCTGCGCGCGTGCGCCATCGTGCATACATTTATTTTGTCCCCTCACACCAAAAGAGATCACAACAAGCAGGTCAAAATATCAAAACAAACTCTGAAACAATTATATTAATTTGGGGACAGGTCGAAAAGCATTTATGGCAATTTAGCTAGTTAGCTTGCACTTGCTAGCTAATTTGTCCCATTTGGCTAGCTTGCTGTTGCTAGCTAATTTGTCCTGGGATATAAAAATTGAGTTGTTATTTTACCTGAAATGCACAAGGTCCTCTACTCAGTCAATTAATCCACACATAAAACGGTTAACTGAATCGTTTATAGTCATCTCTCTTTCTTCCAGGCCTTTTCTTCTCTTGACTTTATATTGCAATTGGCAACTTTCATAAATTAGGTGCATTACCGCCACTGACCTTCGTCTTTCAGTCACCCATGTGGGTATAACTAATGAGGAGATGGCACGAGATGGAAGGCAGGACCTCTCGCCCGTGCAATAATTAAACCAATGACGAGATGGAAGATGCAGGAGCCTTGAACAAGCCGCTATCTATTTTTCGTTTGTACTCTTCTCTCAGAATGTGGATAAACTTGAGAAAATGTGTCTGAATTGAATAACGTAGATTTTAGTAGTGTTTTTAGCTAACTAGCTAACGTTAGCTAGCTTACCTTGCCCACAAAAGTTGATTGAGCGCAAGATTCCCTAAAATCATGCCACTTTGATATAGCTACGACTGGAAGTTACTTTTTCGTAGCAGGTTAGGATAAGTAGGTTAAGGTTAGGAGTTGTAGCTATCTAAAAACACAGAAAGCTAGCTATAGCTTGTAGTTATAATAATAATAATAATATTTTCCTAGGTAACTGCTAGTCTGCTGTTGTTAGCTGCGGTGGTTAGTTGCGGTCTAACCACCAGATATCCATAGGAAGCCTAATTTCTTTAGATTTAAGTTTGCCAGGCTGAAAATGCCCGGCCATTGTCAATAACCCTTTCCCTATCTCTCCCAACCAGCCTATCTACACAACGAATCCCATTCAGGAATCAGAAATATGGCTGAGACAGTGACAACATCCACATGCACTGGGACCTTTTCAGTCAACAGAATCAACCAGGGATCATACTCACTGTGTTTGGAGTATGTCTCTTTGGAGGTGAAGAGCTAGCTTTCTAACGTTAGCTCTTTTTAAAAATTGTAATGACCTGGCCTGATCATAAAGGAACAATTGTCCAGACAATTGATGGGTTAATAAACCATGAATTCGTAACCTCAAACTCCACACAGGCGGGCCTCCCGGATGACGCAGTGGTTAAGGGCGCAACAGGGCCAGCTGTGCCACCAGAGATCCTGGGTTTGCGCCCAGGCTCTGTTGTAACCGGCCGTGACCTGGAGGTCCGTGGGGCGACACACAATTGGCCTAGCGTCTTCCGGGTTAGGGAGGGCTTGGCCGGTGGAGATGCCCTTGTCTCATCGCGCACCAGCGACTCCTGTGGTGGGCCTGGCGCAGTGCACGCTAACCAAGGTTGCCAGGTGCACTGTGTTTCCTCCGCACATTGGTGCGGCTGGCTTCCGGGTTGGATGCACGCTGTGTTAAGAAGCAGTGCGGCTTGGTTGGGTTGTGTATTGGAGGACGCATGACTTTCAACCTTCGTCTCTTCCGAGCCCATACAGGAGTTGTAGCGATGAGACAAGATAGTAGCTACTAAAACAATTGGATACCATGAAATTGGGGAGAAAAAGGGGTCAAATTTTAAAAACGAAATTAAATTAAACTCCACACAGGCTACTGTTTGGCCGCAGCCCACGACAAATAAATGAAAGATACCCATATAAGCAACTGTGATATTCTCTTGTGAAGACCAGACATAAGAGAGAGAACAATGGCTAAACATGGTCTTAATTTGCAATGCTCCATCCCCCTTTGTTTCCTTAAGGAACCGTCAAACCACTCTTCTAGAGGGAGAGTCATTGTTCAGTGATGGCACCTCCATTACATTTGATACTTTCAAAGACCTTGCCGCTGAACTTGATTGTTTTTATATTCTATATAGAATAGTATCTGTCAAATTACAGTTGTGTCCATGCTTGGTACAAAGGAGGCAAATTCTGTAATCATATGTGAATGTTTTTGTCCCACATCAACAACTTTCACCATCAAGCTGATATTGAAAATCTTCGGTAGTCCTCTTTTAGGGTTCATCATGTCTAAAATCATGTTTTGGCATCTTCAACTATGGACTGATCGAAATAACCATCAACCTGGCAATGACGATATCTAAGGAAGTCTCAAGGTTTTGCTCGCCTGAGGTAGAGTATCTCATGATAAGCTGTAGACCACACTATCTACCTAGAGTGTTTTCATCTGTATTTTTCGTAGCTGTCTAAATACCACCACAGACCGATGCTGGCATTAAAACCGCACTCAATGAGCTGTATACCGCCATAAGCAAACAGGAAAACACTCATCCAGCGGCGCTCCTAGTGGCCGGGGACTTTAATGCAGGGAAACTTAAATCAGTTTTACCAAATTTCTATCAGCATGTTAAATGTGCAACCAGAGGGGAAAAAATATTAGACCACCTATACTCCACACACAGAGATGCATACAAAGCTCTCCCATGCCCCCCATTTAGCAAATATGACCATAATTCTATCCTCCTGATTCCTGCTTACAAGCAAAAATTAGAGCAGGAAGCACCCGTGACTGGGTCTATAAAAAAACTGGTCAGAGGAAGCAGATGCTAAACTGCAGGACTGTTTTGCTAGCACAGACTGGAAAATGTTCTGGGATTCTTCCGATTGCATTGAGGAGTACACCACATCAGTCACTGGCTTTATCAATAAGGGCATAGAGGATGTCATCCCTACAGTGACTGTACATACCCCAACCAGAAGCCATGGATTACAGGCTACATTCGCACTCAGCTAAAGGGTAGAGCTGCTGCTTTCAAAGAGCTGGACTCTAACCCAGAAGCTTATAAGAAATCCCACTATGCCCTCCGACGAACCATCAAACGGGCAAAGCGTCAATACAGGACTAAGATCGAATCCTACTACACCGACTTCGACACTCGTCGGATGTACCAGGGCTTGCAAACTATTACAGACTACAATGGGAAGCACAGCCGAGAGCTGCCCAGTGAGATGAGCCTACCAGACGAGCTAAATAACTTCTATGCTCGCTTCGAGGCAAGTAACAGTGAAGCATACATGAGAGCATCAGCTGTTCCGAACGACTGTGTGATCACGCTCTCCGCAGCCGATGTGAGTAAGACCTTTAAACAGGTCAACATTCACAAGGCCGCAGGGTCAGACGGATTACCAGGACTGCGCTGACCAACTGGCAAGTGTCTTCACTGACATTTTCAACCTCTCCCTGTCTGAGTCTGTAATACCAACATGTTTCAAGCAGACCACCATAGTCTCTGTGCCCAAGAACATTAAGGTAACCTGCCTAAATGACTACCGATCCGTACCACTCACCTCTGTAGCCATGAAATGCTTTGAAAGGCTGGTCATGGCTCACATCACCATAATCCCAGAAACCCTAGACCCACTCCAATTTGCATACCACACCAACAAATCCACAGATGTTGCAATCTCTTTTGCACTCCACACTGCCCTTTCACACCTTTCACAAAAGGAATACCTATGTGAGAATGCTATTCATTGACTACAGCTCATCGTTCAACACCATAGTGCCCTCATAGCTAAGGACCCTGGGACTAAACACCTCTTTCTGCAACTGGATCCGGGACTTCCTGACGGGCCGCCCCAGGGGGTAAGGGTAGGTAACAACACATCTGCCACGCTGATCCTCAACACGGGGGCCCCTCAGGGGTGCGTGCTCAGTCCCCTCCTGTACTCCCTGTTCACTCATGACTGCACGGCCAGGCACGACTCCAACACCATCATTAAGTTTGCTGATGACACAACAGTGGTAGGCCTGATCACCGACAACGATGAAACAGCCTACCTGGCTGTAAATCTGGGGAGATAAGATAGGACAGGGAGAGCCCCTCCAGAGCTCTAGTATCTGGGGGAGACTGGAACTGTCAGCCGAGTGGTTATAAACTGTGGTGAGACTCATGAGAAAATCCCTATGTTCGTGTGTATGTATGTGCGTAGGTTAGAATGGTATAAAAGGATTTGTGTATGCACGAGAGAGCATACGCAAATAAACCTGGATCTGATCAATTGTGAGCTGGGAATTCTGTCTGTTTTATTTAAGACCAGAACTTTACAACCTCTGGGTATCAGACAGATAAAGATAATTTGAATTTATGAACATTGATTACAAAATTACTGAACACTTATAAAAAACAATCAATCTTTAACATAATCACTAGTTAACTACACATGGTTGATGATATTACTAGTTTAACTAGCTTGTCCTGCATTGCAAATAATCAATGTGGTGCCTGTTAGTTTATCATCGAATCACAGCCTACTTCGCCAAACTGCTGATGATATAACAAGCGCATTCGCAAAAAAGCACTGTCGTTGCACAATG
The DNA here is from genome assembly GCF_034236695.1 of Oncorhynchus nerka. Lineage (NCBI taxonomy): Eukaryota > Metazoa > Chordata > Actinopteri > Salmoniformes > Salmonidae > Oncorhynchus > Oncorhynchus nerka. The sequence goes on from NC_088420.1 coordinate 25,293,046, forward strand.
TACCTAACCATAAACATCAATGCCTTCTTAAAATCAATACACAAGTATATATTTTTAAACCTGCATATTAATGTTAGCAGGCAATAATATCTAGGGAAATTGTGTCACTTCTCTTGTGTTCTGTGCAAGCAGAGTCAGGGTATATGCAGCAGTTTGGGCCATCTGACTCATTGCGAACTGTGTGAAGACCATTTCTTCCTAACAAAGACCGTTATTAATTTGACATAATTTTACATAATTATGACATAACATTGAAGGTTGTGCAACGTAACAGCAATATTTAGACTTATGGATGCCGCCCGTTAGATAAAATACAGAATGGTTCTGTATTTTACTGAAAGAATAAACTTTTTGTTTTCTAAATGAGTTTCCGGATTTGACCATATTAATGACCTAAGGCTCGTATTTCTGTGTGTATATTATAATTAAGTCTGATTTTATATTTGATAGAGCAGTCTGACTGAGCGGTGGTAGGCAGCAGCAGGCTCATAAGCATTCATACCAACAGCACTTTCCTGCGTTTGCCAGCAGCTCTTCGCAATGCTTGAAGCACAGTGCTGTTTATGACTCCAAGCCTATCAACTCCCGAGATTAGGCTGGCAATACTATAGTGCCTATAAGAGCATCCAATATTCAAAGGTATATGAAATACAATGGTATAGAGAGAAATACTCCTATAATTCCTATAATAACTACAACCTCCAACTTCTTAACTGGGAATATTGAAGACTCATGTCAAAAAGGAACCACCAGCTTTCATATGTTCTCATGTTCTGAGCAAGGAACTTAAACGTTAGCTTTTTTACATGGCACATATTGCACTTTTACTTTCTTCTCCAACACTGTGTTTTTGCATTATTTAAACCAAATCTGAAAATGTTTCATTATTTATTTGAGACTATAGATGGTTATTTATGTATTATATTAAGTTGAAATAAAGTGTTCATTCAGTATTATTGTAATTGTCATTATTACAAATATATATATAAAAATCGTCCGATTAATTACTATCGGCTTTTTTTGGTCCTCCAATAATCGGTATCGGTGTTGAAAAATCATAATCGGTCGACCTCTAGTCCAAGTACACCAAGACAGTCGTAAAGAGGGCACGAAAAAAAACTATTCCCCCTCAGGAGACTGAAAAGATTTGGCATGGATCCTCAGATCCTCAAAAGGTTTTACAGCTGCACCATCGAGAGCATCCTGACGGGTTGCATCACTGCCTGGTATGGCAACTGCTCGGTCTCCGACCGCAAGGCACTACAGAGGGTAGTGCGCTCGGCCCAGTACATCACCGGGGCCAAGCTTCCTTCCATCCAGGACCTCTATACCATGCGGTGTCAGAGGAAGGCCCTAGAAATTGTCTAGCCACCCTAGTCATAGACTGTGCACGGTAAGCGGTACCGTGGCGCCAAGTCTAGGTCCAAGAGGCTAAATGCATCACACTTTAAGTACAGATTTCATGTCATTTAGCTGAATGGCTAGGCATGGCCCAGCTTTCCATAGGTCCTGGGAAATGCTGACCTATTTGGCCAACACCTTAATTGTCTTCATCATTGGTATTATTTGGTAACATTTGGGCCTCAATGATTTCTTCAACATTATAGTGCTCTACTTTGCTATGTACATCTCAGCACTTTTTTATTGAGTTTACATCAGGCATATAACCAGTTTTTCTACCGCATAATTATGTTATGTATCAGTTTGTTCTTGTGATTATTGGAAAGGAACCAGAGGAGGTATCTATTTGAGACTCTTCTTTCTCTATTACAGACATGTGACTGTAGTTGCACTGTCACCCTTATTGGTATGCACTGGCTGTGGCTTCAGCTGGAGGTGGGCAGCAGTGTGTGTCTAGGGAGGGACCAAATGGGCCTTTTGTGTATGGGCTCTAATCAATACCTATCGCTGAAGTATTACAGATTATGTGCTAGAAATGTCAAAGTAATTCCAGATTGAGCTGACATATGCAGCATTTACCGTGAATGCAGTCTCCACTAACATATGAACATTTCCTTTAAATGTCAGTCATGCTGTAACGCCGAACTTCCGCGATACAGATTGAATAGAGCTTCTACTTCTTAAGCTCATAGATTTTCAATCAGATGATTTGAATGAAGTGCAAGTGAGAGAGAATGTAGGGATTTTTTTGTTGTGTATTTACTACTTTCTATTTTTACTTTCCTACCCCTTTAGCGGGGTACCATGATGACAGCAGTGTCCTTATGTTATGACCTCTGTTAATATAATCATAATCTTGACAGTTGAAGTTATCATCTCTGTTGCAGATTTTGGTCCCGTCTTCTGGAATGGAGGCCCTAACACGTCTTATTAATGCAACATCAATTCCCTTGTTCCTTAGACTTCTAGGTGAGGAGTACTGTGTTGAGTAGTTGTCTTATTGGACAGGTTGTTCAGAATGTATGCAAAGCCAACTAAACTGCACTTGGTAGCACTGAAAGAGGTTTTGTCTCTCTCACATTGTGTCCTGTGTTCCCAGACCTATGTGACGTGTCTGCCCAACCGTATGGGCATGTATTTCACATATGAGTAAAAATATATATCTTCCCCCGTGCTCTTCCTTCCAGGTTAGCATTGAAGAGTTTTCCCCCACAGGCAGGATGACCAAGTTCCCACACTTTGACAGGAACATTCTGTGTCCACCATCAACACAGGAGCAGGAGGACTTGATAGAGGAGGCTCGCATGCGCATCCTGAAGGCACAGGTCTGGGTCACTTCACTGGATCACACTCAAAACTATATTCATGATGCCATCATATTAACCCTGACCTCACGGAAAGTGGTGAGCCTGATTTCTTGTTCAGCCCGTTCAATGTGGAAGGAAAGCATTCCTCACTTAAAAAGACTATCAGGATGAACGTTTTCATTTTTTTTCAAATATGTGAAATCAATGTGTTCGATAGGATATTATGTTAGAAGTTGTTTTTGTTTCTTTAATCACAGGCTGTACCTCTGTTTTCCTTCACTTAGTTGTAGCCTTGTCGATACACTCCTACAATGTGGTTAGGGCTAAGGATGACGCATTAGATTATGATGAACTCTTAGCCCACAGGGAAGGAACTATTGACTTTGGTGAATGTAATAGGTTTAGCATGAAGTTGACAGATGAACCATTAAGAGTCCAGTATAAATGGTGTTTAAACTGGGAACTGGTGTTGGTTTTCTACCAGACAAGCTACTGGAAGCATCACAGTGCTGGATTTCTGAACAGAGAGGCAGCCAGGACCCTGATTAATACAGCTGAGAACATGACAAACCACAAGGAAATGTTGTATTGCTCTCGCTGCACTATAGGAACAACACTGTATTCGAAGTGCCCACTATTACATTCTAACTACATAATTAGGATAAACATTCTATTTCCAAGATCACAAGTCAAATCACAATTGCAATATTTGGTTAAAAATAAGGCCTCAATTATTTTGCCTATATTGTGCAGCACTACGTGCCAGTGTGGAAATGTCAAATGAAACAAACAGAATGGAGAAAGACCCTTTGAAATCACTTAGAATTCATGTGCTGCCACCCTAAATAACATTATTTTTTGCCATATCACCCAGCCCTAGGACCACTTGGTTCATTATGAGTTTATGATGTGTTTATAATCGCAAATGCTGACCTAAGACAGCAACTGATTAGATGATTACATGTTCAACTTCAAACCCTTGAGTAACACCGGTGTAATGCATAATATGTTTTCTTTGAATGATCTAGCTATACTGCTTATAATTATTTGAAAAAATGGTTAGAATTAGAATGGGGACTATGATTGACAAACATCTTCTGTTTTTTGATTGTCATTGTGCTAGTGTGGGGCACACTTTGGAAAAGGCGGCACCACTTGGAAGAATCTAAGCTCAGTAATTGCACCTTATTATGTACTTAACCACCCTTTAAATATTTGACATCTCAGGGTCTTGAGTCTATTATTATGAGTCTATTATTTTTCATGTCATAGTCCTAGAGGCCTATGGCTATGTTCAAAGTCATATAGAGAGAGAATTCAGCCAGGTTTAAGAACCGCTTCCATGTTAGCACCTTTCTTCTTGAAATGTTGGTGATGTAACAATAGGAGAGCGCCTATTGAAATCCCTATGAAATGACCCGCTGTCAACAAGCAAAACAGAGCAGCTAATTTAAGACCATTTGTTAGCATTTGGGATAATATGTATTCATGTCTGTATTGTGTTGTGGTGTCAACAAACTGCATACCTGCTTTCACTGGACATCTTCATAGGTTTTGAAAACTGTAAGAAATAAACAGCAAAACGCGGATGCGTCAATTATCACTTAGCAACAGCTATTGAGGAGAAAGTGGTCCTTTGTAGCTCAGTTGGTAGAGCATAGGGTAGGGTAGTGGGTTTGATTCCCGGGACCACCTGTATGTAAAGTCTATGCACGCATGACTAAGTTGCTTTGGATAAAAGCCCCTAGAACAGCTTCAATTTGTTGGGGCATGGACTCTACAAGGTGTCAAAAGCATTCTAAAGTCATACTGGCCCATGCTTTCCACAGTTGTGCCATGTTAGCTGGATGTCATTTGGAAGGTGGACCATTCTTGATACACACATGAAACTGTTGAGCTTGAAAAGCCCAGAAATGTTACAGTCCTACTACCACCCTCTGAATGGCAGACATACACAATCCATGTCTCAATTGTTTCAAGGCTTAAACATCCTTCTTTAACCTGTCTCTATCCCTTCATCTACACTGATTGAAGTGGATTTAACAAGTGATGATGGAGAATGATGAATGAGAAGAATGATGGAGGCCACAAAAATGATGGAGGCCACTGTGTTCTTGGGGACCTTCAATGATGCAGAAATGTTTTGGTACCCTTCCCCCCGATCTGTGCCTCAACACAATCCAGTCTTTGAACTCTACGGACATTTCCTTCGACCTCATGGCTTGGTTTTTGCTCTGACATGCACTGTCAACTGTGGGACCTTATATAGACAGGTGTGTGCCTTCCAAATCATGTTCAACAGTTGAATTTACCACAGGTGGACTCCAATCAAGTTGTAGAAACATCTCAAAGATGATCAATGGAAACAGGATGCTTCTGACCTAAATTTAAAGTCTCATAGCAAAGGGTCTGATTACTTAAGGTATTTCAGTTTTTTTTAATCGATTTGATTTTTTTTCTCCAAAAACCTGGTTTTGCTTTGTCATTATGGGGTATTGCGTGTAGATTGCTGACGATTTGTATTTATTTAATTCATTTTAGAATAAGGCTGTAACATAACAATGTTTAAAAAGTCAAGGGGTCTGAATACTTCTCAAAGGAACTGTATATAGTGTATATGCATATGTTTCTGCCTTTATCTATGTTCATGAGTGTTCAGGATATCATGAAATACTGGGAGCTGAAAGTGACGTTTTAAAGCTAATTTACTGTAATTCTACACATTTTGCCATTGGTTATAATGCTATCTAAGTGATTCAAAGATCACAACAAAATCAAAACAATTTCATAACAAAATACTCCTGAATGCATAATTTGGTCATTGTTAGTCATTGTTAGTTCTCAAAGATTATCTTATTATAAAATATATATATAGGTCCATTATCTTTTCTATATACTTTCTATCTGGTTTTAGTCGTTTAAGTTTACACAGAAAACATTTTTAAGTGTACACTGAAAGCAAACTGATTATTATTTTTATTGTTTGGACATAGGTGTCCTGAAAAGGCTGCTGTAACGTTAGGATTCATATTCTTGTTGTATTACCAGATATGAAACAAAATGGAAGAAATACTTTGAAAACAGCTACTGCAGAATTTATTTAGCTATAAATCACAACTCGCACATGTGCCCATACTTGACTATTTTATTAAATGCTTGCACTGTGTAGAGCCCTGAGTGTGACCACCTGCAAATATGGCAGGGGAATTCGACATTCTTACCCGCCAAATAGCCCTTACACAGCCTGGAGGTTTGTTCTGGGTCATTGTCCTGTTGAAAAACAAATGATAGTCCCACTAAACGCAAACCAGATGGGATGGCGTATCGCAGCAGAATGCTGTGGTAGCCATGCTGGTTAAGTGTGCCTTGAATTCTAAATACATAACTGACAGTATCACCAGCAAAGCACCCCCACACCATCACACCTCCTCCTCCATGCTTCATGGTGGGAACCACACATGCGGAGATCATCCCTTCACCTACTCTGCGTCTCACAATGACACAGCGGTTGGAACCAAAACTCTTACATTTGGACTCATCAGAGCAAGACAGATTTCCACCAGTCTAATGTACATTGCTCGTGTTTCTTGGCAGAAGCAAGTCTCCTCTCCTTATTGGTGTCCTTTAGTAGTGGTTTCTTTGCAGCAATTCGACCATGAAGACCTGATTCACGCAGTCTCCTCTAAAGAGTTGATGTTGAGATGTGTCTGTTACTTGAACTCTGTGAAACATTTATTTGGGCTGCAATCTGAAGTGCAGTTAACTCTAATGAACTTATCCTCTGCAGCAGAGGTAACTCTGGGTCTTCCTTTCCTGTGGCGGTCCTCATGAGAGCCAGTTTCATCATAGCACTGGATGGTTTTTGCGACTGCACTTGAAGAAACTTTCAAAGTTCTTGACATTTTCCGCATTGACTAACCTTCATGTCTTAAAGTAATGATGGACTGTCTTTTGTCTTTTGTTATTTGAGCTGTTATTGCCATAATATGGACATGGTCTTTCACCAAATAGGGCTATCTTCTGTATACCATCCCTGTTATTTTAAATACATTTCAGGTGACTACCTCATGAAGCTGGTTGAGAGAATGCCAAGAGTGTGCAAAACTGTCATCAAGGCAAAGGGTGGCTACTTTGAAGAATCTCAAATATAAAATATATTTTGATTTGTTTAACACTTTTTTGGTTACTACATATGTAATGTCATAGTGTTGATGTCTTCACTATTATTCTAATAGTAAAAATAAAGAAAAACCCTTGAATGAGTAGGTCTGTCCAAACTTTTGACTGGTACTGTATGTTAATGGAATTACTTAGTTACAGTTACAACACAGCTATCTGTTCTAATTTAAATTATTTTCTTAATGACATGTTTGTTCTAAATGGTACATGTGACTTGTTTCAGGAGGCAAATGACGCACATCACTACTTCACAGGAGCGGCATTTGAAAGTAAACATTTTTTTTTTAATCTAAATGCATTGTTCGGCAGAAATGCCTTCCGGAACATGTGAACATTCATGTGCCTTAATAACAAACTTGTATTCCAGCCATCAATAAGAGTAAAATTATTAAATTATGAGCCTAGTTGGTTTAGCCACGGAAAAGGACAGGAGCCTTCCCGCTAGCCATGATTGGCTGAGATAATGGACGGGCTGTATATGCAGAGAGATGAGTTTTGGATTGGTCTCCCATGTAGCATGCTTCTGTCTATAACATGAGCTGTTCAGTATGTGTTGACAGTCCTTTCTACCTTGCCGTTTTTGAAAGATATAACATTAGCCATCGAGAACTACAAAAGATCTTCTACTTTTCTCAACAACATTGAAGCCCTGAATTTAGTAGGCGCTATTGACAGATCAGTTGGAAAAAGTGATGGGCTACTTTCTGCACACACCGCGGTCAGTGTGAACTGGAGTGACTTGACACAACGCTGGTCAAACAAGATGTAGCTACAAACAAAATGTAGTTAATTAAATAGTTACAGTCTGCCATGAAACGTTCATCCATGTATACGGGTAAGAGTCTAGCTACATTTTCAGATATAAGTTTCTAATTTTGTCAGAAAGTTGTTTTTATTGCAACTTAAAGCATACTGTTATTTAGTTAGCTAGCAAACGTTATCTTGATGGCTCGCTAGCTAACGTTATGTGTGTGATCTGTGTAGTAATATTAAATCAAATCAGAAATCCATTTGCATTGCTAGATATAGCCTAATGTTAGCTAGCTAACATTTCACCTACTTTGTTAGCGTTAGCTACCTGCAGATTCAAACTACAGCTATGACAATGTTTGTACCGTTTACACCTTCTGTATCTTGTGCATGTGACAAATAAACATAGATTTTATTTCATATAGCTTGTGTTTACCACATGGCCTCGTGAATCCTTAAAGAGATAGGTGGGGCTAAGGCTTAAGAGGGTGTGAACGATGCTGAATGGGTGTAGACAAAGAAGTGCTCTCCAGTAGGTGTACGAAAACATTCAAGGGCCATTTTATCAAAAGTGGGATTACAAGTTTATCAACTTTCAAAGCAGAATCACTTTCCTATTGTTCCTCAACTGCAGTGTATGATATACCATTTTCTAGCTCTGAGTCTCTACTTTTATCCAATGTAAAAAAAACACGATTTCAAATTTTGCTACATAAGATTGAATCGAGGTCGGTCACATATGTGGTGTATATTTCAAAAAGATGATAGAGTTCTCTTTGAGATGCTCAGCTATATAGAACTAATAAATACTGATAATTTATGAGGTAGTAGAATAATTCATGTTCAAGGAGAAATCTTGCAGATTCCCATATTTCAATGAGAAACTAATTTTAATTAGATCAGATAGGTGTGTTTAAACTTTTGCTAAAATAATTACATGAACATATTTTGTGAGAGTAGGGTGACTACCCCAGCAGGTCTCAACCCTAGGCCACCAACACCAATGACAAATGCGCTAAACACTGTCCCAATATGGGATATATTTAGGACATGCAAGTATAGGATCAGTATCGTTAGGTCCTGTTCTGTTTAGAAGAAACCCTAACCCCCTCCTCCCTATGCACTTGCGTAGATCGGAAACAACACGATTAGGTGTAAGGCTCTAAACCATCAGGTGTATGCACTTAACATGGCTGAGATTTACTTCAAAGTACGCTCAATATTTTTCTTTATTGATCATAGGGATTCAGGAGTATTAATAAAACAGGTTAACATTCCCTATCAGCATTAGACAATTATACTAAAAGCCCTTAAATTGCTGGAATAACTAGGCCTAAATCAAATCAATGATATGTAGTTCGAAAACACTGTATGTTAAAAGCACAGTGTGTGAGCATCCCTTGCCAACAGACAAAGAGCTATGAATGGATCAGTGGTTCACCAATCAGGTCCTTGATTAGTTTGGCAACCGTAATAAGGCGTAATGTGTAATGAAACATATTTTTTGGGGAGAACGTTTCTTTGGGACCATCAGGCGACGTCCTGACAACTGATACACAGAAATGTTCTTCCAACATTTCATGAAACGTGTCTAGAACATTAATATCTTATGTTCTGAGATCATGGCAACCATGTTCTGTGAATGTTTGGTGGGATAATTTCTGTTTGAAATTAAGGGAATGTTCTACGCCAAAACATGCTAAAAAGGTTCTCCGAAAATGTTCCTCTAAGTAACTGAAAACTGGATACTCAAACATTAGGGAAACATTTAAAAAAAAGTTCTCTCTCCCTAGAATGGTTAGCTGGGCAGGCTTTGCCACGAGGAAGGCCTTTATCTTCAATCACTGGAAACAGTTTGACCTCTTCATCATCTTGGCTTGTGTTGACATATTTCTGGACCTGGACCAATATTTTTTAGAATCACAGAATATATTGTCAATATTTACATGATTACCGGGGCTCTTCGTGTGGTATGTTATGGTTTGATGGGACATATTTTATATAGATTTGAAATAGCTTTACAGTAACGTTTTGTAGGGTTACCTTTTATCAATGTTATGAATCATAATAATTGTTGAATATACAGTATGTCTTTCAGATCATCATTCCCATGCTCATAGAAATCATAAACCGTCAGATCCATAAGAAGCTCAGCTTTGGGTATGACATCGGCAAAGGCATCGTCATCGGAGAGGAGAGCATAAGCAAGAGTATTGACCCTATCTCTGATGGCAAAAGCATATCTAAGGTGTTTTTAAATTACATTTACAATACAGTACACAACAAGAGCTGTTGATCTTTCACAACATGATATCATGTTTAGACCTCTCATACTCAATAAGTATGACCTCATATTTACCTTCAGAACACACACACACGTTCTCCACTGCCAAGGACACTTGAATCACATCAAACCTAACCTATACTCTGAATGATCGGCTATGAAAAGCCAACTGACATTTACTCCTGAGGTGCTGACCTGTTGCACCCTCGACAACCACTGTGATTATTATTATTTGACCCTGCTGGTCATCTATGAACATTTGAACATCTTGGCCATGTTCTGTTAAAATCACCACCCGGCACAGCCAGAAGAGGACTGGCCACCCCTCATTGCCTGGTTCCTCTCTAGGTTCTGTCCTTTCTAGGGAGTTTTTCCTAGCCACCGTGCTTCGACACCTGCATTGCTTGCTGTTTGGTGTTTTAGGCTGGGTTTCTGTACAACTGATGTAAGAAGGGCTTTATAAATACATTTGATTGAATAAGTCTCAGGTACAACCCTAATGTAATATTTTCTTGCTGTTTCTGCAACACAGAGATGAATCTAGCCAAATAATAACTACTCTATAACCCTATATTGTGTTGCAGAAATGTTTTATTTAACTAGGCAAGTCAGTTAAGAAAAAATCTTATTTACAATGAAGGCCTAGGAAGAGTGGGTTAACTGTCTTGTTCAAGGGCAGAACAACAGATTTTTACCTGGTCAGCTCAGGGATTTGATCTTGCAATCTTTTGGTTACCGGCCCAATGCTCTAACTACTAGGCTACCTGCCACCGCCTGAATTGAGAAGTATACTGGAGAGAAACCGCAAGCAGGTTGTCTGGGAGATTGGTATTTATCAGTCATGCTAAATCAAGGCAATCACTTTAAATCAAGGCAATCACTTTAACTAGGGTCACTCTGGGTTCGCCAGTATAGTATAGTTGGCTTTAACTCACCATAATGTGATAAGTTTACTGTGCCTGTTTTGACAGCAACAATCCTTCAGTCCTATTTACATGTCAAGTATCCTACATTGAATCTCCCCTAAATGGATATAGATGAAAAAATAATTCAATGAAACATTGACAGAAACCTTCAATGGACTGATGTCGATGCTCTGGAGTGGAAGGTGTAATGTGTGATATTCTAATTGTGTACCTGGGTCAATTGATGAAAATGCACTGCTAGCCAATCATGTTTTAAAGATGTACCGTCATTTTAACTTATGCATGTAGTGGTTCTACACACCTCACTATTTCAAGTCCTGACCAGGCTTAATTGAGAGGGAGAAAGAAGGAGCAGTCTGGGAGATCAAGGCTGTGTACCTTTAGACTTTAGAGCAACTATCTTCTTAGATAGAACCATCAAAGGAAACGGGACACATCAGCAAATACTAATGATTGGGGGGAAAAAAGGAATGGGATGTAACTACCATTCCATTGTACCCCATAAAAGCCAGAGAAGGGATATAAGTGACTCCTCAAAGTAGGGGACCTAAATGTGTTCTGGGAGAGTACAGGGGCTCAGTAGGATACTGTGTGGTAATAATGCCTTTAAGGAGGCCTTTTCTCAGATTCCCTGCATACTCTCCTGCCGGAGGAAATTGATGCGTCTTTCTGGAAACTATATAACACATCTCATTAGCATTTAGAAAAAGCAGGTCTGTGGTGACCTTAGGGAGTCATCACAGACACAAAGCAGGATTACACACTACAAGTGTATGTAAAACAGCTTGATTTTACATTTGTGAAATAGAAATATGTAGCCCTTATTGCATCACAACCCACTGGGGGAAAAGTGGTTGAATCAACATTGTTTCCACATCATTTCAACAACAAAAATGTTTATGCGATGATGCTAAATCAACATGGGAATATCAACATAAGGGAATTTTGTATTTTTTTCTCCCAACTTTTAACAGAAATCCAATGTCATGGTGACATTCTGTTGATTTCACATTGAATTCACATTAGTTGTCACCTCAACCAAACGTTAATCAAAAATAGACTGACGTCTGTACCCAGTGGAAAGTTCTTGTTGTTATGTGAGGGGAAGCTTACCCACAACTGTGCAAAGTTTACCACTGCCAGGAAAGTGAGTAAGATCAAGACGCTGTGGTATCCCTTCTCATGCTAGCTGCAGAGACCAATCCGAAGATCGCCATCTCAGTGAAGACCAGACAAGCCATACGAGCCATGCGAGAGAGACGTCATCCATACACTCATCTCCGGGGTGCTCTTAGACAACTTAGAGGCATCAATACTGGAGAAAGTGCTTTCAGTTTGCTCCTCACCTGCTATTTGCAATACCTACAACTAATTTTCACATATATACTTCTGACTATTCAGAGAGTGATTTTTATTATAAAAATTAATGAATGTTTAATGTTTCCCTTTGGCAGATGATTGAAATAAAGATGAAGTACAGTGCCTTCAGAAAGTATTCACACCCCTTGACTTTATCCACATTTTGTTGTGTTACAGCCTGAATTTAAATTGGGTTAAATTGAGATTTTTTGGCACTGGACTACACACCATTCCCCTTAATGTCAAAGTGGAATAATGGATTTCTACTTTTTTGCAAATGTATTAAAAATGAAAAGCTGAACTGTTTTGAGTCAACAAGTATTCAACCCCTTTGTCATGGCATGCCTAAATAAGTTCAAGACTAAACATTTGCTTAACAAGTCACATAATAACTTTTCATGTGTGAAATTGTAGTGTTGAACATGATTTTTGAATAACTATCTCATTGCTGTACCCCACACATACAATTATCTGTAAGGTTACTCAGTTGAGCAGTGAATTTCAAACACAGATTCAACCACAAATAACAGGGAGGTTTTCCAATGCTTCGCAAAAAAGGGCACCTATTGGTAGATTTATTTTTATTTTTAAAGCAGACATTGAATATCCCTTTGAGCATGGTGAAGTTATTAATTACACTTTGGATGGTGTATCAATACACCCAGTCACTACAAAAATACAGGTGTCATTCCTAACTCAGTTGCCAGAGAGGAAGGAAACAGCTCAGGGATTTCCCCATGAGTCCAATGGTTACTTTAAAAGTGTAATGGCTGTGATAGGAGAAATCTGAGGATGGATCAACAACATTGTAGTTACTCCACAATACTAACCTAATTGACAAAGTGTGAAGAAGGAAGCCTGTACAGAATACAAATATTCCAAAACATGCATCCTGTTTGCAACAAGGCACTAAAGTAATACTGCAAAAAAAATGGCAAAGCAATTAACTTTTTGTCCTGAATACAAAGTGTTAGGTTTGGGTCAAATCCAACACAACACTTTACTGAGTACCACTCTCCATATTTTCAAGCATAGTGGTGGCTGCATCATGTTATCGGTATGCTTGTAATCATTAAGGACTTGGGAGTTTTTCAGGATTAAAAAAGAAACAGAATGGAGCTAAGCACAGGCAAAATCCTAAAGGTTAACCCGTTTCAGTCTGCTTTCCACTAGACACTGGGAGATGAATTCACCTTTCAGCAGGACAATAACCTAAAACACCAAAACTAAACCTACATAACCTAAAGGCCAAACCTACACTGGAGTTGCTTACCAAGAAACCAGTGAATGTTGTTGTGTTGACTTTAATCTACTTGAAAATCTATGGCAATACCTGAAAATGGCTGTCTAGCAATGATCAACAACCAATTTAACAGTTTAAAAATGTTTGAAAATAATAATGTGTAAATGTTGCATAGTCCAGGTGTGGAAGTTCTTCGAGACTTACCCAGAAATACTCAAAGCTGTAATCATTGCTGTTATAGTGTGGACACTATATAAATAATTACATTGAATATGTTATTGTACTTACCTGCAGTATAGTATGATTACTATTCATGTGTTTGTGGTTATTATTGGCCTTGACCTTTTACCCTTTGATGATATCATCACCCAGAGTTGTACCTGTTCAATGCGACTCTACATTTTACATTTACATTTAAGTCATTTAGCAGACGCTCTTATCCAGAGCGACTTACACATATACTACCACAGGTTGAGTGGGCTGTATCGCTTTGCTGTGTTTGTACCGTTTCTACATGGCTGTACACCTTTTAATTATTAGGTTGAAAGTAAAGGGAAGTAATATTGAATTATGTGCGGGCATTCCTTGTCAAGTTACTACAGTTGCAAAAGGTGCTTCTGCAAAGTTTTGACTGAGGGGTGTGAATACCTATGTAAATTAGATATTTCTGTATTTAATTTTCAATAAATGTGCAAAAAAATGTTTCACTTTGTCATTATGGGGTATTATATGGGTGAGAAAAAATATATTGAATCCATTTTGAATTCAGGCTGTAACACAATAAAATGTGGAATAAGTCAAGGGGTATGAATACTTTTTGCAGGCACTGTAAATGACCAATAATCCTAGCACCAAGAGCAGTGAAACTTCTGCAGAGTTTGCATTGATTGAACAAAGATAGCACCCAGATTGAGTTCATCAAGATAGAGCACACATCTCCTAGACCCTTGCCTTAGATTGACAAGCGTTTTATTTTCTGTATTATATTATGAACATGTTACTTTCAAGTTTGCAACAACAACAAAACATGTGTGTTATTTCTGAGTGGCCATGCTTATTTTCTTTGACTTTGGAGACACCATCACACAAGAAAATGAAGCCCTTCAAGGTCGCAATTGTAAATGAGAACTTGTTCTCAACTTGCCTACCTGGTTAAATAAAGGTGTTCTCAACTTGCCTACCTGGTTAAATAAAGGTGTTCTCAACTTGCCTACCTGGTTAAATAAAGGTGTTCTCAACTTGCCTACCTGGTTAAATAAAGGTGTTCTCAACTTGCCTACCTGATTAAATAAAGGTGTTCTCAACTTGCCTACCTGGTTAAATAAAGGTGAAATAAAATACAACTTGATTGTCTGGTTAATTATTTTTTGATGTAACTAGGAAAGTCAGTTAAGAACAAATTCTTATTTACAATGACAGCCTAGGGACAGTGGGTTAACTGCCTTGTTCAGGGATAGAATGACAGATTTTTACCTTGTCAGCTCAGATGATTTGATCTAGCAACCTCTGGGTTACTGTCCCAACACTCTAACCACTAGGCTACAGGGCAGTATGTAAGGTATGTACTAACGTGTACTACAAAAGGTAAGGTGTAAAATGAATAACATCTTACTGAGTTTATGTTGTGGTAATAATTGGTTAATGTTATAAACATACATGCCCATTTTTGTATCAAGCTGGTTTGGTATATGATCAAACACAAAAAACTTGAATCGTCACTGCTGAACGTGATAGTTGGGAATGAATGTCAGTGGCATGACACTTCATTATTTTCATTGCAACTAAATAATGACTGACTGATCATAAGTTGACTACTACTCACCAGTAGTTTCCCAATATACTCTGTGAACTAATTACCCATCTCCATCACGTTATAACTCTGTAGAACACAATATCAAGTATACAGTCAATGCCGTTAATATGTGTAAATTACAGTTAATCACTTGTCATTTTGGTCACCCTAAAAAGTAACACAATGTAAGCTATTTCAACACATTACAGTGTGACACTGCAATTATGGGTAATTTAGAAAGGCGGGCATAATAGCCCTCTTTGTAGAGACACCTTTACTTACCTTGTGATCTTACACTTCAATATCAGCTTTGTATGTCCATTTTCTATACCAAATTGTGTTTCTTTACCTCTGAATACAAAACTGGACTTACATGTTGTAATCAGAAAATGACATTATAAAGTACAATTGTCACATGTTTTTAAGGCAGTATAAGGCATTAGTTTCAGAACAGGATTATTATGCAATGTCAGAAACATTAATGAACATGTTTCCTAAATGTTCTTTATATTGAATTTCTCATTCGGCTGATACAGCAAGCTGAAGAACCCTCGGGGACAATTTGGTGTTGAAGCTTTATCAAGGATAGTAGAAAAAAAACCCACAAAAATAAATCTGAAATAGAAATGTTGAATGCAATAACAATCTCTATGTCGTAAAAGAAGGGGCAGCCTGTATTGTAGTACTGCATTAGCAAGTTCGACATTCTTTTTTGAAACAGAAAGGTTGTCACATTTTTTAAGCACAAACAACCTTCACAAACAACCATTTGTTACTGTTCACCAAGTTGTCTTTTGCTATGGTTTTATCTCCTTATCCTAGAATGATTTACAGTGCCAAGACAGGTCATTGTCACATTGTATGAAGACAGAGTGTGTAATGAGCACTATGACTCTTGGTGAGTCATGGAGCAGCACGATGGGCATAAAAGCATATGATGTAGGCCAGCTGTCACACTTACAGACAGCAGTATCCTCTCAGAGCTCCCATCCTTATTCCCTGGGTCACATTGATGACGCTGGTTGATGCTTACTCTTCAAGAGGTGTAATAACATGTACACATCACCTGCTTACATTTCTACATTGTAGTTTACATGGAAGGGTTTCCGTTTATTCAAATGGAAGCTGCACCTTGAAGTGTCTCTATTTCCAACTATGTTATTTGTATTATTTATGAGCCAATTTAATACCACATGCTGGTTGTCTCGAATTGTCAGCTACCCGAATCATCAAACAAGCCCAACGTCGCTTGATTGACGCTCTGTGGTCATTACCCTGTGTATGAATGTGAATTCCCATACTATACTGTATTCCAAATGACTAGAGGAAGCCCAAACATTGGAGGCAAGAGGCCCAGGGAGAAGATAAGATTGACACTAGTGACAGACTACAGGAGCTATGGGGCCATCCTGGGATAACTTTATTGTCTGAATCAGCAGCCTATGGAGATGACAGTCACCTGCAAGACAGTCACTCAGGTCTCACTACTGTTCATGTATTCAACTTTGTTCATATGAAATGTGCTGAAAATCTGAATGCATGTGTTGGATGAACATATTCCATTTTAATCTCAAAACTCAGATTAGAACAGCTGTAATGAGAGTAGTATGGACAAAGTGGTCAATCCTATGAAGGCTTTTGCTCCTAGAACAGACCTGTGTCTGATGCAGTTTTCACAGAATGACCAAGTAACTTGATATCCATTGTCAGATAGTAGCTACTGGGTTTTATCTTACATTTACATTTACATTTAAGTCATTTAGCAGACGCTCTTATCCAGAGCGACTTACAAATTGGTGCATTCACCTTATGACATCCAGTGGAACAGTAGTGCATCTAAATCTTTTAAGGGGGGAGGGGTGAGAGGGATTACTTTATCCTATCCTAGGTATTCCTTAAAGAGGTGGGGTTTCAGGTGTCTCCGGAAGGTGGTGATTGACTCCGCTGTCCTGGCGTCGTGAGGGAGTTTGTTCCACCATTGGGGGGCCAGAGCAGCGAACAGTTTTGACTGGGCTGAGTGGGAACTGTACTTCCTCAGTGGTAGGGAGGCGAGCAGGCCAGAGGTGGATGAACGCAGTGCCCTTGTTTGGGTGTAGGGCCTGATCAGAGCCTGGAGGTACTGAGGTGCCGTTCCCCTCACAGCTCCGTAGGCAAGCACCATGGTCTTGTAGCGGATGCGAGCTTCAACTGGAAGCCAGTGGAGAGAGCGGAGGAGCGGGGTGACGTGAGAGAACTTGGGAAGGTTGAACACCAGACGGGCTGCGGCGTTCTGGATGAGTTGTAGGGGTTTAATGGCACAGGCAGGGAGCCCAGCCAACAGCGAGTTGCAGTAATCCAGACGGGAGATGACGAGTGCCTGGATTAGGACCTGCGCCGCTTCCTGTGTGAGGCAGGGTCGTACTCTGCGGATGTTGTAGAGCATGAACCTACAGGAACGGGCCACCGCCTTGATGTTAGTTGAGAACGACAGGGTGTTGTCCAGGATCACGCCAAGGTTCTTAGCGCTCTGGGAGGAGGACACAATGGAGTTGTCAACCGTGATGGCGAGATCATGGAACGGGCAGTCCTTCCCCGGGAGGAAGAGCAGCTCCGTCTTGCCGAGGTTCAGCTTGAGGTGGTGATCCGTCATCCACACTGATATGTCTGCCAGACATGCAGAGATGCGATTCGCCACCTGATCTTCTTAGATACAGTGGATTTGGAAAGTTTTCACACCCCTTGACTTTTCCCAAATTTTGTTACGTTCCCTCATTAACCTACACACAATACCCCATATTGAGAAAAAGTTTAGAAAATGTTGCAAATGTATTAAAACTAAAAGTATTCAGACCCTTTGCTATGAGACTCAAAATTGATCATCCTTGAGATGTTTCTACAACTTGATTGGAGTCCATCTGTGGTAAATTCAATTGATTGGACATGATTTGGAAAGGCACAAACCGGTCTATATAAGGTTCTACAGTTGACAGTACATGTCAGAGCATAAACCAAGCCATGAGGTCGAAGGAATTGTCTGTAGAGCTCCATAATAAACAGGATTGAGTCGAGGTACAGATCTGGGGAAGGGTACCAAAAAAGTTCTGCAGCATTGAAGGTCTCCAAGAACACAGTGGCCTCCATCATTCTTAAATGGAAGAAGTTTTGAACCATCAAGACTCTTCCTAGAGCTGGTCGCCCGGCCAAACTGAGCAATCGCAATTGGGGGAGAAGGGCCTTGGTCAGGGAGATGACCAAGAACCCAATGGTCACTCTGACAGAGCTCCAGAGAACTTTCAAGAAGGACAACCATCTCTGCAGCACTCCGCCAATCAGGCCTTTATGTCAGAGTGGCCAGACAGAAGCCACTCTTCAGTAAAAGGCACAACAGCCCGCTTGGAGTTTGCCAAAAGGCACCTTAAGACTCTCAGACCACGAGAAACAAGATTCTCTAGTCTAATGAAACTAAGATTGAACTCTTTGGCCTGAATGCCAAGCGTCACGTCTGAAGGAAACCTGGCATCATGCCTACGGCGAAGCATGAGGATGGCAGCACCATGCTGTGTGGATGTTTTTCAGCGTAAAATGTAATGACAGGCCTAATGGAAACAGAACATTTTTCAGTAAACTTTCTAAATGTTGACAAAAGAAAATACACTAGACAAGGTGGGATTGTTTTGTTTCAGTAAAATGAATTATGCGAGAAATGTTGGTGGAAACACTTTTATGTGAAAATATTTATATAATATAATTGAAATATATAGGCCTATAGCTAGGTTTCCATCCAATTGGCGAAAGATTTTCATGCGAATATTCTAAAATATGCATACGCTCATTTCCCTCCAGAGATGTTTCTTCCATCAAATTTACTTGTTGCGGATAAAAGGCTGTTGGTGATGATGTAGTGCACATAAAATACCTTTTACGTTTTTTTTTTTTTTTTTTTTAAATTTGCATGTACCGAAACAAGTGAAATGTTTTTTTTCCCACTCTACTGATGGTTTTTCACCCAAAAATGTTACGTTGTATACAGGGATGCAAACTGGCGAGGGCCCAAAAAGGTGACACTTTTTTTTGCACTGAAACATGCAACAAGTCCCTGCTAGGGGGAGGTTTTAATTATACAACAAATAATATGATCTACATGATCAGTCTGTGTGTAAAATAAAAAGTGGTTCATGTGAACCTAACTCACAGCTAGAAAATGTAAGGAAAGCAATCCAATGTTATGTGTTGCCTAGACTTTACTGCAAATGACACTCAAGTCTTGAGAAAAAACAATACACTAATATTGCAGTTAGCCATGACAGCCTTTATAACAGAACGCGTGTGACCACACACATCTAAATATTGCACTTGGGGGAAAAAACATATTAGTAGATAGAAATAGAAATAGTAGAAATAGTAGAAATAGAATGAAACAAACATTCTATTTTTGCTCTATTATAGTGGTCACTATAGTAGATATTGATCAAGTGTACAAGGCTAGGTGTGCAAAAATAACATTCACTGAGTACAAAATGTAATAATCCCCCCTCACTCACACACAACAAAAGCAATATTTTTGGGCTACACTGCACATTATTACATTTGACACTTTCTGCCTGTGGTCATCTGTTCTACAATGTGCCAGCAGAGAATGATACCCTTTGTTGGCATAATTGATCTATTTCACTGTATTGAAAAAGTCAGAAAGAGGGATAGTGTGTGGTGTTCTTTTCACCATAGTGGCATCCAGTTTAAGCCAGGCCCAGCTCCAGCTACACTTGATCCCTGAATCCACGTGTTTAACAAGCAACGCCTAATTTTCACCTAATTCTCTCATTCGGAATTAACCACATACTGTAGAGGGAAAACATTAGTGCACACAGAGAGTAGTTCGTTTGTTAGCTAGTTAACTAGTTAACATTTCACACAGATTGCCAGGATCCAGTAAGCAACTAACCCATTATACCTTGAGGAACGGCAAGGAGTCGTATACCAGTTAACATTTACATTTACATTTAAGTCATTTAGCAGATGCTCTTATCCAGAGCGACTTACAAATTGGTGCATTCACCTTATTGGTGCATTCACCTTATGACATAACGTTAATACTTTAGCGAATTGGTTAGGTTACTAACGTTAGCTCATCTGATGTTGTTCTGTCTGACTTTATTAGCCAGCTAATTTTCACACAATAAACTCAAATATTTGATCATCACCTTCTCATCCCTGTCTCTGTGGTCAGGTTTCTCACCAACCTCTTCGATATCATTCAGGGGACTTTAACTGGCAAACTGATAGCTTTCCACTCTCCTCTGTCTTTCCAGAGCGCACGCTGATACTGTAACTAGCACATTGGCTGTCTCATATCTCTTCAGTAACATGCAGCATTCTGTTGTTATGTGAATGATTGGCTCCATCACTCGTTCGCTTACAGCCAGTGATCCGAAATTCCCTGTTTTAGGTCAGTTAGGAGCACCACTTTATTTTAAGAACGAGAAATGTCAGAATAATAGTAGAGAGAATTATTTATTTTAGATTTGATTTCTTTCATCACATTCCCAGTGGGTCAGAAGTTTACATACACTCAATTAGTATTTGGTAGCATTGCCTTTAAATTGTTTAACTTGGGTCAAACGTTTTGGGTAGCCTTCCACAAGCTTCACACAATAAGTTGGGTGAATTTTGGCCCATTCCTCCAGACAGAGCTGGTGTAACTTTGTCAGGTTTGTAGGCCTCCTCGCCTTTTCAGTTCTGCCCTCAATTTTTCTATGGGAGGGGGTCAGAGCTTTGTGATGGCCACTCCAATACCTAGACTTGTTGTCCTTAAGCCATTTTGCCACAACTTTGGAAGTATGCTTGGGGTCACTGTCCATTTGGAAGACCCAAGCTTTAACTTCCTGACTGATGTCTTGAGATGTTGCTTCAATATATCCACATAATTTCCCTCCCTCATGATGCCATCTATTTTGTGAAGTGCACCAGCCCCTCCTGCAGCAAAGCACCCCCACAACATGATGCTGCCACCCCCGTGCTTCACAGTTGGGATGGTGTTTTTTTGCTTGCAAGCCTCCCCCTTTTCCCCCCCAAACATAACGATGGTCATTATGGCCTAACAGTTGTATTTGTGTTTCATCAGACCAGAGGACATTTCTCCAAAAAGTATGATCTTTGTCTCCATGTGCAGTTGCAAACCATAGTCTGGCTTTTTTTATGGCGGTTTTGGAGCAGTGGCCTTTTCCTTGCTGAGCGGCCTTTCAGGTTATGTCGATATAGGACTCGTTTTACTATGGATATAGATACTTTTGTACCCGTTTCCTCCAGCATTTTCACAAGGTCCTTTGCTGTTGTTCTGGGATTGATTTGCACTTTTCGCACCAAAGTACATTCATCTCTAGGAGACAGAATGAGTCTCCTTCCTGAGCGGTATGACAGCTGCGTGGTCCCATGGTGTTTATACTTGCGTACTAGTGTATGTACAGATGAACATGGTACCTTCAGGCACTCCCAAGGATGAACCAGACTTGTGGAGGTCAACAATTATTTTTCTGAGGTCTTGGCTAATTTCTTTTGATTTCCCCATAATGTCAAGCAAAGAGGCACTGAGTGAAGGTAGGCCTTGAAATACATTCACAGGTACACCTCCAATTGACTCAAATGTCAATTAGACTATCAGAAGCTTCTAAAGCCATAACATGATTTTTGGAATTTTCCAAGCTGTTTAAAGGCACAGTCAATTTAGTGTATGTACATTTCTGACCCACTGGAATTGTGATGCAGTGAATTATAGTGAAATAATCTGTAAACAATTGTTGGAAAAATGCACTAAGTAGATCATGCACAAAGTAGATGTCCTAATCGACTTGCCAAAAGTATAGTTTGTTAACAAGAAATGTGTGGAGTGTTTAAAAAACGAGTTTAAATGACTCCAACCTAAGTGTATGTAAACTTCCGACTTCACCGAATTTTGGATTAAAAAAGGTGACTAGTTTGCATACCTGTATGTAGCGAGTGTGGGGGTGGGACTCAGTCTTTTAAAAATTGTATAGTAATGTATACTTTTTGTTGTTGCTCAATCTGATGCATAAGCATCTGGTAGTCATCTTGGTTTTCATTTTAAGATATTTTTTTATCCTTCACGTTTATAACAATTTCAGACACTGGCAACTTTGTATTCGTAGTCAATTTTGCTGTGAAGTTAACAGCGGTCTATATCGGCAGTTTAGCGATCTTCAGTGATTCGGTAGGGAAAAAACGCATCTAACAACGTACTTCACTGTTCTGTGAGTGGTCTGAGGCAGTAGGTAAATAACGTCCGTTTTCAAGTGCAACTTTAGTAGCGATGGCTTTTAATGATGCTCCTACGAAGTTGTTAACGATTAATTTAACCTTAAAATGCTTTTGGAAAACCAGGCCGTCACTGGGAAATAGTGCCACCTGCTGAAAACTTTGTCAGTGCAACATAATCGCATGACAACTAAATGGTCAACATCCTCAGAAAAGTTGCAATTTAACTCAATTGATAATTGTTATGTATAGGTCTTTCTATTGTTTTGACCTCTTCATTCAGTTAGATTATTAAGTGTTAACATTTTATTTTTTACTCAATTTGGTATAGGTACAGGGTACAGCAAACAACCACTCTTAATTGTGTCTTTAAAGTGAAGTTATCGTCTCAGAATTTCTGGGATTGGACAGTGCTCCCAATCTGAGACGTGCAGCTCAGAGGAGTGGTGGGTGTTTTTCTTCTGAACCTAGAATTTCACACATTCTTACCTAGCCCTTGACTAGTGTTTCATGTGGGCTTTATATAATTGATGTTTTAAGTACAGACTAACAACTAGCTTTACACATATTGTATATTAACTGAGACTCTCCTCCCCTCTCCCTGAAGCATTTAGACAAGTTTGTTTTTGTCACATACAGCTGATAAATGTAGTGAAATGTGTTTTAGTAGTAGCCATAGTAGTAGTGCACCCCTGAAGCGAATTGAGGTTAAGTGCAGACATTTTTCCACCTTGTCTGCTCGGGTATTTGAACCAGCGACTTTTTGGTAACTGGCCCAGTGCTTGAACCAATAGGCTACCTGCTGCGTGATAGATCAGGGTTGCTGAGAACAGTTTAAGTGAATGTAATGAACTAAATCTTATATTAACATTCATATTCAACTCTGACCTATTTCACAAGGAGGCGTGAGATGAAGTAGAAGTTGAGCAATACTCTTGGAGAATTTACCATTGAATAACCTTGAAAGCAAGTTGAGACAAGTCACAATTAGTAATTACAGTAAGACATCAGGAGTCTCCTGACAGGAGATTAATCAAACAGTGCCCTGAGTCAATGTCATGTTAGGAGTAATTATCTTGAGATTGACACAATACAAGGTGAAATGTAATATCTGGGAAAATAGGGTAGAAAAGTGCTTATATAAATAGTTTACCCCTTTCCCATTGCTGGCACAGATACCTTTTTATTAAAAAAAAGAATCAATGGTTGATGCATGATTGAAGCAATACCAAGAATATGCATTACATCCCCATCATTTTGCAGGTAGAAAGGTTGACTTGAGTGATACGGGAAAAGTTTTAAAATGGGACCCATTTACCACGAGCCTTCAGACAGTGTTAACACTCACTAGCTACATGCAACTGGAAACCATCTTCTACAGTTATTCATCTTGGGGTTTGTACAGTTTAATGTTGTCAAGGGGGAGAGAACATGGGTGTATTCATTACGCAATCTGTTTAGTTAAGAACCAAAACAGATTAAAATGAGTTTCTATTGGACAAATTCAGGTAGGTCCCTCCCCATTCCGTTAAGAAATGCTTAATTAAAAAAAAAAAAAAGAAGTTTTGCAACAGAATCTGCGGAATGCATACACCCCATGTGTATGGCTCTTAGTATCATCTACCTTAATAATAAATTAAGTTAAAAACTATACCAAAGGTTTTCAAATCTTGCTCATGTTGAAAGGATACAAGAAACATTTACAAAATAATACCTGTGGCAAAATAAACTTTGAATATTTAAAAATCATTCTGAATCCCTACTAACAAGCGTACTGACAAATGGACCAACATTGGTTTCCAATTAACATTTCATGGCAGCTATTGTATTTAGTAGGAAATTTAATTTTTTGATTTTGTGCAGGAGGAAACCCTATCAAAAACAGCTTTTGGTCACACGAAGTGTTCCAATTGGTATATTTCAGTTATTAATCTTCTGTTACTGTATACATTTTTTTATAAAATATTTTATTCATACAATCATTTTAACTATATCAACATTACTATTTAACTGAGTGGCAAGATGGACAGAACCTCATAAGAACAATAGTATATAAACGAATGCAAAAAAAAAAAAAAAAAACTGTATCCATTACATTTCGCTCTTCATTCAGTTCCAACTTTCTGTACAACTGTCTGTAATAGCCTATTATGAATATTGCTGGTCCTGATCTGTTGAAGTTAGTGCAGCAGCAGCTCTGACTGGGCTTGCACTGCCCTCTACTGGTGATCCAGGCAGAGAGCTGTGAGTTGCAGGAACAGGCTGGCAGGAACCACATATCACACCGGGCCGTTCACAGCTGCCTCTGGTGAGGTCACACTCTGCTGTGTTCTGTAGGGGTGCAGAAAGAGAGGCTACAATGTAACATTCTGGATGACTACACTAGTTATAAGACATGCCAGACTGTGGAAATCCACAACACAACCTTTGATTCTAGCTGCCACTTACTTGGCTTTGTCCATTCCTGTTCCTTCTTCTAGAGGACCATTAACAGCATCACTGGAGACTTTAGATTTTTCTGTATCTGAATGTTTTGCACTGCTGAAAGGGAGGAAATTAGAGGAACTCATGAGCTGCTGGTGGACAATTAGAACAGGTACAACAGCATGTCTGAAAACAGCTCACTAGTGCTAGACCGTTCCAGTGAAGGTATGAGTTCACTGTATGGTCATGGAGCCAGACCTTGGTTTCAAACAGTTGCTGGCAGGCTGGACTGATGCAGACACACCCTTCTCAGGTGTTCTACTCTCCCCCACAGTGTACTTCGCAGATGTGTCCTCTGAGGTAGACTTCTCATCCTCACTGCAGAAGAAAGGAACACATTTACAGAGCTCTTGCCATTTCTAAATATACAGACCCCCTCGTTAAGACAATGGCCAGAAATGACGGAAGCATGCAGAATGGGACAGAAAGACCACAAAGCGATGGGGTAAAGAAAAAAAGTGTTGAAATGTGGTTGCCGGTTAAAAATGGATGCAAGGATCATAATGTACACTAAATGGAAAGCAGCAGCAAATTCTCTGACCATCCACTTACAGGAGTTTACCTCTTTATGGGTGAGCTTGCTTTGAGGAGCAGAGCATGGGGTGATTATGACCGTTTTAGAAACTCACTGAATGGATCAAACTTATGTCAGCCATCAGTCTTGCTTTTTGTCATTAAACCACCGCGATTACTATGCAAAACTAATACGCACCAGGACATTATGTATTTGGGTTCTACAGCCAATGTTACATAATCATTGAAGAGGAAGTTGTAAGGTAGGCTATTTAATTTAACCAGGCAAGTCAATTTAGAACCAATTCACAATAACCTGGCAAAGTTAAGTGTATTCACTAAAAACAACTACCTAGATAGCATTTTGAAGGTCTTTGATTTTTACATGCAATTTTAAAAAATGAAGCAAATTTCAAGTAGAGCCGAGTTTTGCATGATAACAGGCCTACTGCTAGTCTAAGACTCATCTCTCCAGTTTATTCCAGCCACCTCAATGCCATGTGCTGCGAACTGAAGCCAATGAGATACCAGCACAGGGAGGGGTGGATACATAATGAAGACCTTGTTCGCCAATCCACACCACAAAGAGAAAATGGCCAATTCAGAAAGCCTGGGAATGGCTAATCCTGAGGGCCGATGGCCATTTCATGACATCATTGACGACGAGCAACGACCAAATCATTACATCGGAGATAGACATGCACATGGAGATGGTAAAATAATTAATAATTTTAAAATAAAACTAAAACTCAGTGGCTGACATGAAAACAAGACACAGCAGACTTTCCCCCCCCGATTGGCTGTACATACCGATAAGATTTCAACACTCTGAAGCCACACGCAGAGAGAAAGAGGAAGCTCATGTTGTAAGTGTTGCAGTTAAAGTGAAGGACAGTTTCTCAAACAACAAAAGGACAGCAATGTAGGTTGGGAAGATTTGGTGATACGTAAATGGTACATAAATATTTATACAAGTCAACTGGAGTGTCCCTGTTTTGCCTGGCTGGAAATCACCCAGTGTAGGGAGAAAACTTGGCAAGGCACAGAGGTCAATTCCACATGCACTGTGAGGTGAATGGCTGTGTTGTAAGGGAAGGATTGGTGACAGGGGGAAAGGGGTATGGTGTGTTATCAGAAGCCTTACCTCTTGAAAACAGCCGTTTCAGTTTTGGCATCTACAGTAAGGCTAACTGTCTCCTTCATGGATCCATTGGTGACCGTCTCAGTGGTGATAGTCTCCTCCGCGTCCGAGCCTCCGGCTTTCCTTCCAGGGGAGCTGGCTGGCTGGGCTGCCTCGTCACCTGGCCATTGGTCAGAAACTGGGACATCACACAGGGATAGCATCATTACAGTGATCAATGAGTAAGAAGTAAAATGCTTATTCCTGTATGGCAAAGCTCACCTTCAGGCTGCATTGGTGCGTTGACACCCAAGGGGTCTCCTGTCCCTATGCAGGTCTCCATCGCTACTGGGGAATTGTTCCTCAAAGGATCTTTGGGGCTGGAAGAGCAAAAGTAAAAAAGGTCTTTAATTTGCGCCTCCTAAAATAGCCAAATTCAAATATAAAATGCATGGAAAGGCAAGGGAATAAACTGAACACCAGTCACCACCTTCCAAAAGTATGTGGACACCTGCTTGTCGAACATCTCTTTCCAAAAATTATGCTCATTAATATAGAGTTGGTCCTCCCTTTGCTGCTATAACAGACTCCACTCTTCTGGAAGGCTTTCCACTAGATGTTGGAACATTGTTGCAGGGACTTGCTTCCATTCAGCCACAAGAGCATTAGCAAGGCCAGGCACTGATTTCACGCTATTAGGCCTGGCTCGCAGTCGGAGTTCCAATTCATCCCAAAGGTGTTTGATGGGGTTGAATTCAGGGCTCTGTGCAGGACAGTCAAATTCTTCCACACGATCATGACAAACCATTTCTGTATGGACCTCGCTTTGTGCAGTGGGGCATTGTCATGTTGAAGCAGGAAAAGGCCTTCACTAAACTATTGCCACAAAGTTGGAAGCACAGAATCTTCTAGAATGTCATTGTATGCTGTAGCGTTAAGATTGGAACTCGTTAGTGAGTGTTGCAACCGGGGACGGACTATTTTTAAGCGCTTCAGCACTCAGTGGTCTCGTTTTGTGAACTTGTGTGGCCTACCACTTCGCAGCTGAGCCTTTGTTGCTCCTAGACGTTTCCACTTCACAATAACAGCACTTACAGTGGACCGGGGTAGCTCAAGCAAGGCAGACATTTGATAAACTGACTCGTTGAAAAGGTAGCATCCTATGACAGTGTCATGTTGAAAGTCACTGAGCTCTTCAGTAAGGCCATTCTACTGCCAATGTTTGTATATGGAGATTGCATGACTGTGTGCTCGGTTTTCTATACCCGTCAGCAGCGGGTGTGGCTGAAATAGCCAAATCCACTAATTTGAAGTGTTGTCCACATATTTCTATATAGCATGTACATGGGAGGATAACAATATGGAAGTGTGTGTGGCAATCGTGCCACATAAAGTCTTGGGACTGAGGCTGGTGGAATGAACCCTTACTTGACTGGTGAGAAGTTGCTAGAGAAGTCTGCCCAGCCCGTGGCTGTGTCAGGGGAAGCATTGGGGGAGCTCCAGCCAGCAGATTCTGGTAGGACTGCAGGGGAGGAAGGGGATGCTGTGGCAGTAGTGGTGGCTGGGGCAGGTGCTCTGATCGACGTAGAACTCCCAGTGTCCATGGGTATGTCGTCAAAGTTAGCTGTCCACACAGGCCCTGAAACGACAGGGCAACCGTCACAAAAAATCCAGCCAAGACAAATCATGCAGCATTTTCTTGAGGAGATCACACCAGACAGACCTACCTAACCACCAACCCAACCGTGTCACTCCGGGACAATCACTCACCCTCACCCGTGTCCACCTCCATTCTGTCATCAGAGCTGGCGTTGTTAGGCTCAAAGGGATCACGTTTCACATCCTCCTCCTCAGAGTCTGTGCTCTCCTCACTATCTGTACTGCCAGAGCTCCTAATGGTTCAAGTCACAAAATGGACAGAAGTCTTTAAAATAATCAGCAGGTGCCTTGAATAGGCCTCAGAAGGTAAGCCGTTAGTCATTTCAGATATTTAATTTACTTATGGCGAAAAGGCGCTGCCGTACCGAGGACATCTCTGAGCTTCAGGTGCGAAAGTGATATCTTTCTCATCCCAGATGTCCTCCTCATCAGAGCCTGCATCTTCAAACTGCTGGATCTTCTCCTTACAGCAGGCCTCAAACAGAGCTATATTTGCCTGGAAGACAACACCAGTACCAGAGTAAAGCACAAGATGCACAAAAAGACATGCTCTGTTGCTTCCACTTCATTTACTGTACATGGAGAAAAAAACAAAGAAAATAAGTATGTGCACCTTTTTCATATTCATACGTAACGGAATTTCAAACATCAGCATTGGCTAATACTATGTACAGCATTATAAAAATGGTGAACTTCAATGTTTTGGGAGTTCGTGTAGCAGTTTTATTTTTACTACATCTAGCCTAGAGCACAGTTGGAAAGGACAACTATTTCTATATAATTGTATAATACATTACATTAAAATACTTACACTTTCATTTGTATTCAAGGAAAAATTGATGTCTGATATTCTATCAAAGGGAATACTGAAATGTTAAAGAAAAGAGTTTAGTTTAGTTATATTAGTGAGACAATGACTTCACAAAATGGCTTCAGGACTCCTCCCGACAGAGGCCCAGTAACAGGTAGAAGGACAATGATGGCACACTAACTCACATTAAAAACAGCTTTTGCAGAAACCCCATCAGCCATTCTCCACAGGAACCCAAACACCAGCAGATTCCCACATAACAACAAGATCCAGACAGAAGTGGCATAGAGGAGGGCAGAAGTGTGCTACTTACTCCAAACTAAACTGAATTTTGCAATTACAAAGTTACTGTCTAGACTCTGGTCCAAGCAAACCACCAGTCGATTGACAGTGACAAGCATTTTGAACTTTACAGTCATGTATCCAATTTAATGGTAGGCCTGTATAATAACAGCTAGTTAAATGGAATCATAAAGAAATTTGACTTGTGTGTTGCCGAATTCAAACTGGCATCCAATTTAGATACAGCTTTATTTCTCCACACTAGAGATATCACTATCCAAACAGTGGCATATTATTTTCATATATAGATGTTAAATTACAAACATGTGACCTAAACCTTGTGCAGAGAAAGAAACTGGTTTGCAGTCCTTTGTTACGTTAAACAGATAATATATTAGAGTTCTAGACTCCCCAAACCCTCGTTAAAAAACCACAACCAATGTAATAGTAGGTTATGAACAAAACATCATGCAGGATCAGTACTCACTCCACGACATCATCCTGATCGGCAAACTCTTCGTCATTGAAGCCAAACTGCTCAATAAAATTGGACGTCATTTGTTGCATCTGATAATCAGAAAAGGCCTGGCAAACCCAGGACCAACGATAATGATATAGTCTTGGCACTTACAAAAGTCTTCAAGTTCTACAATTCAAAACAATTGGCTAGTACTGTAGCTATTGGTTAATAGTTTAGATTAAGAGCACATGCATACTTACATGTTTAATGTTAGTTTTTAAATCATATATCAGTACTACTACGAGACATAAGTCCAGTATAATAATGTTATCAACAATTACAAACACTATAAATATGCAGATTTAGCAGTGCGTCTACAGTATTATCCAGTTACAGACTTACCTGTTGTAGAGAGGAATCCTGGTGGAATCCGCTGTCCTTGAAGTCTACCTCATCATCACTGGATGAGTGAATATGGTGTGTGTTCACCTAGGGCACAATGCAAACAACCTTATTACTAAGAGGACAACCATTAGACCTTCTTCAAACAGCTTTGGCACTACTGGCACCTCAACTTCCAGTGTAAATACTCTGTGTACTTTGCAAACATTTTGGCATCGAGTAACAGGTGTCTGGATCAGACTTACTAGGTCTACAGTGTTTCTCTTGTTTGTGTCAGCTAGCTGACCAGAAGTGAAGGTTTCCCATCTCTCTTTGTCATCCTCTGTGAGCTCTGAAACACAAATAAAAACAAATGTTATTAGTCACAGGCACCAAATACAACAGTAGACCTTAGAGTGAAATGCTTACTTACGAGCCCCTAACAATGCAGTTAAAAAACAACATAAGAAATAAAAAAGTAACATGTAATTAAAGAGCAGCAGTAAAACAACAATAGCAAGACAACACAGGGGGGGGTACCGGTAGAGAGTCAATGTGTGGGGGCACCGGTTAGTTAAGGTAATATGTACACGTAGGTAGAGTTATTAAAGTGA
This sequence comes from Oncorhynchus nerka, assembly GCF_034236695.1. NCBI lineage: Eukaryota > Metazoa > Chordata > Actinopteri > Salmoniformes > Salmonidae > Oncorhynchus > Oncorhynchus nerka. The sequence goes on from NC_088420.1 coordinate 25,323,859, forward strand.
CTATGCATAGATGATAACAGAGTAGCAGCCGTGTAAAAGAGGGGGAGAGCGGGTGCTCTCGATGGCGCAGCTGTGGAACCTTTTGAGGATCTGAGGACCCATGACAAATCTTTTAAGTTTCCTGAGGGGGAAAACGTTTTGTCATGCCCTCTTCACGGCTGTCTTGGTGTGCTTGGGCAATGTTAGTTTGTTGGTGAAGTGGACACCAATGAACTTGAAGCTCTCAACCTGCTTCCACTGCAGCAGAGTCGATGAGAATGGGGGCGTACTTGGTCCTCTTTTTCCTGTAGTCCACAATAATCTCCTTTATCTTAATCACATTGAGGGAGAGGTTGTTGTCCTGGCACCACACAGCCAGGTTAGGACCTCCTCCCTATAGGCTGTCTTGACATTTTTCAGGCCTACCACTGTTGTGTCATCTGCATACTTAATGATGGTGTTGGAGTTGTGCAGTCATGAGTGAACAGGAGGGAACTGAGCACGCACCCAAGGGGCCCATGTTGAGGATGTGTTGTTACCTACCCTTACCACCTGGGGGCGGCCCCGTCAGGAAGCCCAGGACCTAGTTGCAGAGGGAGGTGTTTAGTCCCAGGGTCCTTAGCTTATTGATGAGCTTTGAGGGCACTGTGGTGTTAAAGACTGAGCTGTAGTCAATGAATAGCATTCTCACATAAGTGTTCCTTTTGTCCAGGTGTGAAAGTGCAGTGTGGAGTGCAATAGCGACTGCATCATCTGTGGATCTGTTGGGGTGGTATGCAAATTGGAGTGTGTCTAGGATTTCTGGGATAATGGTGTTGACGTGAGCCATGACCAGCCTTTCAAAGCACTTCATGGCTACAGACGTGAGTGCTACGGGTGGGTAGTCATTTAGGCAGGTTACCTTAGTGTTCTTGGCACAGGCACTATGGCGGTCTGCTTAAAACATGTTGGTATTACAGACTCGGAGAGGGAGAGGTTGAAAATGTCATTAAAGACACTTGCCAGTTGGTCAGCGCATGCTCGCAGAACACGTCCTGGTAATCTGTCTGGCCCTGTTGAACTGTTTAAAGGTCATCACATCGGCTGCGGAGAGCGTGATCACTGTCTTCCGGAACAGCTGATGCTTTCATGCATGTTTTAGTGTTACTTGCCTCGAAGCGAGCATAGAAGTAGTTTAGCTCATCTGGAGGGCTTGTGTCATTGGGCAGCTCTCAGCTGTGCTTTCCTTTGTAGTCTGTATTTGTTTGCAATACCTGCCACATCTGATGAGCGTCAGAGCCGGTGTAGTACAACTCGATCTTTGTCCTGTATTGATGCTTTGCCTGTTTGATGGTTTATCGGAGGGCATAGAAGGATTTCTTAGAAGCTTCTGGGTTAGAGTCCCGCTCCTTGAAAGCAGCAGCTCTAGCCTTTAGCTCAGTGCGGATGTTGCCTGTATTCCACAGCTTCTGGTTGGGTATGTACGTACGGTCAATGTGGGGACAGCGTCATCGTTGCACTTATTGATGAAGCAAGTGACTGATGGTGTACGCCTCAATGCCAACAGAGGAATCCCGGAACATATTCCAGTCTGTGCTAGCAAAACAGTCCTGTAGCTTAGCATCCGCTTCATCTGACCACTTTTTTATTGATCTAGTCACTGGTACTTCCTGCTTTAATATTTTTGCTTGTAAGCAGGAATCAGGAGGATAGAATTATGGTCAGATTTGCCAAATGGAGGGAGAGCTTTGTCTGCGTCTCTGTGTGTAGAGTAAAGGTGGTCCAGAGTTTGTTTTTCCTCTGGTTGCACATTTAACATGCTGATAGAAATTTGGTAAAACGGATTTAAGTTTCCCTGCATTAAAGTCCACGGCTTCTAGGACCGCCGCCTCTGGGTGAGCGTTTTCTTGTTTGCTAATGGTGGAATACAGCTCATTCAATGCCGTCTTAGTGCCAGTCTCTGACTGTGGCAGTATGTAAACAGCTACTAAAAATACAGATGAAAACTCTAGGTAGATAGTTTGGTCTAAAGCTTATCATGAGAAACTCTACCTCAGGCATGCAATAACTCGAGACTTCCTCAGATATCGTGCACCAGCTGTTATTTACAAAAATACATAGCCCGCCACCCCTTGTCTTACCAGACACCATGGTTCTATCCTGTCAGTGCAGCGTATAACCAGCCAGCTGCATGTTGATAGTGTCGTCGTTCAGCCACGTCTCCGTGAAGCATAATATATTACAGTTTTGAATGTCCTGTTGGTAGATTAATCTTTTGCGTAGGTAATTTATTTTATTGTCCAAAGATTGCACGTTTGCTAGCATAACCGAAGGCAGTGGGGGTTTATTCGATCGCCTACGAATTCTCAGAAGGCAGCCCGTACTCCGGCCACTTTTCCTCCCGCCTCCTCTTCACGTAAATCACAGGGATCTGGGCCTGCTTCCGAGAAAGCGGTATATTGTTCGCGTCGGGCTTGTCAGACTCGTTAAAGGAAAAAAAGGATTCTGTCAGTCCGTGGAGAGTAATCGCAGTCCTGATGTCCAGAAGTTATTTTCGGTCATAAGAGACGGTAGCGGAAACATTACGTACAAAATCCGCGGAAAAATAAGTTGCAAATAAACGAACAAAAAACGATCGATTGGGGGCACGTAAAAACGTCAACCTTCTCCAGCGCCATTTTATGAGTCACACATATAAATAACACAAGATTAGTCTATTCCACCTCAATACAGTAATTCATTTTAGGAGCTCCAACTTAATTTCTGATGGGACATGACACCTCAAAGCACACTCACCTGAGATGAGCTGCTGTATCTTTGCACCATTGGGGCCCTTGTCGCTGTTGTGCACTATTGAGTTGGCTATTCTGGTCAAGTGCCCCATGTAGCCCCGTCTACGTCCACCCTCAGCCCTGAAACAGGAAAAACACGTGTATTGAAGCCTATATGAACATTATGGTGACATTTCTTACACTACATTGAGCCTTGTTAAGGGTAAAAACCAAACAGCTCACAAGAGAGTTAGAAAAATATGCAAAGTCCAGTGGTCTAGTAACAACAGCATTATGGTCTAAATTCATAGTGGAATGAGAAAAAAAGACAACAGTACTTACTGCTCCTTCTCATTGGAGCTCCATGCATCAAGAATTCTCTGGATAAACTGGCACTTCTGAAACAGCTAAAACGCAGAGCAAAAAGCAGTTAATTGACTTGTCTGACATGAATGCCATCGATGTAAAGGGTGATAAAGCCTCACGTGTTTGATGAGGTGGCTTTCTCTGACAGGCTCTTGGTCCTGATCTCTGTTGATTTCGGGGTTTTCACTTTGGGCTGGGGGCATTGCTAGGATCATCGCAGTGCAGATTTCAACTTGTATATGCAGGAAGTTATTCCATATATAGTTGAAGTACATGTCCTGAGAATAAATGGAGAGAGAAAGACAGCCATTAATTACACATCCCAAATCTAGTTGTTGAAATGCTCATCATTCCTGTTGACCTTGGTTATGAGATGGGGGTAGTAAGGGAACCAATGTCAAAAGAAAGTGAAAACCCTGTGCACAGCATTAAGTCTAGATCATGGTGCTGGTTTTGGTAGGAAAAACTAGTACGCCAAAACAAGTAAAAAACACAAAAAGACAGGCAACTGACAAGTATGACTCCAAGAGTGTTGAGGTTGATCAGCTCCATGTTGATAATATGAGTGTTGGTCTGCAGGAGGCTGGCCACAAGACGGACCACACTCAACCTGGTGTTGCCCACTGGGGGGTCCAGCATACCCCATGTGGTTTTCATGATATTCTTCTGCAAATGTGGGGATGAAAGGAACAATCAGGGTCTCGTTCAGTCTATATTCATTTAACTTGGTAATGCAAATAAAACCACCATTGGAGTGCACATGTAGAATAAATTGGAAGGACCACCCACTGAAGATAAACATGACTAAAAGTTAAAAAGCTTGAGATAGCAGGATCACAAAAACAAATCTAAGACAGAAATGTAGTATAAGTTTATTGAAAATATTGTGGTAGTTATATTTCACTCAAGTGGATAGCAAGGAGGACAACCTACTCTAATGAGTTTACTAATCTAAGAAATGTGTGCACTTTTTACTGTGTGTGTGTGCGTAACACTATAGGTATGTAAAGTATTACCTTTGGGGGTTCCAGCAGCAGTTGATGAAAGTCTTTGAGCCTGGGCCTGACAGCCTCCAGAATGCTCTGATTGACTGAGAAGGATGGGTGGCTCATACCAGGGGGACAGATCTCCAAATGGCCTTCGAACCTGTACATGACAAAAAGTATTTAGTATTTTATTAGGATCCCCAAAGCCACAGCTACTCTTCCTGGGGTCCACATAAAACACATAAATAGACAAGTGCATCACAAGGACAGAACTATGTGCATAAAAAAAAACACAATTTCATACATTTATGCCATCAAAATAATAATAATGTGATTCATAGACACTACTGAATGCAAGTGTAACACACAAAAACGGAAATGCAATAAGGAGGTGCGTTGTCAAACCGGCAGACACTTCTCGTTAGATTCCCGACGTGAATAAAGCCACCTTGTTTCTATAGTAACTGGGTCTCCAGGGGTCTTATAGACTTTACAGTTATCACCCGGAATGTGTTTGAGGTAACATGTAATCTCTTAAACTTGAAAGCCTTTTGTTACAGTTACCACCCGCTATGGGTATCATTAGGTAAAATGCAACATTCATGAACATGCAGAAATAACCAGAACTTGAACAAAAGAGCAGCATATCAGACAAGTCTAACAGCTCAACACTAATAGTATCTTAAAACACTATACCACACAACCAAATCATCATTAAACCCAAAACAGGACATTGTGAACTTACGCTGGTCTTCGTGTCTCAAAGAGTGTCAGGAGAATCTGAATTACACTGACTATGGCAGAGTCATTTTTCTCTTTGTCAAAGATGTTGGATAGCAACTGCTCCACAGTCTCTTGTCTGAGAAATGGGAGGGGGATAAAATATCATGCTTTTGCCAGGACAATAAAGTCATACTTTGGATATCATGATAGCAACAAGTTTTCTTCGCTGAAAGAATCAAGCAGAGGTTGTTGATTTACTTTTCCAGTGTGGCCAGTAAGGGATCAGGCTCAGAGCAGCCCTGCACTTGAAACATCTGATCTCTGCTGAGGCGGATTATTTCACACAGAGACTGGGATGCATTGGAGTGCCTCTGCGTGAGGAGAGAGAGAGAGAGACTTGTAAAAACACTGTCTGAAGAAACAGTACTCCACACAAATGGTTAATGAAATGCAACTTACATCCTCATCCTGAGAAGGTTGGACCATATCAACAAGCCTCTGGATCACCTTCTCCTCATTCAGCCACTGTGGATGAATAAGTTACAGGTTGATGATGATTGATCATTAAGAAAATGGACAGAAACGTCAAAACTAAGAAAACTCCAACACTCACATTTAAGACATCTTGTCTGAGCTGCTGTGGTTCAATGCAGGTCAGCATTCTGAGCAGCAAGTCCATGATGGCGGAGGTCCCTATGTGTTTAATCATTAAGTCCACAAAGTCTTCCCTCTTCCGCAGAAACTCCACAATCTACAAGAGATAGAAGACACTCTTCTTCTCAAGCCTTAACAAGACACTGCAGCATGTCAAACTCTTCAAAATCACACTGATTAGGACTAGCGGTGTATACTGATCTCACCTGTTCTGGTTTCCTGCCGATGAGGATGCTAAGGACCTTGCTGAAGAAGCTGGCCAGTAAAGGGTTGAGTGGAGAGTCCCTTTGCAAAAATCCATAAAGTTTCATCAGCAAACTTTCATCTTCTCCCAGTCTGTCATTGATCTGTCCAACGTCCGAGGTAAGGAGTTCACACGATATGTTGGGGTACCTGCAAATAGCGCAAATACATCATTTGGTGATTTACCCAGTACAGCTGGCCAACCACACAAAACACAAAGTTCCTGTATAATTGACAGCCTAGCAAGTCATGCTTGCCCCCTTGGGGTTGTAAGGGTATTCCCTTATGACGTAAACACATGAATGCAAGGGAAGCTGAAAGAAATTCAGAATAATTCTCAAAACCGTGTGTGTGAATCTCACTCACTTGTACTTGATCTTCTCCTCTACATCATCACTTGGCTCCTGTGTGATGTAGGTGACCAGGTCCACCATGCACTGAGGCCGCACCAGGAAGTCCACCAGCTTGTGGTTCTGGGCCTTGCACTCCTGCAGAACATCCTCCTCGTCCATCACCTCAGTCAGAGTCACATCCTCCTTCTCCAGGAGGGTGTCAATGTGAGACGTTGTGTGTAGATCAAACTTCCAAAACATGATGCTTCTGCAAGGAAGGAAAATGGTCATAAGGAAAATACTCAGTGACTAAAAGTACACGGCGCAGGTTGAGAGGAGGTAGTCAAATGGAAAGTAGGTGGTCAAACTGATAGCTTCACAAACGTACCTGACTGGGGTAGTCCGTCCAGAGGTTAAAAATAAAATAATGCTTGTGCTCTTTGGGAGTTCTGGCCCATTACAGGCTTCACAGACAGCAGTGACGAGAGACCTTTGGACACAGGACACATGCAGCAGAACGACCACCTCGGCCTCAACAGATCAACGCACACCTGAAAGAAAGAACCGAATTTAGCCATCAGAGCATTCCCTGCACTGGAAACAACTTTTGGTATTTACTATGTGAGAATTATTATGTTAAATATTAAGTGCTACTGAAACAAGTAGCAATTTAAGATATGTTAATTTTGGCTTACATTCATTTCTAAAATAAGTAATATAATAAACCCCTTGAAAACAAATATTTAGCCTAGGTCATAAGACAAACAAAGCCCTAGGAAAGTATTTGGGCCGGTAAACCATGGTTTTTCCATCATTGTAGGAAAAGGCTGCACTTCCTTGTCATGATCCCAACAACTTCGCCCAAAACAGAAAGTGTATGCACTTTTTGTTTAAACTTAAAAGTATTAAGAGAAGCTCTACTCAGCAAATCTCTCCTCATGCAAACATACTGGCAAAGTCATTGCTTGCACAGAACTTGGTCAAATCACTGTCACATTTTAAAGGAAAATACCACTCAAAAACACCTATTGGTACCCCCACCCCCCAATTAGTTGATAGTCCCAAAATGTTTTGCATGCGATTATCAGCAGTCAAATTATAGGATTTTTAAGAAGCAAAGTGTCACATCATCATCATGATGATGCATTTAGCATCATCAGTCCAATATCTTATCTTGACATGCAAAAACCTTTGACTGTTAACAGCGGACTACTGAATACTACACCAAGCGGTAGTTTGAGCGGAAACAATAACGCAAACTCTCCTCCACTGTTTCGGTAAAGGACAGAGGGATGGGGCATGAAAAATGTAACAGTCAAATTCAGAGAGCTTTGGATGCATGGACTGACCATGATGATACCAAAAATCATAGTTTTAACCATGTTGAGGCTATATAGTGTTTGTTTACTTTGATTACAAACATGAGTTAAAAATAGCTTATATATATATATATATATATATATATATGGTTCTGATGGGGTACAACAGTTGCATTAATCCCATGAAGCATTTAAGTTACATTCTTCAAGAATAAATGGGTACAAAAAACAAATTTAGAAGTAAAAAAACTGATATAGCAACTGCTTATTTCCCCTTTAAGAGGCACCATAACACTGTGTCAAGAACTCGCAGTAGGAACCATGCAGTGAAATATGTTCAATGCACACAATAGGCATATGACTCAAAATAAACAGATTTTCCACTGTGTACACCTGGCCCTCAGTACAAAAAACCCCAAAGTATTTTCTTGTGGGGAAGCCTGTGAGAAATAGGGTTAAAGGTTACATAGCAACCATCTTGGCTTATGCTAAACCAGCACCTCAGATTCATCAATGGCTGAGAGAAAAAAGTTTATTCATAGACTAAGCGGGGGCTGGGGGAGAATTGACATTGGCCCCTGTCCAGGCACATGCATGCTTTGATGAGTGTGCAACTCAAATCATTGCTCTATGAAATACAAAACAATGTGATTTTCAAAACACCAGTACACAGAGGTCAAAATGAATGACAGAGATAACATTGGTTGTCTGGCATTAATTCTGTCTACCAAAGGCAACCAAATAATGAGTGTAAAACAATGATTTTATGATCAACCAGGAACACAACCGAAGACTGAACAAAATCCCGTGCCACAAACAGCAATAGGCACTGTCAGCCAATAGTTTCCATCTATTCTAAATACTGATGCAATGATGACATTTTGGGCCGATACCAATATCCAATATTTTCCATGGGAAAAAACGATACTGATACCGATATTTAAATTTTTTGCAGTCTTTTAAGCATGAGTTAAATAATGAACACACACGGACACAGCAGTCTAAGGCTCTGCATCTTTGTGCAAGAGGCGTCACTACAGTCCCTGGTTCGAATCCAGGCTATATCACATCCGACCGGGATTGTGAGTTCCATAGGGTGGCGCACAATTGGCTCAGCGTCGTCCGGGTTTGGCTGTCATTGTAAATAAGAGTTTGTTCTTAACCGACTTGCCTAGTTAAATAAAAGGTTACACACACACACACCAAAAAGTTAGCACTTTGTTGGCATTTACATATGTCCCCATAACCAGTAAAACAATCAAAACCGATTTCTTTCACTTACTTGCTGTGCTGTTTCATTGTTCAGTCGTTTAATTTTGAACCAGGATTTCTAATGGATGCCGTTTGAGTCTTTCTTGTTAACAAACTATAGTTTTGGCAAGTCGGGTAGGACATCTACTTTGTGCATGACAAGTCATTATTCCAACAATTGTTTACAGAGAGATTATTTCACTATCACAATTCCAGTGGGTCAGAAGTTTATATACACTAAGTTGACTGTGCCTTTAAACAGCTTGGAAAATTCCAGAAAATAGTGTCATGGCTTTAGAAGTTTCTGAAAGGCTAATTGACATCATTTGAGTCAATTGGAGGTGTACCTGTGGATGTATTTCAAGGCCCATCCATCCTCCCCTCAATACGGTAGAGTCGTCCTGTCCCCTTTGTAGAAAATCATCCCCAAAGAATGTTTCCACCTCCATGCTTCACGGTTGGGATGGTGTTCTTGTGGTTGTACTAATCCTTCTTCTTCCTCCAAACACAGCGAGTGGAGTTTAGACCAAAAAGCTCTATTTTTGTCTCATCAGACCACATTACCTTCTCCCATTCCTCCTCTGGATCATCCAGATGGTCATTGGCAAACTTCAGATGGGCCTGGACATGCGCTGGCTTGAGCAGGGGGACCTTGCGTGCGCTGCAGGATTTTAATCCATGATGGCGTAGTGTTACTAATGGTTTTCTTTGAGACTGTGGTCCCAGCCCTCTTCAGGTCATTGACCCGGTCCTGCCGTGTAGTTCTGGGCTGATCCCTCACCTTCCTCGTGATCATTGATGCCCCATGAGGTGAGATCTTGCATGGAGCCCCAGACCGAGAGAGATTGACTGTCATCTTGAACTTCTTCCATTTTCTAATAATTGCGCCAACAGTTGTTGCCTTCTCACCAAGCTGCTTGCCTATTGTCCTGTAGCCCATCCCAGCCTTGTGCAGGTCTACAATTTTAACCCTGATGTCCTTACACAGCTCTCTGGTCTTGGCCATTGTGGAGAGATTGGAGTGTTTGATTGAGTGTGTGGACAGGTGTCTTTTATACAGGTAATGAGTGGAGAACAGAAGGGCTTCTTAAAGAAAAACTAACAGGTCTGCGAGAGCCCGAATTCTTACTGGTTGGTAGGTGATCAAATACTTATGTCATGCAATAAAATGCAAATTAATAACTTAAAAATCATACAATGCGATTTTCTGGATTTTTGTTTTAGATTCCGTCTCTCACAGTTGAAGTGTACCTATGATAAAAAATTAGACCCCTACATGCTTTGTAAGTAGTAAAACCTGCAAAATTGGCAGTGTATCAAATACTTGTTCTCCCCACTATAGGTATGCACGCCAGCTTTGACATCGGTGTTAAACTAGACACCGGCCCAATATCAACGTTGGCATTTTTAGCTAATGTCGGCAGATTCCAAAAAAATTGTTCACCGATATTGTGCATCCTTAATTCTAACCATGGCCAGAGGGGTATATTACAAAGAAGGATAAATGAGTTAGCTGGCTAAGTTTCCTAAATATTCTGAAATAACTTTCTAAATTTTAGAAAGATAAACTTAAAATAGGCATGGTGCAATTTGCCTCAACCAAAAACAGACATCTACATTGAACAAAAATATAAAACATGTGAAGTGTTGGTTCCATGTTCCATGAGCTGAAATAACAGATTCCAGAAACGTTCCATACACACAAAATTCTTACATTTTACATCCCTGTTAGTGAGCATTTGCCAAGATAATCCATCCACCTGACAGGTGTGGCATAGCAAGAAGCTGACTAAACAGCATGATCATTAGGCATGTGCACATTGTGCTGGGGACAATAAAAGGACACTAAAATGTACAGTTTTGTCACAACACAATGCCACAGATGTCTCATGTTTTGAGGGAGCATGGAGTTGGCACGTTGACTGCAGGAACTGTTGCCAGAGAACTTAATGTAACTTTCTCTACCATAAGCCTCCTCCAACGTCATTTTGGAGAATTCGGCAATACATCCAACCGGCCTTCCAACCGCACGCAGACCCATGTATGGCGTTGTGTGGGCGAGCGGAGTGCCCCATGGTGGCGGTGGTGTTACGGTACTGGCAGGCATAAGCTACGGAAAACGAACACAATTGCATTTTATCGATGGCAATTTCAATACACAACAATAAAGTGACGAGATCCTGAGGCCCATTTTTTTCCCGGGTATGTGACCAACATATGCAGATCTGTATTCCTGATCATGGGAAATCCATTGTTTAGGGCAAAATGAATTTATTTAAATTGATTGATTTCCTTATATGAACTGTAACTCTGTAAAATTATTGCATGTTGAGTTTCTTTCCACTATTAGCGCCAGATATATATTCTGGACATTTTCTAAAATTACAATGTAAACCTTTAAATTCCTGTATAGCACCTTAAAGTTCAACTTATACTGAACAAAAATAGTGTTGCACAGTATTACTTACCTGCCAGTGTTGTGGTTGGCTGTGATATTCATTGTACTATCTAGTTGATAGACCAAAAGTAAAAGGCTGAACTCACACTTGAGCCTTTTACTTTCGGTTTTGGTCCACCAGCTTCAAACAGCTGTAAAACCAGCTATTTTTGGTAAATGAAAATATATTTCACAGCGATTTAGATGGTACAATGATTCCCTACACTAGTCAGTGCTTCTTTTCTCAAACTGAAATTGAGCGAACAGCATAGAATTTTAGCAACCAGGAAATGCCAGCGATTCCCACTAGATAAAACAGCTAGTCAAACCAGCTTTAGTATTTTGACAGATGCCATGCCGGCAGGAGAAATCAATAGGTGAAATATCACAACACTGGCAGGTAAGTAATACTGTGAAACACTATAATTCTACTATTATAGCCAGATATATTGTTACAATGCAACCCCCCAAAAAAATCCTGTGTAGCACTATTGATGAACCAGATTATTTATCAAAGTTAGCTGGCTAATTTATTGATCCTGCTTTGTAGTAGCCCTCTGGTATGGCAAAAGTGTTTGCTCTCCTTGGAAAACAGCAGCTACTGAGAAGGCGTATGAGAGCACTTAATTCCAATAATTTAAAGCTACAATGTGCTACAATGTGGGGGACCACACCAAATTCACATCGAAATGTGAGTTCTAACAGATCTACCACCTCTTAGAGTTGCTTTCAACGGGAATGAAAGATATGTGTACTATTTCTATGCTGAAGTTTCATTTTTGCATATTTTACTTTTGGGTTTTGTACACCAACTTCAAACAGCTGAATATGAAAACTATATTTCACAGGGGTTTAGATGGTACAATGATTCTCTACAAACTTAATTAAACTAGGCAAACTATTAGAATTTTAGCAACCAGGAAATGGCAGAGCGATTTCTGCATGGTGCATATTTAAGGCATAACCCCATCAGTCCCAGTTGAAAAAGACAGGACACTCAAAGAATACTGGATAGCCAATCCCCAGTGGGTGAAAACAAAAACATGCAATATGTCAAATAAATCATAACTGTACAAAACAATGTATACTCAGTCAAACATCTATGTATGCCTATTCCAGTGACAAGTGTAAAACTGAACCTCAGGGGTTACCAAAGGAAACATATTTTGTTTAATTGGCTACAGATTGGTGTACAAAGATGGTTGGTGTCCATTACTGGGCGTTACAGGAATGCCCCATACAAACATCCATCATAGATTTTTCAACTAACCTGTCCTTGGAAATCCTTTTTTTCAATGAATCGAGAACTAAAAGGAAGTATCTTTGAAATGTCTGTCTACAATTGCATGTGAAAAATGACCTTTCCAAGAATTTCAGTTCCATCCCTGGGGGGGCATAATATTTGCAATAGTTTGTTCTGAATAGAACCATTTTACATGTTCTTCGTTCCACTGTTCCAACCAGCAAAATAAAAGTTCTGAACCAGTTCGAACCAAAAACAAGTACCGGTTTATACGTTTCTTTGAATGTCTTTGAACTTCAGTTGTCTTACTGTTGTACCAGAGCTAGCTATCTAACAAGCTTGTGTGTGCAGAGCGGCACCAGAGATAAAACCACGTCTTACCTTTTTGTGGTTAACGAGGCCAATGTGAAATGTGATAACTATAGTATCCCTAGCTAGCATTCAAAAAGTTAATACATTGTCTAATTAAAAACCTCTTCCCATTATCTGAATAACATCAGTTAACATCAGCTACCTGCCCCTCCTTCGGAGGACAGGTTAGTTAAAGAAATCTATGGTGGCGGATTGTATGGGGCATTCCTGTAACGCCCAATGATGGACACATTATCAGGTGTACAACCTGTAGCTACTGTTCCATATAAACTAAACTAGAACGTGTCATCTAACCTAGGTAATGTGTTTTGCTATAGGCTTACTTTTGTTTGCCAAGTGTAATACATTGCCCAGAGCAAAGGGCTACATATACGTTACATTGCTGTTTTCCCTAACAAGTGGGGCTAATTGCTGTTCAGTGTTCGTACTGTACACTACTTTTACGAGTCTGCTATCAAGCTAGGGAACTTAACTAATATAGAGATATAACAGGACAAGCTGGAACTAGCTAGCTGGTTATGTAACGTTAACTATTGGGATCAGAAACTGAACTAGCTAAATGCAATACTTCGCGTGACTTGGAGAATCTTAAAACAATTCAAAGACGACTTAGCTAACTACATACAAAACATCAATAGACCGCTAATTGATAGCTAGCTAGCCAAGTTGGCTAACTGGACTTTGAGAACAAAACAAGCAAAATACAAAGTGTTTTCCCGGTATCTCCAAACTACTAACTAGTTACCTAGCTAACTACTTCAAAGCATATTTACCCGAAAAGCAAACGCTAACTAGCCAACAAACATTAATGTTACCCACCTAGCCGGATATTGGTTAGCTAGCTAGGTAACATAGGTGTCAACAAGGTTGTTCTTTTGGAAGACTTGACACTTCAACTATGGTATCTACTTTAGTTAGCTAAAACATACCAACATCTGTAAAGAGGAAAGAGGTATAAAACACTGTTGGAGAACATGCAAACCAGCTAGCTAACTGGTTAACTAACGTTAGCATTTTCTTGAAGTACCCTAACCAGAGCACAGGCCAAACCAAACGGTGTCGAACACTAAAATACGGCTAACGTTGGCTAACAATATTGTGTATTTCAATCGACCCCAGTCGACTTTCAGTCCCACATAATAACACTAACTTACCTTAAATATTGACTACAAGCTACAACAAGTGAAATATATCGGTGTAGCAACCTTACCGGGAGCTAACGGAAAAATGCTAAAGTTAGTGTTGCTCCGGTTAGCGAGTTAGCTGGTCCAGTGCTGTTCGTGTCTCCTCAGAACTGCATGGAATAGCAAGCAAGTACGTACCGATAAACAGCGGTATATGGCGAGTCCCCGGCATGTAGCTTATTGATCCATTAGCCTAAAGTGTTAAAAGCGAGGAACATTCAAATCCTAAGAAAAAAAAATTATGTTTACAAGTGATTCTGACAGGCGCGAAAAGGTAGACCATCAGAGGGCACTTTTCAAGATGGCGGTTCCATCAACTTCAACGACCCCTTCCCCCACCACAACTGAAGTATCTACCTGTCAATCAAACATACTGGTGGCGCTCTATTGGCTATGAATTACGCCAATTAGACCTACTTCTAGCGAGTTCAGTCTTGTGATTTGGTACTGTACACTGCATACTGTCCACTCCTTTGCGGTAAAAAACATTGCGGCGTCGAGAAACTCCCATTTTCCGCAGATAGAGGAGGGTGGAACGCGTGAAAAAAACAAGGAAGGGATTCGATTATGTGGGAGGAGTTAACACTGAGTGAAAAGTGATTTCTTACGTTTTGGAGCTGGACTGCAGGGATGCAAACTAGTCACCTTTCGGCGAAATGTGCCGCTTTTAATAAAACAATTCGGTGACCTATGTAGATCCGATGAGAAACGTTTTGGGGGAAGAGGCTTTGAATCACTACTGGCTGTAAGCGAACGAGTGATGCGCGTTTGGAACAATACTGGCTGTTCCCAAGCCAATCGTTCACATAACAGAATGCAGCACGAAGAGATAAGAGACAGGCAATTTGCTAGTTACAGTATCAGCGTGCACCCTGGAAAGACAGCGGAAAGCCGTCAGTTTGCCAGCTACAGCCCCCTGAACGATAACGAAGAGGTTGGTCAGAAGGTGATGAAGTGTAAAAACAACTGGCAAATATAACGTTTTAGGTGAGGGAGAACGTGTGGTGGAACAAGTATTGTTAGCATTGTTATTAAGTATCTTGCTAGCTGGATCGAATTATCCGTTAGCTAGCCAGAGAAATGTGGAGCAACATTAGCCAACTTAACTGATCAAATATTTGAGTTTATTGTGTGAAAATTAGCTGGCTAATAAAGTCAGACAGCACAACATCAGATTTTTAATATTTTTAATATTTTTTTATTTCACCTTTATTTAACCAGGTAGGCTAGTTGAGAACAAGTTCTCATTTGCAACTGCGACCTGGCCAAGATAAAGCATAGCAGTGTGAACAGACACAGAGTTACACATGGAGTAAACAATTAACAAGTCAATAACACAGTAGAGAAAAAAAAATAAAAAAAAGGGGGAGTCTATATACAATGTGTGCAAAAGGCATGAGGTAGGCGAATAATTACAATTTTGCAGATTAACACTGGAGTGATAAATGATCAGATGGTCATGTAGAGATATTGGTGTGCAAAAGAGCAGAAAAGTAAATAAATAAAACAGTATGGGGATGAGGTAGGTGAAAATGGGTGGGCTATTTACCAATAGACTATGTACAGCTGCAGCGATCGGTTAACTGCTCAGATAGCTGATGTTTGAAGTTGGTGAGGGAGTCTCCAACTTCAGCGATTTTTGCAATTGAGCTAACGTTAGTAACCTAACCAATTCGCTATAGTATTAACGTTAACTGGTATACGACTCCTTACCGTTCAAGTTCTAATGCCTTAGTTGCTTATTGGACCCAGGAAACCTGTTTGAAATGTTAACTAACAAACTAGCTAACAAGGAGGTTTCACTCTTGCCAAAATTGGACGCAGCTGCAGGGAATAGCGGGACTTTTTCTCAACACATTGCAGAGGTAAAGATAGTAGATTGATTTGTTTTGGTAACTGATCTACAACGTTAAATTAAACTAAACTATAGTTTAGCATGCCTTTATGTTGGAACATTCTTCGAACACACAGTAGGCCTTGCTTTGAGTGGGACACACACATAATTTTATAAGTTGCAGGATGTCTTGCAAATAAGTGCCTCCTGTGGTTATGGTCTGTGATTCACTCTAGCATAAGATTTCCACTCGGCGTTATGAATTGGTGAATGCGGCCAAATGCTACTACATGCACAGACACTAGTTTCTTCTCTGGCAGTGAGTCTGGATCTGAGTAACTCCCCATCCTGTCACCGAATCTGAACACACTCAGGGGGTCTGATTGGTCCAGAAACCGATGGGTTGGGCCAAAGCCAGAACACGTAGGTAAAGAGTAGAGGTCGCCCTATTAATCGGCAGTTTTGGATGCCAATTACATTGCACTCCACGAGGAGACTGCGTGGCAGGCTGACCACCTGTTATACGAGTGCAACAAGGAGCCAAAGTAAGTTGCTAGCTAGCATTAAACGTATTGTAGCGACCCGCACAGACAGCTGTGTGTTATGTGCTAGGCTAGGAGGTGGTTGTGTTGTACTGACCAGTACCCGGTGTTCGCGGGGTCCGACATGTCAATCAACCTGCTATCTGCCAATCACGGGAATGCCTGGAATGTTCTGATGCCTGGCATCCTGGTGGTTGGCGGAGTGGCGTGGAGGGGGGTTGGGCATTGGAAGTTAAGACCAGGTTCAGCCTTTGTTCTCTCTCTCTTACGTCTGGGCTTCACAAGAGAAGGTCACGATTGGCTTGTGGGTTATCTGTCATCTATTTGGCGTGTGCTACGGCCCAAACAGTAGCCTGTGTAAAGTTGGTTCAATAAACCGTCAATTCGCAAACTCAAGCCTCTGTCTGGACAATTGTTCATTTATGATCTAGTCAGGTCATTACATTGGTGTCAGAAGTAAAAACGTTGATACAAGTTAGCTAGCTGACTTATGTGGCTAGCTACCGTAGGTGAGAACGGGGATTGAAAATGCTTCGAGGGAATCCGAAAGTGAAGGTGGAGGTAGGGGATGATTATGGCCAAGGAGGTGCGTGTGAATGGACGTCGGGGGTTCTGTCTGAGGAGATCGCCAGGGCGTCGGAGCGCAGAGGCCGCTTGAGGGAGGACGTTAGAGTGATGGCCGCTGAAGCGGGCATGAATGCTTCGTCGAGTGTATTTCGCGCGGATTCTGGTGGGCGGACCGAAGTGGCGACGTCGACGCGGGGTGACGAGGAATCTGGGGCTCAGGATGTAAACAAACATGGCGGCGCCCAGTTCCCGGCTGCGTCCGTATCTGTTAAGACCCCGAAGTATTCCGGTAAGGCGGATTGGGAAGCTTTTCATGCTCAGTTTGAACTGTTAGCTCATTTTAGGGGTGGTCGGATGAAGAAAGGGCACTGCAGTTGGCTTTATGCCTCACGGATGAAGCTCTGGCCTGTTTGATATTGATTAGCCCCGAGGACAGGCATGATTATGGTGCTCTAGTGGGAGCACTGAGGAGGCGCTATGGACAGTGTGTACAGCCCGGGCTACTGCGCTCCGAACTGAGGAATAGACGCAGGCAGCCTGGAGAGCCTCTACGGGTGCTAGCTAATGACATTGAGAGCCTCTCTCGGCGGGCATATGCTCACATGCCCCCCTCCGTGCAGAGCGAGCTAGCACGGGACCAGTTCATACAGGCGCTCTCCCCTACGGAGCTGCGCATACAGACCCAGCTGGCTCATCCTGAGTCATTGCAGACAGCCTTGGAGATGGCTTTGGAGAGGGAGCTGGTGTGGGCTGGGGCTTTGGTGGGGGTGCAGGGAGACACACCCTCTGTGCGAGCTGGGGGGCAGATCAGCCCGGAGCCGGAAAAGCCTGCTTGGGTGGCCGAAATGACAGAACTCATTCGGGCTGTGTCGCTACAGGCGGCACGAAACACAAGCCCTGGTCCCAGGGTCTGCTGGGGTTGTGGCCAGCCAGGCCATCTGCGCCGAGATTGCCCCATGTCCCCCAGAGCTCAGGGAAACGGCTCGGGGTCCGCATAGACCGGGTAGTGCGGACCCCTGGCTTTCTATCCCAACCACCATCATCTTCAGGAGGAGCCCACCGGCACAGACGGGAAGCAAGGCTCCACTTCCCCAGAAGCAGACGAGGGCAAGCGGATGGAGCCTGTTGTTGTGGTGGGCCGGACCTGTGTTGGGGATTTTTGTCATGTCCCTGTCACTGTGGAGGGGGTGCCCTGCTCCGCCCTGGTGGACACTGGGTCCACAGTAACCCTGGTGAGGCCAGATATTGTGCCAGGTTGGACTCAGTGTGAGCCTACAACTGCAGCTCCGCCCAGTCACAGGTGAGCTGGCACCCATGAAAGGGAAGGGAATAATGACTCTGACAGTAGGGGGCAGGACTGTGCGTCATCCTGTGTGGGTGGCGGCTGTGCAGGACCCTTGTATCCTGGGGTTGGACTTTCTTAGGAGCACAGGCTGCCAGTTAGACCTAAATAGGGGCACACTGAGCTTCCAGGGAGGGACGGAAGTCACCATGGCCCCCCCTAATGTCACATTCACTCAACCCAACAAACCCTTTACTCCAACAGTTAAAGCAGCAGAGACTCATGGCTGCGCCCCCTCCCCCACAGCTGTGTGTGACTTTTCCCCAGTCCCCCTGTCACCTACGGCGGTGTGTTACATTCCCCCAGCTACCTCCATGACACAGCCCTCTGTGAGCCCGGGCCGCACCCCCCCAGCCCAGCTACTCCAGATGGGAGAGGAGAGGACACTGTCTGCAGTGAGGGAGATATGGGGGAGGAACTGTGTTGGTCTTGACCCCGAGCAGCAGGGACGTTTGTGGCAGTTGCTGTTTGAATTCAGAGACAGCTTTGCGTTGAGTGAGGAAGAGGTGGGTCAGACCCATCTGGTGCAGCATGAGATCGACACAGGTGATGCTCGACCCATCAAGATGCGTCCCCGCCGTATCCCGCTGGCACGCCAGGAGGCGGCAGACAAGGCTGTGTTGGAGATGCAGCGGGCAGACTTCATTGAGCCCTCAGACAGCCCCTGGGCGGCGCCAGTCGTCATGGTTCCGAAGAAGGGGGGCAAGCTTAGGTTCTGTGCGGACTACAGGCGGCTGAATGAAGTAACCAGGAAGGACTCATACCCCATACCACGTATCGATGAGTCGCTGGACCTGGTTAGGGGGTCCTCCTGGTTCTCCTCACTAGACCTCCGCAGCGGCTACTGGCAGGTGCCCCTCTCCCCAGAGGCCAGAGCCAAAACTGAGTTCTCCACTAACAGAGGACACTGGCAGTTCAAGGTCCTGTGCTTTGGCCTGTGCAACGCTCCAGCTACTTTTGAGCGTTTGATGGACAGGGTGCTGGATGGCATCCCCCGACAGCAGTGTCTGGTATACCTCGATGACATCCTGGCCCATGGCAGCTCCTTCCAGTCAGCCCTGGGGCGCTACGGCGTGTGCTGGAGAGGGTGGCTGCCGCAGGTCTGAAGCTCCACCCCGAGAAGTGCCACTTCATGAGGAGAGAGGTGTCCTTCTTGGGCCACCGAGTGGGGAAGGAGGGGATCAGCACCATGGAGGACAAGGTAGGGGCTGTCAGAGACTGGCCCACCCCCACCGACCAGCGTCAGCTGAAGAGCTTCCTGGGCCTGGCCTCGTACTACAGGAGGTTTGTACGGGGCTTCTCAAGCATTGCTGCTCCACTGAACCGCCTGCTGCCGAAGGACAAGGCTTTCACTTGGACAGTGGAGTGTGAGGAGGCGTTCAACACCCTCAAACGTGCACTGATCGAGGCCCCGTGCTCGCCCCCTGACCTCACCTTGCCCTTTATCCTGGACACAGACGCGAGCAATGTGGGCATGGGTGGGGTGCTGGCCCAGGTGGGGCCAGAGGGGGAGAGAGTGGTGGCGTACTTCAGCAAAACATTTGACAAACATGAGCGCCGCTACTGTGTCACCCGGCGGGAGCTCTTGGCTGTTGTGGCTTCCGTCAAACACTTCAAGTACTACCTGGGTGGTCTGCCCTTTACTGTAAGGACTGACCACTCTGCTCTCCAGTGGCTCATGTCTTTCAGAGAGCCAGAGGGGCAGGTGGCACGCTGGTTGGAGGAGCTTCAGCCGTATGACTTCACGGTGGTGCACAGGGCAGGGGCACGCCACTCCAACGCCGACGCCATGTCCCGTCGGCCCTGTACTGCAGACGGCTGCCGCCACTGTGAACGGAGAGAGGGACGGGAGAGAGAGCTGCGGGCAGAGGAGGGTGTCTGTGCCACAGTGTGTCGGGCGAGCGGGCCTGTCTGCTGTGAGCTGCAGACTGTCGACGTGGCTGAATGGCGGCAGCAGCAGGGACGGGACACAGACCTACAGCCAGTGCTACAGTGGGTAGAGGCGCAGGTGAGGCCACCATGGGAAGAGGTGACAGCGCTCTCACTCGCGATCAAAGGGTTGTTGTCGAAGTTTGAGAGACTGCGGCTGGCTGATGGCGTGCTACAGCGGGCATGGAAGGAGTCAGCTACGGGAGAGGAGAGGTGGCAGGTGGTGGTCCCAAAAGCATTGCGGGAGGCTGTGCTCCAGAGTACTCATGGGGGGTGGGGACTGGACACTTTGGGGTCACAAAAACACTGCGCCGTCTCCGTCAGGGCTTCTACTGGGGGCAGCACAAGAGGGAAGTGGAGGACTTTTGTCGCCGCTGTGACAACTGCACAGCGAGAAAGGGCCCCCCAGGCCGCTCTCATGCTCAGCTCCAACAGTTCCCAGTGGGGGCTCCCATGGAGAGGGTGGGAGTGGATGTAGTTGGGCCGTTCCCCACCACAGACAGTGGAAACCGCTGGGTGCTCACGGCCATGGACTATTTCACAAAATGGCCCGAGGCCTATGCTCTGCCTGACCAGGAGGCAGAGACCATCGTCGACGCCCTGACAGCGGGGATGTTCAGCAGGTTTGGAGCTGCAGAGTCCATCCACAGCGACCAAGGCAGAAACTTTGAGTCCCGTGTGTTCGCCACCATGTGTGAGAGGCTGGGTATGCACAAGACCCGCACTACTCCTCTCCATCCTCAAAGTGATGGCCTTGTGGAGCGCTTCAACAAAACGCTTGGACAGCAGCTGGCCATCGTCTCTTCCAAACACCAGCGTGACTGGGACAAGCACCTGCCTATGGTCCTCATGGCATGCCGCTCCGCTGTCCAAGACTCCTCCTCCTGCACGCCTGCCCTCCTCATGCTGGGGGAGAGATCCGCACCCCTGCGGAGATGGCGTTTGGTCGGCCCCTGGATAGCCCTCATGTTCCTCCGGGGCCGGAGTATGCCCGGAGACTCCAGGACCGCCTGAGACAGCCCACACCTTCGCCAGAGAGCAGCTGGTGAATGCAGGTGTGAGGCAGAAAAGGAACTATGACGTGCACACCCGGGGAAGGCACTTTGTGGCTGGGGAGCTGGTCTGGGTCTACAGCCCCTAAGGAAAAAAAAAGGCAGATGCCCCAAGTTGGACAGTCACTGGGTGGGACCCTGCAGTGTCCTGGAGAGGGTAGGGGAGGTTGTGTACGGGTGCAGCTTCCTCCCAGGGGGAGAAAGGTGGCACTGCACCGGGACAGGTTAGCCCCATACAGAGGGGCCTCTTCTCCCCAAACCCCAGGAACCCCCACAATTCCCCTCTCTGGCAATGACATTCTCCAGGCACCCACCCTCAGGTGCCGCAGACAAGGCTCCAGACAGCCCACTCCCCTGTCTCCCCCTGTGTCACCGCGTGGTTCCCCAGAACCACGGACTGTATTACCCGTTCCCGCTTCCTTGTCCCCCATATCCCTGCCTTCATCCCCTGGTTCCCAGAGGGGCACTCTGCGACCATCACGGCCACGCAGGCAAAGGAGACCTCCGGGTCGCTTCAGAGACTTTGTTTGTTCCTCGGGACGAGGGACTTTGTGGTGGGGGGCTGTGTAGCGACCCGCACAGACAGCTGTGTGTTATGTGCTAGGCTAGGAGGTGGTTGTGTTGTACTGACCAGTACCCGGTGTTCGCGGGTCCGACATGTCAATCAACCTGCTATCTGCCAATCACGGGAATGCCTGGAATGTTCTGATGCCTGGCATCCTGGTGGTTGGCGGAGTGACGTGGAGGGGGGTTGGGCATTGGAAGTTAAGACCAGGTTCAGCCTTTGTTCTCTCTCTCTTACGTCTGGGCTTCACAAGAGAAGGTCACGATTGGCTTGTGGGTTATCTGTCATCTATTTGGCGTGTGCTACGGCCCAAACAGTAGCCTGTGTAAAGTTGGTTCAATAAACCGTCAATTCGCAAACTCAAGCCTCTGTCTGGACAATTGTTCATTTATGATCTAGTCAGGTCATTACATTGGTGTCAGAAGTAAAAACGTTGATACAAGTTAGCTAGCTGACTTATGTGGCTAGCTACCGTAGGTGAGAACGGGGATTGAAAATGCTTCGAGGGAATCCGAAAGTGAAGGTGGAGGTAGGGGACGATTATGGCCAAGGAGGTGCGTGTGAATGGACGTCGGGGGTTCTGTCTGAGGAGATCGCCAGGGCGTCGGAGCGCAGAGGCCGCTTGAGGGAGGACGTTAGAGTGATGGCCGCTGAAGCGGGCATGAGTGCTTCGTCGAGTGTATTTCGCACGGATTCTGGTGGGCGGACCGAAGTGGCGACGTCGACGCGGGGTGACGAGGAATCTGGGGCTCAGGATGTAAACAAACATGGCGGCGCCCAGTTCCCGGCTGCGTCCGTATCTGTTAAGACCCGAAGTATTCGGTAAGGCGGATTGGGAAGCTTTTCATGCTCAGTTTGAACTGTTAGCTCATTTTAGGGGTGGTCGGATGAAGAAAGGGCACTGCAGTTGGCTTTATGCCTCACGGATGAAGCTCTGGCCTGTTTGATATTGATTAGCCCCGAGGACAGGCATGATTATGGTGCTCTAGTGGGAGCACTGAGGAGGCGCTATGGACAGTGTGTACAGCCCGGGCTACTGCGCTCCGAACTGAGGAATAGACGCAGGCAGCCTGGAGAGCCTCTACGGGTGCTAGCTAATGACATTGAGAGCCTCTCTCGGCGGGCATATGCTCACATGCCCCCCCCCGTGCAGAGCGAGCTAGCACGGGACCAGTTCATACAGGCGCTCTCCCCTACGGAGCTGCGCATACAGACCCAGCTGGCTCATCCTGAGTCATTGCAGACAGCCTTGGAGATGGCTTTGGAGAGGGAGCTGGTGTGGGCTGGGGCTTTGGTGGGGGTGCAGGGAGACACACCCTCTGTGCGAGCTGGGGGGGCAGATCAGCCCGGAGCCGGAAAAGCCTGCTTGGGTGGCCGAAATGACAGAACTCATTCGGGCTGTGTCGCTACAGGCGGCACGAAACACAAGCCCTGGTCCCAGGGTCTGCTGGGGTTGTGGCCAGCCAGGCCATCTGCGCCGAGATTGCCCCATGTCCCCCAGAGCTCAGGGAAACGGCTCGGGGTCCGCATAGACCGGGTAGTGCGGACCCCTGGCTTTCTATCCCAACCACCATCATCTTCAGGAGGAGCCCACCGGCACAGACGGGGAAGCAAGGCTCCACTTCCCCCAGAAGCAGACGAGGGCAAGCGGATGGAGCCTGTTGTTGTGGTGGGCCGGACCTGTGTTGGGGATTTTTGTCATGTCCCTGTCACTGTGGAGGGGGTGCCCTGCTCCGCCCTGGTGGACACTGGGTCCACAGTAACCCTGGTGGGGCCAGATATTGTGCCAGGTTGGACTCAGTGTGAGCCTACAACTGCAGCTCCGCACAGTCACAGGTGAGCTGGCACCCATGAAAGGGAAGGGAATAATGACTCTGACAGTAGGGGGCAGGACTGTGCGTCATCCTGTGTGGGTGGCGGCTGTGCAGGACCCTTGTATCCTGGGGTTGGACTTTCTTAGGAGCACAGGCTGCCAGTTAGACCTAAATAGGGGCACACTGAGCTTCCAGGGAGGGACGGAAGTCACCATGGCCCCCCCTAATGTCACATTCACTCAACCCAACAAACCCTTTACTCCAACAGTTAAAGCAGCAGAGACTCATGGCTGCGCCCCCTCCCCCACAGCTGTGTGTGACTTTTCCCCAGTCCCCCTGTCACCTACGGCGGTGTGTTACATTCCCCCAGCTACCTCCATGACACAGCCCTCTGTGAGCCCGGGCCGCACCCCCCCAGCCCAGCTACTCCAGATGGGAGAGGAGAGGACACTGTCTGCAGTGAGGGAGATATGGGGGAGGAACTGTGTTGGTCTTGACCCCGAGCAGCAGGGACGTTTGTGGCAGTTGCTGTTTGAATTCAGAGACAGCTTTGCGTTGAGTGAGGAAGAGGTGGGTCAGACCCATCTGGTGCAGCATGAGATCGACACAGGTGATGCTCGACCCATCAAGATGCGTCCCCGCCGTATCCCGCTGGCACGCCAGGAGGCGGCAGACAAGGCTGTGTTGGAGATGCAGCGGGCAGACTTCATTGAGCCCTCAGACAGCCCCTGGGCGGCGCCAGTCGTCATGGTTCCGAAGAAGGGGGGCAAGCTTAGGTTCTGTGCGGACTACAGGCGGCTGAATGAGGTAACCAGGAAGGACTCATACCCCATACCACGTATCGATGAGTCGCTGGACCTGGTTAGGGGTCCTCCTGGTTCTCCTCACTAGACCTCCGCAGCGGCTACTGGCAGGTGCCCTCTCCCCAGAGGCCAGAGCCAAAACTGCGTTCTCCACTAACAGAGGACACTGGCAGTTCAAGGTCCTGTGCTTTGGCCTGTGCAACGCTCCAGCTACTTTTGAGCGTTTGATGGACAGGGTGCTGGATGGCATCCCCCGACAGCAGTGTCTGGTATACCTCGATGACATCCTGGCCCATGGCAGCTCCTTCCAGTCAGCCCTGGGGGCGCTACGGCGTGTGCTGGAGAGGGTGGCTGCCGCAGGTCTGAAGCTCCACCCCGAGAAGTGCCACTTCATGAGGAGAGAGGTGTCCTTCTTGGGCCACCGAGTGGGGAAGGAGGGGATCAGCACCATGGAGGACAAGGTAGGGGCTGTCAGAGACTGGCCCACCCCCCCACCGACCAGCGTCAGCTGAAGAGCTTCCTGGGCCTGGCCTCGTACTACAGGAGGTTTGTACGGGGCTTCTCAAGCATTGCTGCTCCACTGAACCGCCTGCTGCCGAAGGACAAGGCTTTCACTTGGACAGTGGAGTGTGAGGAGGCGTTCAACACCCTCAAACGTGCACTGATCGAGGCCCCGTGCTCGCCCCCTGACCTCACCTTGCCCTTTATCCTGGACACAGACGCGAGCAATGTGGGCATGGGTGGGGTGCTGGCCCAGGTGGGGCCAGAGGGGGAGAGAGTGGTGGCGTACTTCAGCAAAACATTTGACAAACATGAGCGCCGCTACTGTGTCACCCGGCGGGAGCTCTTGGCTGTTGTGGCTTCCGTCAAACACTTCAAGTACTACCTGGGTGGTCTGCCCTTTACTGTAAGGACTGACCACTCTGCTCTCCAGTGGCTCATGTCTTTCAGAGAGCCAGAGGGGCAGGTGGCACGCTGGTTGGAGGAGCTTCAGCCGTATGACTTCACGGTGGTGCACAGAGCAGGGGCACGCCACTCCAACGCCGACGCCATGTCCCGTCGGCCCTGTACTGCAGACGGCTGCCGCCACTGTGAACGGAGAGAGGGACGGGAGAGAGAGCTGCGGGCAGAGGAGGGTGTCTGTGCCACAGTGTGTCGGGCGAGCGGGCCTGTCTGCTGTGAGCTGCAGACTGTCGACGTGGCTGAATGGCGGCAGCAGCAGGGACGGGACACAGACCTACAGCCAGTGCTACAGTGGGTAGAGGCGCAGGTGAGGCCACCATGGGAAGAGGTGACAGCGCTCTCACTCGCGATCAAAGGGTTGTTGTCGAAGTTTGAGAGACTGCGGCTGGCTGATGGCGTGCTACAGCGGGCATGGAAGGAGTCAGCTACGGGAGAGGAGAGGTGGCAGGTGGTGGTCCCAAAAGCATTGCGGGAGGCTGTGCTCCAGAGTACTCATGGGGGTGGGGACTGGACACTTTGGGGTCACAAAAACACTGCGCCGTCTCCGTCAGGGCTTCTACTGGGGGCAGCACAAGAGGGATGTGGAGGACTTTTGTCGCCGCTGTGACAACTGCACAGCGAGAAAGGGCCCCCAGGCCGCTCTCATGCTCAGCTCCAACAGTTCCCAGTGGGGGCTCCCATGGAGAGGGTGGGAGTGGATGTAGTTGGGCCGTTCCCCACCACAGACAGTGGAAACCGCTGGGTGCTCACGGCCATGGACTATTTCACAAAATGGCCCGAGGCCTATGCTCTGCCTGACCAGGAGGCAGAGACCATCGTCGACGCCCTGACAGCGGGGATGTTCAGCAGGTTTGGAGCTGCAGAGTCCATCCACAGCGACCAAGGCAGAAACTTTGAGTCCCGTGTGTTCGCCACCATGTGTGAGAGGCTGGGTATGCACAAGACCCGCACTACTCCTCTCCATCCTCAAAGTGATGGCCTTGTGGAGCGCTTCAACAAAACGCTTGGACAGCAGCTGGCCATCGTCTCTTCCAAACACCAGCGTGACTGGGACAAGCACCTGCCTATGGTCCTCATGGCATGCCGCTCCGCTGTCCAAGACTCCTCCTCCTGCACGCCTGCCCTCCTCATGCTGGGGAGAGAGATCCGCACCCCTGCGGAGATGGCGTTTGGTCGGCCCCTGGATAGCCCTCATGTTCCTCCGGGGCCGGAGTATGCCCGGAGACTCCAGGACCGCCTGGAGACAGCCCACACCTTCGCCAGAGAGCAGCTGGTGAATGCAGGTGTGAGGCAGAAAAGGAACTATGACGTGCACACCCGGGGAAGGCACTTTGTGGCTGGGGAGCTGGTCTGGGTCTACAGCCCCTAAGGAAAAAAAGGCAGATGCCCCAAGTTGGACAGTCACTGGGTGGGACCCTGCAGTGTCCTGGAGAGGGTAGGGGAGGTTGTGTACCGGGTGCAGCTTCCTCCCAGGGGGAGAAAGGTGGCACTGCACCGGGACAGGTTAGCCCCATACAGAGGGGCCTCTTCTCCCCAAACCCCAGGAACCCCCACAATTCCCCTCTCTGGCAATGACATTCTCCAGGCACCCACCCTCAGGTGCCGCAGACAAGGCTCCAGACAGCCCACTCCCCCTGTCTCCCCCCCTGTGTCACCGCGTGGTTCCCCAGAACCACGGACTGTATTACCCGTTCCCGCTTCCTTGTCCCCCATATCCCTGCCTTCATCCCCTGGTTCCCAGAGGGGCACTCTGCGACCATCACGGCCACGCAGGCAAAGGAGACCTCCGGGTCGCTTCAGAGACTTTGTTTGTTCCCTCGGGGACGAGGGACTTTGTGGTGGGGGGGCTGTGTAGCGACCCGCACAGACAGCTGTGTGTTATGTGCTAGGCTAGGAGGTGGTTGTGTTGTACTGACCAGTACCCGGTGTTCGCGGGGTCCGACATGTCAATCAACCTGCTATCTGCCAATCACGGGAATGCCTGGAATGTTCTGATGCCTGGCATCCTGGTGGTTGGCGGAGTGGCGTGGAGGGGGGTTGGGCATTGGAAGTTAAGACCAGGTTCAGCCTTTGTTCTCTCTCTCTTACGTCTGGGCTTCACAAGAGAAGGTCACGATTGGCTTGTGGGTTATCTGTCATCTATTTGGCGTGTGCTACGGCCCAAACAGTAGCCTGTGTAAAGTTGGTTCAATAAACCGTCAATTCGCAAACTCAAGCCTCTGTCTGGACAATTGTTCATTTATGATCTAGTCAGGTCATTACAGTATCGTATTAAAAAAACAATACATATTAACATAATCACTAGTTAACTAAACATGGTTGATGATATTACTAGCTTGTCCTGCGTTGCAAATAATCAATGTGGGAGGAGTTAACACTTGGGAGGAGTTAAATTAAGTGTTAACTGTTATCATCGAATCACAGCCTACTTCGCCAAACGGGTGATGATTTAACAAGCGCATTTGCAAAAAAGCACTGTCGTTGCACCAATGTACCTAACCATAAACATCAATTCCTTTCTTAAAATCAATACATAAGTATATTTTTTTAAACCTGCATATTTAGTTAAAAGAAATTCATGTTAGCGGGCAATATTAACTCTGGAAATTGTGTCACTTCTCTTGGGTTCAGTGCAAGCAGAGGCGGGGTATATGCAGCAGTTTGGCTCGTTGCGAACTGTGTGAAGACCATTTCTTTCTAACAGACTAATTAATTTGCCAAAATTTTACATAATTATGACATCACATTGAAGGTTGTGCAATGTAACAGCAATATTTAGACTTATGGATGCCACCCGTTCGATAAAATACGGAACGGTTCTGTATTTCACTGAAAGAATAAACGTTTTGTTTTGATAGTTTCCAGATTTGACCATATTAATGACCTACGGCTTGTATTTCTGTGTGTTTATTATAATTAAGTCTATGATTTGATATTTGATAGAGCAGTCTGGCAGTCAGGCAGCAGCAGGCTCGTAAGCATTCATTCAAACAGCACTTTCCTGCGTTTCCCAGCATCTATTCGCAATGCTTGAAGCAGCACAGTGCTGTTTATGACTCCAAGCCTATCAACTCCTGAGATTAGGCTGGCAATACTATAGTGCCTATAAGAGCATCCGATAGTCAAAGGTATATGAAATACAAATGGTATAGAGAGAAATAGTCATATAATAACTACAACCTACAACTTCTTAACTGGAAATATTGAAGACTCATGTTAAAAGGAACCACCAGCTTTCATATGTTCTGAGCAAGGAACTTAAACGTTAGCTTTTTTTACATGGTACATATTGCACTTTTACTTTCTTCCCCAACACTGTGTTTTTGCATTATTTAAACCAAATTTGAACCAGTTTCATTATTTATTTGAGACTAAATATATGCATTATATTAAGTTAAAATAAGTATTCATTCAGTATTGTTGTAATTGTCATTATTATTTATATATATATATATATATAAAATCGGCAGATTCTTTTTTTTTGGTCCTCCAATAATTGGTATCGGCATTTTTGGCCCTCCAATAATCGGTATCGGCGTTGAAAAATCATAATCATTTGACATCTAGCAAAGAGGCGGTTTGAAAATGTCATTGGCTTTGATACACTGATACACAAACGACTTCAGTATTTGAAGTATGTAGTGAATGACAGAGCAGCGGAAGAATATAGTGTGAGTTGTCAGGCTAAGAAATTAAACCTGATAATCTGAGGTGTATTTCCAAAAGTATCCTACATTAAACTACATTGTATAATTGCTCAGTGTGATGAGATTGATGGGTTAAACCTGGTGCCAGGAGAGTTGCTTATCTTTGCATCTAGAGGATTTAGAGCCAGTGCAACTGATCAAAGTTAATGTCTTGGCTAGCCAAGTTTTTCTCAACTCCAAGATGTACCTCACGTCATTGGAGTTGAGCGGAGACGACTGGGCGGACTGAACCTCAGACTACATCGAGTCACTATCAGTCGGTACTTGTGCAATTTTGAATTCTTAAACTCTTAGGGTGTATGTAAGTTTTTCTTCTGTAGCTGCATGCCTTTCTATGTTTGCTGAAATCCCTACTTTTTAATAAAACTAGTCAAATACAACCACCAACTGTTTCCTCGTATCGAATGACAGCGACTCGATGTAGTCGGAGCTACACTTTTCCCACAGTCGTCGCAACCCAACTCAATCCGAGGCTGGTGAGGGGAGGATGGCTCATAATAATGAATGGAATGGAGTAAATGGAATGATATCAAACACATGGAAACCAGGTGTTTGAGACAATTCCATTTATTCTGTTCTAGCCATTACTATGAGCTCATCCTCCCCATTTTAAAGTGCCACCAGCCACCACAGCGGAGATGTACATATCGTGGAGTTGAGAAACCCAGATATCTCTTGGAATGAAGCAAAAATAATCTGTCAGTGTTAAACCATATTATTGTGCAGCATTTTTAACTGTTGTGTTGTCCCTGTGGTTATTATCACTGTAAAGTGTTGGTGTCATGAGTATTCTGAATAGTTTTTCTCTTATTGTGACATTACAACCTATAACCATGGGGTCTAAAGATGGAAATGATCTTAAACTGAACATTGATGTATTGCAAGCCTACAGTATCGTCATGTTACAAATGCACAGAGTGCCAAAGATGTTTTGCAGACTACAGTCTACGTGTGATCATTTTTTTATCAAAATCCTGTAGACACTGGCCCTCGATTGCCAAGATGGGTCTCCCCTGTCTTTTGCTTTTACTCCCCTGATAACATTGAGTTATTTAATAAATAAAAAATCATTGTTAACATTAGGGATTGTAGCAAGTGAAAGTAGAACTTTGTCGGAGATGGAAGACATCCAAACGAAATGAGCAAAACAAAAAACGTGATGTGAGGAGTTTTCCAGTTAAGGCCTGTCATTACAGGCCTGCACTTGAGTAACTTCACCTGAAGAGTATAGCGGTCCTCTAACAGTGAATGGAGAGCAGTTTAGTAATCTCTAATGCCAGCCTCCAAATGCAATACTCTTATATCGTTGTTTGTTCTCAATCAACCTGCTCAAAAGTTTCTCAGGAATCTTTCACGCATGCACAACTATTTCTGTAATGTACTGTACACCAAAATAGGAACGTCAAAGACATTGAATAGCTATGTTTCCTCATACGTAGTTTCCTTTGGTTTTACATACCCAAGGCATGAGAGTTGCAAAGTTTCAAGGAGTTTTCCATGTCCAGTCTGTAATCCTTCTTAATAGGGGTCACATTGACAGCAGCTTTTATACAGGTTGTTATTGTTTGAGGTTGACATACCACACTGGCTCAGCACTATTATTTGAACTGCAGACTGATGTGCTATGCTGGAGAAGTTTGTAAGCAGCAGCAATTGCTCTAGGGATGTCTTTGGGTCAGCCCATACAACACGCCTTCAGTCCACTCAAAATATTCTGGCCATAACTAGACTTTACTGGGGTAGATTGATATGATTTTTTGACATGGATGTCCATTTGTAAAAAAATAAAAAATAAATAAAAAAGAGACCTGAAAAATAGATAAGGATGACGTTCCAACTTTTCTACACGTGGTGGCAGCATTTAGCTATGATTCACTCGCAAAACCAGTGCAGTTAATAGTACTGCAATAGAAAATGTGAGCCCTATTTGGATCACCAAAAACCTTTTCCATGCAACAAATTAATATTACTGTATATACAGTACCAGTCAAAAGTTTGGACACCTACTCATTCAAGGTTTTTTTTTTTTTTTTTTAATTTTCTACATTTTACAATAATAGGTAAGACATCAAAACTAGGAAATAACACATGGAATCATTTAGTAACCAAAAAAGTGTTAAATCAAAATATTGTTGATTCTTCAAAGTAGCCACACAAGTATTCCTTAAAATAGAACCTTTATTATATAAAAATGCTTTTGATACAAAAATTGTCACAAGTGTAAATAACACAACACAGGTTTGTTTGGGGAGCATCTACATACTGGCACAATGAAGTACAGCTGGAGTTGTCCCTGTCCAGTAAGGACATGGCTTGAAATGGGCTGGGCAGCAGGTTGTGTTGTGGAGGTCTGAGGAACCTGTACAACCTCTCCGCTAGAAGCCAGAGGTGTCCAACATACAGATGGAAGCCTGACACTTTCGATCATATGATTTAATTTCACTTGTCAGCACCATGGTTAATTGCCTATATACAAATGGCAGAGAAAAAGCTCAGAAAACAAGCACGAGGTATGAATTCAAAATACATTTCCCTCTTTATGTAATTTTACATTCACTGTTCACATTTCTTAACTGGTTGGATAGTTCATTTAAGGAAGTGCTCAGTTTGACAATGTTGCCAATCTTCAAAGTGAGACAATATAATGGAGCCATGATTTTACAGGTGCATGATATTCACCACTCTGAAATTCAATCTATAAGTTGAAAGGTATGTGAAGATAGTGAGGGTTTCACTACAATTGAATCATCTACAGTTTTCAAACATTGTTTACAAAAGATGGAATAGCTTTTACTAAACTACAGACATTTGTCTCATTGATAAAAGCTGAAATATCAACAGTATTATTGTTTCAATAAATGTAAATAGTCAGTCTAGTATGTCACATGGACATTGTATAAGAGATTCATGATAGAGTTAAGGTTGTGCAAAACCTTGTCATTTCTGGTTGATAACTGCATCAACGATGAAGCTGCTCTTATGAGTTATTCCATAAGGACTCCTTCAAAACAATTAACATGTATACATACTGTTCTACACAAAAAAATAACGTTACTAACTGAAACAGCTTAATGATCTATTGTTTTGTTGGGTGTTCTCATAATTCAGAGTAAAGTATATATGTACAGTAGCAGCAAACACATTTTTGGTAAACTCCAAAACAAAGACATGCTCGGGATCATTTCAATTAATAAGAGCATTTCATGGCTGTTGTGAAACATTTCTTATTTACTTAATTACAAATATTTACAATTTGTTTTGTTAATGGTAATGGCCACATCACCAGTGTAACATTTTGAATGGAGTATTTTCTCAAACCAATATTGGTGACCACCTTGTTCAAATTTCACTGTAAATTGGTACGTTTGAAGGAAGTTCTAAAGTACGTTGCTGAAAAAAAACAAAGAATTATCAAAGGCCAATAGAATAGTCAAATTGAAAGTCTTCTAATTAGGAGTATACTCCATCAGAAACGAGGGTGGGAAACATGAAAAATATAGACAAGTGATACAATTCACTGTACAACAACGTCACACTTGATCTGGCCCTATTCCATCCCCACCTTAACCCATGGCAATCAGTGGAAATGAATAAAATATAATTCTCATTTGTTTATATTTAAAATTATTTACAGACATGGCTATTTCCCCGGGTGTCATGAAGAGTCAGTGCATGGTGACGGGGGTGGGGGACAGAGGTGAAAGTAACTGCGCTCTGTGGATGGAGAAGGGGGGCAGCTCTCCTCTGCTGATAGGTACTGGCTCCGGGGAGTGGGGGGAGGAGGGTAAGGGTCAGAGTCTGAGTTTAGGTCCATGTAGTACTTGTTGCTCTTCCAACGACTTGTGGTGTAGTCGCTGTCACAGACGTCAGTGCTGCATGGGGTGGTGGGGGGTGCCACACCGCACATTAGATAAGGCCTTTCAGGAGCAAGCATGGAGAGAAAATACTTTTTTATTTCACAACAACAAAGAGGTGCCAATTTGCATCAAGCTGACTGTTGCATAATACAAAGAGAGAAACTGATCAAGTGTGCCTCATCTCTTACCTGTAAGACCTGGTGGTGGAGGGACTGTTAGAGGAGTAGAAGATCTCTGCATTATACAGGGAGCGATCCGTGGCTGGAGAGGGAGGCGGGTTGAGCATCTGCAAATACAAACCCTTACCCATTCAATTACAAACTTAAGTTTTGAGATCATCCAGTGTCCAGTAAAGTTCAAACAGGAGAAAATGTACATTCCCCCCAGTTTTTAGAAATAATGTATGAGAGATACCGCGGAGAGGATGGGTGTTGGGTTCCTAAGAGAGGGCAGAGAAGTTGGGTACATACCTGTGGATAAAAGGTTCCCTTAGTGCTGGAGGAGCTGCTGGAGGAGGCCCCTGTTACATGGTTCCTGTCATAGAGTGGCGCCCCACTACAGCTGCTCCCCATCAGACTGACAGAACTCATCATAGACTTCCCACACGAGATACCTAAGAAACAACAAAACAGTCAAATACAGTGACAACAACTACCTGCTTCAGCATGTAAATACTATCCTTTCACAGTACAGGCCATATCTATACACTCATCCATTTGATCTTTAGTTTTCAGTTTTGTGTAATAGCCAACCTTTACCTGTGAAGGTTCCGTGCTGTGAGCTGCTGGGTGCGATGAAGTTGAGGGGTACGTGTGAGGTGCCACTGATGTAATCGTGGGGGAAGGCTCCGTTGGGACCTTTGTAACGGCGGCACACCACCCGCTGGCACACAAAGTACATCCCTCCCATCACAAACACTGACAGGATGATGCCAATGACTGGGCCGATGGTGCTGGTGTGAGATGGTGATTGAACGTCGCTTGACGGGGGGGTGAGGAATTCTACAAGACGGGCAAAGACATTACAACAGGTTTAACGGACTGCTGCCAAGTATGAGTAGTCGGTTAAATCAATGTGACATTGTAGATGGATTGACTGGTTTCTCCTTACTGAAAAATATGACAATAGTGTAAATTCTGAACTCCCTTGATTTTCTCATGTGACTGAGTGAAGTTAAACACACCACAGAAGAGCTCGTCAGAGTTGTCAGCACAGTCATTGTAGGAGTCACACTGCTGTTTCTTCAGGATGCACTGCTTGTTGTTGCAGCGGAACTGGTTGGGCAGGCATATGGCTGAGGGGAGGAGAGCAGAGCAAAGTCCACGTTACAAGACTTGGCATGGCTTATCATCAAATCAATACAAACAAGGTTGCTGGTGGTGGTTATAGTACAATCTCCCAGTATTAAAGGTCAACTGCCCTTTAGGCCATTTAAATTCAGAGAAGTTGATTCTATGTGGCATCTATGAAGCATAGAACACATTTATTCTAGTGTAAAAATTAACCACAAAGTGTAAATAGCATCATTTGTCAGTCCATCTTGTCCAAAACTGAGTTTTGTGAGTTCGTCACAACTTACTGGAGGGTTGGGTATGATTACGATCGTGCCCACTAACACGAGAGAAGCAGCTGTGTGCACTCCAACCATAGCAGCCAGAACTTCCAGACAGTGAGACAGACCTGCCCATTACACAGCGCCTCTGACTTGTTTACATAAGACAACACGTTGCCAATGTTATGTTGAAATAACTCTTGGCCCTAAGCCCTTTATGGAGTGGCCACATGCTGATGTATTTGACAGTGTCAATCACTAACGCCTGCCAACTTTTGGGGCAAAATGAGAATTGAGACGATCAAAGCGCATGTATCCCAACTGCAACTTGTCAATATTCCAAAACCCACTGACTAGTTTTCCATGCACATTTTTTAACTTGAGAAACACTGGACCAAAGACCTTAGCTAGATGTAAAATTGCGCGACTAAGCTAAAATATCTAAATTAATTACAGATTTCTCTTAGATTAATTCAATTTATTTTGAGGAAGTGGCTGTTGCTACGGTGAATCAGGAGGGACAAACAACAGTACCTGCAAGGGTACGATATGGGAACATAACACGCCCACATCCAAGATAACTATCATTTGGCTTTAGTCATGGCCGCTAGCATTTCTTAATGAGCAATCTTCAAAACGAGGTCAAATCAGGAAGTGCAGTCGCCCTTTAATCCCTATGACATTGGTGTGTGTTTTACTGAACTGGAAGTGTTTTTATTTATTTTATTTCACCATTATTTAACCAGGTAGGCCAGTTGAGAACAAGTTCTCATTTACAACGGCGACCTGGCCAAGATAAAGCAAAGCAGTGCGACAAAACGTAAAGTCAATAACAATATAAAAATCTGTATACAGTGTGTGCAAATGAAGGAGGTAAGGCAATTAAATAGGCCTGTGGCGAAGTAATTACAATTTAGCAATTAACACGAGTGATAGATGTGCAGATGAGGATGTGCAAGTATAAATACTGGTGTGCAAAAGAGCAGAAATACTAATATTGGATGAGGTAGGTAGTTGGATGGGCTATTTACAGATGGGCTGTGTACAGCTGCAGCGATCGGTAAGCTGCTCTGACAGCTAACGCTTAAAGTTAGTGAGGGAGATATCTCTCTCTCTATATATACAGTCGGGCAAAAAAGTATTTAGTCAGCCACCAATTGTGCCATTTCTCCCACTTAAAAAGATGAGAGAGGCCTATAATTTTCATCATAGGTACACTTGAACTATGACAGACAAAATGGAAGAAAAAAATCCAGAAAATCACATTGTAGGATTTTTAATGAATTTATTTGCAAATTATAGTGGAAAATAAGTATTTGGTCAATAACAAAAGTTTCTCAATACTTTGTTTATATAGACTTTGTTGGCAATGACAGAGGTCAAATGTTTTCTGTAAGTCTTCGAGGTTTTCACACACGGTTGCTGGTATTTTGGCCCATTCCTTCATGCAGATCTCCTCTAGAGCAGTGATGTTTTGGGGCTGTTGCTGGGCAACACAGACTTTCAACTCCCTCCAAAGATTTTCTATGGAGTTGAGATCTGGAGACTGGCTAGGCCACTCCAGGACCACTCCTTCGTTGCCCGGGCGGTGTGTTTGGGATCATTGTCATGTTGAAAGACCCAGCCAAGTTTCATCTTCAATGCCCTTGCAGATTGAAGGAGGTTTTCACTCAAAATCTTACGATACATGGCCACATTCATTCTTTCCTTTACACGGATCAGTGGTCCTGGTCCCTTTGCAGAAAAACAGCCCCAAAGCATGATGTTTCCACCCCCATGCTTCACAGTAGGTATGGTGTTCTTTGGATGCAACTCAGCATTCTTTGTCCTCCAAACACGACGAATTGAGTTTTTACCAAAAAGTTATATTTTGGTTTCATTTGACCATATGACATTCTCCCAATCTTCTTCTGGATCATCCAAATGCTCTCTAGCAAACTTCAGATGGGCCTGGACATGTACTGGCTTAAGCAGGGGGACACGTCTGGCACTGCAGGATTTAAGTCCCTGGCGGCGTAGTGTGTTACTGATAGTAGGCTTTGTTACTTTGGTCCCAGCTCTCTGCAAGTCATTCACTAGGTCCCCCTGTGTGGTTCTGGGATTTTTGCTCACCGTTCTTGTGATCATTTTGACCCCACGGGGTGAGATCTTGCGTGGAGCCCCAGATCGAGGGAGATTATCAGTGGTCTTGTATGTCTTTCATTTCCTAATAATTGCTCCCACAGTTTATTTCTTCAAACCAAGCTGCTTACCTATTGCAGATTCAGTCTTCCCAGCCTGGTGCAGGTCTACAATTTTGTTTCTGGTGTCCTTTGACAGCTCTTTGGTCTTGGCCATAGTGGAGTTTGGAGTGTGACTGTTTGAGGTTGTGGACAGGTGTCTTTTATACTGATAACAAGTGGAGGACAGAGGAGCCTCTTAAAGAAGAAGTTACAGGTCTGTGAGAGCCAGAAATCTTGCTTGTTTGTAGGTGACCAAATACTTGTTTTTCACCATAATTTAAATTCATTAAAAATCCTACAATGTGAATTTCTGGATTTTTTTTTCTAATTTTGTCTGTCATAGTTGAAGTGTACCTATGATGAAAATTACAGGCCTCTCTCATCTTTAAGTTGGAGAACTTGCACAATTGCTGGCTGACTAAATACTTTTTTGCCCCACTGTATATCTATATATATATATATGTGTGTGTGTGTGTGTGTATGTATATGTACACACACACACACACACACACACCTCCAACTTCAGCAAATTTTTTCTTTTTTGCAATTTGTTCCAGTCATTGGCAGCAGAGAACTGGAAGGAAAGGCGGCCAAATGAAGTGTTGGCTTTGGGGTTGACCAGTGAAATGTACCTGATGGAGCGCGTGCTATGGGTGGGTGTTGCTATGGTGACCAGTGAGCTGAGAGAAGGCAAAGCTTCACCTAGCAAAGACTTGTAGGTGACCTGGAGTGGTGGGTAGTATATGGGGCTTTGGTGACAAAACGGATGGTACTGTGATAGACGGCATTAAATTTTCTGAGTAGAGTGTTGGAGGCTATTTTATAAATTACATCGCCGAAGTCAAGGATCGGTAGGATAGTCAGTTTTACGAGGGTATGTTTGGCAGCATGAGTGAAGGAGGC
Source organism: Oncorhynchus nerka (assembly GCF_034236695.1). Taxonomy (NCBI): domain Eukaryota; kingdom Metazoa; phylum Chordata; class Actinopteri; order Salmoniformes; family Salmonidae; genus Oncorhynchus; species Oncorhynchus nerka. Next base: position 25,361,350 of record NC_088420.1, read on the forward strand.
TTTGTTGTGAAATAGGAAGGCAATTCTAGATTTAATTTTGGATTGGAGAAGAGTTTACAGTCTAGCCAGACACCTAGGTATTTATAGTTGTCCACATATTCTAAGTCAGAACCGTCCAGAGTAGTGATGCTAGTCGGGCGGGTGCGGGCATCGATCGGTTGAAGAGCATGCATTTCCTTTTACTAGCATTTAACTTCTTGGTGACAGGGCAGTATTTTCACGTCCAGATGAAATGCATGTCCAGATTCAACTGCCTGCTACTCATCCCCAGAAAATAAGATATCTATATTATTAGTAGATTTGGATAGAAACACTGAAGTTTCTAAAACTGTTTGAATCATGCCTGTGAGTATAACAACCTATTTAGCAGGCAAAACCCAGAGGACAAACCATTCAGATTTATTTTTGGGGGGTCACTCTTTTCAATGGGTTTTCATTGGGAATCCAAATTTCTAAGGGACCTTCTTGCAGTTCCTATCGCTTCCACTGGATGTCAGTCTTTAGAAATTGGTTGAGGTTATTCCTTTGTGTAAGGAAGAAGTACGGCCATCTTGAACGAGGGTCACATGAAGTGTACTGTTAGTTTGAGGTGCGTGACCAGAAAGCATGCTTCAGTTTGTTTTCTTCCTGTATTGAACACAAATCATCCCGTCTTCAATTTGATCGATTATTTACATTAAAAAATACCTAAAGTTGTATTACAAAAGTAGTACAGGTAACTTTTGAGATATTTTGTAGTCACATTGAGCAAGTTGGAACCGGTGTTTTTATGGATCAAACGCGCCAAATAAATGGACATTTAGGATATATATCGACAGAATTAATCAAACAAAGGGACTATTTGATGTTTATGGGACATATTGGAGTGCCAACAAAAGAAGCTTGTCAAAGGTAAGGCATGAATTATTTTTATTTCTGCCTGCAGGGTTGAAATATGCTTTCTATTTGTTTACTATGGTGCTATCCTCAGATAATAGCATCGTTTGCTTTCGCCGAAAAGCCTTTTGAAATCTGACATGTTGGCTGGATTCACAACAAGTGTAGCTTTAATTCTGCAATTTGCATGTGTGATTTAATGAAAGTTTGATTTTTATAGTAATTTATTTGAATTTGGTGCTCTGCATTCTCCCTGCCTTTTGGCCAGGTGGGACGCTAGCGTCCCGCATATCCCAGAGAGGTTTTAAGAGCAGTTAGAGGTGTTGTATGGCATTGAAGCTCGTTTGGAAGTTTAAGTGTCCAAAGAAGGGCTAGATGTATACAGAATGGTGTTGTCTGCGTAGAGGTGGATAAAAGAATCACCCGCAGCAAGCGCAACTATTGAGATATATATATATATATATATATATATATATATATATATATACTGAACTAGCTTCAAATAGTCCCCGCGATATGCAACTTCTCAGGGAAGTCAGGAACCAATACAGAGTCAGTTAGGAAAACAAAGGCTAGCTTTTTCAGATATTTGCATCCTGCAGCACTAATTCAAAAAAGTTTTGGGACACAAGTCCATGGAGAAGAGTACCTCCTATATATATATATATATATATATACAAAGAAAAAAGTTGGCTCAAGAATTGAACCCTGTGCCAACCGATAGACTGCCAGAAGTCCGGACAACAGGCCCTCCGATTTGACACACTGAACTATCTGATAAGTAGTTAGTGAACCAGGCGAGGCAGTCATTAGAGAAACGAAGGCTGTTGAGTCTGCCGATAAGAATACAGTGATTGACCGAGTCGAAAGCCTTGGCCAGGTCAATGAAGATGGCTGCACAGTACTGTCTTTTATCGATGACGGTTCTGATATTGTTTAGGACCTTGAGCGTGGCTTAGGTGCACCCGTGACCAGCTCTGAAACCAGATTGCTTAGCGGAGAAGGTATGGTGGGATTCGAAATGGTTGGTAATCTGTTTGTTCACTTGGCTTTAGAAAGGCAGGGTAAGATGGATATCGGTCGAATCTCAGACGATATGAAAGATAGGTTGAATAGACTAGTAATAGGGGCTGCAACAATGGCAGCAGATCATTTTAGGAAGAGAGGGTCCAGATTGTCTAGCCCAACTGATTTGTAGGGATCCAGATTTTGCAGCTCTTTCAAAACATTTGGGTGAAGTGGGTGGGGGCTTGGGCCAGTTGCTGTTGGGTTAATTTATTTCCAAACCCGGGGGGATGCAAAGCTGTTGGCCAGGGTTGGGGCAGCCAGGTGGAAAGCATGGCGAGCCATAGAGAAATGCCTATTGAAATTCTTGATTACCACGGATTCATCAGTGCTGACAAGTGTTTCCTAGTCTCAGTGTAGTTGGCAGCTGGGAGGAGGTACTCTTCTCCATGGACTTGTGTCCCAAAACTTTTTTGAATTAGTGCTGCAGGATGCAAATATCTGAAAAAGCTAGCCTTTGTTTTCCTAACTGACTCTGTATTGGTTCCTGACTTCCCTGAGAAGTTGCATATCGCGGGGACTATTTGAAGCTAGTTCAGTACTCCACAGGGTGTTTTTGTGCTGGTCAAGGGCAGTCAAACCTGGAGTGAACCAATAACTATATCTGTTCTTAGTTCTACATTTTTTGAAAGGGGCATGCTTATTTATGGTGAGGAAAGCACTTTTAAAGAACAACCAGGCATCATCTACTGACGGGATGAGGTCAACATCCTTCCAGGATACCCGGGCCAGGTCGATGAGAAAGACCTTCTCGCAGAAGTATTTTACAGTGATGAGGGGTCGTCGTTTGACCGCGGACCCATAACGGACGCAGGCAATGAGGCAGTGATTGCTGAGATCCTGGTTGAAAACAGCAGAGGTGTATTTGGAGGGCAAGTTGGTCAGGATGATATCTATGAGGGTGCCCATGTTTCCAGATTTGGGGTTGGACCTGGTAGGTTCCTTGATCATTTGTGTGAGATTGAGGGCATCTAGTTTAGATTGTAGGACGGCTGGGGTGTTAAGCATATTCCAATTTAGGTCACCTAGCAGTACGAACTCTGATGATCGATGGGGGCAATCAATTCACATATGGTGTCCAGGGCACAGCTGGGAGCTGAGGGGGGGGGGTATATAACAAGCAGCAACAGTGAGGGACTTATTTCTGGAGAGATGGATCTTTAAAAGTAGAAGCTCTAACTAAGACCTGGATAGTATGACAAAACTCTGCAGGCTCTCTACAGTAGATTGCAATTCCGCCCCCTTTAGCAGTTCTGTCTTGTTGTAATTGGGGATGGAAATTTCAGAATTGTTGCTGGCCTTCCTAATTCAGACACGGCTAGGACATCAGGGTTGGCAGAGTGTGCTAAAGCAGTGAATAAAGCAAACTTGGGGAGGAGGCTTCTGATTTAACATGCATGAAACCAAGGCTTTTACGGTTGCAGAAGTCAACAAATGAGAGTGCCTGGGGACACACAGGGCCTGGGTTAACCTCTACATCACCAGAGGAACAGAGGAGAATTAGGATGAGGGCACGGCTAAAGGCTATAAGAACGGGTCGTCTTGTGCTTTGGGAACAGAGAATAAAAGGAGCAGATTTCTGGGTGTAGTAGGATAGATTTAGGGCATAGTGTACAGATGGGTATGGTAGGGTGCAGAGTACAGTGGGGGTAAACCTAGGCATTGAGTGACGATGAGAGGTTTTGTCTCTGGAGGCGCCAGTTAAGCTAGGTGTGGTCTGCGCATGTGGGACAAGCGGGCTATCTGAGGCATGTTGAGCAGGACTAGGGGCTCTGTAGTAAAATAAAACGAGAGCTGCCCTAAACAGTATACAAGGCATATTGACATTCGAGAAAGGCATAAAGCAATCACAGGTGTTGATTGGGGGAGCTAAGGCAACAACGGGTAAACAGCTAGGACGACAACAACAACGGGTAAATGGCAATGAATGGGCAGAGAGGATCAGTTAGCTACACACAGGGCCTGAGTTCGAGGCTGGGGCCGACAGATAAACAACATGAAGTACTGTGTTAATGAACAGTCCAGCAGGCATCAGCTGTGTAGCCGAGTGATCATAGGGTCCAATGAGCAGCAATAGATGAAACAGGGAGCCGTTCGGTAGTCGATTACTATGCTAGGCGAGCGGGAGACACGGCTTTCAGGAAGCATAGCGTGCCCGGGCTAGCAGATGGATCATCACCAACATCCACGATTGAGAGCACATCGGCTGAATTATGTCAGCAGACCAGTGGTGATGGATTGGTGGGGCTCAGTGTCGACAAAGGGTACAGGCCAATTGGCAAGAGAGGTTTTGTAGTTGATGTACTTCGTTTGCTAGCCGGGAGATGGGCCTAGCTCGAGGCTAACTGGTGCATGCTTCTGGACAAGGGCGTTCGCTACAATAGCCACTCAGTAGCAACTAGCTAGCTGCGAAGATCCGGTGTAAGGGTCCAGAGCTTGCGGCAGGAATCCAGTGATGTAGTGGGAAAAAAAGAATGTACAGCGAAATATCAGCAGACTGGCAAGTATTATCTGGGCTAAAGCGTCTGGAGTCCGAGCTAAAGGTAAAGACCGCAAGCAGTGGCTAACAATGACTAAATAGCTAGTAGCTAATTAGCTGGCTAGCTGCTGATGGAGGTTCCAGTTATAAGGTCTAAAAAATAGCACATCCGTACCACATTGGGTGAGGCGGGTTGCAGGAAGGTATATTTAATTCGAAAATGTAAAAAAGAGTGAAATGTATACAAAAACCGAAAGACTATATTTACATTGGACTAAAACGTCTTACATACTACCAAGATGGTACAGCAGTATGTGTCAATATTGTGCATAAAGTCAGTTGAGTGAACGTACTGTCACAGTCCTGTTCATCGGAGTTGTCTGCGCAGTCTGGCTCTCCGTTGCAGCGTAGCTGAGCATCCACACACTGGCCCTTGTCACACTGGAATTGGATTGGCGAGCATACGGGGCAGTGCTCCTCGTCACTGTTGTCATCACACTCAGCAACGCCGTCACAGCGCCATGCCATGGGGATGCAGTCAATGTCGCCCGTGGCACAGGTGAACTGCTCTGTGGAACAGGTGGGTGGGTCTGAAGTGGGAGGAGTTTAGATTCAGAGCCAATGCCTGGTGTAAAACTTGACTTATTGTGTATCGCACATCATTATTGAATGTGTTGCAGCTGTACCTCCACAGATGAGCAGGTTGGGCAGCAGGACCAGGTGCATGGGACAGGAGCAGCGTGGTGTCCGGTCTCCTTTGGCAATGCAGATGTGTGAGCAGCCTCCGTTGTCATGGGAACAGGGATGAGAAGCTGTGGAGAAGAGGAAGGAGAAGACGTGGACATTGAGTTTTTGCCCCTGGAGAGTAACGGAACTCTGTTGTAATAAAGCACTGCATCACACATTGTTTTCCAAAATAATTGGTATCTGCTGAGGCAATAGGAAGTGGCTAAACACAGGCTCCTCCAGGTGCCTTACCAAACTCTGTAGGGTCCATGTCTTCCACAGCGTGAATGCTGGTGAGGTAGGCAATGCGGCCTTGGATACGGGTCCTCTTCTCCCCAATCAGCTTGTCCACCCTCTCGATCATCTGCTGCTGTCTGTCGATCCAGTACAGGTGCTCCCCCAGCACTGTCAGACCCATGGGCTGCAGGATGTTAGAGTCCTGGAGGACGATCCGATTGGCTCCTGGGAGAAGGAAGAGGAATGACCTCAGAACAAGGGTAGTATACACCAAACAATAGATATCCTATATCTCACATCAAAGACGGTGTATCCTCCCAAATGCATTTATTTTCAGACCCTTAGGTCTTCCTTCTTAAGTTCTAAACTTTATCATAGAACATATAGGTATATAGGTATAAATATAGACACCATCACTAAAACCAGGTTGACTAATATTCAATAACTGTTGCCAAACATGGTCTGCCAAAAATAAAGACACTCTCTTGTATAACTTTACAGCCTGATGGTGCATAAATGGCCTGGAGAAATCAGTCTGGATGCTGTATTGTTCATATCCAGTCCAGACTTCAGAGGCAGGGGGATTTATTTAACACTAGAAAGGCCAAGGGGATAATTTTGACCCAATGTGAATTGAAATGGAAATTTCCCTGCCATTTTAAAGTCATGCCCCCCTCTGTTCTGGACTTCTCCTAAAATAAGTCTATTTAACACACATACAGTGTACAAAACATTAGGAACGCCTTCCTAATATTGAGTTGCACCCCCATGCATCCCCACTGTTGTGTCAAGTTGGTTGGATGTCCTTTGGGTGGTGGACAATTCTAGATACACACAGGAAAATGTTGAGCATGAAAAACCCAGCCGCGTTGCAGTTCAACACTCAAACTGGTGCGCCTAGCACCGGTATCAAACTGAATTGTTAAAAACAGTTGTTTTGCATGAAAAAGTGACCTTTTCATATCATTGTAGTGTCACAGGAAGGCAAGACTTGATTTCTATATAGTATCAGAAAAAGCAGATTCTGATGTTTAAAAAACAACAGCAAAAACACTTACCCTTGCCAAATAACTCTTAAGACTGATGAGATGCGCCCTTTTTCAAAATATCACAATTCCATCTACTCCACAGCCTACAGTAACAAACTAATACAAATGCTATTGTGTTCTTCATGAACACAACCAAAGTATTATTTTCCCGATAGCATACATTAAATTGTATTTATTAGTATGTTGAGTCCAAATGACTCCTCATTGGCCTGAAGGGGGGTCCAAAGAGGCCAGGCTTTTCTAGTGTGAAGATGTAGGCTTTCAAACGTATTAGGAAGATGGGCAGACTATTTTAGACCACACTGTTTGGACTCGAGGAACATTGTGTCATTTTCCATGGTACTGCTGTGTACTACTGAGAATGAAAGATGTAAATAAATGCTGTCAAAACTGATAAACCATAGCAACAACAGCTTTTCAGATGATCAGCAGTGTTTGAGTGCTGACGTTCTGGATCTAGAATGGCTGTCCACACTTCTTTAGCATTGGGACTCACCAGTGAGGTCACTGCTCTCAATGCGTTTCAAGTCAGCGTCCACCCAGAAGAGTTTCCCCAGCTTGTTGTCCAGGGCCAGGGCTACAGGCCGGATCAGACCCGTGGTGAACAGAGACTCCCGCTCTGTCCCATCCAGAGACGCTCCCTCGATCTTAGCAGAGCGATCCTGCATGGTCGTGAAATACATATACCTACAGGAGAGATGGAGGCAGTAAGAAAAAAAACAACGAAAAGCATACTGACAGACATTTGAACAGTTGCTGCCCAACCTTAAACCACCAACTGTGTACAGGATTTTAGACATTAGTCAACATTGATATATATATATATATTAATCACACTACAACATGGAAATCAGTCAGAGATTTACTGATAGATGGGAGATAAATAACAGTTGAGATATGCGTTTTGATGAGTGGGCAGGGCAGCATGTATTGTACTGTGCTGGGTGTAGACAAGAGCGCAGGGCTGTTAAGTTGGCCCCCTCTCAGAGCCTGGAGGAGTAGAGGCTATTATCGGGCTGTGGGCCTTCCCGGTTTGTTACGTCTCACACCAGCTTCTATCAGCTCTGATAAGAACCTCCCTTAACACCTGTTTAAACAGAAGACTTGAAGGAAGAAATGCTATTGCGCAAACGCTCGTCTGTTTGTAATTTGGTTCTGCTTCTTCAAGTCAAAAGGGAACCATTTAAAAAAAATATCAGTCTGAGTGTAATCAGTTACATTTACATTTAAGTCATTTAGCAGACGCTCTTATCCAGAGCGACTTACAAATTGGTGCATTCACCTTATGACCTCCAGTGGAACAGTAGTGCATCTAAATCTTTTCAGGGGGAGGGGGGGTGAGAGGGATTACTTTATCCTATCCTAGTTATTCCTTAAAGAGGTGGGGTTTCAGGTGTCTCCGGAAGGTGGTGATTGACTCCGCTGTCCTGGCGTCGTGAGGGAGTTTGTTCCACCATTGGGGGGCCAGAGCAGCGAACAGTTTTGACTGGGCTGAGCGGGAACTGTACTTCCTCAGTGGTAGGGAGGCGAGCAGGCCAGAGGTGGATGAACGCAGTGCCCTTGTTTGGGTGTAGGGCCTGATCAGAGCCTGGAGGTACTGAGGTGCCGTTCCCCTCACAGCTCCGTAGGCAAGCACCATGGTCTTGTAGCGGATGCGAGCTTCAACTGGAAGCCAGTGGAGGGAGCGGAGGAGCGGGGTGACGTGAGAGAACTTGGGAAGGTTGAACACCAGACGGGCTGCGGCGTTCTGGATGAGTTGTAGGGGTTTAATGGCACAGGCAGGGAGCCCAGCCAACAGCGAGTTGCAGTAATCCAGACGGGAGATGACAAGTGCCTGGATTAGGACCTGCGCCGCTTCCTGTGTGAGGCAGGGTCGTACTCTGCGGATGTTGTAGAGCATGAACCTACAGGAACGGGCCACCGCCTTGATGTTAGTTGAGAACGACAGGGTGTTGTCCAGGATCACGCCAAGGTTCTTAGCGCTCTGGGAGGAGGACACAATGGAGTTGTCAACCGTGATGGCGAGATCATGGAACGGGCAGTCCTTCCCCGGGAGGAAGAGCAGCTCCGTCTTGCCGAGGTTCAGCTTGAGGTGGTGATCCGTCATCCACACGGATATGTCTGCCAGACATGCAGAGATGCGATTCGCCACCTGGTCATCAGAAGGGGGAAAGGAGAAGATTAATTGTGTGTCGTCTGCATAGCAATGATAGGAGAGACCATGTGAGGTTATGACAGAGCCAAGTGACTTGGTGTATAGCGAGAATAGGAGAGGGCCTAGAACAGAGCCCTGGGGGACACCAGTGGTGAGAGCACGTGGTGTGGAGACGGATTCTCGCCACGCCACCTGGTAGGAGCGACCTGTCAGGTAGGACGCAATCCAAGCGTGGGCCGCGCCGGAGATGCCCAACTCGGAGAGGGTGGAGAGGAGGATCTGATGGTTCACAGTATCGAAGGCAGCCGATAGGTCTAGAAGGATGAGAGCAGAGGAGAGAGAGTTAGCTTTAGCAGTGCGGAGCGCATCCGTGATACAGAGAAGAGCAGTCTCTGTTGAATGACTAGTCTTGAAACCTGACTGATTTGGATCAAGAAGGTCATTCTGAGAGAGATAGCGGGAGAGCTGGCCAAGGACGGCACGTTCAAGAGTTTTGGAGAGAAAAGAAAGAAGGGATACTGGTCTGTAGTTGTTGACATCGGAGGGATCGAGTGTAGGTTTTTTCAGAAGGGGTGCAACTCTCGCTCTCTTGAAGACGGAAGGGACGTAGCCAGCGGTCAGGGATGAGTTGATGAGCGAGGTGAGGTAAGGGAGAAGGTCTCCGGAAATGGTCTGGAGAAGAGAGGAGGGGATAGGGTCAAGCGGGCAGGTTGTTGGGCGGCCGGCCGTCACAAGACGCGAGATTTCATCTGGAGAGAGAGGGGAGAAAGAGGTCAGAGCACAGGGTAGGGCAGTGTGAGCAGAACCAGCGGTGTCGTTTGACTTAGCAAACGAGGATCGGATGTCGTCGACCTTCTTTTCAAAATGGTTGACGAAGTCATCTGCAGAGAGGGAGGAGGGGGGAGGGGGAGGAGGATTCAGGAGGGAGGAGAAGGTTGCAAAGAGCTTCCTAGGGTTAGAGGCAGATGCTTGGAATTTAGAGTGGTAGAAAGTGGCTTTAGCAGCAGAGAGAGAAGAGGAAAATGTAGAGAGGAGGGAGTGAAAGGATGTCAGGTCCGCAGGGAGGCGAGTTTTCCTCCATTTCCGCTCGGCTGCCCGGAGCCCTGTTCTGTGAGCTCGCAATGAGTCGTCGAGCCACGGAGCGGGAGGGGAGGACCGAGCCGGCCTGGAGGATAGGGGACATAGAGAGTCAAAGGATGCAGAAAGGGAGGAGAGGAGGGTTGAGGAGGCAGAATCAGGAGATAGGTTGGAGAAGGTTTGAGCAGAGGGAAGAGATGATAGGATGGAAGAGGAGAGAGTAGCGGGGGAGAGAGAGCGAAGGTTGGGACGGCGCGATACCATCCGAGTAGGGGCAGTGTGGGAAGTGTTGGATGAGAGCGAGAGGGAAAAGGATACAAGGTAGTGGTCGGAGACTTGGAGGGGAGTTGCAACGAGGTTAGTGGAAGAACAGCATCTAGTAAAGATGAGGTCGAGCGTATTTCCTGCCTTGTGAGTAGGGGGGAAGGTGAGAGGGTGAGGTCAAAAGAGGAGAGGAGTGGAAAGAAGGAGGCAGAGAGGAATGAGTCAAAGGTAGGCGTGGGGAGGTTAAAGTCGCCCAGAACTGTGAGAGGTGAGCCGTCCTCAGGAAAGGAGCTTATCAAGGCATCAAGCTCATTGATGAACTCTCCGAGGGAACCTGGAGGGCGATAAATGATAAGGATGTTAAGCTTGAAAGGGCTGGTAACTGTGACAGCATGGAATTCAAAGGAGGCGATAGACAGATGGGTAAGGGGAGAAAGAGAGAATGACCACTTGGGAGAGATGAGGATCCCGGTGCCACCACCCCGCTGACCAGAAGCTCTCGGGGTGTGCGAGAACACGTGGGCAGACGAAGAGAGAGCAGTAGGAGTAGCAGTGTTGTCTGTGGTGATCCATGTTTCCGTCAGTGCCAAGAAGTCGAGGGACTGGAGGGAGACATAGGCGGAGATGAACTCTGCCTTGTTGGCCGCAGATCGGCAGTTCCAGAGGCTACCGGAGACCTGGAACTCCACGTGGGTCGGCGCGCTGGGACCACCAGATTAGGTGGCCGCGGCCACGCGGTGTGGAGCGTTTGTATGGTCTGTGCAGAGAGGAGAGAACAGGGATAGACAGACACATAGTTGACAGGCTACACAAGAGGCTACGCTAATGCAAAGGAGATTGGAATGACAAGTGGACTACACGTCACGAGTGTTCAGAAAGTTAAGCTTACGTAGCAAGAATCTTATTGACTAAAATGATTAAAATGATACAGTACTGCTGAAGTAGGCTAGCTGGCAGAGGCTGCGTTGTTGACTATGTAGGCTAGCTGGCATTGGCTGCGTTGTTGACACTACACTAATCAAGTCGTTCCGTTGAGTGTAATAGTTTCTACTGTGCTGCTATTCGGGCCAGCTGGCTAGCTAGCAGTGTTGATTACGTTACGTTGCGTTAAAAGAACGACAATAGCTGGCTAGCTAACCTAGGAAATCGCTCTAGACTACACAATTATCTTTGATACAAAGACGGCTATGTAGCTAGCTATGTAGCTAGCTACGATCAAACAAATCAAGCCGTTGTACTGTAATGAAATGAAATGAAAAATGTGATACTACCTGTGGAGCGAAGCGAAATGCGACCGGATTGTTGAGTGCAGAAGTTCTGTTCGGTAGACGTTGGCTAGCTGTTGGCTAGCTAGCAGAGTCTCCTATGTTAAGGACGACATAAAACTACACACTCTAAACTACACAATTATCTTGGGTACGAAGACAGCAAAGACAACTATGTAGCTAGCTAACACTACACTAATCAAGTCGTTCAGTTGAGTGTAATAGTTGTGCTGCTAATCGGTAGACGGTGGACTAGCTAACGGTGGACGTTAGCTAGCTGGCTAGCTGCAGGGCAGTGTAGACTGCGTTAGGACGACGAAATACGATAATTACGCAATTATCTATGATACAAAGACGGCTATGTAGCTAGCTAAGAAGAAATTGCTAAGATTAGACAAATCAAACCGTTGTACTATAATGAAATGTAATGAAATGTAATACTACCTGCGGACCGAGTGCAGATGCGACCGCTCGCTCCAACCCGGAAGTATTAATGTAATAACATAATGCTTTGAGTAAATGTAGAAGCCGTCACTTCAAGGGAAAGTGGGAGAAAACAAATGAACCCCACAGCTCTTCAACCTGCCTGTAACCTTTTGAGACTGTGTACTGAGCTTGACCAAATATCTTCAATGTCTATTTAGTGCTTTCCATGCCCATGGAGAGACAAGCAACTGAATGCAACTTTCAAATTGGATAAAAACAACTACAAGACCATGTCAAATTATCAAAATTGTCAAGCTGATTGCCAACAATATTCAGTTCGAGATTTTTGGGATTAAACGTCTCATGCTGATTAGTTTACTCCGGGTCACTCCTATGAGAGAAGTCACCTCCGCCACATCCAAGCCAAACCACATAGGAGAGCCCCAAATAGAACGGAACATGGACGACGGCCGCATCGACAATGAGCATCACAATTACAGTGCAGCCTGCCAGGGCCTGACCTACGGCCCTGACCATACTACTGCACCACTGGAGAGGAGAAAGTAGTGCAGGCAGAACAGTAAACACAACCATCTGCTGCACACATGACCTGACATTCTCAGTCTCGTAGTTACTTGGGGCTGTGGTTCCTTCCCTGCCCTATCGAAGGAAAATAAACACTGTTCCACAGAGTCTCCTATGTCAAATTGTCAACACCACATCACTAAACACCTGATCACCCATTAATTACTCTGCTGCTTGGAGGAGTGCCACACCCAGTCCCTGATCTGCCCGCCAGCCAACTGCTATATTTACACACATACAAGTGGCATCGCTCACTTGAAAATATTTCATAAGGGGACACTGAACTATTTTGGAAGTCCTGTTTATTTTCAAAAGCTTTCAAGTGAGTGAGGTCCCTCGGTTTTTCATTCCCAAGTCCACCACAATCGGGGTAGATTTGAAAACCGAGCCTGGGAGATTTGAAATAGAAATGTTGCTATCCCTAAATCCAGTTATTGAGTCAGTCTGCCTCTATTTGCACAAAAAACAGTTGCCTCGAGCTGTAACAGTATGAACCAGGCAGCACTTTGTTTTCCAGTCTCCTCTTTGATACAACACTCTCCCTTCCCTCCTCACCCTTTTTCGGCGTTGACTACAATGGCTCTGGGTTTGTCATGTTCATCTCGCAGCACCACGCCCACGGCATCTCCGTCCAGGCGCTGGAGGTTGATGGTATTGGTGGCCTCACAAGTCCAGTAGACAGTACGGCTGTAGGCGTCCAGGCTCAGGTCGTGGGGCTGTTTGTCAGGCTGCTGCTGGTGGGTGGAAGTGGTGGACACCACCACTGACGACTGGAAAAGGATGAAGGAGATAGATATTAAATTAGAGAAAGGGCCTATAATTGTGAAAGGTTTCACACTGTCGACAAAAGATATGCGAGTGTTCAAACAAATGTATTTGTGCATGATGGCTGCACTGACGTCAATTAAATTAAGTTCTATAACTCCCTCAACTTTATATGCATGTAAACTAGAATTAATATACACAATATACTATATGCATCTTAAGTGTGTATGTAAATATATGGTCCTCTTTATCAGCATGACTCACCTGTGTGCCATCGTCGCGGGCCCTCCTGATGTTCTGCCGCCCGTCCACCCAGTAGATCAGGTGGTCTAGGGGGTCGTAGCTGATGGCCCGGACGTTGCGGAGGACGTGGATGGGAAGGATGATGTCGGGGCTCTGCTCACCCAGAACCATGCGGCTGATTGAGGCCTTCTGGCTGAACAGGAGGAAGCTCGAGGGGGCTGGAGGGAGGGAGGGGTCAGAGGTTAACAGGCCCAATCCAAACATTTGAATCTCTCCATCTCGCTCACTCTCTCTGTCCCCTCCCTCTACATCTCTTCCTCCCTCTCTCCTACCAACCTTTCCATGACTCAGGATGTTGTAATCAGCTTAATAGAATGCAGTAATCAGTGGTCCCCAGAGGCCAGGGAAGTATGCAGCAGTAAGAAAGAAAAATACATGTAGGAACACAGGGCCTTCATCCCATGCCAAGACCAGAGGAATGCTCAGTCTGTGATATGTGCACAGCAACCTCCTTTCTAACACTTGTCCACATCAGGCCTCAGTGAAAGTCTGAGGTCAGCTCATGGTATGATTCAGACAGACACGTGTTATGAGGTTTTGCATGGCCAAGGGCTGTAGACACACCTGGATTTGATTAAGACAATACATCCTTCTAGAGCAAAGACGTTGTAAAATACACTGACTCGCCTACTCTTAACAGAGAGATTCAATTTCCAACTTACAGTAAAATGTCCACAGGAGATTAGTGCATATGTCTCAAAACAGAATAAACTGACTGTACCAACACACTAAATACAACACTGAACCAAATTAAAAACATAAACCCAACAACCCCCTGTTAATGCCGGCCCTGGTCATTTCTCTACTCACAGCTGCAGTTCCTGCTGTTTGAGTCCAGGATGTAGTGGGAGGCACAGCGGCACTGGGAGCCGGAGGGTGACGCCAGGCACAGGTGGGCACAGTTGCCGTTGTTCTGGGAGCAGTCATTGGCACCGTCCTGGCGAGAGGAGTGGAAGACCAGGATGTCCATGACGTACTCCAGGCGTCCCTGGACCATGGTGCGGTTCAGCCCAGAGCGCTTGTCGGCCCGTTCGATGCTGCGCAGGTTCCAGTCTGTCCAGTAGATGTAGTCCCGGTACTGGGTCAGACCGAACGGATGAGGGAGGTCGTCAGCCACTATCTCCCTCTGCAGACCTGGATGAAACATGATTATCAATATATGGATTATTGAAGATCTGAGGATATTGATGTTAACCACAGCAATATGATATATTTGTACAGTAATATTGGGTGGAAAAGGAGAATGGACATGAATGAATATTGCTGTCAACCACAGCAATATTACAGAGTTTTATGCTCATCATGTATCATCAATCATAAACAACAGAGGGGTTGGAGAAGAGCTTGACTACTGTATGCGTTTACCTTGCATGTTGGTTGACTCTATCATACAGGTGTCCAGGTCGGTCCAGTAGAGTCTCTGGTCGATGTAGTCGATGGTGAGGCCGTTGGCTCTGCCCACTTTGTCCACTAGGGTAATTATGTTGCTGCCGTCCATGTGGGCCCTGGCGATCCTGGGCTTGCCTCCCCACTCTGTCCAATACATGTAGCTGAGGAGACACAGAGCTGCTTTATACATAGTAGAACGAGCCCATATTAGAGGTCGACTGATTAATCGTAATGGCCAATTAATTATTGCCAATTTCAAGTATTCATAATAATCTGTAATTTTTGGACACTGATTATGGCTGATTACATTGCACCCCAAAAGGAATCTGCGTGGCAGGCTGACTACCTGTTACGCGAGTGCAGCAAGGAGCCAAGGTAAATTGCTAGCTAGCATTAAACTTATCTTATTAAAAAATAATCTTAACATAATCACTAGTTAACTTCGATATAGGGGGTGTTCTTTTAATTTTTGGATAAAAAAACGTTCCTGTTTTAAACAAGATATTTTGTCACGAAAAGATGCTCGACTATGTATATAATTGACAGCTTTGGAAAGAAAACACTGACGTTTCCAAAACTGCAAAGATATTATCTGTGAGTGCCACAGAACTGATGCTACAGGCGAAACCAAGATGAAATTTCAAACAGGAAATGGCCCAGATTTTGAAAGCGCTGTGTTCCAATGTCTCCTTATATGGCTGTGAATGCGCCAGGAATGAGTCTACACTTTCTGTCGTTTCCCCAAGGTGTCTGCAGCATTGTGACGTATTTGTAGGCATATCATTGGAAGATTGACCATAAGAGACTACATTTACCAGGTGCCCGCTTGGTGTCCTCCGTCGAAATTATTGCGTAATCTCCAGCTGCGTGCATTTTTCCATTTGCTTCAGAGGAGAAACCCAACTGCCACGAATGATTTATCATCGAATAGATACAGTGCCTTGCGAAAGTATTCGGCCCCCTTGAACTTTGCGACCTTTTGCCACATTTCAGGCTTCAAACATAAAGATATAAAACTGTATTTTTTGTGAAGAATCAACAACAAGTGGGACACAATCATGAAGTGGAACGACATTTATTGGATATTTCAAACTTTTTTAACAAATCAAAAACTGAAAAATTGGGCATGCAAAATTATTCAGCCCCTTTACTTTCAGTGCAGCAAACTCTCTCCAGAAGTTCAGTGAGGATCTCTGAATGATCCAATGTTGACCTAAATGACTAATGATGATAAATACAATCCACCTGTGTGTAATCAAGTCTCTGTATAAATGCACCTGCACTGTGATAGTCTCAGAGGTCCGTTAAAAGCACAGAGAGCATCATGAAGAACAAGGAACACACCAGGCAGGTCCGAGATACTGTTGTGAAGAAGTTTAAAGCCGGATTTGGATACAAAAAGATTTCCCAAGCTTTAAACATCCCAAGGAGCACTGTGCAAGCGATAATATTGAAATGGAAGGAGTATCAGACCACTGCAAATCTACCAAGACCTGGCCGTCCCTCTAAACTTTCAGCTCATACAAGGAGAAGACAGATCAGAGATGCATCCAAGAGGCCCATGATCACTCTGGATGAACTGCAGAGATCTACAGCTGAGGTGGGAGACTCTGTCCATAGGACAACAATCAGTCGTATATTGCACAAATCTGGCCTTTATGGAAGAGTGGCAAGAAGAAAGCCATTTCTTAAAGATATCCATAAAAAGTGTTGTTTAAAGTTTGCCACAAGCCACCTGGGAGACACCAAACATGTGGAAGAAGGTGCTCTGGTCAGATGAAACCAAAATTGAACTTTTTGGCAACAATGCAAAACGTTATGTTTGGCGTAAAAGCAACACAGCTCATCACCCTGAACACACCATCCCCACTGTCAAACATGGTGGTGGCAGCATCATGGTTTGGGCCTGCCTTTCTTCAGCAGGGACAGGGAAGATGGTTAAAATTGATGGGAAGATGGATGGAGCCAAATACAGGACCATTCTGGAAGAAAACCTGATGGAGTCTGCAAAAGACCTGAGACTGGGATGGAGATTTGTCTTCCAACAAGACAATGATCCAAAACATAAAGCAAAATCTACAATGGAATGGTTCAAAAATAAACATATCCAGGTGTTAGAATGGCCAAGTCAAAGTCCAGACCTGAATCCAATCGAGAATCTGTGGAAAGAACTGAAAACTGCTGTTCACAAATGCTCTCCATCCAACCTCACTGAGCTCAAGCTGTTTTGCAAGGAGGAATGGGAAAAAATTTCAGTCTCTCGATGTGCAAAACTGATAGAGACATACCCCAAGCGACTTACAGCTGTAATCGCAGCACGCCCAATTTTTCAGTTTTTGATTTGTTAAAAAAGTTTGAAATATCCAATAAATGTCGTTCCACTTCATGATTGTGTCCCAATTGTTGATTCTTCACAAAAAAATACAGTTTTATATCTTTATGTTTGAAGCCTGAAATGTGGCAAAAGGTCGCAAAGTTCAAGGGGGCCGAATACTTTCGCAAGGCACTGTATGTGAAAAACACCTTGAGGATTGATTCTAAACAACGTTTGCCATGTTTCTGTCGATATTATGGAGTTAATTTGGAAAAAAGTTCACGTTGTAATGACTGAATTTTCTGGTTTTTTTCTTAGCCAAACGTGGTGAACAAAACAGAGCGATTTCTCCTACACAAATAATCTTTTTGGAAAAACTGAACATTTGCTATCTAACTAAGAGTCTCCTCATTGAAAACATCCGAAGTTCTTCAAAGGTAAATGATTTTATTTGAATGCTTTTCTTGTTTTTTGTGAAAATGTTGCCTGCTGAATGCTAGGCTTAATGCTATGCTAGCTATCAATACTCTTACACAAATGCTTGTGTAGCTATGGTTGAAAAGCATATTTTGAAAATCTGAGATGACAGTGTTGTTAACAAAAGGCTAAGCTTGTGAGCCAATATATTTATTTAATTTCATTTGCGATTTTCATGAATAGTTAACGTTGCGTTATGGTAATGAGCTTGAGGCTATGATTACGCTCCCGGATACGGGATTGCTCGACGCTAGAGGTTAACTACACATGGTTGATGATATTACTAGTTTAACTAGCTTGTCCGGTGTTGCAAATAACCAATGCGGTGCCTGTTAATTTATCATCGAATCACAGCCTACTTCTCCAAACGTGTGATGATTTAACAAGCGCATTCGCGAAAAAAAGCACTGTCGTTGCACCAATGTGTACCTAACCATAAACATCAATGCAATTCTTAAAATCAATACACAAGTATATATTTTTTAAACCTGCATAGTTAGTTAATATTGCCCGCTAACATGAATTTCTTCTAACTAGGGAAATTGTGTCATTTCTCTTGCGTTCTGTGCAAGCAGAGTCAGGGTATATGCAGCAGTTTGGGCCGCCTGGCTCATGGCGAACTGTGTGAAGACCATTTCTTTTTAACAAAGATGGTAATTAATTTGCCAGAATTGTACATAATTATGACATAACATTGAAGGTTGTGCAATGTAACAGCAATATTTAGACTTAGGGATGCCACCCGTTAGATAAAATATGGAACAACCTAGAACTTGTTACCTGGGAATATTGAAGACTCATATTAAAAGGAACCACCAGCTTTCATATGTTCTGAGCAAGGAACTTAAACATGAGCTTTTTTACATGGCAAATATTGCACTTTTACTTTCTTCTCCAACACTGTGTTTTTGCATTATTTAAACCCAATTGAACAGGTTTCATTATTTTTTTTTGAGACTAAATTAATTTTGATGTATTATATTACGTTAAAATAAGTGTTCATTCAGAAATGCTGTAATTGTCATATATATATATATATATATATATATAATGACCAAGAAAAGCCGATACCAATTAATCGGACGATTTTTCGGCTTTTTTTGGTCCTCCAATAATCGGTATTAATCATAAATCGGTCGACCTCTAGCCCATATATCCCCAAACACTTGATGCCAGCCAAGACTATGTCTGCATTCCCAAACTAATTCAATATGGACTGGTAAATTGGTAAATGGCAACGGCCCCAGCAATGGGGACAATACCTGTAGAACTCAACCCAGTTCAGTATCTGAGAAAGGAAACCATGCTGAGGGTTAAGGCTAGGTGGTAAAAATGCATCAGAAGCCACAAGCATGACTCTTGACAGCTCCAGGACATGACTTCATCCTGCAGAGTGACATGTAAAAGCTGTGACATGTTGGCACACATGTATCGACTAACAACTCCTCACATGGAGGAGAAGTCTCCGTCTGTAAGGGTAGGGTAGGCAACATCACATTCGCCATGCTGACTCTCAACATGGGGGCTCCACAGGGGTGTGTGCTTAGTCCCCTACTGTTCACCCACGACTGCATGGTCACGCACTACTCCAACACGATCATCAAGTTAGCTGACGACACGACAGTGGTAGGCCTTTTCACCGGCGGCGATGAGACGCCTACAGAAAGGAGGTTAGTGACTTGGCAATGTGGTGCCAGGACAACAACATCAGTAGAGACCAAAGAGCTGATCGTGGACTGCAGGAAACGGGGGGGAGCTGATCGAGAGCTGGTTGAGAGCTTCAAGTTCCTCAGTGTCCAAATCACTAAAGTACTTAAAATGGTCCGCACACAGTCATGAAGGCGCAACAGTACCTCATCCCCCTAAAGAGGTTGAAAAGATTTGGATTGGACCCTCAGATCCTCAAAATGTTGAGAGCATCTTGACTGGCTGCATCACTGCTTGGTTTGGCAACTGCACTGCCCTTGATCATATGGCGCTACAGAGGGTGGTACGGACAGCCCAGTACGTCACTGCGGCCCAGCTCCCTGCCATCCAGGACCTCCAAATCAGGTGGTGAAAATTGCTAAAGACACCAGCCACCCAAGCCAAAGACTGTTCTCTCTGCTTACGCACGGCAAGTGGTACCAGAGCAACAAGTCTGACACCAACAGGCTCCTAAACAGCTTCTATTCCTAAGTCATAAGACTGCTAAATAGCTAACAAAATGGCTACACAGACTATCTGCATTGACCCTTCTATTTTATTTTTGCACTGACTCTGTGGCTATACACTCACACACTTAAATGTATTCACACACAACATGCACACATTCATAATGACTCTACACACACGCATCACGCATACACACTGCTGCTACTACTCTGTTTATCTTATCTTCATATCCTGATGCCTAGTCACCTTACCCCAATACATATCTACCTCTACCACACTGTATTCCTGCTCATTGTAACTATGGTATTGGCACGGACCATGAACTGACCCTGTATATAGCTTACTTGTGTTCTTCTTATTTCTATTTCTCGTGTGTTTTTGTTCGGCTATATTTTATAGTACTACTGATATTGATTACTGCATTGTTGGGAAAGAGCTTGCAAGAAAGACATTTCACTGTACATGTGCACGTGACTAAAACTTGAAAGCCGCAGTGCTGTGCCACTGATGCAACCTCACTACACTCCCTGCCTAAGAAAGTCAGAGGGAACGAATCATGCGAAGGGAATTCATCCAGCCAGACAGTAATCTCTATGGGTACTGGTGAACAGATGACGTCAGCCTAGCCTGGTTTCAGATCCGTTTGTACCGCCTTGCCATTCCAACTCCTATGGACATTCTCACACGTTCAAAGCTGGCAAGACAGCTCAAACCGATCTGGGACCAGGCTCATGCCAGTCAGACAGGTCTGTGAGTTGTGTCATGCAGATGAGCTGGATCCCAGTCAATCTTACCCATTGGCAGGGTTAAGGGCCAGTGAGCGAGGGTTGTCCAGGTCCTTACACACCAGGACCTGCCGGTATTGTCCATCCAGCCGGGCCACCTCTATGCGGTTGGTCCCTGTGTCGGCCCAGTACACGTTCCTGCCCATCCAGTCTACTGCCATGCCTTCTGGGTAGTCCAGCCCAAACTCGATCACATGCTCCACAGAGCTGCCGTTCATGAAGGCCCTGCTGATGGTCTGAGGGAGGGAGGACAGTGGAGTAGAGTCAGACACTTGTACAACAGTCAGGCACTGAGCTCAATATGAACCAAAAAAGACTGGAGCTTAAATATAAATAAAACATCCCGATAGCTAAATTAACCCAGATGACAGAAAACAAACCCCCAAAATTAGAATGGAAACCCTAAAACGAATGACTAGAATAGAATGACAGAGAAAAGGAGTCATTCTCACCTTAGTGCTGACGTCAGTCCAGTAGATCCTGTTCTCGGAGACGTCAAAGTCGAGGGCGGAGGCCTCCTTGACCCCGGTGAGGGGGATGGCAACGTCGTTAGAGTTGGTCCCGAGGGAGATGGAGCGGATGTCAGCCCGGTTGGTGAAGAGCAGGAAAGCCTCGGGCACCACGCATGTCCTCATGTCACTGAGGAGCTCCAGGCCCATGGGACAGTCACAGCGCAGGCCCTGGGGCCGGTGGAAACACAGGTGGCTGCAGCCGCCATTATCCTCCACACAGCCGTTTGTGCCTTTATGAGGGAGAGGGACAGAGAGAGACATGGTCAGTTTAGCTGCAGCAGACCGGGAGGTCTGGTACTGTCCTCTTTAAGGACTGTTTACAGCTGTCAGTTGTGATAATACATCATACATAAGAAAACATTTACCCTAGTGGTACTCAGAATTATTGCATACTTAATACTGTAGAACTTTAAAATAAAAAATAAATATTTAACCTTTATTTTAACTAGGCAAGTCAGTTAAGAATAAATTCTTATTTACAATGACTGCCTACCCCGGCCAAATCCTAACGATGCTTCGCCAATAGTGCGCCACAATATGTCACTACCTAAACTCGGCAAAAAAAGAAACGTCTTTTTTTAGGACCATGTCTTTTAAAGATAATTCGTAAATATCAAAATCTTAATTGTAAAGGGTTTAAACACTGTTCCATGCGTGTTCAATGAACCATAAATAATTAATGAAGATGCACCTGTGGAACGGTCGTTAAGGCACTAACAGCTTACAGATGGTAGGCAATTAAGGTCAGTTATGAAAACTTAGGACACTAAAGAGGCCCTTCTACTGACTCTGAAAAACAACCAAAAGAAAGATGCCCAGGGTCCCTGCTCATCTGTGTGAATGTGCCTTAGGCATGCTGCATTGAGGCATGAGGACTGCAGATGTGGCCAGGGCAATAAATTGCAATGTCCGTACCGTGAGACGCCGAAGACAGCGCTACAGGAAGACAGGACTGACAGCTGATCATCCACGCAGTGGCAGACCATGTGTAACAACACCTGCACAGGATCGGTACATCCAAACATCACACCTGCGGGACAGGTACAGGATGGCAACAACTGCCGGAGTTACACCAGGAACGCACTCAATCAGTGCTCAGACTGTCCGTAATAGGCTGAGAGTGGCTGGACTGAGGGCTTGTAGGCCTGTTGTAAGGCAGGTCCTCACCAGACATCACCGGCAACAACGTCGCCTATGGGCACAAACCTACTGACGTTGGACCAGACAGGACTGGCAAAAAGTGCTCTTCACTGACGAGTCGCGGTTTTGTCGCACCAGGGGTGATGGTCAGATTCACGTTTATAGTCGAAGGAATGAGTGTTACATCGATGGCCTGTACTCGGTGGTGGAGGGTCCGTCATGGTCTGGGGCAGTGTGTCCCAGCATCATCGGACTGAGCTTGTTGTCATTGCAGGCAATCTCAATGCTGTGCGTTACTGAGAAGACATCCTCCTCCCTCATGTGGTACCCTTCCTGCAGTCTCATCCTGACATGACCCTCCAGCATGACAATGCCACCAGCCATACTGCTCGTTCTGTGCGTGATTTCCTGCAAGACAGGAATGTCAGTGTTCTGCCATGGCCAACGAAGAGCCCAGATCTCAATCCCATTGAGCACGTCTGGGAAACTGTGTATTGGAGGGTGAGTGCTAGGCCCATTCCCCCCAGAAATGTCTGGGAACTTGCAGGTGCCTTCGTGGAAGAGTGGGGTAACATCTCACAGCAAGAACTGGCAAACCTGGTGCAGTCCATGAGGAGATCGATTGCAGTACTTAATGCAGCTGGTGGCCACACAAAATACTGACTGTTACTTTTGACCCCCTCTTTGTTCAGGGACACATTATTCCATTTCTGTTCGTCACATATCTATGGAACTTTATGTCTCAGTTGTTGAATCTTATGTTCATAAATATTTACACGTTAAGTTTGCTGAAAATACACACAGTTGACAGTGAGAGGATGTTTCCTTTTTTGCTGAGTTTAAATGAAACACACTTCTTACACTACTATAGCTGTGTACATCCAAATAACAATAAAACCCCATAATTTCCTCTTTCTCTTACCGGAGACCTCAGTGACTCTGGTGGCTTTGAGTCCCATGAGATCAGGCAGCTGGTCAATGATGATCTCTCGGATGGCGTTGGTCTTGTGGACCCTCTCGATGCTCCTCCTCTGCCAGTCCGTCCAGTAGATGTAGTCGCCCAGCAGCGTGAAGCCAAAGATGTGGGGTAGCTTGTCCTCCAGTAGGGTCATCCTATTGGAGCCGTCCACATCAATCACCTGGGTTTACGGAGAGGAGGGGGTTTTAATATTGATGGGGAACCCAAGCAGTATCTTTTGCCAAGTATGAGCAAAAAAGTTTGTCATTTCAGCACCCGTGGAGCAGTTGGGTGCTTTGCTCAAGGTCACAGTGGTAGGAAACGGCAACTGATAGGCATTTGTCTGATTAGGCATACGCAATTGTCCAAGCAAAAGTTTGTCCTCAGGCTCTTGTTCTGTAACACACAAGCATCTACCCACACCCATAGATCAGGATTCCCCAATTGGCGGAAAGAAACTGGTGGGGATTTTATTTGGCTGCCAAAGTTTACTGACCAAACAAATATTTTTTGTAAAAACAATAGCAAATCAAGTGATTTAATTTCAGAAATGTTCCACAGTATTTCCAAGCATAATATTGTAAACAGAAGTTAGCAAGGTTTGAAATTATTGTGTTTTAGTCAAATATATCTGTCTGTGCTTCTTGCGGTCAATTTGCAGTCTACAAATTATTTGGAATTATGTCATGTCCCCCCCCCCCCGACCATCCGCTCAAGAAAAAAGAAAAAAAGTATTGCGCCTGAATCTAGTTGATGATCCCTGCCATAGATGCTGTAAGCGTCAATATGAGTTATGACATCTAATTCTTGATAACCTGAGGTAAGGTACAAAAAACACACAAACAGGTCAGAGCAGGTTACTGACACTGGATAGAATGCACTGACAATGAGAATAGTATTTCATAGAGTTGTTGAGAGCACTAATTTCAAGATTGTTTCAAAGCCAAATCATGGAGACATTTAAAATCAATAAAACTCCATATGTAACTAACTGCAAACTGACAAGCTATTTATATTCAAAGATCACCATTAACTGTGGAGCATGACCGTCAATATCTCTATCTGGGGAAAAACAACTTCTGCTAAGTGGGAGACCACACAAATAATCCTTATTCATGCAGAGTATATCATATTTAAATGAATAAATGTGACAGTATAGGATTCCAGTCACAAGGGTTGCATTAGAAAATGAAGTAAACGGATATAGGGAGTGGTGCCAAAGCATGCCTCTGTCTTATGAGGAGCAGAAAGAGAGAGCTGAAACTGAGTGTTCCTTACTGGGAACTTAACTGCTTATTTCTGAAAAGGCTGCAATTACACTCGACACGAATCCTAGCCGACCCGGCATTACTATTACACAAAACTGTGCCACTGAAAATAGACCTGTGTTTTTTATTTTAGAAAACTGGTGTAAGTTCCAGGAAATATTTCAGTCTGACTGAAAATTCTGGAGTGTGGCATCTTATTATGGCTACTCCTACGTGACATGATGAGCATATTCCACTCTAGGATAAACTGAGCACTACACAGATCAGCACTGTGTGCTTGTCCCA
Source organism: Oncorhynchus nerka (assembly GCF_034236695.1). NCBI lineage: Eukaryota > Metazoa > Chordata > Actinopteri > Salmoniformes > Salmonidae > Oncorhynchus > Oncorhynchus nerka. Next base: position 25,385,904 of record NC_088420.1, read on the forward strand.
TTTCAGTTTACATGGAGGTATCAGTGGGTTCACATGGGTGTTAATCACTCCATACAACCAACCAACCCTAGGTCTTTATTTTGGTGCGAGACAAGCCGAAGTGGCTCGGACACAAAAATGCTAATGAAAAGTTGACTTCTCTGGATGAAAACGATGCCGTCCACAAGCACTTTACAAAACCCTATAGGAACTGAGCACAAAGGCACCAGTACACTTGCATATCCTGTTCACAGCAGGTATTTAACAATGGCAACTTGAATTTATAAGATCTAGTGGTCTTACAGATGGACTTTGGATCGCTCTAGTGAATACAAACTTAGGCCCTTTCGACAGATATCGGCTGATGTCTAAATACTACCTATGCATTCACAGATGGCTCTGCCAGTGACGGCCATATTAGTGTGGCATGTTGTTTTGCCGAGAAGTTCTTAAAACAAAGACTTTCTGTACGGTGTGGTTCCCATCTTGAGCTCTTCCTGTGTGGCCAGGGAGCTTGGAGTGTGCAGACGGAGATGGGGCTGAGGCTGCTTCCAAGGGCTGCCTGCCCTGGAGGGGTGTCCACTTGATTCATTTCTGTAATTCAGTCCCTCGCTTCCTACAGCTGATGGAGCGACTCACTGACTTCCTCCCGCTCTCACAATATGAAAATAAATAAATAATTGGCACATTGTTGGGTGAAATACTTTATCTCTTCACAAACACTGCAGACAGCACAATATGAGGGGGACAGGCAGAATTTGACACCACAGAGAAATGGTGTCGCTTTTGAGGAGAAGGTGAGATGGAGGATAATCCAGCTCACTAAACTGCTCTGACCACATGGCTAAGAGAGAGAGACTAGAGGGGTGGACTGGGTTCACGCCGAGCATTCTTTATGGAACATTATACCTGTGTGTCTGTTAGGATAAAGACACTAGATAAAGACATTAGGAGAAAGCATATAGCACTGACTAAGAAGGCTAAGCACAACTCAGTGGAAAGTCTTAAAGGGGAACTGGTAAGATATTCAGAAAGGTTTGCAGTAACACACTGGGGGGGAGAGGGTAGGTCATAATGCTCAACAAAACAGCAGCCATAGTTTCTATAGCAGCCCCAGCTAGCAGAGATATAATAACTAAACTGGACTTCCCTGGAAGCTTCACACAACCTGTGTGGTATGCCATGAATGTTTATGATTCCCTGTTTTAGGGAAATTGACCGTTTTAAACACTTTTTCCTGACTTTGGAATGCAAATATGTTATTTTGCAGATAGGCCTAATTAGAGTGTTATCTGTGACCCAATTAAAATATGGATGACCAGTTGTGCTTTGGAAGCAGACTTTCACTTTAATATTATTATAACACAATCTTGGGAGCGTGGTTGAACATAGATCAACTCCAGCCCATCCTTTCTTGTCTCATGGTTACGTAGGAGTAAGGCATGAATTCTTTCCACTGGTGTAATTAGACCTTTTTATTGGATGGCATACCTTTCAAACATCTGTTTCCCCTTGCATTTATGCTTTCAGTGGACTATAGGACATTGTTTGACTGCTCACCCGAGTAACCACCAAAAACCCCAGCTATTTTTACCAGCAATGGAGAAAATCTCCAACACTGGCATTCCTTCCCTCTCCATTTATTTCGTAGTCTAATCCAGGTAAGATTACTGCTCTTTCTATGGAGTCATGTTCCTCCACATCCTGACAATTCCACATACACTGCTCGCCTTGCAGCGCAGCACATCAAAGGACTAAGTGTGCAGCTGGTTGATTTTTGGATTTTCTGGACTCCAGCCACGGTGCAGCCACACTTTCTCCAGGTTAACTCTTTCTGGGGCTAGCCAGGGAGTGGAGGGGAGGATGGAGGGAAGTGGGGGAGGGGAGGCCCTAGCCTGGGAGTGGAGGGGAGGATGGAGGGAAGTGGGGGAGGGGAGGCCCTAGACTGCAGCCACGGTGCAGCCACACTTTCTCCAGGTTAACTCTTTCTGGGGCTAGCCTGGGAGTGGAGGGGAGGATGGAGGGGAGTGGGGGAGGGGAGGCCCTAGCCTGGGAGTGGAGGGGAGGATGGAGGGAAGTGGGGGAGGGGAGGCCCTAGACTGCAGGCACGGGTAAACGCATGGCTGCCAGCACACACTGGACCCTCTGTGCTGTTAAGAACACGCCAGCTGCCTAGGCTAATTAGTCCAGAACAAACCTAAGCAGGCCTCTGAGGTCATTAAAACATATAATGCCACAGGGGGAAAAAATAATAAAAATTTACCTCCCCTTCTACCAAAAAGGAAAATCTCAGAAACAAAACACAAAATGGACTCAAAATTTAGGACCCACCAGGAAAACAAAAAAACAGCACTTTGATGGCCATTCTATCAGCAGGAGTCTATCCCCTTCCCTTACAGACGTTCTATTCATTTTTTACTGAGACAATTAGACATGGCCCTCGCCCCTGAAAGATGGGTGCACCATTTTTTCTCCCTGCTCTTTTTCACTGGGAGAGTTTTTTTATAGTGTGAGAACCCTTTTCTTGACCTGAGGAAAAGATAAACAAAACAGAAAACACAAAAGTCTCATCAGTAATTCAGGGAAAAGTCAACCGTCGGCAGGCTTCAATGCCAGCCAATTGTAAATGTCCTCTTTGCGCCTCAGTGTCATTGAGATGCCTTACAAATTCAATCTGCAGGCCGGGGCAGTGTGACGGAAGAAGGCTGCATGGCCCTCAAAGCCCAGTCTTCGTTTCTACTAGCTAGCAGCTTATAGTGGAACTGGCAGTGTTTTAACTACTTTGTAAATATGAAATAAACAGACAATGATAATATCAGTCAAAAATATAAAATTTACAGTTTATGCTTCAAAACCAACTTCATAAGAGGTTTTGCAAAAGAGGTTATATTTGACAAAAAATGTCATGATGTAGAGCTGGGATGGGCAACTTTCATTGGGATGGGAGCCACACAAAAAACTGAACTCATCATGAGGGGCTGCAGTGGCTTGTGGGTTTGCGTACCCACATCCATACCACTCCCCCTTTGCGAGCAAAACATTTTAAAGTTAATTTCCTGCAATTCCACACATTTTTCCATGGTGTGGAGAGAATATGTAGCTATTTGTTTGGCAAGCTAAAACCACAGAGCCTAGCTACCTGCTGGAAGGATGTCATGTCATTGGATGGACGAGTGGTTGAGTGGCAGACTTTCCCCCCACTTCATTTTTTGGTGGATACAGCTAGAGATGCAGGTGTCATTTGGTAAGCTAGCAAAAAATGTGAATCACTTCCCCTAAAGTAAATTGAACTTGGCAAAGTTATATAATTTCTCCGGTCTACACAATAATAAATACAATCCTTCAAAACCCTACACCAGAGAAAATGATTTAGCCACAGAGGATCATTAGCTTATTATTTTTCTTTGTTGCTTTGGATTGTTTTAAAACCACAAGGTCATGGCATAACCAACAGTCTGGAAGCTTTCTATTTGGATTGTTTTAAAACCACAAGGTCATGGCATAACCAACAGTCTGGAAGCTTTCTATTTGGATTGTTTTAAAACCACAAGGTCATGGCATAACCAACAGTCTGGAAGCTTTCTATTTGGATTGTTTTAAAACCACAAGGTCATGGCATAACCAACAGTCTGGAAGCTTTCTATTTGGATTGTTTTAAAACCACAAGGTCATGGCATAACCAACAGTCTGGAAGCTTTCTATTTGGATTGTTTTAAAACCACAAGGTCATGGCATAACCAACAGTCTGGAAGCTTTCTATTTGGATTGTTTTAAAACCACAAGGTCATGGCATAACCAACAGTCTGGAAGCTTTCTATTTGGATTGTTTTAAAACCACAAGGTCATGGCATAACCAACAGTCTGGAAGCTTTCTATTTGGATTGTTTTAAAACCACAAGGTCATGGCATAACCAACAGTCTGGAAGCTTTCTATTTGGATTGTTTTAAAACCACAAGGTCATGGCATAACCAACAGTCTGGAAGCTTTCTATTTGGATTGTTTTAAAACCACAAGGTCATGGCATAACCAACAGTCTGGAAGCTTGCTATTTGGATTGTTTTAAAACCACAAGGTCATGGCATAACCAACAGTCTGGAAGCTTTCTAGTTGGATTGTTTTAAAACCACAAGGTCATGGCATAACCAACAGTCTGGAAGCTTTCTATTTGGATTGTTTTAAAACCACAAGGTCATGGCATAACCAACAGTCTGGAAGCTTTCTATTTGGATTGTTTTAAAACCACAAGGTCATGGCATAACCAACAGTCTGGAAGCTTTCTATTTGGATTGTTTTAAAACCACAAGGTCATGGCATAACCAACAGTCTGGAAGCTTTCTAGTTGGATTGTTTTAAAACCACAAGGTCATGGCATAACCAACAGTCTGGAAGCTTTCTATTTGGATTGTTTTAAAACCACAAGGTCATGGCATAACCAACAGTCTGGAAGCTTTCTAGTTGGATTGTTTTAAAACCACAAGGTCATGGCATAACCAACAGTCTGGAAGCTTTCTAGTTGGACAGTGCGAGCAGCATATGAAATAGCTGGTTGTAAGTGAAAAGCATCTATAATGGACCAAGGCCTACCGCAATATTTCAAAATACAAATCGCTGGAAAAACACAAGAGGAGAAAGAAGGAAAAAAACCTGTCTTTTGCTACGCTATGAAAATTCTCAACTCGCAATAGTTTATTGAGTGAACAGTAGCTCATCTTATTGGCACTATAGCGAAGAGCATCGGCCATATCCCGGTGAGTGCTCATATTCACTGTCTTTATCATTGGGTGTCTCCGTGCTCCTTGACATTTTCTTATAACAATTAATTTCCTCCTCCAAGATGAGGTCGCTTTCATTTACCTCAGTTTGTCAGTGTCAGCAGAGTAGCCTACCCTGTAATTTTTGGGGTATTAAAGATTCTACTAGTGTCTCCAGTCGAAGGTAAAGAGTCGTAGAATTGAATGAAATACGTTTATAAAAAATAGTTACAGATTTTTCTTGGATCTACCTAAAAAATTTCACTCTAGCTGGGGCAGAGCTCTGGATGTGTGAAAAGAAAGGCGAAGAAAAGCAGAAGTATTTTTTTCGAACAGTGAGTCAGTTATATTGGGCTCCGGAGTGGCGCAGCGGTCTAAGGCACTGCATCTCAGTGCTAGAGGCATCACTACAGACCCAGGTTCGATTCCAGGCTGTATCACAACCGGACGTGATTGGGAGTCCCATAGGGCGGCGCACAATTTGCCCAGCGTCATCCGGATTAGGGTTTGGTCGGGTAGGCCATCATTGTATATAAGAATTTGTTCTTAACTGACTTGCCTAGTTAAATAAAAATACATATATTATTAGCCTAACTTACGACTATCCAATCTACATCATATTAGGAATAGTTGGCTATCTTACATTAGTCTGCAAAGGTGATGACAGATGCAGCAATACTTTATAATTATTAAGGTGATTTTTTAAAATATTTTGTTTTGCTTTCCCCAAATACAGCTATGTTGAACTTGAACGACTTATCCACAGTTACCATCTCTTAGTTGTCAATCAAATATATTTGGCATCGAACAAATGGGCAGGCAGGCAAGTTCCCATTGTTGTCAAAACGTGGGTTGGGATAGAAGCATGCGTTAGCAGGCAAGCTGCAGAAGGGTGAGCAGGCTACTATTCCCCAGCGTTTATCAGCGCAATTTTGACAACCAACTACAAGCTGAAAAGGTTTGAGAGGGTTTAGTTCCCTATTTAGATTTTAGCTCAACTTGCTTTGGCTAAAATTAGTTGTTGATCTTAAGCATGAAACACAATGAGAATCTCACTACTGATTGACTGCGGATAGATACTTTTCACAGTGGGGGGCCGTTCCTGCTCGATTCGATTCCTGCTCCGTGCCGACAAATCTACTGATTCTACTTGTAGAATCGCAACGCTTGTAAGTGGACAACAACTTAACTTTGAGCCAATCAGAAAGCATGAACCCCCAAGTGGGGGAGCCAACAAAAGGAAAAAAAGATGCATTTTTACCTTACATCCACGGATGAGCCAATCACACTTCATATGCAATGTTGGCTATGGGATGGTAGCTAGCTAAGTGCAAAGACGCAATGCACACAACACTAAAAATACGTTCTCCAATCTAGCTAACCATTGTAGCTAGTATTGAATCACAATGGATCAGCTAGTTTCCATGAAAGAGCTGCCTGTGTTAGCTGCCGAGCTTGCTGGCTACCTAGCTAAACATTTGGCTATGGGCTGACACTGGCAGTATGGGATGAGTGAATTATGGGATGAGTGAATTAAATTGTTACAGTTGAAGTCGGAAGTTTATACACCTCAGCCAAATACATTTAAAAACTAAATTCCTGACATTTAGTCCTAGTAAAAATTCCCTGTCTTAGGTCAGTTAGGATCACCATTTTATTTTAAGAACGTGAAATGTCAAAATAGTTGAGAGAATTCATTATTTCAGCTTTTATTTCTTTCATCACATTCCCAGTGGGTCAAATACACTCAATGTGTATTTGGTAGCATTGCCTTTAAATTGTTTAACTTGGGTCAAATGTTTTGGGTAGCCTTCCACAAGCTTCCCACAATAAGTTGGGTGAATTTCGGCCCATTCCTCCAGACAGAGCACATCATTTTCCTACCTCATGATGCCATCTATTTTGTCAAGTGCACCAGTCCCTCCTGCAGCAAAGAACCCCCACAACATGATGTTTCCACCCCTGTGCTTCATGGTTGTTGGTTCTTCGGGCTTGCAAGCCTTCCTCTTTTTCCTCCAAACATAACGATGGTCATTATGGCCTAACAGTTCTATTTGTGTTTCATCAGACCAGAGGACATTTCTCCAAAAAGTAAAATCTTTGTCCCCATGTGCAGTTGCAAACTGTAGTCTGGCTTTTTTATGGCGGTTTTGGAGCAGTGGCTTCTTCCTTGCTGAGCAGCCTTTCAGGTTATGTCGATATAGGACTCGTTTTACTGTGGATATAGATACTTTTGTACCCGTTTTCTCCAGCATCTTCACAAGGTCCTTTTCTGAGTGTTTGGGGAATTTCTTTCGATTTTCCCATGATGTTAAGGCACTGAGTTTGTTTGAAGGTAGGACTTGAAATACATCCACAGCTACAACCCCAAAAGACTCAAATGATGTCAATTAGAATATCAGAAGCTTCTAAAGCCATGACATAATTTGCTGGAATTTTCCTAGCTGTTTAAAGGCACAGTCAACTTAGTGTATGTAAACTTCTGACCCACTGGAATTGTGATACAGTGAATTTATAAGTGAAATAATCTGTCTGTAAATAATTGTTGGAAAATTTACTTGTGCCATGCACAAAGTAGATGTCCTAACCGACTTGCCAAAACTATAATTTGTTAACAAGAAATGTGTGGAGTGGTTGAAAAATGAGTTTTAATGACTCCAACCTAAGTGTATGTAAACTTCCGACTTCAACTGTAGGTAGTTATCTAGCCGTGGCCATCTGGCTAGTATCAACAAATGCTTTCTTCAAAATATCATTGAAACATTACATAGAAAGCTTGGAATCTAGATCATAAGCAGTATGCACGGATATGCATTGCCAAACAATGCTACTCTGCCACCGTCTGGTTTGAAGTATTTTAGGCGGCGAGGCTGACGACTTCCAAAGTCTTTGGTGTGTGTGAACACAAAAGAGTTTGTCTGACGACATTCTGTTCAGAGGTGCCAAATACTGTCGGCAGGCAAATGTTTGACCATCCTACCAGTGTGTTGGAGCCCTTATAGCAGGTGTATCCCAACATTTTCCTTGACAGCTACACTCCTGTAGGTTTTAGCTCCCACCCCAGTTGTAACTAACCTGGTTCAGCTTATCAACTAGCTAATAATTAGAATCAGGTGTGCTAGATTCGGGTTGGAGTGAAAACCTACAGGATGGTAGCTCACCAGGAACAGAGAGAGCCAGCCTACCTGTTCAGGGTTGTTTGATCAATAGGACTGTTAAGTTCCCAAATATAAGAGGATGTACGTAGTATTTATTTGCATTTTTAGCAGAAAACCATTCAGGGGTATTTTGTGGTTTTTGACAAACACTTTCTAATGATCTAAAGTTGAGCTAATGATACAGTTTGTAAACACACAGTCCAGTTCAAAGTGTATGATGGCAGGCACATGTGGCAAATGGCTTAACTACATATATGCCTACACAAGTTCTGATTGGTTATGGCGCACCGGTCTGTGTAGTCTGGGCCTGAACAAAACTGGCACGTGTTTATTAGGTTACTGCAGTGGCTATTAATTGTCCAAACGCATGGCTGTATTTAATTTTTTTTTTTTTTTTTACAAATGCCTTACTCTACGCCATTCCCAAACATTCTATGAAAGTATGAAAATGACTCTGTGCTCGCTTGTCAGAAAATATAAAAAACATTTTATCAAGATTTCCTTTTTGCTAAAAAGCCGTCAGTTCCACTTTAAAGCCTCTCTGAGGAAAATGACTGAGGCCTGACCAATGCTCTACACAGACGACAGACACACACAGCATTTATGACATAAATAACATGTATTTTTTTACCACCGTCTCAAAATTACAGATCATAATTCCAAAGACCTTTTAAAATATCAAGCACTAGTTTATCCTATTTCATCTGAATTAAAAAGCATGTAGGCTATAAAGTCAATTTCCTTAAAAAGTTAGATATTTGTAGTTGTGGGATCTGGTTATTTTCCTGGGTTTGTGTTCCTACCTGCCCTTCATATCATTGGGCAGGTAGGAACACAAACCCAGCATATGGCCTGTTGGCTCAGTTTGGGGATCACCATGAAGATGCACATAACCTGGTGGACTGCATTACCTCAACTAGTTTAGGAGAAGAGCACAAATTAAATCTCCACATGAGCATCCCCCAACCCCTTTTACCTGGCAGATTTGATCATTTTACACCCCCTCTAAGGCCGCTTCCCACCAAACAACCTTCCAATTCACAATTGGCTTTGAAATGTTATAGGGTTTGGCCAGTTCTTCCGAGGGCCCGACTCGGCAACAAATTATATTATATTTTTATCTGCCGAGAAGAGCGCTGCCTTAAGTCAAACAGAATGTCCATACTGCTTTTCTTTTCCCCTCCAATCCTCCATTATCCTCCCAATCCATCTTAATGTTCCATGCACTTCCCCCCCAACCCCCTTCAGTCCCTTTTCAAGCCTCCCTCTCTCTTTTCTTTCTCTCCCTCCCTTCTGAGGGTCGACCACCTCCACAGGAAATAAGCAGGAAAGGAGAAAAAACGCTATATTCTCAAATAACATTCAAACTATGTCACCCAATATAAAATGTTTCTACTGTTTAAATCCTTTAACAAAAATGTGGTTTAAAGACTAGACTATTGGCTGTATGATCAAATTCTTCTAGAATATGTTTTACTGGCTTGCTCCTACATGTTGATGTTAGTCTTCACAGACCAATCTTTAAAAATAATTGGTGGATCTCATGAGCTCCTGTATCCTGTTTACAAAATATCAACATCCTACTGCAATACATATTTATATTATCATAATCGTAGCCCTCCTCTGGAACTCAACATGAGCCTAATATGATGCCGAACTCACCCCTCAGAGCCTGGGAAAACAGCTTTTCCTCACATAGTACAGTAACAGGATTAGCTTATTGCTAGAAAACTATATATAAAATACAATCATTTGGTTATAAAGGCATACCTTCAAATGGTAGATGATTGAGTTATTTCCTGGCTGAAGGAGACATTTTAGCCCCACAGGATCAAGTTGATATACTGGGATTTATAATGTATGGCATGAATATTTCCATACAAAAACCTTCCCAAATCCCACTGTACCATATGGACAAACTCCAACACGCACGCACGCACACGCACGCACACACACACACACACCCAGACAGACACACAGAACCAGAAGCAGAGTGGGTCTAGCTTAGTATTTCCCAAACTCAAGACCCCAGGGGGTGCATGTTTTGATTTTTGCCATAGCACTACACAGCTGATTCAAATAGTAATCTAATTAAGCTTTAATTATCTAAATCAGCTGTGTAATGCTAGGGCAAAAAAACTAAATGTGCACCCCTTGGGGTTCCCGAGGACCGAGTTTGGGAAACACTGGTCTACCTGTAGCTGAACAAAATAATTATTGATGCATGGAACTCCATCTTCTCCTGATCCAGACACCTTGCCGGGAGATATGGATATAGTGTCTGGAGAGATTCACTCACAGTCAATCTCATGCACCAGTCTATAAACAGCCATGTATTCGCCTACCAGGCCTGCCAACAGTATGTCCAGCATAGCCAAAACATGATTACACTTACATGGTGTTGCAGCTTTCACACTCAGACAATCCTGCTGATCCAGGAGGCATGAGTAAATACATAACTTGGGTAAGAAGAGCTTTGGGGCTCATTTAGGCTGTTCATTCAGAATCATTACAGCAAAGAGTACTGTCAACAGTGTACAGAACCAGTATACAAAACATTATTTAGCCTATATTTACAATGTCAGTCAATCGTTGAGCCCACCTGCACACACACATAACTTAGGCAAAAGTGATGGGGAAATCAACCCTCCAAGCACCATATTCAAGGAAAATGTAGACTTAATGTTAATGTAGCTAGGAACTATCAGAGTTCATTCCTTTCTTCTCAACTGGGTTTTCAAAGAACGGTCTAAACAGGCTGGATGTCTCAGCAACTTCTTTAAATGCCACTCAGGCCTATTTGCCTGTAAATTCCAACACAATGTGGTATTTAGGATACATATGGGCTGCATTGTGAACAGACAAGTCGACAACTGCCGGCAACTCCTCATCACAACACTGCTATGGAACGAGGGGTAGCCACGGCACAATCATGTTAAGCCACAAACATAGCCAGAACAGGAGCAGAGGAACCCCCCCACCCCCACGCCTGCTGACAGATGTGGAATAATGCACATCCCTACGGAAATGAGACAGATTGTTGTGCAGCACGGAGCTGGGACTGCCTTTCTGGCTGAACACTATGAGAACAGGCAGGCTCATAGCTGGAGCTAGGGAGAAGAGCCAGACAGCACTCTGTACAGGTATTAACCTTTGAAGAAGCCAATCACGTCCTCCCATATAGCAGGGATGTAACGTCAAAAAGAAAACAGACGTTCTTGTTGATTCAAGAGCCTACTCTCCAAACCATCTTTAGTTTTTATTTGTTATTTACAAAAGGTGCACAGCTATGAGCCATCAAGACGATGATGATGAGCGTTTACCAGCGAGGTATCTTGGAAAATTGTGGCAAGACACCTGAAACAGGTAATAGCTAATAGTTCTCTTCCTGTAAAAAATGTATTGGAAAACCTCCATTCATCTAGCCTAATTATGTCAGACACATTGGAGTTTAATAGGTTTAAGCCAGCTCTTAACCATCAGTCTGGGCAGCCATCTTTAAAACACTAACTAACCTTGATGAATGCACTCAAAGAGCTGCACTTGCCACTAATGAGTCTTTCAGATACCTAGAGATGTGTTTTCTAAAACAGCCTTGTACATGATGTATGGCGAAGTGAGTGAGCAGATGGGCCGATAGGGGTGGAAAATATTACAAAAGTCAGGTGTCTTTTATTCTCCTCAAACATTGCATCCTTCCTCAGAGCTTGGCACATTAATGTTTTAAGACCTCACTGTATAAGGCAAAAAACAGCAACAATCTGTTACCAGGCAATTAACTTCTTGGCTTCTCGGACAAGGGGCGCTTTAAAGAAATCTGGGTTTTGACTGAAGTCTCCACAAAAAAAAAGTATAATTTATCAAGGCACTGTTAAATGGGAGCAGACCCTTTCAGGGAGAAAGGCCAGTCATTTATTTTTGTGTAATTTAAAGCAAAGGGCAACGGAAGCCAAACTATTCGGTCCAGATGCAGTGACAAGTGAGCTATAAAACGTAGCAGTGCAAACAAAACAAGCCAACAAGGCCAGCACAACAAGCTGGTACAAAGAGGTCTTATTGGACATCTCTGAACATGAGGTACACATGCCATCACCCCCCTTCCCTCTTAATAAAAGACACAGATTTCCATAGTAAGACTTTGGATAGCCTGTAGGAAGAGGGGAACATCCCAGCTGATGCTGGGCCAGACTTAATCCCTCAAAAGTCTTACTGAACGAAAACGCAGAATTGACTATGATGGGCAAAGGAATCCATAGGGGAATGGGAATTTATTAAGGAGTTTTTTAACTTTTTTCCTAAAAGTTGGTGGTTTGAGTTTACTGACTGTGGGAGTGGTCGGACAGGCATAAGCAGAGTGAGTCTACCTGTTGATGAGCAGTTGAGACTGACCGATCAGAGGGCTATGTACGTGTTGAGTGCTCTATGGCTTACTCAGCTGCTGTCCTACCCACAGTCCTGAATGTGAAGAGGCTTGGACGGGCCACTTACACTGAGACTAAAGCTGTCATTAGCATGGCCAATGTTTAAGAGAGAGGCCCCTTGTTGGAAAATCCTCCACAAATTAAGTTTCACGGCTCAAGACACAACAATGTGGCGAGGCCACCTGAGCGACGCTTCGGAGGAACTTTAAAGAAAACATTATTGATCCTTTCAGACGAGAGGGGTTTCAGCCAGCATCCATCAGCACCAGGGCCTTCAGCTGGTCAGACTCAGCTCTCAGGCCCAAATAAAGACTTCCTTTCAGAGCAAGGCTTTTCATTGTGGTGGTGAAAAAGGCCTGGATGCCACTACTTTGACTGAAGCACAGAAAACAACTCAAGTAATCAAATGCACTCAATTACTCATTGTTGTTTGTGCACTTTCTCCACTTTAAAAAAAATAGAAATAGACCACTTCACATAATGATTTATTTGTCATAAAAACAGGCAATTTAGAATCTATTTTTGTCCATGTAATCGTAGTTATTTTTTTGGGGGGACTAACCAGGATCTCTAGGGGCACAGCTAGCACTGCGATGCAGTGCCTTAGACCACTGTGCCACTCGGGAGGCCTTAATCTTAGTTATTTTAATGAGATTCATGGCTCAGCAGAGTGCCATAGAAGGAAAAGTGTTATTTTCACACATGGGTTCAAAGTTGCCTCTACTCTTTTCTCACCAGCACGTAGAGATGGGTATAGGCCTAGCTGTTGAGATCACAGGAGGTCTTTGAGGTTCAGACCACTTCTGAGAACTAACACCCAGTTCCTGGATATATTTTTCATTCCTCTCATATTTTACAGGAGGAAATTCCATCACCGCCCCGTTATTTCCCTCTAATGTACCATATGGAACACACGGCAATGAAGGGTGACTAAATGCTCCACCGAAGGAGAATCTGCATAATTGTACAACAAAGCAGGAGTTTCTGTATAGAGGACTAGCGCATCAGTCAAATGAGTTATCCTCAGGATCTCACCAGTGATGGGGTGAAAGAGGGGGTGTGCGGCAACATCAGAGGCTTTCACCGGGAGGTGGGGGTGGCGAGGCTGCAGAGGGAGTCAGATTCCTCAAAAAGAGGCAAAAACACAAAGAGAGACAAATAAAAGACCACAATTCCCTTACTGTTTAAGGAAAAACCTGCTAATCAGAGTGCCAATAATTTAGCCTTCTTTCAGACGTGCGAGTCCCAAGATGAAAGGGGATGTTCTTGGACCGTATTCAAAACCAGGCTTTCAGCAGCACGTTTAAAAGAAAAGGAGGCAGTGGACTCTAGGCCAATCACCATTTCAAACTCCATTGTATCTCGGGAAAAGGAATAGGCCTACTTGGTAGCCCGTCAGCAAAGAAAAGTTCTGTTGACCCAAAATGTGTGGACCCAAAATTGACCCCTGCGGAACACCTTTCGTAATATCCAGGAAACCTAATTTAACACCATAAGTAGATACACATTGAGTTCTATCTGTCAAGTCATTTTTAAACCAGTTACATGCAGCCTGGTCTAAGCGAATTGAGGAAAGCCTCTGAATTAGCAGTGAGTGATCAACATTATCGGAAGCCTTTGACAGGTCAATGAAGAGGGCGGCACAATGTTGCCTTTTATCCATGCAGGTAACCACATCATTTATAACTAGGGATGCAGCAGAGTGCTATGACCTGGTCTAAAACCCAACTGATGTACATTTAGAATACATTTCAAAGATAAGAAAGATCTTAGCTGAGAATTAATAAAGGATTCTAATATTTTAGCTAGGCAAGAACGTTTAGAAATAGGGTGATAATTATTTAGTTCACAAGGGTCACCACTTTTTTGAAGGGGAGTACATGGGCTGCCTTCCAAACCTTGAGGATAGTACCAGATATAATCGTCAGGTTAAAAATATGGGTTAATGATTCAGCAATCAGGGGGGCAGAGAGCTGCAGCACTACTACATACACATCAACAGTGTAATATCTGGATGAAGTTTGCTAATACAAAAGGAACATACAGTAGGATTACATGGTATGCATACATTGTATGATGTTTATTGATATGCAATGTATTTGTAAAGAATATGAATTCATATTTGACCAAGTGACAACCTGATTCTAAGGGCACCGGCTCAACACAACAATGTGCAAGAAGTTGGCATACTGTGTTGGTAGTGGCCTATTTCTAATAGTATTGTTAGCGTTACACATTCTAGCTACTGTCCATTACTGATACATACAGGCAAGAGTTGCTTTCCTTAGCTCACTACAAAAAGATTTAGGGCCAACTGTTATATTGCTCATCTAATAACCAGCTAGTGGGGATACTTGTAAACATTACAGCTAGGTCATTCCAGTTGTTGTTTAGTAAGCTAACTACATTGAGTACAGTAGTTAGTAGCTACCTAACCATTACTCTTCAGATAATGAAAAACAGTAGAATGGTAGCTAGCTAGCATAGTGACAGATATTCCTATGATTGAAACAACATTGGAAACAATTATCTACAGTTGCTAATAGTTACCGGTAGCTACCTGGCTAGCTAGCTTTACTAGTGCAGGGAATAGGTTAGCTAGCCTCTAGTAAGGCTGTAATCGTATTACCGCCACACTAGCAGTCACTAGTCATGAAGGCAGTCAAATTCCACGTGACTGTTTAGTTATGGTAATTAGGCTTCTCGAAGTTGTGATAATGCTGATGGTTGTTAGTATCCTACCAAACTTGCCAACTGCCTGGTACACAGCACTATATTGTCCCTCTAATCACTCTGACATCAATGTAAATGTAATAGAACATCTAATCAAACACTTCATGAGAGCAGCAACATTTCTATAGGCTTTGCAATTGTGCGATGAAACAGAGTGATGGCCTCTATTAAAAAGAGGAGGATCCCATCAGCTTTCTATAGGCTAGGCCTACTATATTTATTTCTCAACTTTCCTAATATTAGGCATATTTCTGATCTTTACCACAGGAGTATAACCTACCTGGCTGACATGTTTCGAGACAGGTGCATGATAATGGTCCATTCTAAATCAAAACCAATTTCACACAGTATTTAGTATATGTAAAGACAAGATTAAATAAAGAATAGTCTCATGGGTGACAATATTAGCCTATCACTTTTTGAATTATATACCATCACTTGTGAATGATGCCCAGCATAAGGCAAGAAACATTGCCGCTTTATTTTTTACGACTTTTTCAAATCATTGTCGCACACCTCATGTAGCCTAGCCCTTATCTTTTGATAAGGTTTGTATCACAACTAAATAGTGGCCAAATACCATCTTAAAATTAAGCATATTAATCCACTTTACAAGGGGTGTAGAGCCTAACTGGCATAAATAAGAAGCATGTGAGTTTCAAGTTTGGGGAAGAAAATGTTCACCATATAAATGCACCTTTTATAAAAGCATGCACAATCGCATTTGCGGCCACTTTTGATAAGTGTTTTCCCATTAACGGAACATTCAAGCTTGTAGCCTACTGCCACGCCCTGATCTGTTTCACCTGTCCTTGTGATTGTCTCCACCCCCTCCAGGTGTCACTTATTTTCCCCAGTGTATTTATCCGTGTTTCCTGTCTCTCTGTGCCAGTTCGTCTTGTATGTTTCCAAGTCAACCAGCGGTTTTCCCGGTCTCCTGCTTTTTGCATTCTCCTTTTTCTAGTCCTCCCGGTTTTGACCCTTGCCTGTTTCTGGACTTTGTACCCACCTGCCTGACCATTCTGCCTGCCTTGACCACGAGCCTGTCTGCCACTCTGTACCTCCTGGACTCTGATCTGGTTTTGACCTTTTGCCTGTCCACGACCATTCTCTTGCCCATCTCTTTGGATTCATAAACATTGTAAGACTCCAACCATCTGCCTCCTGTGTCTGCATTTGGGTCTCACCTTGTGCCTTGATAGCCTACTGCCGTTTGCGCATTGCTGCGCTTATAATATTAAGAAATAGCCTAATAGTTTATCAACATTTTAAGATAAGCGTTCTGATCTGTTGCGTCAGCCACATTGCGTAAAAAAGGTTTGTTGACGCTAGTGGTTGTATTAATTTGGGAACTACCACATCCCACAACTGTCCCAGACTTATCTTTGGAATATTTACTTCTCACACAGAATAGGTAATCTTTTCTACTATGGGGGATAATAGATTGATATAGGCTCGTGCTTTTAATGTTCGGAGAAAATATCCTTTCTATTTTATTCAGCTTTGTTCAATTGTATTCTTCATACTATAAAATGATGCTATGTAATTCTAAGCAATTATTGTCTGCTAAATGAACTAGTGTAGCCCACAGCCATATGGCATAACCAGATCAGGACCTAACACAAGGACAACTCAGAGTATGCTATTCTGTTCTTTTGAAATATACATTTTCTTCATATCTGTCACATCTTCTCCTGCTCCTCACCTCCGGCGTGCAACATTGCCAGAATACTAATCACTGGTCCTGGGATTCCAGTGGATAGAATAAGCCGTCTCTCCTCGTCCTCGGGGTTGTCCCTCTGGTCGGCGTCGTCCTGCGGCTGGAGCGGCGCATCAGGGGTACTGTCACGTCTTCTCCTGCTCCTCCCCTCTGGCGTACGACGTTGCCAGAATACTAATCACTGGTCCTGGGATTCCAGTGGATAGAATAAGCCGGCTCTCCTCGTCCTCGGGGTTGTCCCTCTGGTCGGCGTCGTCCTGCGGCTGGAGCGGCGCATCAGGGGTACTGTCACGTCTTCTCCTGATCCTCCCCTCTGGCGTACGACGTTGCCAGAATACTAATCACTGGTCCTGGGATTCCAGTGGATAGAATAAGCCGGCTCTCCTCGTCCTCGGGGTTGTCCCTCTGGTCAGCGTCGTCCTGCGGCTGGAGCGGCGCATCAGGGGTACTGTCACGTCTTCTCCTGATCCTCCCCTCTGGCGTACGACGTTGCCAGAATACTAATCACCGGTCCTTGGATTCATCATTATTATATCATTATAGCCAGGAGATGCTAAATGTGTTTGTGAATTAACGGTCAATTCCCGCTTGACTGACAGTTATTTGCTTGACAATCACAGGCTGACGGAATTGTGACAGCCACAGCCCTAGCCTCTAGTTTCGCCGGTAAAACTCCAGTACATGCTAAACTCTATTCATCCTTGATCATTAAATTACGTTGCAGAAG
The DNA here is from genome assembly GCF_034236695.1 of Oncorhynchus nerka. Taxonomy (NCBI): domain Eukaryota; kingdom Metazoa; phylum Chordata; class Actinopteri; order Salmoniformes; family Salmonidae; genus Oncorhynchus; species Oncorhynchus nerka. The sequence continues at coordinate 25,403,394 of NC_088420.1, forward strand.
ATGGGTCCTTTAATAGTATTGTAACTTCACTTCAGAAAATGTATTAAGATGGACAAAGAAAAACAAATGATATTTACAAAATGTACTTAATTGAAAGTGTCTGACTTACTCTAGACTATTTACTCAACAAGCAAGCAATGGAAAATACCGACTGAAACGTGCCTCTTCCAGCATACTCTGAAAGGTTGCTACCTCTGGAGATGGAAATGGTGAATTGTAAGCCATAATTATCTTTAAAAACTAGAGTAAAAGTGGTATTTAATACGAAACATCCCCTGAGAGACACTCTCAGCCACATCGGATGATGTAAATTGGGTCAGAGCCACACATGCCAGTGCATGAAAGCTATGCGATGTGTGAAGATGAAAAACATTTATTGAAGATCTAACCCCTCACACATGAAACATTTATAATGGAAATGTATTTGGACACAAAAGCAATTCACTTTGAAACAGAAAGAAAGAAAGAAATATATTCTCAGACAGGCTCCTTCAACAGCACAGAAAAATAGAAAAAGGGGGATGGAAAGAGAGGCTGGGAGGAGGGCTAAAAAGCCTCTAGACCTCTATTTATAACCATTCAGCCAGTGAACTGCCACATTCCAAATGCCAGAAGGCACTTTTAAAAACTTTTCATTCAATGCCTAATGTTGTTTTCATCTAAAAAGAAAAAGGTTAAAAGGAATACAGTAACAACTAAATTAACACTTCTTTAAGGAAAAAATTGTCTTGGACAGCCATTACAAAAACACAAAGGGGAATTAAAAACAAGTGTTGCATTTTGTAAAAAAAACTTTAATGAGAAATTGCTGATGTCTGAGCTGCACGTGGATTCCCCCCATTAGCACTTCAAGCACTACTGTCCCTTTCAGCAGCTAAGTGGGTCTGTGGGAGAATGGCCCGGGCCTCCATTAGGTGAAGCTGAAAAACCCTTGTGAAAAGAGCAGAACAAGACACACTTGTCAGCTGCTGGGAGCCTCTGGAAGCAGGGCTGCCACCAAAGTGTGCATCTGGTTCAGGGGTGGGGGCTGCGGAGGAAGACTAAGGGCCAGCCCCGCCAGCATTCTATGCTGCCATTGTCAGGTCCAGTGCAGGGGTCACGGTAGAGCACATGGGCGAGGGGCTCCCCTTGTCAGTCAGCACATTGGTTAGGTGTGCTGTGTTGTGAGAGGAGAGGCAGTGCTGCCCAACCCCCTCCTCTCTGAAGCGCTCCACCACTAGTCCTGCTCGGTTCCTGTTTCTCCCCCATCTGCTCTACACAGACGGAGAGAGTCAAGCAGGGGGGCTCTGGGCTGCAGGGTCCAGACTACAGACAAAATAAACAACTCTTCACCAGACAGAAAGTTAAGGAATGTAAGACTTCTGGCAACACTAGTGTGTGATGCTTATAGAAATGTGGCACTTAAATTAAACAGGTTATTACTTCGAGCTTTTCAGCGATGACTTCAATTGATATGCGCAGCATACATTATACAAATCGCGCAGGCGACTCTTGCTTCCCCATAGCTAACCAGTCACCACCAACCAGCCTTATAGTTTTGCTACCCTTGCCTGGTTAAGAAACAAGCTGCTTAACAAAATTAAAAACAGCCCAGCTATGTTTTTCTCCCCCCTTGAGTATAGAAAAGTAGTCTGTACTTGAATTTGTACCCTCCCACTTTCCCCACTTCATTTCATAGCCAGGTTCCATAGCCACGACGCCCTCTTTTCCCCAGAAAAAAACTGCTTGATTCTAGCCAATACATTCAAAAGATGTGACCCCAATACCGGCACAACGGTTTTCTTTTTTTCCTATCGTGCATTGGTGGGATGCATTTTACCATCATAAATCAAGTCCAAGTTTATTGGTCACGTAAACAGGTTTTGTCACGTTCTGACCTTAGTTCTTTTGTTATGTCTTTGTTTTAGTATGGTCAGGGCGTGAGTTGGGTGGGTTGTCTATGTTAGTTTTTCTATGATTTACTATTTCTGTGTTTGGCCTGGTATGGTTCTCAATCAGAGGCAGCTGTCAATCGTTGTCCCTGATTGAGAACCATATTTAGGGAGCCTGTTCTATTGTGTTTCGTGGGTGATTGTTTTCTGTTGTGTGTCTGCACCAGCCAGTACTGTTTTCAGTCGTTTCTCTTTGGTATTTTTTGTTATTTCCGTGTTCATTTTAATAAATATGGACACATACCACGCTGCACCTTGGTCCTCACCTTCTTCCACCAACAACGGCCATTACAGATTTGCAGATGTTATCACAGGTGCAGCAAAATGCTTGTGTTTGTAGCTGCAACCGTGCAGTAATACCTTGCAATAATACTTTAAAAAAAAACATACATGTAATCCAGAAATTATATTTTTTATATATGAGGAGTGCCTGGATACAGCCCTTAGCCGTGGTATATAGGCCATATACCACAAACCCTTGAGGTGCCTGATTGCTATTATAAACTGATTACCGACGTGGTATTGTTTTGCTATTGCGATGGCATCGAGTATCATTATACTAAACCTGGTACCGAAGTCAATATTCTGGTATCGTGACATGTGGACATGTGCCATCTATGGCCTCTCAGTGAGCTCAATATCTCAGCGGGAGCTCCCTAATCCCTGCTCATTCATCTCAGCCTGCACGTCTGACCCCCTTAATGAAAATCAACAGCTTCAGAGCATTTTAGCTAGGTAGGTCAAAATGATGTACAGTTCAACCAAGAGTTTGAGTGAATCTGTAAATGGAATGTCTTCTCCCTAGCCACCCCTTTCCCCTGCTGCCCTTCCAACTCTGGAGCTAGGGGCAGTTCATGCTTTCAGATACTGTGAACAATGCCCCTGCAGGGTGCTAGGCGACTGAGGCGAGCTAGGAAAACTATTCCCTGGGTTAACTTCCAAAGACTGATGGGGTCAGTCAAACATACTGCTCCTAAACAAGCAGAAACTAAAGGGAGTTCAATAGCCACTGGTAAAAGCATAGTTATGATGAGGGGAATATTCAACCAACAGGAGACACACACACACACACACACACACACATACACACAGAGAAGGAAAAGGAAAACAAACGTATTTCCATCAAGTCCTGTGTTAAACCTCATCTGGGAGGAGGCTCCGGCTCTTCCTGTATTTACATATTATATGGAGCGTGTGACTGGAGAAAAATGGCCACCATGGTATTCAACACCCAGGGACCTGTGCATGCAGGTAGACGATAAATCATACAATACAGTCAGAAACCTTGAAGACACACACAGCTATTCCTCTAAAGATATGATCACCCACCGCGCTCTCACATAGGAGGGGCCTAGATCAATTTCTATCCTCTTCAAATAATTCTGTCCTTCACATGGCTCCCCAAAAATAACAATATTGGGCAATATCAGTGTTTCAAAAAAGTAGGCTTTAAACAGAGGCAGTCAGGAAAGATGTACAGTATAAAGTCCTAGCCGTAAGAATACAAAAAAACGATAAAACTGCAGTGCATGTCTGACAGGAAATCTAGTGTTGCCTCTCCCGGTATTACATAAGAGCTCTCTCTCTGACATTCCTCTGTCGCTCACATGGGATCAATGGTCAGATAAATATCAGGCCACGGCTGCCTCACCTCATCTAAGAATGTGCTCCTGAAGCACTTCTCAACCTCCACAGACAACACAAACACACCAGACAACCTCAAATGAGGAGAATGAATGAGAGAACAACAAGTCCTAGGGAGATCTAAACTCAACTGCTTCCACAATCAACAGCATCAAACCATGATGGTAATAGTATAGTTGCACCATACACAACTATTTGATGCATAAGAAACACTTTTTTTTTTACTTACTTCAATTTTGTCCGTTTTGGCATCGCCCCAGTATAGTTTTCCTGCTTCATAGTCGATGGCTAAACCGTTGGGCCAACCCAGCGAGGTATTGAGCAGCACGAGACGGTCCATTCCATCCAGGTTAGCACGCTCTATTTTAGGCTTCTCCCCCCAGTCTGTCCAGTACATGTAACTGTGGAAAGAGTCCAGCACAGAATTAAAACCAAACAAAAATGCTTTAAGTGAGAATGGAGAAAAAAAAAAAAAACAGGTTTGGGTTAGTACATACGGAAAATCCATTTGAATATAAATGGATCTAAAATGGATTAACTATTTTTTTTTCTCAGCAACCTACACACAATACCCCATAATAACAAAGTGAAGACAGGTTTTTAGACATTTTTGAAAAAAACTAAATACCATATTTACATAAGTATTCAGAACCTTTGATATGAGACTCGAAATTGAGCTCAGGTGCATCCAGTTTCCATTGATCATCCTTGAGATGTTTCTACAACTTGACTGGAGTCCACCTGTGGTAAATTCATTTGATTGGACATGATTTGGAAAGGCACACACCTGTCTATATAAGGTCCCACAGTTGACAGTGCATATCAGAGCAAAAATCAAGCCATGAGGTCGAAGGAATTGTCCGTAGAGCTCCGAGACAGGATTGTGTCGAGGCACAGATCTGGGGAAGGGTACCAAAAACATTCTGGAAGAATGGAAGAAGTTTGGAACCATCAAGTCTCTTCCTAGAGCTGGCCTCCCATCCAAACTGAGCAGTTTGGGGAGAAGGTCCTTGGTCAGGGAGATGACCAAGAACCCGATGGTCACTCAAACAGAGCTCCAGAGTTCTTCTGTGGAGATGGGAGAACCTTCCAGAAGGACAACCATCTTTGCAGCACTCCACCAAATCAGGCCTTTATGGTAGAGTGGCCAGACAGAAGCCATTCCTCAGTAAAAGGCACGACACCCCCGCTTGGAGTTTGCCAAAAATAATCTTAGACCATGAGAAATTAGATTCTCTGGTCTGATTAAACCAATATTGAACTCTTTGGTCTGAATGCCAAGCGTCACGCCTGGAGGAAACCTGGCACCATCCCTATGTTGAAGCATGGTGTTTGCAGCATCAAGCTGTGGGGATGTTTTTCAGCGGCAGGGAATGAGAGATTAGTCAGGATCGAGGCAAAGATGAACAGTGCTAAGTACAGAGAGATCATTGATGAAAACCTGCTCCAGAGCACTTAGGACCTCAGACTGGTTAGAAGGTTCACCTTCCAACAGGATAACAACCATAAGCACACAGCCAAGACAACACAGCAGTGGCTTTGGGACAAGACTCTGAATGTCCTTGAATGGGACGGCCAGAGCCCGGAGTTGAACCCGATCGAACATCTCTGGAGAGACTTGAAAATAGCTGTGTAGCAACACTCCCCATCCAGGATCTGCAGAGAAGAATGGAAGAAACTCCCCAAATACAGGTGTGCCAAGCTTGTAGCGTCATACCCAAGAAGACTCGAGGCTGTAACCCCTGCCAAAGGTGATTCAACAAAGTACAGAGTAAAGGGTTTGATTACTCAATTACATTTTTATTAAATAATAAATTAGTTTGACACCGTTTGTAAGCTTTTACATGATATCAAACTCAACCGTTAATCTTTTCCAGTACAGCAGACATGGTTGTCTCATGGTATGGTGGGTCAACTTTGAGCACCTTTATCTCCTGAATGTTTTGGCATTCAGGTCTAAAGTCACTTTTCTGATCACTTCTTCAATGGGCACATATGTATGGAAGGTTTTGTTGAAATCAAAAGGAATGCTGTAAAAAAGTTACTGAGTTCAAATACATTCATTCAAATGTTTTGCTGAAATTAGTTAAATTGATTAAGCCACAAATCTACAATGGACACACGTACCCATTGACAGGGTCCAGCACAATGGCCCTTGGTTCATCCAGGTTCTCTGAGATCAGAATGCGGCGCGAGGTTCCGTTCAGCCTTGTAACCTCAATACGGTCAGTACCCGTATCCGTCCAGTAAAGGTTCCGGGCCACCCAATCCACCGCAATGCCATCTGGGTGGTTGATCTCCGTGGTGACCAGGGTCTGGGCATCGGTGCCGTCAATGCGGGAGCGGCGGATGGCTTTAACCTCGTCGTCTGTCCAGTACACATATCCATCCACAGGGTCATAGTCGATGGCGATGGCATGGCGGATGTCGTCCACTTGCAGAACGATGTCAGTGAAATCTGGGAGGTCCAGAGAAATCCTCCTCAGGTCAGTCCGCCTGGCCAGCAGTAGAACCTGCTCCGCACCTAGGGTAGAGAAGTGTATATAATTGGGAATGAGTGGGGAGAGAGCATAACATTCAACTAGCATGTGAAATAACAGCTTATTGGGAATTTATCAGAGGTTCTACATAGTCTTACCTGACAAGCATAAATTAATATGTTTTAGTAATGAACATATCAGGGGGCAATTTATAGTGTAACTTTAAAATCTTGATTTTATTTGTTTAGCTTATGAAAATAAAAAATGTTTTCACTTTTTCATTAAAAAAACGTGAGAAGAGGCTTTAGACAAGATTTTGAAACAAAGCCAAAAGACCAGATCTAAATATCCATTTCAAATGTCTTTAAGTTTAGCCTTTATCTAAAAGTGTATAAAGATGTTTTCCTTAGGGAACCAATACACGCAGTCAGTCAGGAAAGCTAAGGCCAGCTTCTTCAGGCAGAAGTTTGCATCCTGTAGCTCCAACTCCAAAAAGTTCTGGGACACTGTGAAGTCCATGGAGAACAAGAGCACCTCCTCCCAGCTGCCCACTGCACTGAGGCTAGGTAACACGGTCTCCACCGATAAATCCACGATTATCGAAAGCTTCAATAAGCACTTCTCAACGGCTGGCCATGCCTTCCGCCTGGCTACTCCAACCTCGGCCAACAGCTCCGCCCCCCCCCGCAGCTCCTCGCCCAAGCCTCTCCAGGTTCTCCTTTACCCAAATCCAGATAGCAGATGTTCTGAAAGAGCTGCAAAACCTAGACCCGTACAAATCAGCTGGGCTTGACAATCTGGACCCTCTATTTCTGAAACTATCTGCCGCCATTGTCGCAACCCCTATTACCAGCCTGTTCAACCTCTCTTTCATATCGTCTGAGATCCCCAAGGATTGAAAGCTGCCGCAGTCATCCCCTCTTCAAAGGGGGAGACACCCTGGACCCAAACTGCTATAGACCTATATCCATCCTGCCCTGCCTATCTAAGGTCTTCGTAAGCCAAGTCAACAAACAGGTCACTGACCATCTCGAATCCCACCGTACCTTCTCCGCTGTGCAATCTGGTTTCCGAGCCGGTCACGGGTGCACCTCAGCCACGCTCAAGGTACTAAACGATATCATAACCGCCATCGATAAAAGACAGTACTGTGCAGCAGTCTTCATCGACCTCGCCAAGGCTTTCGACTCTGTCAATCACCATATTCTTATCGGCAGACTCAATAGCCTCGGTTTCTCGGATGACTGCCTTGCCTGGTTCACCAATTACTTTGCAGACAGAGTTCAGTGTGTCAAATCGGAGGGCATGCTGTCCGGTCCTCTGGCAGTCTCTATGGGGGTGCCACAGGGTTCAATTCTCGGGCCGACTCTTTTCTCTGTATATATCAATGATGTTGCTCTTGCTGCGGGCGATTCCCTGATCCACCTCTACGCAGACGACACCATTCTATATACTTTCGGCCCGTCATTGGACACTGTGCTATCTAACCTCCAAACGAGCTTCAATGCCATACAGCACTCCTTCCGTGGCCTCCAACTGCTCTTAAACGCGAGTAAAACCAAATGCATGCTTTTCAACCGATCGCTGCCTGCACCCGCATGCCCGACTAGCATCACCACCCTGGATGGTTCCGACCTTGAATATGTGGACATCTATAAGTACCTAGGTGTCTGGCTAGACTGCAAACTCTCCTTCCAGACTCACATCAAACATCTCCAATCGAAAATCAAATCAAGAGTCGGCTTTCTATTCCGCAACAAAGCCTCCTTCACTCACGCCGCCAAGCTTACCCTAGTAAAACTGACTATCCTACCGATCCTCGATTTCGGCGATGTCATCTACAAAATGGCTTCCAACACTCTACTCAGCAAACTGGATGCAGTCTATCATAGTGCCATCTGTTTTGTCACCAAAGCACCTTATACCACCCACCACTGCGACTTGTATGCTCTAGTCGGCTGGCCCTCGCTACATATTCGTCGCCAGACCCACTGGCTCCAGGTCATCTACAAGTCCATGCTAGGTAAAGCTCCGCCTTATCTCAGTTCACTGGTCACGATGGCAACACCCATCCGTAGCACACGCTCCAGCAGGTGTATCTCACTGATCATCCCTAAAGCCAACACCTCATTTGGCCGCCTTTCGTTCCAGTACTCTGCTGCCTGTGACTGGAACGAACTGCAAAAATCGCTGAAGTTGGAGACTTTATCTCCCTCACCAACTTCAAACATCAGCTATCCGAGCAGCTAACCGATCGCTGCAGCTGTACATAGTCTATTGGTAAATAGCCCACCCTTTTTCACCTACCTCATTCCCATACTGTTTTTATACTGTTTTTTTATTTATTTATTTACTTTTCTGCTCTTTTGCACACCAATATCTCTACCTGTACATGACCATCTGATCATTTATCACCCCAGTGTTAATCTGCAAAATTGTATTATTCGCCTACCTCCTCATGCCTTTTGCACACATTGTATATAGACTGCCCATTTTTTTTCTACTGTGTTATTGACTTGTTAATTGTTTATTCCATGTGTAACTCTGTGTTGTCTGTTCACACTGCTATGCTTTATCTTGGCCAGGTCGCAGTTGTAAATGAGAACTTGTTCTCAACTAGCCTACCTGGTTAAATAAAGGTGAAATAAAAAAATTAAAATAAAAAGGGGAATCGTAGAATGGCTGAAATAGCAGCTGCATTTGGTCACTGGGGCCACACTCTGCAGAGGCAATTAGGTCCAATTTTTTCTTGCCTAAGCTCCTGTTTTAGCCATTTACGCTCCAGTACCCTTAAAACCAGCTGCAGACTACTGAAACCCAATCAGAAGGGTCATCCATCAGGGGTGACACCAATCAGTAATGACAGTGAAAAAATAGCCCTTCGTTTTCCATCAAGAAGAGAACAACGCTACGTATTTGATTTAAATTCGCTCCTCGGTCTGCTTCACATTTGACAAAGTGACAAGATGTCCCCTAAATCCACAACAAATGCCCTCCATTTAGCCACCCAAGTTAAACAAAGGAGGAGCGTGTATGCGTGCTTTAAAAAAAAACTTTACACAGCCCCCTCACCCCCACACACACTGCTTTCCTCCTAATAAGAGCTGATACAATGTTGTATTGTCTTACATTCTGTTTAGCTGTCAACACTGCTGGGGGTCTGTTTAATACTGTAGTCACTGAATACATATATGTTCTATCAGGCTGGGATAATTAACCCTCCGCTACCCTAACACACACACACAGGCCCTCTCTATGTTTTACTTGTGCCTCTGGAATGAAGGCTAAAAGAATAAGACTCATTGTTTCCTGGCCTGGGAATACACCGCCTCAATTTGGAAGAGTTATAAATTCAAATAGAGAGGCTGCGCTGCATCCCTGGCCTGGGAGAGGAGAGTCCTTTTTGGCTAATGAATGGGCTGTCGTTAACAGGACTGGTGCACATAGACAATAGTGTTTTCTGTCCCCTGCAGAGAGGGATGGGAACCAGGACTATGACAGCCTGAACCTGGGTTTCAGAATTAGGACTACCTTGGCTTGACGTTTAACTGGTACGTCCCAACAAATAAAATGACATTGTCACATGCGCCGTAAACAACAGCTGTAGACAAACAGTGAAATGCTTACTTACGGGTCCTTTAAAAAAATGCAGAGTTAAAGATAAGCTAAAGAAACAGGGCAGTATTGTCACGACTTCGGCCGAAAGTCGATGCCTCTCCTTGTTCCGGCGGTGTTCGATGTTGCCGGCCTTCTAGCCATCGCTGATCCATTTTTCATTTTCCATTTGTTTTTATCTCGTTTTGCCATGTGATTTTGGTTCGCCTGAATAAAAAGGCTCCGTGTGCTACCAAATACCTGCTCTCCTGCGCCTGACTTCCTTGCAGCCACTTACGCACACCTGACAAGTAAACGCGGGTAAAACAGCCTCCAATCAGGGCTGTCACTCCACAAACAAGGGTTGACCAAGAAAACCACAACAACTCAGTTTTTTTTTCTATCACCTTTATACACACACGAGGAGGGTTGTGGGTGGGGCCTCTCCTTAAGGCATCTGCGTGCTTCGGTTTAGCTGGTTCGGTTCGATCCGAACTAGTGTGCTCGCATACACGCATTGCTTGAAAAACGAGAAATAAGTGGAAAAAGTAGCGTTTGTCCTTCTTGAGACACCATAGCCAGTATACACCTCCTCAAAATTGTCAGAACTTCTCTTTTGCCGAGGACATCTTAGTCGTGCAATTTTACATCTAACTAAGATGTTTGGTACAGTATTTCTCAAGTGAAAAATGTATATTAAAACAAGTCATCTCACGACCACAGACTGAGGCTGGCACAAAGACAGCATTGAATGAGCTGTATTTCACCATAAGCAAGCAAGAAAATGCTCACCCAGAGGCGGCGATCCTAGTAGCCGTGGACATTAAATCAGGGAAACTTAAATCCGTTTTACCAAATTTCTATCAGCATGTTAAATGTGCAACCAGAGGGGAAGAAAACGCCGGACCACCTTTACTCCACACAGTGATGCACACAAAGCTCTCCCTCCCATTTGGCAAATTTGACCATAATTCTATCTTCCTGATTGCTGCTGACAATAAAAAAATTAAAGCAGGAAGCACCAGTGACTAGATCAATAAAAAGTGGTCTGATGAAGCAGATGCTACGCTACAGGACTGTTTTGCTAACAGACTGGAATATGATCCGGGATTCCTCCGATGGCATTGAGGAGTACACCACATCAGTCATTGGCTTCATCAATAAGGGCATCGATGAAGTTGTCCCCACAGTGACCGTACGTACAGTTGAAGTCGGAAGTTTACATACACTTAGGTTGGAGTCATTAAAACTCATTTTTCAACCACTCCACACATTTCTTGTTAACAAACTATAGTTTTGGCAAGTCAGTTAGGACATCAACTTTGTGCTTGACATAAGTACTTTTTCCAACAATTGTTTACAGACAGATTATTTCACTTATTTACTGTATCACAATTCTAGTGGGTCAGAAGTTCACATATACTAAGTTGATTGTGCCTTTAAACAGCTAGGAAAATTCCAGAAAATGATGTCATAGCTTTAGAAGCTTCTGATAGGCTAATTGACATAATTTGAGTCAATTGGAGGTGTACCTGTGGATGTATTTCAAGGCCTACCTTCAAACACAGTCCCTCTTTGCTTGACATCATGGAAAAATCAAAAGAAATCAGCCAAGACCTCAGAAAAAAAATTGTAGACCTCCACAAGTCTGGTTCATCCTTGGGAGCAATTTGCAAACGCCTGAAGGTACCACATTCATCTGTACATACAATAGTACGCAAGTATAAACACCATGGGACCACGCAGCTGTCATACCACTCAGGAGGAAGACGTATGCGGTCTCCTAGAGATGAACGTACTTTGGTGCGAAAAGTGCAAATCAATCCCAGAACAACAGCAAAGGACCTTGTGAAGATGCTGGAGGAAACAGGTACAAAAGTATCTATATCCACAGTAAAACGAGGCCCAGATCGACATAAACTGAAAGGCTGCTCAGCAAGGAAGAAGCCACTGCTCCAAAACCGCCATAAAAAAGCCAGACTACGGTTTGCAACTGCGCATGGGGACAAAGATTGTACTTTTTGGAGAAATGTCCTCTGGTCTGATGAAACAAAAAAAGAACTGTTTGGCCATAATGAACATCTTTATGTTTGGAGGGAAAAGGGGGAGGCTTGCAAGCCGAAGAACACCATCCCAAACGTGAAGCACGGGGGTGGCAGAATCATGTTGTGGGGGTGCTTTGCTGCAGGAGGGACTGTTGCACTTCACAAAATAGATGGCATCATGAAGCAGGAAATATCGAAGCAACATCAAGTAGAGGTCGACCGACTATGATTTTTCAATGCCGATACCGATTATAGGAGGACCAAAAAAAGCCGATACCGATTAATCTGAAGATTTTATTTATTTATTTGTAATAATGACGATTACAACAATACTGAATGAACACTTATTTTAACTTAATATAATACATCAGTAAAATCAATTTAGCCTCAAGTAAATAATGAAACATGTTCAATTTGGTTTAAATAATGCAAAAACAAAGTGTTGGAAAAGAAAGTAAAAGTGCAATATGTGCCATGTAAGAAAGCTAACGTTTAAGTTCCTTGCTCAGAACATGAGAACATATGAAAGCTGGCGGTTCCTTTTAACATGAGTCTTCAATGTTCCCAGGTAACAAGTTTTAGGTTGTAGGAATTATAGGACTATTTCTCTCTATACCATTTGTATTTCATTAACCTTTGACTATTGGATGTTCTTATAGGCAGTTTAGTATTGCTAGTGTAACAGTATAGCTTCCGTCCCTCTCCTCGCTCCTACCTGGGCTCGAACCAGGAACACAACGACAACAGCCACCCTCGAAGCAGCGTTACCCATGCAGAGCAAGGGAACCAACCACTCCAAGTCTCAGAGCGAGTGATGTTTGAAACGCTATTAGCGCGCACCCCGCTAACTAGCTAGCCATTTAACATTGGTTACACCAGCCTAATCTCCAGAGTTAATAGGCTTGAAGTCATAAACAGCTGCTGGCAAACGCACAAACGTGCTGTTTGAATGAATGCTTACAAGCCTGCTGCTGCCTACCATCGCTCAGTCAGACTGCTCTATCAAATCATAGACTTAATTATAATATGATAACACACAGAAATACGAACCTTAGGTCATTAATATGACCGAATCCGGAAACTATCATCTCGAAAACAATACGTTTATTTTTTCAGTGAAATACGGAACCGTTACGTATTTTATATAACGGGTGGCATCCATAAGTCTAAATATTCCTATTACATTGCACAACCTTCAATGTTATGTCATAATTACGTAATATTCTGGCAAATTAGGCGGCCCAAACTGTTGCATATACACTGACTCTGCGTGCAATGAACGCAAGAGAAGTGACACAATTTCACCTGATTAATATTGCCTGCTAACCTGGATATATTTTAGCTAAATATGCAGGTTTAAAAATATATACTTCTGTCTATTGATTTTATGAAAGGCATTGAGGTTTATGGTTTGGTACAAATTGGTATCGGTGCGATACGCACCGCATCGATTATATGCAACGCAGGACACGCTAGAAAAACTAGTAATATCATCAACCATGTGTAGTTAACTAGTGGTTATGATTGATTGTTTTTTATAAGATAAGTTTAATGTTAGCTAGCAACTTACCTTGGCTTACTGCATTCGCGTAACAGGCAGTCTCCGCGTGGAGTGCAATGTAATCAGGTGGTTAGAGCGTTGGACTAGTTAACTGTAAGGTTGCAAGATTGAATCCCCCGAGCTGACAAGGTCTGTCGTTCTGCCCCTGAACCCACCGAGGCAGTTAACCCACCGTTCCTAGGCCGTCATTGAAAATAAGAATGTGTTAACTGACTTGCCTAGTTAAATAAAGATTAAATAAAGGTGTAAAAAAATAAATAATAATAATCGTCCAATCGGTGTCCAAAAATACTGATTTCCGATTGTTATGAAAACTTGAAATCGGCCCCAATTAATCGGCCATTCCGATTAATCGGTCAACCTCTAATCTCAAGACATAAGTCAGGAAGTTAAAGCTTGGTCGCAAATGAGTCTTCCAAATGGACAATGACCCCAAGCATACTTCCAAAGTTCTGTGAAAATGGCTTAAGGACAACAAAGTCAAGGTATTGGAGTGGCCATCACAAAGCCCTGATCTCAATGCTATAGAAGATTTGTGGGCAGAAGTGAAAAAGCATGTGCGAGCAAGGAGGCCTAAAAACCTGACTCAGTTACACCAGCTCTGTCAGGGGGAATGGGCCAAAATTCACCCAACTTATTGTGGGAAGCTTGTGAAAGACTACCCGAAACGTTTGACTCAAGTTGAACAATTTAAAAGGCAATGCTACCAAATACTAATTGAGTGTATGTAAACTTCTTACCCACTGGGAATGTGATCAAAGAAATAAAAGCTGAAATAAATAATTCTCTCTACTATTATTCTGACATTTCACATTCTTAAAATAAAGTGGTGATCCTAACTGACTTAAGACATTGCATTTTTACTAGGATTAAATGCCAGTAATTGTGAAATACTGAGTTTAAATGTATTTGGCAAAGGTGTATGTAAACTTCCGACTTCAACTGTACATATTACCTCAACTAACCGGTGCCCCCGCACATTGACTCTGTACCGGTACCCCCCTGTATATTGTCTCGCTATTGTTATTTTACTGCTGCTTGGGCTTGCCTCAATTTTTAGGCCAAAAACCTCACAAAATGGAGTCATAATAAACACTACAAGACCAAAAGTAAGCGGACACCTGCTTGTCGAACATCTCATTCTAAAATCATGGGCATTAATATGGAGTTGGTGTCCCGTTTTGCTCCACTCTTCTGGGAAGGCTTTCCACTATATGTTGGAACATTGTTGCGTGGACTTACTTTCATTGAGCCACTAAAGCATTAGTGAGGTCGGCACTGATGTTGGGCCTGGTTCGTTGTCGGCGTTCCATTTCATCCTAAAGGTGTTTGATGGGGTTGAGGTCAGGGCTCTGTGCAGGCCAATCAAGTTCTTCCACACTGATCTCGACTAATCATTTCTGTATGGACCTCGCTTTGTTCACGAGGGCATTATCATGCTGAAACAGGAAAGGGCCTTCCTGTTGGAAGCACAGAATTGTCTAGAAAGTAATTGTATGCTGTTGCCTTTAAGATTTCCCTTCACTGGAACTAAGGGGTCTAGCCCGAACTATGAAAGAAAAACCCAAGACCATTATTCCTCCTCCACCAAACTTTACAGTTGGCACTATGCATTCGGGCAGATTAGCGTTCTCCTGGCATCCGCCAAACCCAGACTTGTCCATCAGACTGCCAGATGGTGAAGCGTGATTCATCATTCCAGAGAATGCATTTCCACTGATCCAGGGTCCAATGGCTTTACACCACTCCAACTGACGCTTGGTATTGCACATAGTGATCTTAGGCTTGTGTGCAGCTGCTCGGCCATGGAAACCCATTTCATGAAGCTCCGGACGAACAGCTATTGTGCTGACGTTGCTTCCAGAGGCAGTTCGTAACTTGGTAGTGAGTGTGGCAACCGAGGACAGACACTACGCGCTTCAGCACTCGGCGGTCCCATTCTGTGAGCTTTTGTGGCCTACAACTTCGCGGCTGAGCCATTCCTGCTCCTAGACGTTTCCACTTCACAATAACAGCACTTACAGTTTACCGGGGCAGATCTAGCAGGGCAGAAATTTGACCAACTGACTTGTTGAAAAGCTGGCATCCTATAACGGTGCCAAGTTGAAAGGCACTGAGCTCTTCAGTGAGGCCATTCTACTGCCAGTGTTTGTCTATGGAGATTGCATGGCTGTGCACGATTTTATACACCGTCAGCAACGGGTTGGCTGATATAGCAGAATCCACAAATTTTGAAGGGGTGTCCACATACTTTTGTATATATAGTGTATGAACAAACTGTTTCAGATGGGAAACATGTGGATGCCTTAAGTCATGGGCAGGAGGGGTTAAGAGATCAGACCCTCCAGAGAGAGAGCGAGACCATAGCAGAGGGAATGTTAAACACACCCTGGGGCAAGTCAAATAAACAGGTTTCATGAGCCCGGGCCGTAACCACTACACACACAAACGGAGCAGTGACCTGATTAGGCCTGGCTACCTACGTAATGTCTCTCTGCCCAGAAGCAAGGCAATGAGATTGGAGTAGCAGAGCAAGGAGAATGACAGCAGCAGAAACATAACAATGCAAAAAAAGAGGAGGTCCAACCTTCCTGTCTCATATGTGGTCTTTGGTAAACTCTGGAAAGTAGGGAATGTGCAGAGAGGAAGGGTGGAGTGCTATGCTTCTAGCCTAAATGTAGCTGTCTGTATGTGAGAGAAATAGAAATGAAGAGCAAACGGCAGGGTAAATTGTGCATTCAGAAGCTTGCCATCTGTCAGAGATTAGGTCTCTGTCATGGCTCTCTGGTTAGGCATGCTAATGTTTTGACGAGGAACAGGATGCCAATGCACCCAAGACAAATGTCTCAATTGAACGACTGTATACATTTTTTTTCTCCACAAAATGTTATGCTTAATTACATAGTTATGAAATTAAAAGTAGAGCTTTGTCTTATTTCCTAATCTAGTTAAAGAAAAATGGGACAAAATGACATTTGACACGATAACATGAAATTATTAAGAGCAGCTCTGCAGTTCAATAGGCCTAATGCAAGACAGTCCAAAACTAAAATCACCTCAGGAATGTCAATAATGTCCCATACACCAGATGGGAATGTCTGTGAAACCACAATACATGTACAGTAGCATAAGCAAAGGGAGTTATCACTGAGGGGGTACTGTATGGGCCGAGTCTCAAATGGCACCTTATTTCCTATATAATGCACTACTTTTGACCATTCAGGGCCCATAGAACTCTGTTCGAAAGTAGTGCACTGTATAGGGAATAGGGTGCCATTTGGGACGCATAGTGCCCCCTATAAAAGACTGAGTAGCTAGTAACCCACACCAGATGATGGTCTAGATGGTCACAGACAGCTAGTCTCTTACCTGGGCGACAGGTCTTCCCATCCTCCTTGAGCTTGACTCCAGTGGGGCATGCACAGCTGTAAAAGGGTTGCATGGGCGACAGCAGGCACAGGTGGGAGCAGCCTCCATTGCTGTCGCTGCATGGGGTATGGACTGTGGGCGCAATGAGCAATGTCAGAAGAGATAACACAGGTGGGGTCCTTTCAGTTTCACTGATTAAGACCGAAATCCACACTGCAAACACCCATCAGTCCCTCCAGAATTTTGTTTGGATTTTTTGTGATATTTGCGGGAAAAGTTAAGGACTTTGCTGCATCAATTTTGACGTTTTCAAATGATTTTGTCCAAATTCTCACGAAAATCCACTGACTAGGGAAAGTTGATGTGTAGCTTGACTGAAACATATGCGATTGGTTAAAATTGCAAGCCCTCTTTTTGTACTGCGGTGATGGGTCAGTTTTAGGCGATAATATTGTGATGATTTGAATGTTTTATGCAGAAACATTGCAGTGATTGGTCAAATTTGCAAGCCCACGCATAATATGCAGGAAATTGATGATTCAACAAAAACAATTATATCACAGAATCGCATAATCCTGGAGGGTCTGATCTAGTCATATGCATTGGTGTATATTCAGAGAACCATTTTCACAACATAACAATTGATGAAGAATTTGGGAAGACTAAAAACGAAACCAAAGAAAAACATTTTCAAACAAGACCAACATTGATATTTCCCTCCACAATAAAATCACTGCTTGGACAATAGCTGTGCCATAAAGTTTGATATCATGTGGTGAGATTTTCCTTGTCTACTCTCAGCATGGCACTACAGAGCTACAGAACCCAGTGGCTGGCACAGCAGAGCAGCAAACACCAACCCCCTCCCCTTCACACAGCACTACAGGCTGATTACAACAAGGCTACATTCAAACTACTCAAACTCCTCTCACACACACAGTCTAAAAAAAGCCAATACATTTTTGGATTTGATTTATGGAGGCTTGATATACAGGTAAGGTGATGATTTATTGGCCAATGTTTAGATTTTTTATTTTATTTAACTAGGCAAGTCAGTTAAGAACAAATTCTTAATCACAATGACTACCTACTAGGGAATAGCAGGTTAACTGCCTTGTTCAGGGGCAGAATTACAGATTTTTACCTTGTCAGCTTTTTACCAACACTCTAACCACTAGGCTACCTCCTCAATTTCCATGTCATTTACTCAAAAAATCTAACCCTTCTTTCTCTACATCCCCTGCCCTCCCCACACTCCTGGAGAGAAGCAAACCACCATAATGGTGGAGTTCTTTATCATTCATTCCCCAAACAAACACACACAATAACTGGCGCACCAATGTTTACACACTGCCAAAGTAATCAGTTTGTCACTTCCAGTCTCAACACACACCCACGCACGCATACACACATGCCACGGAGATGGGAATCATAGCGTGCTGGAACATCGCTGTTTCTGCACAGCACAGACGTTTATTTGTCCAGCCAGGAATGTCAGACATTTGAAAACGTTCATTTCTTGACAGATTAATTGTATACCATGACCCCATTTTACTGTGTATGGACACTAACTGTCCATCAGGTCAGTCTAAAAAATATCCTTGCAAAACAAAGGCAATCTGTTATGTTGTGCATAAGAAAACTAAGAGTACTGGGGGGACATTCATGTGTACTTAACATTAACATATTGCACAGATTGAACTGAAAAGGCACTACATACAGTCTGGTTGTCTGATTGATTTTATTGTTGTGTCATGCATCTTTACAAACCCCAGCCCACATGGGCTTATTAAACATGATCTGCTTTATCCAAACAAGATGATCATACATGAACACACACATTTATGTAGGCTGTCTAATAGGACACATCATTAGTTATTGTCTGGCTGGCTGTCTAATAGGACACATCATTAGTTATTGTCTGGCTGGCTGTCTAATAGGACACATCATTAGTTACTGTCTGGCTGGCTGTCTATCTGGACCCAGCACTAGTTACTGTCCGGCTGGCTGTCTAATAGGACACATCATTAGTTATTGTCTGGCTGGCTGTCTATCTGGACCCAGCACTAGTTACTGTCTGGCTGGCTGTCTATCTGGACCCAGCACTAGTTATTGTCTGGCTGGCTGTCTATCTGGACCCAGCACTAGTTACTGTCTGGCTGGCTGTCTATCTGGACCCAGCAATAGTTACTGTCTGTCAGGCTGTCTATCTGGACCCAGCACTAGTTACTGTCTGGATGGCTGTCTATCTGGACCCAGCACTAGTTACTGTCCGGCTGGCTGTCTATCTGGACCCAGCACTAGTTACTGTCCGGCTGGCTGTCTATCTGGACCCAGCACTAGTTACTGTCCGGCTGGCTGTCTATCTGGACCCGGCACTAGTTACTGTCCGGCTGGCTGTCTATCTGGACCCGGCACTAGTTACTGTCTGGCTGGCTGTCTATCTGGACCCAGCACTAGTTACTGTCTGGCTGGCTGTCTATCTGGACCCAGCACTAGTTACTGTCCGGCTGGCTGTCTATCTGGACCCAGCACTAGTTACTGTCTGGCTGGCTGTCTATCTGGACCCAGCACTAGTTGCTGTCTGTCTGGCTGTATATCTGGACCCAGCACTAGTTACTGTCTGGCTGGCTGTCTATCTGGACCCAGCACTAGTTACTGTCTTGCTGGCTATCTGGACCCAAAATGAGTTACAGTCTGTATGGACCCAGCATTAGTTACTGTCTAACTGTCTGCCTGAACCCTGCATTAGTTACTGTCTGGCTGTATGTCTGGACCCAGCATTAGTTACTGTCTGGCTGTCTGTCTGGACCCAGCATTAGTTATTGTCTTGCTGGCAATCTGTCTGAACCCAAAATGAGTTACAGTCTGTCTGGACCCAGCATTAGTTACTGTCTGTCTGGACCCAGCATTAGTTACTGTGTGGCTGTCTGTCGATCTATCTGGACCCAGCATGAATTACTGTGTGGCTGTCTATCTGTCTGAACCCAGCATTAGTTACTGTCTGGCTGTCTATCTGTCTGAACCCAGCATTAGTTACTGTCTGGCTGTCGATCTGTCTGGACCCAGCACTAGTTACTGTCAGGCTGTCGATCTGTCTGGACCCAGCACTAGTTACTGTCAGGCTGTAGTTCTATCTGGATCCAGCACTAGTTACTGTCAGGCTGTCGTTCTATCTGGACCCAGCACTAGTTACTGTCAGGCTGTAGTTCTATCTGGACCCAGCACTAGTTACTGTCAGGCTGTCGTTCTATCTGGACCCAGCACTAGTTACTGTCAGGCTGTCGTTCTATCTGGACCCAGCACCAGTTACTGTCAGGCTGTAGTTCTATCTGGACCCAGCACTAGTTACTGTCTGGCTGTCTATCTATCTATCTGAACCCAACACTAGTTACTGTCTGGCTGTCTATCTATCTGAACCCAACACTAGTTACTGTCTGGCTGTCTATCTATCTATCTCAACCCAACACTAGTTACTACATGGCTGTCTATCTATCTGAACCCAACACTAGTTACTGTCTGGCTCTCTATCTATCTATCTGAACCCAACACTAGTTACTGTCTGGCTGTCTATCTATCTATCTGAACCCAACACTAGTTACTGTCTGGCTGTCTATCTATCTGAACCCAACACTAGTTACTACCTGGCTGTCTATCTATCTGAACCCAACAATAGTTACTGTCTGGCTGTCATTCTATCTGGACCTAGCAGTAGATACTGTCTGACTCTCTAGCTGTACCCATCAGTAGTTACTGTCTGGACTGTCTATCTGGGCCCAGCAGTACTTACTATCTGGCTGTCTATCTGGACCCAGCAGCAGTTACTGTCAGGCTGTAGTTCTATCTGGACCCAGCACTAGTTACTGTCAGGCTGTCTATCTATCTGAACCCAACACTAGTTACTACCTGGCTGTCTATCTATCTGAACCCAACACTAGTTACTGTCTGGCTGTCTATCTATCTATCTGAACCCAACAATAGTTCCTGTCTGGCTGTCTATCTATCTATCTGAACCCAACACTAGTTACTGTCTGGCTGTCTATCTATCTGAACCCAACACTAGTTACTGTCTGGCTGTCTATCTATCTATCTGAACCCAACACTAGTTACTACCTGGCTGTCTATCTATCTGAACCCAACAATAGTTACTGTCTGTCTGGCTGTCTATCTGGACCTAGCACTAGTTACTGTCAGGCTGTCTATCTGGACCCAGCAGCAGTTACTGTCTATCTGGACCCGGCAGCAGTTACTGTCTATCTGGACCCAGCAGCAGTTACTGTCTATCTGGACCCAGCAGCAGTTACTGTCTATCTGGACCCAGCAGCAGTTACTGTCTATCTGGACCCAGCAGCAGTTACTGTCTATCTGGACCCAGCAACAGTTACTGTCTATCTGGACCCAGCAGCAGTTACCGTCTCGACTGTCTATCTGAACCCAGCAACAGTTACTGTCTCGACTGTCTATCTGAACACAGCAGTAGTTACTGTCTGGACTGTCTATCTGGACCCAGCAATAGTTACTGTCTGTCTGGCTGTCTATCTGGACCTAGCACTAGTTACTGTCAGGCTGTCTATCTGGACCCAGCAGCAGTTACTGTCTATCTGGACCCGGCAGCAGTTACTGTCTATCTGGACCCAGCAGCAGTTACTGTCTATCTGGACCCAGCAGCAGTTACTGTCTATCTGGACCCAGCAGCAGTTACTGTCTATCTGGACCCAGCAACAGTTACTGTCTATCTGGACCCAGCAGCAGTTACCGTCTCGACTGTCTATCTGAACCCAGCAACAGTTACTGTCTCGACTGTCTATCTGAACCCAGCAGTAGTTACTGTCTGGACTGTCTATCTGGACCCAGCAACAGTTACTGTCTATCTGGACCCGGCAACAGTTACTGTCTGGACTGTCTATCTGGACCCAGCAGCAGTTACTGTCTGGACTGTCTATCTGGACCCAGCAGCAGTTCCTGTCTATCTGGACCCAGCAGCAGTTCCTGTCTATCTGGACCCAGCAGCAGTTACTGTCTATCTGGACCCAGCAGCAGTTACTGTCTATCTGGACCCAGTAACAGTTACTGTCTATCTGGACCCAGCAACAGTTACTGTCTGGACTGTCTATCTGTACCCAGCAACAGTTACTGTCTCGACTGTCTGTCTGGACCCAGCAGTACTTACTATCTGGCTGTCTATCTGAACCCAGCAGCAGTTACTGTCTGGACTGTCTATCTGGACCCAGCAGCAGTTACTGTCTGGACTGTCTATCTGAACCCAGCAGTAGTTACTGTCTGGACTGTCTATTTGGACCCAGTAGCAGTTACTGTCTATCTGTACCCAGCAACAGTTACTGTCTATCTGGACCCAGCAACAGTTACTGTCTATCTGTACCCAGCAACAGTTACTGTCTATCTGGACCCAGCAACAGTTACTGTCTATCTGTACCCAGCAACAGTTACTGTCTGGATGTCTATCTGGACCCAGCAGCAGTTACTGTCTGGACTGTCCATCTGGACCCAGCAGCAGTTACTGTCTGGACTGTCTATCTGGACCCAGCAGTACTTACTATCTGGTTGTCTATCTGAACCCAGCAGCAGTTACTGTCTGGACTGTCTATCTGGACCCAGCAGCAGTTACTGTCTGGACTGTCTATCTGAACCCAGCAGTAGTTACTGTCTGGACTGTCTATTTGGACCCAGTAGCAGTTACTGTCTATCTGTACCCAGCAACAGTTACTGTCTATCTGGACCCAGCAACAGTTACTGTCTATCTGTACCCAGCAACAGTTACTGTCTATCTGGACCCAGCAACAGTTACTGTCTATCTGTACCCAGCAACAGTTACTGTCTGGATGTCTATCTGGACCCAGCAGCAGTTACTGTCTGGACTGTCCATCTGGACCCAGCAGCAGTTACTGTCTGGTTGTCTATCTGAACCCAGCAGTAGTTACTGTCTGGACTGTCTATCTGGACCCAGCAGCAGTTACTGTCTATCTGTACCTAGCAACAGTTACACTCTATCTGGACCCAGCAGCAGTTACTGTCTGGACTGTCTATCTGGACCCAGCAGCAGTTACTGTCTGGACTGTGTATCTGGACCCAGCAGCAGTTACTGTCTATCTGGACCCAGCAACAGTTACTGTCTATCTGGACCCAGCAGCAGTTCCTGTCTATCTGGACCCAGCAGCAGTTCCTGTCTATCTGGACCCAGCAGCAGTTCCTGTCTATCTGTACCCAGCAACAGTTACACTCTATCATGACCCAGCAGTAGTTACTGTCTGGACTGTCTATCTGGACCCAGCAGCAGTTACTGTCTATCTGTACCCAGCAACAGTTACACTCTATCTGGACCCAGCAGCAGTTACTGTCTGGACTGTCTATCTGGACCCAGCAGCAGTTACTGTCTGGACTGTCTATCTGAACCCAGCAACAGTTACTGTCTGGACTGTCTATCTGGACCCAGCAGTAGTTACTGTCTGGACTGTGTATCTGGACCCAGCAGCAGTTACTGTCTATCTGGACCCAGCAACAGTTACTGTCTATCTGGACCCAGCAGCAGTTCCTGTCTATCTGGACCCAGCAGCAGTTCCTGTCTATCTGGACCCAGCAGCAGTTCCTGTCTATCTGGACCCAGCAGCAGTTACTGTCTATCTGGACCCAGCAACAGTTACTGTCTATCTGTACCCAGCAACAGTTACTGTCTATCTGGACCCAGCAACAGTTACTGTCTATCTGTACCCAGCAACAGTTACTGTCTGGATGTCTATCTGGACCCAGCAGCAGTTACTGTCTGGACTGTCCATCTGGACCCAGCAGCAGTTACTGTCTGGACTGTCTATCTGGACCCAGCAGTACTTACTATCTGGTTGTCTATCTGAACCCAGCAGCAGTTACTGTCTGGACTGTCTATCTGGACCCAGCAGCAGTTACTGTCTGGACTGTCTATCTGAACCCAGCAGTAGTTACTGGCTGGACTGTCTATTTGGACCCAGTAGCAGTTACTGTCTATCTGTACCCAGCAACAGTTACTGTCTATCTGGACCCAGCAACAGTTACTGTCTATCTGTACCCAGCAACAGTTACTGTCTATCTGGACCCAGCAACAGTTACTGTCTATCTGTACCCAGCAACAGTTACTGTCTGGATGTCTATCTGGACCCAGCAGCAGTTACTGTCTGGACTGTCCATCTGGACCCAGCAGCAGTTACTGTCTGGTTGTCTATCTGAACCCAGCAGTAGTTACTGTCTGGACTGTCTATCTGGACCCAGCAGCAGTTACTGTCTATCTGTACCTAGCAACAGTTACACTCTATCTGGACCCAGCAGCAGTTACTGTCTGGACTGTCTATCTGGACCCAGCAGCAGTTACTGTCTGGACTGTGTATCTGGACCCAGCAGCAGTTACTGTCTATCTGGACCCAGCAACAGTTACTGTCTATCTGGACCCAGCAGCAGTTCCTGTCTATCTGGACCCAGCAGCAGTTCCTGTCTATCTGGACCCAGCAGCAGTTCCTGTCTATCTGTACCCAGCAACAGTTACACTCTATCATGACCCAGCAGTAGTTACTGTCTGGACTGTCTATCTGGACCCAGCAGCAGTTACTGTCTATCTGTACCCAGCAACAGTTACACTCTATCTGGACCCAGCAGCAGTTACTGTCTGGACTGTCTATCTGGACCCAGCAGCAGTTACTGTCTGGACTGTCTATCTGAACCCAGCAACAGTTACTGTCTGGACTGTCTATCTGGACCCAGCAGTAGTTACTGTCTGGACTGTGTATCTGGACCCAGCAGCAGTTACTGTCTATCTGGACCCAGCAACAGTTACTGTCTATCTGGACCCAGCAGCAGTTCCTGTCTATCTGGACCCAGCAGCAGTTCCTGTCTATCTGGACCCAGCAGCAGTTCCTGTCTATCTGGACCCAGCAGCAGTTCCTGTCTATCTGGACCCAGCAACAGTTACTGTCTATCTGGATCCAGCAGCAGTTACTGTCTATCTGGACCCGGCAGCAGTTACTGTCTATCTGGACCCGGCAGCTGTTACTGTCTATCTGGACCCGGCAGCAGTTCCTGTCTATCTGGACCCGGCAGCAGTTCCTGTCTATCTGGACCCAGCAGCAGTTCCTGTCTATCTGGACCCAGCAGCAGTTCCTGTCTATCTGTACCCAGCAACAGTTACACTCTATCTGGACCCAGCAGTAGTTACTGTCTGGACTGTCTATCTGGACCCAGCAGTACTTACTATCTGGTTGTCTATCTGAACCCAGCAGTAGTTACTGTCTGGACTGTCTATCTGGACCCAGCAGCAGTTACTGTCTATCTGTACCCAGCAACAGTTACTGTCTATCTGGACCCAGCAGCAGTTCCTGTCTATCTGGACCCAGCAGCAGTTCCTGTCTATCTGGACCCAGCAGCAGTTCCTGTCTATCTGGACCCAGCAGCAGTTCCTGTCTATCTGGACCCAGCAACAGTTACTGTCTATCTGGATCCAGCAGCAGTTACTGTCTATCTGGACCCGGCAGCAGTTACTGTCTATCTGGACCCGGCAGCTGTTACTGTCTATCTGGACCCGGCACCAGTTACTGTCTATCTGGACCCAGCAGCAGTTACTGTCTATCTGGACCCAGCAGCAGTTACTGTCTATCTGGACCCAGCAGCAGTTACTGTCTATCTGGACCCAGCAGCAGTTACTGTCTGGACTGTCTATCTGGACCCAGCAACAGTTACTGTCTCGACTGTCTATCTGAACCCAGCAACAGTTACAGTCTCGACTGTCTATCTGAACCCAGCAGTAGTTACTGTCTGGACTGTCTATCTGGACCCAGCAACAGTTACTGTCTATCTGGACCCGGCAACAGTTACTGTCTGGACTGTCTATCTGGACCCAGCAGCAGTTACTGTTTATCTGGACCCAGCAACAGTTACTGTCTGGACTGTCTATCTGTACCCAGCAACAGTTACTGTCTCGACTGTCTGTCTGGACCCAGCATTACTTACTATCTGGTTGTCTATCTGAACCCAGCAGTAGTTAAGGTCTGGACTGTCTATCTGGACCCAGCAGCAGTTACTGTCTGGACAGTCTATCTGGACCCAGCAGCAGTTACTGTCTGGACAGTCTATCTGGACCCAGCAGCAGTTACTGTCTGGACAGTCTATCTGGACCCAGCAGCAGTTACTGTCTGGACTGTCTATCTGGACCCAGCAGTACTTACTATCTGGTTGTCTATCTGAACCCAGCAGTAGTTACTGTCTGGACTGTCTATCTGGACCCAGCAGCAGTTACTGTCTATCTGTACCCAGCAACAGTTACTGTCTATCTGGACCCAGCAGCAGTTACTGTCTGGACTGTCTATCTGGACCCAGCAGCAGTTACTGTCTGGACTGTCTATCTGGACCCGGCAGCAGTTACTGTCTATCTGGACCCGGCAGCAGTTACTGTCTATCTGGATCCAGCAGCAGTTACGGTCTATCTGGATCCAGCAGCAGTTACTGTCTATCTGGATCCAGCAGCAGTTACTGTCTATCTGGACCCAGCAGCAGTTACTGTCTATCTGGACCCAGCAGCAGTTACTGTCTATCTGGACCCAGCAGCAGTTACTGTCTATCTGGACCCAGCAGCAGTTACTGTCTATCTGGACCCAGCAACAGTTACTGTCTATCTGGACCCAGCAGCAGTTACTGTCTGGACTGTCTATCTGAACCCAGCAACAGTTACTGTCTCGACTGTCTATCTGAACCCAGCAGTAGTTACTGTCTGGACTGTCTATCTGAACCCAGCAACAGTTACTGTCTCGACTGTCTATCTGAACCCAGCAGTAGTTACTGTCTGGACTGTCTATCTGGACCCAGCAACAGTTACTGTCTATCTGGACCCAGCAACAGTTACTGTCTATCTGGACCCAGCAACAGTTACTGTCTGGACTGTCTATCAGGACCCAGCAGTACTTACTATCTGGCTGTCTATCAGAACCCAGCACTTGGATGTCCATGGGGGAGTAGATTCCACTGAGTATCTCCCTCCTCTTGTCTCCAGTGTGTTTGTTGCAGGCGTGGATGGAGCGGGTCTGCCAGTCTGTCCAGTAGAGAGTCTCGTCTGACAGGGTGAGGGCAAACGGGTGGGTGAGGGTGCCCTCCACCACAGTCTCCCTGTGAATTCAACATATATTTACAGATCAAAATACTGTTTTTATCTTTAATGCATGACAGTTCAAAACTAACCACCCAAAAACAACCGAGAGCCCCTTGGTTGGGATCTCTGTGAGACCCTAAAGCAGATCTGTTATAACACGTAGCTTTCAGGAGCCGCTTCAAGCCTTTTCCAGGAGGAAATAAAACAAATCAGGTTGTCAGACTTTAATGGAGCATCTGGTACACTCTTTAGAAGGGGAACGATTGCACTAATGGTACAGCTGTCCTGATTCAGAAAGGAAGTCAGTCAGAGCAGAACAGCATAGTGCAACCCCATCCATTAGTACAGCACTCTGCTCCCTTCTGCTCCAGCAGACAACACAGTCAGGCCGGTGACTACATACAGTTGAAGTCGTAAGTTTACATACACGTAGGTTGTCATTAAAACTCGTTTTTCAACCACTCCACAAATTTCTTGTTAATAAACTATAGTTTTGGCAAGTCGATTAGGACATCTACTTTGTGCATGACACAATTAATTTTTCCAACAATTGTTTACAGACAGATTATTTCACTTATAATTCCCTGTATCAGAATTCCAGTGGGTCAGACGTTTACATACACTAAGTTGACTGTGCCTTTAAACAGCTTGGAAAATTCCAGATATTATGTCAGGGCTTTAGAAGCTAGGACCTCCACAAGTCTGGTTCATCCTTGGGAGCAATTTCCAAACGCCTGAAGGTACCACGTTCATCTGTACAAACAATAGTATGCAAGTATAAACACCATGGAACCATGCGGCCGTCATACCGCTCAGGAAGGAGACGAGTTCTGTCTCCTACAGATGAATGTACTTTGGTGCGAAAAGTGCAAATAAATCCCAGAACAACAGCAAAGGACCTTGTGAAGATGCTGGAGGAAATTGGTACAAAGGTATCTATAGCCACAGTAAAATGAGTCCTATATCGACATAACCTGAAAGACTGCTTATCAAGCCATAAAAAAAGCCATAATGACCATCGTTATGTTTGGAGGAAAAAGGGGGAGTCTTGCAAATCGAAGAACACCATCCCAACCGTGAAGCACGGGGGTGGCAGCATCATGTTGTGGGGGTGCTTTGCTGTAGGAGGGACTGGTGTACTTCACAAAATAGATGGCATCATGAGGTAGGAAAATGATGTGGATATATTGAAGCAACATCTCAAGACATCAGTCAGGAAGTTAAAGCTTGGTCGCAAATGGGTCTTTCAAATGGACAATGACCCCAAGCATACTTCCAAAGTTGTGGCAAAATGGCTTAAGGACAAAGTCAAGGTATTGGAGTGGCCATCACAAAGCCCTGACCTCAATCCCATAAAAAATTGGTGGGCAGAACTGAAAAAGTGTGTGCAAGCAAGGAGGCCTACAAACCTGACTATGTTACACCAGAATCTTGTGGAGGGTCTAGCTAAAATGTTTGACCCAAGTTAAACAATTTAAAGGCAATGCTACCAAATACTAATTGAGTGCATGTAAACGTCTTACCCACTGGGAATGTGATGAAAGAAATAAAAGCTGAAATAAATCAATCTCTCTACTATTATTCTGACATTTCACATTCTTAAAATTAAGTGGTGATTGATCCTAACTGTCCTAAAACAGGGAATTTATACTAGGATTAAATGTCAGGAATTGTGAAAAACTGAGTTTAAATGTATTTGGCTAAGGTGTATGTAAACTTCCGACTTCAACTGTTGGTTGGTAAGGGATCCATTTCCAGAGGGATAGAGGGTGACAGCATGTTCTCCCCAAAACGTTAATAGTGTTTGAAGAACTTGGTTGGGAAGAGAAGAAATGTATTACATCCCGATTTCACAGCTATTTCGCATTTGACGTACTTGGAAGTTGGACATGTGTGTGTTTGAAGCCATTTAAAACATACTGTAAACTGCTCCATTAATCAGACGTCTCAAGAATGTGCACATGAAAAGCAAAACCTCTCGCTTTAACACAGAGAATAGGTAAATGCTAACAGAAACTACTTCTGGGATGAAGTTTACATTTCTCCGTAAAAGTGCTTATGATAATTCCGACCAACTTCAACAATGGAGTACCATTACTGGAGGTCAATTATGCAATTCAACTGTCTCTTGCCAATTGGAAAATTCTACCATGGTGCATCTTATTCGTATCCTCAATCTCAAATTGGGAAATCGTTTCCTGAGCAACTTATACACAAACTCTAAGGGCAATACAACTGCATTGGTCTTGAGAAAACAACCTCCCTCATTCTACATCCTGTTGAAAGTGGTCTATTGTCTAAACAAGAAAATGTAAACATGCCATACCTCTTTATTAATATTGCCATTAAAGCTCAATTACACAAAGAAAAGTCAATCTTTGCCCCGAGGGCCCCAATCACAACCATAATGCCAAGTCAGATAGGGTTACAACAGTATGGCGGAGATGTAATTTCCAGTTTAGAGAACCACACAGAGGGAGGGATCACAACTGGGCCTACGTGCAGAGCCAATGTTTAGATTGGGGCCTCCAGATTCAAATGTGTTTGGATTGGAGGTTTCATCCATACCATCCTCTGAAATTAAGTTCAGCCCAGTGCCATAGTTCAGTCTGGTATCCCTGGCTGTTTTTCCACTAAGGGTGTAAAAAACAATAATGAGAAGAACAGGGAGAGAGGGAGAAAATGTGTGCTCGAGAGAGAAGACCAACTAACCGTGAGGAGCCGTCCAGGTTGGCTCTGTGTATGAAGCTCAGCTTGGCGTCTGCCCAGTACAGTTTCTGTTCGTCCAGGTCAATGGTGAGGCCATTGGGCCAATAGATGTCCACCTCCACGATGATCTTCCTGTTGCTTCCGTCCATCCCTGCCCTCTCGATGCGAGGCTCCTCCCCCCAGTCTGTCCAGTACATATAGCTGGAAAAGAATTGTGTCAAAATCACAACCAATCTGATCAGGCCAAACAAACCCACCCACATAACCACATCTGATACCTATGAAAGAAAAGTCCGACAAATGGTAGGGTTTTATTTTTACTGGGCAAGTCTTGTGGTTGGAGCCAAATGCAGCTGGAAACAAACTAGACAAAACACCCAGCAAAACACAGAGTGAGTCTTATCAGTGGTGCTCTACAACGGGCTTGAAAGTTGAAACCTTTTTTCTACTTATCCTCATGTTAAAACCACAGATGCTGGCGAACATACGCATGCACAAACACACACAAATTCACATGTCTACAGGTCCTCTGACAAAGCCAGATATATATCTTAAAATTTGCCAGATCTCCAAGCTGTCTGCATGTTGTGCCCAGAATAGCTGCAGTCGCTTCAATGTGCACTACATTGAAAGCAGGCATGCTAAATTTCTATTCATAGACAGCTATGGAGGTGGATGGGCGGGGAAGGCCACCAGCAAATATAACAGATCTAGGTGTGGGCCCTAGGTTCGGTTAAATTGACAGAATCAAAATGGTCTAAGAACTGAAAAGCGATTCTAAAATAACCTAACCAGACACAAACATACAGAATTTGTGAACAACGTATGAGCTGCCTCCTGGTTTCCCAATTGTCCTGGTCTGTGGTTCACAAAATGGCTAGAGAAGGTGTTGGTAGGACTGGGCGATATGGCCAAAATATCATCACAATATTTTTCACATTTTTGACAGTATGACATATTTGAAGGTATTTTAGTTTTTTTAATAATAAAAGTTCTAAATATGCTTTATGAGTAGTGCATGACCCTAGGGTGGCAACACATACAGTACATTCTAAGTGTTTTAATTGGGGATTTCTCCTTGTATAAAACAAACTTCAACCAAAACTTGGGATATCGTGGGCACTTTGAATTCAATGCTGTTTGACATGACAATGAATTAAAAAGCCAGGGAGGAGTTATTGTGACAGGGCTGCAACCAAAGTGTTGGTCAGTGTTTCCCAGTGGACCCTAATTAGAGGTTACATTAAATGTTATCTTGCTTTATGTAGCTTGTGTGTAGCTGTGTGCCTAAGACAAGTTTTCCCTTGGAACATTAAAGTTAATTCTATCATCTGATGCTTCTAAAATATTAATGCTTCGCATATTCTTCCGATTTAAAATATACCGTTGCATACACATGCTGATCTAGGTCTACACTGAACCAGAATCTGGTCATACAGGAGACGTTGAATATGGCGATTCTCCTTCAAGTCCAGGAAGCAGCCATTCAACTGGCCTTTCACCAGCTTTCAAGGTTAATAATGTCAAAGTTTGATCGGTGCCTACCAAATAATGGAGTTTCGCAGAGCAACTATCGTCATTACTGCCATTACGGCCGGTAAATACTTCCATAAAAGGTCTAAAGAAGTTACATGCAACCGAAAAAATGCCTTGTCTGGAAAGAATCTAAGTATTGTTTTTGACCAAGTGCCATATCTACCTCTTCTGCACCGCCATTAAAATCTAAATGTGGATTTGTGGAAGAATGGATCATCGTTTTACACTCTTCACCCTTTTAACCTTTGTTTCGTTTTATAACCCCATGTTAATAAAATTGAAAAACTCAGGTTCTTGAGGTTTGAAGTTTTTTTCCACAAAACCATACATGTTCAAAAATAGCACCAAATCCATGAAATAAAAAAGGTATTACTGCAGTACTTTCCACTGACTAGAGTGAAATTATACTGACTCAATAATGCTAACAATGGATACATATCCTTAGTCCCCAACATATAATTAGAAACAGTGCCCTATGAGAGAAGAGCAGTCAACTCCAGAGGATCTACGCAACACAACAACAGGAAACAGACCCAGCTGAAAAGCAGGTTTTCCACCATCTCACTCAACCAACAGATGCATATATGAACCATAAATACACATGGATGGAAGGGGCTGCTGCTGTGGATACATCACCAACATCCCAGTCAGGGGTCAGGCCAGAGACTCACCGGTGGGCTGGGTTCAGGGCGATGGCCCTGGGCTGGTCCAGGTCCAACCAGAATAGCACCTTGCGAGAGGTGCCATCCAGGTTGGCTACCTCAATGCGATTGGTCTCCGAGTCGGTCCAGTATAGTTTACGGCCCAGCCAATCACAAGCTAGTCCGTCAGGGGAGTCGAGACCCGACACAACAACCGTTTGCCTTGTCCCCAAGACCTCTTTCAGAGCTGAAAACAAAAGCCCAACATTTCAGTAGGAACACTTAGGTCTAAACTTCAATATCAATATCCCTCCATTAATAGTGACATTCTGCTGTTATTTTCTAGATGTATCCATAGGTGTTGGACCTTTCTTCAAGTTTTCCGTTTTGCAGAATAAATTGTTTTTCGATTATATTTGCCCCAAACTTAAAAACAACTAAATATTTAACACACTTACAAATGTAAGACAACAACATAAGAACAGTCCCTAACTTGGATGTATCAGTGTGAAGCTTACAGTTGGTGGACTGATTGTAGTAGGTTTGCTTGATGGCCTCCTCGCTGACATCGGTCCAGAAGATGAGTCCTTCAGAGTAGAGGAAATCCACAGCAGCAGCATCCTCCAGATCACTGACCACCACTGCTGACTCTGGCCTTCCCATCTCCACATCCACCAGCCTCACATCCCGCCGGTTGGCAAACAGCAGCAAGGGGGATCCTGAGGAAAATTAGAAGAAATACATTACATTAAAGAAAAGGTACACAGCCATACACCCTATTCTCATTTAGTACAGCCACCTTCATGTTAGTTACATTTAGAATCGAGTTAGATATTCCGCAATGAGAGTGAAAGCCAATAGCCAAAGGCTGGATTGCATAATGTGCCACCCAGTAAGTAAGTGGTGCCTCAGTGACTTTTGAGTGGGATGGAGGCATTGGATGCATAAACACAGACTGATGTCATCACATGCAGACAGTGCTGACACAATGCCTGCAGAGAAAAGAGGAGAGAGGGCTGTGGGTTAGGTGTGCCACGCTGTGGTTTACCAGCATGCCAGGTAACTAAGCACCAAAACACCAGACAAGAGCCATCATTGGTTTCCACCACAGCACAGCGCCTCACTGGGACAGTTACTCCAATGCATCAGTTTAATATATATGAATAAGACTGAGTGGCATAGTAATAGAAAACTTATGGTGTCAACTCTCTGCCACTTGAATAGACTTTTGTTAAAGAGCATAAAAATCTGTACTTGGCCTAATAGAGTTTAAAAAAAGTATTTCCATCTAAAAGGACCCATGAGCACCAACATGTGAAGTTCATCGTAGCCAGGGTTTCCGTTGGCTGGCAACTGGCAGCTTTTTCCTTTTTTTTCCTATTACTGAACTAACAAATTGTTTACGGACAAAATGACCAGCAGAAAAAAAATCCCTTTGCAAGATAATGCCTTTTATTCATCAATGGAAATACGTTTGACAGTCATGCTTATCAGTTGATAGGTTATTTGTGTGTATTTTTGTTAGTCGTCATGTATCTTATTTATCCAACACAACTATCACACGCAGACAGCATACAGAGAGCGTATTTTGAGTGGGATTTCTCCTCCTGTAGTAAAACGTGCTTTTATAAGAACATTCATTGCGCAACAATTCTAAATGGAATCGCGTGTTAAAAAACATTTTGGTGCATGATTAAAAATAGCTACAATTGTATTTCTTTTTTTTAACTGGTAATTGAAGCCCGCATGTATAAGAGATTTTCATCTCGGTCACATACGGAACAGGAGTTGCACGTTCTGTTAAAATGCATTGCCATAATCTAAATGGGATTTCTGTCATTCTGAGCAATGCATATGGGTTCGGTAAATTTCTCAAATGGCCGTTAACATTTTTAATCTTTCTGGTCATGTTGTCCGGCGCCACATTTTCAAAGCGGAAACATTGACAAATGTCAATGTAGGTGTCAAATGAAAACTAAGAGTCAATTTTATTTTAAAGGCTCACTTTTTTTATACCATTTTCCATCCAAATAATTAGGAAAATGCAAAGTCTTTGATTTCTGGTAAAACATCCACCAGAAAATAAGTGTTAAAATGCAGAAGAAATACACTGCTCAAAACAATAAAGGGAACACTTAAACAACACAATGTAACTCCAAGTCAATCACATTTCTGTGAAACCAAACTGTCCATTTAGGAAGCAACACTGATTGACAATAAATTTCACATGCTGTTGTGCAAATGGAATAGACAACAGGTGGAAATTATAGGCAATTAGCAAGACACCCCCAATAAAGGAGTGGTTCTACAGGTGGTGACCACAGACCACTTCTCAGTTCCTATGCTTCCTGGCTGATGTTTTGGTCACTTTTGAATGCTGGCGGTGCTTTCACTCTAGTGGTAGCATGAGACGGAGTCTACAACCCACACAAGTGGCTCAGGTAGTGCAGCTCATCCAGGATGGAACATCAATGCGAACTGTGGCAAGAAGGTTTGCTGTGTCTGTCAGCGTGGTGTCCAGAGTATGGAGGCGCTACCAGGAGACAGGCCAGTACATCAGGAGACGTGGAGGAGGCCGTAGAGGGGAAACAACCCAGCAGCAGGACCGCTACCTCCGCCTTTGTGCAAGGAGGAGCAGGAGGAGCTCTGCCAGAGCCCTGCAAAATGACCTCCAGCAGGCCACAAATGTGCATGTGTCTGCTCAAACGGTCAGAAACAGACTCCATGAGGGTAGTATGAGGGCCCGACGTCCACAGGTAGGGGTTGTGCTTACAGCCCAACACCGTGCAGGACGTTTGGCATTTGCCAGAGAACACCAAGATTGGAAAATTGGCCACTGGCGCCCTGTGCTCTTCACAGATGAAAGCAGGTTCACACTGAGCACATGTGACAGACATGACAGAGTCTTAAGACGCCGTGGAGAACGTTCTGCTGCCTGCAACGTCCTCCAGCATGACCGGTTTGGCGGTGGGTCAGTCATGGTGTGGGGTGGCATTTCTTTGGGGGGCCGCACAGCCCTCCATGTGCTCGCCAGAGGTAGCCTGACTGCCATTAGGTACCGAGATGAGATCATCAGACCCCTTGTGAGACCATATGCTGGTGCGGTTGGCCATGGGTTCCTCCTAATGCAAGACAATGCTAGACCTCATGTGGCTGGAGTGTGTCAGCAGTTCCTGCAAGAGGAAGGCATTGATGCTATGGACTGGCCTGCCCGTTCCCCAGACCTGAATCCAATTGAGCACATCTAGGACATCATATCTCGCTCCATCCACCAACGCCACGTTGCCCCACAGACTGTCCAGGAGTTGGCGGATGCTTTAGTCCAGGTCTGGGAGGAGATCCCTCAGGAGACCATCCGCCACCTCATCAGGAGCATGCCCAAGCGTTGTAGGGAGGTCATACAGGCACGTGGAGGCCACAACCTGAGCCTCATTTTGACTTGTTTTAAGGACATTACATCAAAGTTGGATCAGCCTGTAGTGTGGTTTTCCACTTTAATTTTGAGTGTGACTCCAAATCCAAACCTCCATGGGTTGAAACATTTGATTTCCATTGATCATTTTTGTGTGATTTTGTTGTCAGCACATTCAACTATGTAAAGAAAAAAGTATTTAATAAGAATATTTCATTCATTCAGATCTAGGATGTGTTATTTTAGTGTTCCCTTTATTTTTTTGAGCAGTGTATATCAAAACACAATGTTGAAGAAAAGACCCCATGTTGAAGAAAAGACCCCTGCCAACTAATATCAACACATTTTTTGTTTTGGAAATTGCCTTCTGTAAGTTTCAGGAACATTGCCATACATTGTAATTGTGTTACCAAAAACCCACATATCTTTAAGATATTGTCTCATTTCGCTTACTAATGAAAAGGGAGGATTATGAAAGTTCACAGAAGTAACAAGTAAAGGGTAGACCTACCAATTAGTTAGTGTTAATGAGGTCAAGTTTGTTTATGAATTATTAAGTGATTAAAACTCAATGCTGTTACAAAATCAGTAATGGAATTAATGCAATTGAATTGGCTACAATGGGAAATCATCGTAGTCACAAACCAGTTGAGTCACCTCATAATGTCCTCCCTTCCACTGCCATACAGTTATGTTCAACTCATAAGTTATTTTGTCATCTGGTGGTCAGAGTACAGTATAATGTACTGTACATATCTTGTTTGGGGGGGGGGGGGGGGATTACAATAATAGCCAGTGTGTAGAATAATAACCAAATATGAAAAAGAAGGATATTGCACATTTCAACCTTTGTGTACCTATTCAGGATACATCACCATGACGAGAATGATATTCATAAATTAGGCATTTATGTACAGCACAGATCAGGGACCCATGATGTAATTCCATTACTGTACTTCCGTTACTGGATGTAAATACACTTCACCTATTGTAGTTTAATAACCAACATAGATGTTTTAAAACTCAAGGTGTCATGTCATAGCTGACAGCCCATTCTTTCTGCAGACATCACTGAATCTTAATTCGGAGCAGAGACATTTTGAAGAGTTTATGGACGTGGTCACATAAAACAAAAACTGAGGGAGATTTGACCATGATTTTGTTATCAAACCTTGCACCTGCAGTTCTTCCAGTAAATGTTTTGTGAAATTGTCTTTGTAAATTGATAGCTCTTGTGCATGAAGTTGTATGGTTTGTTAAACTTTGAAATCAATGTTTTTTGATTGGTATACAAAAATCTGAGTAAAAGCATAATTATGTTACAGTGGAATTGCCCATAAGCAAACAATTAGCCTAGTCAGCAATGTTTGTGTTTTACATAAAAAGGTGCCCAAAAAAATGCTCTAACATTCTCTGGGGTATAACCACTTGCTTCAATCCCCTTAGGTCCATACCTGTGAACTTCTAATCATAGGCCATGTTGGATTTGTGAAGCTGGCATGGACATCAGATTTGAACATGGTGGAGCCAGTCAGACAGTCTGCTGCTTGATGCTGCTTATGAGGACTTCCTCCCCTGAACAGGGTAAAAACCCAGACTAATCACAATGTACTGCCCGTCTATCTACTACACATCCTCAGAACACGACTCCTCATTCTTGACTACAAAAGAGTTGGGAGGCAAATTAACAGATGAGCTACACATTTTAAACGTCAAACTTTAGTTTCTACCCTCCCCATACATAGGCTTCAATGTCCAACATAACCTTGTTTAGACCATGATTTTATTGCGGCATAAAATCTGGATTCCACAAACACATACCATATGTTTTTGTAGTGTGGTGCACCTGCTAGACAGTGAGAGAGACACTGAGAAGACTGCTATCATACAGGTACTTGTGAAGAACAAGGGAGAAGAAGCTTGACATGCTGACCACACCGCTCGTGTCACGTGCACAAGTGTTACTAAATAAATGTACACATACATGTTATACAATCGCTGCAAGTCCCTCTTCTCCCGTCTCCACATTGCTTTTTAGGAGCATATACCCACATGGGTAATTGAAAGATGAACTGAGGTTCACACTCAAGTCCAGTTGGTAGTGCACCTTCAAGTTGGTTGCCAACCGCCATATAAAGTCCAAGGAACAAGAAGCCTGGAGGAGGAGAGATTACTAGAAACAAACTTTTACCCTTTTATCTGTGGATTAATTGTCGGAGTAGAGGACCATGTCCATTTCAGGTAAAATAGCAACCCAATGTTAATCTAGCTAGCTAGCTAAATTCACATGTTTAATGCTTTTCGACCTGTCCCCAAATTAATATAGTTGTTTCAGAGTTCGTTTTGATATTTCAACCTGCGTGTCCTGATCGCGTCTGGTGTGGGTGGACAAAATCAACATGCGACAGGACAGCAGTGGAGAAGGTGGAAAGTTTTAAGTTCCTCGGCATACACATCACGGACAAACTGAAATGGTCCACCCACACAGACAATGTAGTGAAGGCACAACAGCGCCTCTTCAACCTTAGGAAGCTGAAGAAATTTGTCTTAAAAATCCTCAAACTTTTACAGATGCACAATTGAGAGCATCCTGTCGAGCTGTATCACTGCCTGGCCCTGCAACTGCACTGCTCACAACCGCAAGGCTCTCCACAACGCATCACCGGGGGCAAACTACCTGCCCTCCAGGTCACCTACTGCACCTGATGTCACAGGAAGGCCAACAAGATCAAGGAAAACAACCACCCGAGCCACTGCCTGTTCACTAGAAGGTGAGGTCAGTACAGGTGCATCAAAGCTGTGACAGAGACTGAAAAACAGCTTCTATAACAAGGCCATCAGACTGTTAAACAGACATCACTAACACAGAGAGGTTGTTGCCTAAATACAGATTTGAAATCATTGGCCACTTTAATAATGTTTACATATATCTTGCATTACTCATCTCATGTATATACTGTATTTTCATACCATCAATTGCATCTTGCCTATGCCGCTCTGTCATTGCTCATCCATATATTTACATGTTTAAACATCCATTCCTTTACTTAGATTTGTGTGTATTAGGTAGTTGTTGTGGAATTGTTAGATTACATGTTAGATATTGCTGCACTGTCTGAACGAGAAGCACAACCATTTCGCTACACTCGCAATATCATCTGCTAACCATGTGTATGTGACCAATACAATTTGATGTTAGATGTAAAGCCACAAGTCAATCCCTAAAAAAGGTACAGGAGAACTAGACCTATGCTCTAGAAAAGCTACAATCACAGAAACGCTGCCTCTAGAAAATAGGCATACTCAACACTTGGCATACAACAAGTAGCCTACATACTTCTTATGAGATCTTAAGGATGTAGTGTAGAAGAAGTCCTAAGTGGTTGTGTGTATTGGCGTGTTAAAAAAAAATATGCAGCACTGGTAATCCAAAGGCATTCCTAACAAGACAGCAGAATGTGGAGGCCCAGGGAGAGAGCAACGAAAGCCATCAGTGAGGATTCTTGACACCTCAGCCCCCAGTGCATACATAACAGTGGGGATTACAAAGATCAATCTCTCCACAACAGCTGATCTTTTTATGAGAACAGAGCAGAGGCAGCAGCCAGGCCTGTCCACTCCACATTCTGCAAAGCAGTCGCACTCGGTCTCTGCCACAACCCAAGAGGCAGGGCCAAGGAGAAGCCAGTCTCACTACAAGAAACAATGCCAGCTCTTTCCTAAACATCCATGACTGGTCTCTGGGCACGATCATTCACTTAGAAGAATGTAGTTCCTTATTTTACCATCATCATGTTCAAGTGGCTCCACCAGCAGGATTATCCGGCTAATATATACATGGAAACAAACAGCCTATGGGCCACATTTTCATTTGGTGTTGTAGCTAATAAGGCTGTAGCTTAACTCAGCACTAACATCTAGGTCTAACCGGTGAGGGTTAACTCTCTATCAACTCTATATACACTAGAACAGGGATCATTAAATAGATTCACCCGGGGGACTTATTTTTCTTGAGCGGATGGTCGGGGGGCCGGAACATAACTACAAATAATTTGTAGACGGACTATTGACTGCAAGAAGCCGAAACAGATACAGTTGAAGTCGTAAGTTTACATACACCTTAGCCAAATACATTTAAACTCAGTTTTTCACAATTCCTGACATTTAATCTGAGTAAAAATGCCATGTCTTAGGTCAGTTAGTCAGAATAATAGTAGAGAGAATTATTTATTTCATCTTTTATTTCTTTGATCACATTCCCAGTGGGTAAGAAGTTTACATACACTCAATAGTATTTGGTAGCATTGCCATTAAATAGTTTAACTTGGGTGAAACGTGTCAGGTAGCCTTCCACAAGCTTCCCACAATAAGTTGGGTGAATTCTGGCCCATTCCTCCTGACAGAGCTGGTGTAACTGAGTCAGGTTTGTAGGCCTCCTTGCGCGCACACACTTTTTCAGTTCTGCCCACCAATTTTCTATGGGATTGAGGTCAGGGCTTTGTGATGGCCACTCCAATACCTTGACTTTGTTGTCCTTAAGCCATTTTGCCAGAACTTTGGAAGTATGCTTGGGGTCATTGTCCATTTGGAAGACCCATTTGCGACCGAGCTTTAACTTCCTGACTGATATCTTGAGATGTTGCTTCAATATATCGACAATTTCCCTCCCTCATGATGCTATCTATTTTGTGAAGTGCACCAGTCTCTCCTGCAGCAAAGCAACCCCACAACATGATGCTGCCACCCCCATGCTTCACAGTTGGGATGGTGTTCTTCGGGCTTGCAAGCCTCCCCATATTTCCTCCAAACATAACGATGGTCCTTATTAGAGGTCGACCGATTAATCTGAATGGCCGATTTCAAGTTTCCATAACAATCGGAAATCTGTATTTTTGGATACCGATTTGGCAGATTATTATTTTTTATTTTTTATTTAACTAGGCAAGTTAGTTAAGAACACATTCTTATTTTCAATGACGGCCTAGGAACGGTGGGTTAACTTCCTTGTTCAGGAGGCAGAACGACAGATTTTTACCTTGTCAGCTCGGGGATTCAATCTTGCAACCTTACAGTTAACTAGTCCAACGCTCTAACCACCTGATTACATTGCACTCCACAAGGAGCCTGCCTGTTACACGAATGCAGTAAGCCACGGTAAGTTGCTAGCTAGTATTAAACTTATCTTATAAAAAACAATCAATCATAATCACTAGTTAACTACACATGTTTAATGATATTACTAGTTTATCTAGCGTGTCCTACGTTGCATATAATCGATGCGGTGCGTATAGTTGCTCCAATGTGTACCTAACCATAAACATCAATGCCTTTCTTAAAATCAATACACAGAAGTATATATTTTTAAACCTGCATATTTAGCTAAAATAAATCCAGGTTAGCAGGCAATATTAACCAGGTGAAATTGTGTCACTTCTCTTGCGTTCATTGCACCCAGAGTCAGTGTATATGCAACAGTTTGGGCCTCCTAATTTGCCAGAATTTTACGTAATTATGACATAACATTAAAGGTTGTGCAATGTAACATGAATATTTAGACTGATGGATGCCACCAGTTAGATAAAATACGTAACGGTTCCGTATTTCACTGAAAGAATAAACGTCTTGTTTTCGAGATGATAGTTTCCGGATTCGACCATATTATTGACCTAAGGCTCGCATTTCTGTGTGTTATTATGTTATAATTAAGTCTATGATTTGATAGAGCAGTCTGACTGAGCGATGGTAGGCACCAGCAGGCTCATACGCATTCATTCAAACAGCACTTTCGTGCGTTTTGCCAGCAGCTAGGCTGTTTATGACTTCAAGCCTATCAACTCCCGAGATTAGGCTGGTGTAACGATGTGATGTGAAATGGCTAGCTAGTTAGCGGGGTGCGCGACTTGGAGTGGTTGTTCCCCTTGCTCTGCATGGGTAACGCTGATTCGAGGGTGGCTGTTGTCGTTGTGTTCCTGGTTCGAGCCCAGGTAGGAGCGAGGAGAGGTACGGAAGCTATACTGTTACACTGGCAATACTAAACTGCCTATAAGAATATCCAATAGTCAAAGGTATATGAAATACAAATGGTATAGAGAGAAATAGTCCTATAATTCCTATAATAACTACAACCTAAAAACTTCTTACCTGGGAATATTGA
Organism: Oncorhynchus nerka; assembly: GCF_034236695.1. Classification (NCBI taxonomy): domain Eukaryota; kingdom Metazoa; phylum Chordata; class Actinopteri; order Salmoniformes; family Salmonidae; genus Oncorhynchus; species Oncorhynchus nerka. Next base: position 25,444,587 of record NC_088420.1, read on the forward strand.
AGACTCATGTTAAAAAGAACCACCAACTTTCATATGTTCTCATGTTCTGAGCAAGGAACTTAAACGTTAGCTTTCTTACATGGCACATATTGCACTTTCTTCTCCAACACTTTGTTTTTGCATTATTTAAACCAAATTGAACATGTTTCATTATTTATTTGAGGCTAAATTGATTTTATTGATGTATTATATTGAGTTAAAATAAGTGTTCATTCAGTATTGTTGTAATTATCATTATTACAAATAAATAAATAAATAAAATTGTCCGATTAATTGGTATCAGCTTTTTTTGGTCCTCCAATAATCAGTATCGGCGTTGAAAAATCATAATCGGTCGACCTCTAGTCCTTATGACCAATTAGTTCTATATTTGTTTCATCAGACCAGAGGACATTTCTCAAAAATTACGATCTTTGTCCCCATGTGCAGTTGCAAACTGTAGTCTGGCTTTTTTATGGCGGTTTTGGAGCAGTGGCTTCTTCCTTGCTGAGCGGCCTTTCAGGTTATGTCAATATTGGACTCGTTTTACTGTGGATATAGATACTTTTGTACCCGTTTCCTCCAGCATCTTCACAGGGTCCTGAAAGGAAAAGGTAGAAAGCCTCCATTGCTCTAGCACTGTGCCAAGCTTGAGAAGTGATTCCCTAACTCTTCTTTTCTTGTATCGTTTTGTTCTGGCTGGAAGGAAGACCAACTCTAAAGCCTTATCAGCGCTGTGCAGTGTCTGGGTGTGTGGAGTTGAGGACAGAGGAAGAGTAGGCCTAGGTGTTGGGGAAAGGAGTGTGGGAGAACAAGGGGAAATCAAGACAGCCTGCTACTGAGTAGACTTTCCACAAAACGTCCTCTCTAAATCCCCAGATGAAATGAAACCAATAACCTACTTGTATTTCAAAAGTTTTAAAAAATGGAAAAACATTTAATCCATAGCTATACATTCTTCACCCATGGAATTGAATAACATCCACACCTCAAGACAAGCTAATTTTTCCATACACTGCCATGTTTTATTTTAAAAGTAGCCACAACTCAGATCTATTGTATAAATAGCGTAGGTATGAAAGGATTGATTAATGATAACATGCAGTTGCAAGAAAGCAACACAATTACATAACATGGTCAAACTTATTTTTTAAATGTTAAACACTGAAGTGATCTAAGGGCTGAATCTTACCTGGGATGTGTAATGTGAGTGTTTAATAAAACTTTTATAAAATATATTGGCTTATTTTTTAATAAACAGTGATTGATACAAGTCACAGGACAATATAGGGCTTCTCTCTACACACAGCACTGCGTGTTTGGCTTGACTGGTGTTTAATGACACTTGTTTTGTGTTTTAGCCTGTGAGTGTGTATTACATCCGCTCACCCCCTCCCTAAATTCTGTCAAAGTCACACACTGAGATTTTCTCTCAGGTTGATACACACTGCTTATACCGTAGCAGGGACCCATGGGTGTAACTAAATTAACAGTTGGCGAAAGAGAGTATTTCATGATAACACACTCGATATGAAAATTCACCCAAATCAATGCCAGGAAAATGGATCAACAAATTCATTGTGGGCTTTAAAGACATGTCCTAATCTGCCATTTTCAACTTGAAAGAAGAACGGCCATTAAACCGAAAAAGATTCTATTTCAACTTCTCCAACTTTTGGAAATTGTTGTCTACTGCACTTGATGTGCAGGCCTAATCATGCAAGTACACTGCATACAGAAAGACTTGATTGATTGATTCCTAGACATAGCCAGCCTAGGTATTTGATCAAAGATTAACTAATTGTATCCATACAGTCCATTCGTCTATAGTGCAAACTCATCCATAGTCAACCTATTGGAAACAGCTGTCTAATAGTGCATACAAATATTTGTATGGGACCTATAACAGTGTAGTAGACAAAAGATGCACCAAAATAACCAGGAACTCTATAGACCTAGTCCCACTTGTAGACTTGTATTAGATATGGAATGTAATTGGTGAAAGGTTTGTTATGCATTTTGCTAGTGGTTTACATCTTACAAAATAACTAAAATGTATATTTGTATTCAGAAATATTTGTGCCCATCAAGACTAACTGTCTCACCTATCTCATTGGGACATTCTGTAGGCCTATATTTTGCTACTCCAAAACAAAGTGTGTGGAAAGAAATCAGAGAAATAACGTCGTTCCTTTCCACAAACCTTGCACACTTTCAAGCAGAAACCGTGTCCTTATGACACCCGACACCGGCGATCAATCGCAGTGCATTGAGGCCTCCGAGTATAGGCTCTAAAATGAACTTTTGCTGTACCCCGCAAGAATTAAGTAAAGTTGGGATAAATAGTCAAAATTCCTATTTTGAAAAATGTCACTCTTCTGATCAATTGAAAACGCGAGAAAGTTTAGACTTGAGTGAACTCCTGCGATAGCCTTGCCACGGAGTGAGTATTCAACTTGTAAAGAAAAGGCTCAAACGTATATTTAAAGAAAATATACGAAAATACATGCCCATTTAACTTTAAAACACAAATGGATAACTTAATTATGGCTATTATAACTACCGACCTCTAGCGAGACACATTCACGTAACTAAAGCCACATTGCTTCCCAGTGTTTTCTAAAAAACATATTAAAACTTTGTAAACTCGGAGCAAAGTCCGAACAATAAAAGTCGCTACTTACCATTAACTACAGAGAGCAAGCTACTATAAAACAGTAATTCCACGAGAAAAACGTCCATTGCAATTGCTTGTAGCTTTAATTCCATAACTCCGACTCCATTCTTCTGGTTATTTGTGCAAAATAAAGTTATAATCCGAGCGACTGTCTTGGTCGATACTTTTGTTGGAACGCTACTCCCGCCTGCCTGCCTGCCCTCATCGTGGAGGCACAAACGAGAATGACAGCGGAAAAAGGACGACGTCACTAGACATACGGTTATTTTATGCCCATGGTGTTTCACTTGATAGTTTTTAAATTATAGTTGCACCTTTAAAAAAAAGCACATATCTAATGTCACAAATTAATTTACAATCATTGAATTCCAAAGCATTCAATGACAAGATCATTGCTACATCTAAATATTTTCAAAGAAAAAAATAGATAACTTAAGGCTATAAGGGGCCCGAGTGGCGTAGCGGTCTAAGGCACTGCATTTCAGTGTTAGAAGCGTCACTACAGACCCTGGCTCGATTCCAGGCTGTATCACAACCGGCCGTGATTGGGAGTCCCATAGGGCGGCGCACAATTGGCCAGGCGTCGTCCGGGTTAGGGTTGGACCAGGGTAGGCCATTATTGTAAATAAGAATTTGTCCATAACTGACTTGCCTAGTTAAATAAAAAAATCTCACAGGTACAATATATATATATATATATAAAGTATGTGCCACCCCTTTCAAATTAGTGGATTTGACTATTTCAGCCACACCAGTTTCTGACAGGTATATGAAACCGAGCACACAGCCATGCAATCGCCATAGACAAACATTGGCAGTAGAATGGCCTTCCTGAAGAGCTCAGTGACTTAACATAGCACCTTCATAGAATGCCACCTTTAGAACAAATCAGTTCTTAAAATGTATGCCCTGCAATAGCTGCCCCGGCCAAGTGTAAATGCTGTTATTGTGAAGTGGAAACCTCTAGGAGCAACAACGGCTCAGCCACAAAGTGGTAGGCCACACAAACCACTGAGCGCTGAAGCGCATAGCACTTAAAAATCATCTAGTTGCAACACTCACTTCCCGAGTTCCAAACTGCCTGTGGAAGCAACTTCAGCACAATAACTGGTCAGCACAATAACTGTTCGTCAGGAGCGTCATGAAATGGGTTTCCATGGACGAGCAGCCGAAACAAGTTCTCTGAAGTGATGAATCATGCTTCACCATCTGGCAGTCTGACGGACAAATCTGGGTTTGGTGGATGCCAGGAGAACGCTACCGGCCCGAATGCAGTGTCAACTGTCAAGTTTGGAGGAATAATGGTCTGGGGTTGGTCTGTTTTTCATGGTTCGGGCTAGGCCCCTTAGTTCCAGTGAAGGGAAATAAACACGACAGCATACAATGACATTCTATAGGATTCTGTGCTTCAGCATGACAATTCCCCTGTACTCAAAGTGAGGTCCATAAAGACATGGTTTGTAGAGATCAATGTGGAAGAACTTGACTGCACAGAGCCCTGACCTCAACTCCAACAAACACCTTTGGGATGAATTAGAATGCCGACTGCGTGCCAGGCCTAATCGCCCAACATCAGTGCCCGACCTCACCAATGCTCTTGTGGCTGAATGGAAGAAAGTCCCCACAGCAATGTTCCAACATCTAGTGGAAAGCCTTCCCAGAAGAGTGGAGGCTGTTAGAGCAGCAAAAGGGGGGGACCAACACCATAATAATGCCCATGATTTTGGAATGAGATGTTAGATGAGCAAGTGTCCACATACATTTGGCCATGTAGTGTTCTGTCACAAACTAGATTATATAAATCAATATTTGACAGTATACCAAAGTAGTAAATATTGAAATGATTTCTTCTTAGCTTAAAAACACAAAACTTAAAGTGAGAATCATTTTGACTTTTGATCCACTACAGTGGATGTGAAAACAAAGTGACAAATTGAGTCCTTTTTGGTCCAGTGTAGGATGATTGATCGGAAGACTAACATCCACTTCTCAATAAGGGTAGGCTATAGGGGTGTACACTTCCTTTACAACAAATGGCCATGTAGGCTATATTGTAATTATTTCACCACTGTGGCCTATTTATTGCCTTTACGTCCCTTATCTTACCTCTTTTGCACACACTGTATATATACTTTTTCTATTGTGTTATTGACTGTACAGTGAGGGGGGAAAGTATTTCATCCCCAACTGATTTTGTATGTTTGCCCACTGACTAAGAAATGATCCGTCTATAATTTTAATGGTAGGTTTCTTTGAACAGTGAGAGACAGAAAAACAAAACAAAAATCCAGAAAAACACGTCAAAAATGTTCAAAAAAACCTACCATTAAAATGATAGATGGATTATTTTTTTGGCAGTGGGCAAACATACAAAATCAGCAGGGGATCAAATACTTTTCCCCCCTCACTTTGTATTTGTTTATTCCATGTGTAACTCTGTGTTGCACTGCTTTGCTTTATCTTGGCCAGGTCGCAGTTGTAAATGAGAGCTTGTTCTCAACTGGCCTACCTGGTTAAATAAAGGTGAAATAACATTTATAAATATATTACCTAACAGTATCAGTCTCCAAATGTGTTGCACTTTGATTTGCCTAGCTGACACTACACTTAGCCCATGTCTTCACTGACATTTTCAATCTCTCCCCGAGTCTATAATACCTACATGTGTCAAAACAGACCACCATCGTCTCTGTGCCCAAGAAATCGAAGGTAACCTGCCTAAATGATTACTGCCCCGTAGCAGTCAGTAGCCATGAGGTGGCTTTGAAAGGATGGCCATGGCTCACAACACCATCATGCCGGAAACCCTAGACCCACTCCAATTCGCATACTGCCCAAACAGATCACGCAATCTCAATCACACTTCCCTCTGCTACTGGATCCTGGATTTCCTGATGGGCCGCCCCCAAGTGGTAAGGGTAGGCAACAACACATCTGCCATGCTGATCTTCAACACTGGGGCCCCTCATGGGTGCCTGTCTCCTCCTGTACTCCATGTTCATCCCACGACTATGTGGCCAAGCACAATTCCAACACCATCATTAAGTTTGCTGACGACACAACAATGGTAGGCCAGATCACCGACAACAATGAGACCGACTATAGGGAGGTCAGAGATCTGGCCCTCAATGTGAGCAAGACAAAGGAGCCCTCAATGTGAGATTTGGCCCTCAATGTGAGCAAGACAAAGGAGCTGATCGTGGACTATAGGAAAAGGAGGGCCGAACAGGCCCCCATTAACATCAACGGGGCTGAAGTGGAGCGGGTCGAGAGTTCAATGCTTTGGTGTCACATCACCAACAAATTATCATGGTCCAAACACACCAAGACAGTTGTGAAGAGGGCACGACCACACCTTTCCCCGCCAGGAGACTGAAAAGATTTGGCATGGGTCCTGGTTGCATCACCGCCTGGTATGGTAACTGCTCGGCATCTGACCGTAAGGCGCTACAGAGGGTCATGCGGACGGCCCAGTACATCCCTGGGGCCAAGCTTCCTGACATCCAGGACCTATATACTAGGCAGTGCCAAAAATTGTCAAAGACTCCAGTCACCCAAGTCATGCACTTCTCTCTCTGCTACTGCACAACAAGCGGTACCGGAGCACCAAGTTTAGGACCAAAAGGCTCCTTAACAGCTACTAACCCCAAGCCATAAGATTGCTGAACAATTAATCAAATGGCCATCCGGACTATTTACTGATTTGATAATGTGTCTGAAGCCGCAGGATGTAAAAAAAAAAATTAAGAAAAATAAAAAACATTTTAAACAATGGCACACTTGGTCTCTACTCATGTTCTCTATAATATACAATAACAGAAGTTACTTTTATGATATACAATTTTCCCTTCATAAGACACCAGGCATTGTAAAACACTGAGGATTAAGCCATAGTCCTGGCAGAAAAAGCACTCCTCGGGTTGAATGCTAAGGTTCTCCAACTGGCATGAACTCGAAAGGGGGAAAAGTAGAAGCAGATGTCCCTCTGTGTATGAGTGAGGCAGGCAACCATTCCCAGCCCAGATAAATATGCCATAATGAAACCTGTCTTTATAATCACCTGCACCATATAGCCGTCGGCATTCCCTTTGATCCACTGGGCCTTATCCACAAAAAATTAAAATCATTGGTCTTTGTTGCTTATAAATATTGTTTCTCCCAGTAATATCCACACTACAGTGTAACAAAGTCCATGTGGAACAGGCCCTCTCAAAACAAAAGGCTTATACAGGCATGTCAGTGAGCTTATCACTAACCCCCTCACTCTCTGCTTCTCACCAGATATTCATATTGCAGATATTGAAATCGCATGTCCTGGAGGCTGTGATTTCCTGCTGTCTCTGATCTGACAGTTCGAGCTCAATAATGGGAGCAAACACACAACCAGAGCAAATATAGAATATTGAAGTAAAAAAAAAAAAATCAGGTCTTGGCAGCAATATATTGGGGAATTGCAGAGGGGTGATAAATTATCAATGACAAATACTGTAGCAACCAATTGTTAGTTATCTTCTTACTAAATGCAATATTATTTGGCAAGGGTCAAAAAGGTTATTTTATTGCTAACTATTCCAGGAAATGGGAAACTAGAGCATGTGTGGACCAGGAAGTTCCCAAGAGAACTGTGTGTGAAACAGGGATAAAGTCCAAGGTAATAGATGTCTGAACAAGGACATTTTAGAAAGCACTGGAATGAAGAGAGCTAAGCAGAAACACAGCAGAGAAACACCATTTAAAAACTGCCTCGAGGTACCAAAAGTTGTTTTCTCCTAAATGTTACAATTGGAATCCATGTTGTTTTCCCCCCCAAAATAAATGCATCACTGGTGAGTGCATTGTTAAGGTGTCGGACCACCTCCCTGCTCTCATTATTTTCTTCTGTCAATTAATTCCTAGTCCACACCTTCAAACCTTCTCAACAGACATTACATGTGCATCACATTCCCAGGAAGTAATTACTGGGCTACAGATGTGGGATATTTATGTGCACCACCTTGAGTACACCCAGACTGATTGATATGCCCTTGTAATAAACATCAATATTTCTCCCTGCCTGGGAAACACAGCATATACTGTTCACAGGCCTGCAGAAATCTTAAGTCTTACAACAGTTGAAAGACTAGCAGCCTACTAATGCATATTGCTAAAGTGCTGATTTACCCCTACTGCCATTTTATCAAACTTTCTTTTGTGAAATATGAAAGGAAAATGTATTTTATTCTTACTTTTTTTCCCCTTTACTGCAAATACCATAATTTAACAGTGCATTAGTAAGACTTAAAATTGGCACATAACAGGCCTTCATACCCATTTCCACCCTTGACAGAAGTTCCTCTGCCTTGGATAGTCTCTTTTGGTCATCATTCAAACTGTTCCTCCTCCTTTATAAATGGCTAGACAATTCCCTTGGCTTCAACGTTAATGTGCTTCAGTGATCAATTTGGCATTCAATCTTAATCCAAGGAGAGGAATGGTAAACAAAGGAAATATGCTAGTCATGAACAAAGAATAAAAAGGCATGAAAAATGACATACATACACAACGCAATGGATACAAAATAATAAACACCGGACATATAAACCTTTTCACCCTCTTTCCCACAACAATCCAAATGACATTCCTTAGGAAAAAAACGTACTTAACCATATATGTCTTTCGTCCTAAGGGTTGGGGCTGGAAGCATTTGGGTAGAAATGTAAGACATAGAAATATAGGACAAACAAACCACTGTTGCGATAATTTGGCCCTTGGCCTGATGACCAAGAGGTGCATTTGTTGGCCCTTCGTAAGAGGTTAAGGCCTGAATAAAACCACAACAGGCCTGGAGCAATTTATACATACAGTAGCTGAAGAAAGAAAATCTATGAAATTGGCATGAGTACCATTAAGACAGAAAAATTATACAATACTACAGCAAAGGCTGGTGCAAAATTGGCACTCTGTTAACTCACAAGTTATTAATCCTGTTCCAATAAAGAAATTAGAAAAACAAACACTCGACTGTCACTTTCAAACCCCTGAATCAGAATACATTCCATTGATGAGATAGTCCACCTGGGTATAGTCTTTCGTCCTGTAGCTCTCATAGGCCTGTGTGAGGAAGAGGACAACCATAACCAGGAAGAAGACGAGGCCAAACAACAGGACAGCCAATAGGATACTTGTGTCCACCAACTGGCGTGTCAGAGGCCCCCCGGCAACAACGTCTATAATGGCTCTGTTGGTACCTCCATCAAGCCTTTTTGTGCTGACCTCAACAGTGAAGGTCGAAGGGACTATGGCATTTCTGGAGGTAGCTTGAGAGCTGGGGACCGCCGGAATGGTTGGTGATGGATTCCTCTCCACAACTGTAGATGAGTCTATGGTGGTAGGGGTGGTTATGTTTGGAATAGTTGTTAGTGGTATTGTTGTGGTGGTAGTTGTTGTTGGTGGTGGTATTGCTGTTGTGGTGGTAGTTGGTGGTGGTTTTGTTGTTGGGTGTGTTGTGGTGGTAGTTAACAGCATTGCTACTGGTACTACAGTGGTGATAGTAGTGGTATTTGTTGTTGATAATGATGTTGTCGTCATCTGTGGATTGGCTGGTGGAGGGGTCAGGGCTGAGGGAGTCGTTGTAGTTCTGGGTTCCTGCTTTACTGAAGTGGTTGTCTCAGAGGTTTGGACTGTTGACTTATGGGCTATGTCAGGTACTGTAGTTCCTCTGGAGGCATTGCTAACAGTCTTACTTGGAATGAAGGTGTCATTCTCAGCGGCTGGCATGGGTGTTGCAGTAATGGTAGTAAATGCAGTGGAGATGGGGGCCTGCCCATTATCCTTACGAAAATGCAAGGTAGAGTCAGTCTCATTGAGGGCAGAGGTGTCTGTAATTTGATTGGCATTATTGCTGGCTGTCAATTCAGGAGCAGTGGGGTTTTGATAGATTTCTGATGAAGTTATGGAACTGGAACTTGAAGACTCAGTGGTAGGTCCAGCGTCACACTTAAGATCACTGATGTTTTTATCTGGGGGGAAAAAAACTGATTTTAAAGTCTGACAAATGTAAATGCATAACATGATAAGCATTACAAATCACAAAATAGATTGTTAATTTACAAACCAAAAGAACGTTAGATTTATCAATTACACTGAACAAAAATAACACGCAACAATTTCTAAGATTTTACAGTGTTAGTTCATAAAAGGAAATCAGTCAATTGAAATAAATTCATATAGGCCATAATCTATGGATTTCACATAACTGGGAATAGAGATACGCATCTGTTGATCACAGAGACCTTAAAAAATAAATAAATAAAAAACAGTCAGCATCTGGTGTGACCATCATTTGCCTCATGGGCATAGAGTTGATCAGGCTGTTGATTGTGGCCTGTGGAATGTTATCCCACTCCTCCTCAATGGCTGTGTTAAGTTGCTGGATATTGGCGTGAACTCGAACACTGTCTTACACGTCGATCTAGAACATCCCAAACATGCTCAATGGGTGACATGTCTGGTGAGTATGAAGGCCATGGAAGAACTGGGACATTTTCAGCTTCCAGGAATTGTGTACAGATCATTGCAACATGGGGCCGTGCACTATCATGCTGAAAAATGAGGTTATGGCGGCGGATGAATGGCACGACAATAGGTCTCAGTAGCTCATTCACGGTATCTCTGTGCAAACAAATTGCCTTCACTAAAATGCAGAAAAAGAAATAAAATCAGATAAATGCTTGCCTAGTACAGTTGAAACCGGAAATCCGTAAAGAGCACACTTCTCCAGCATGCCAGTGGCCATCGAAGCGGAGCATTTGCCCACTGAAGTCGGTTACGATTCCGAACTGCAATCAGGTCAAGACCCTGGTGAGGACGACGAGCACGCAGATGAGCTTACCCGATACGGTTTTTGACAGTTCGTGCAGAAATTTTGGTTGTACAAACCCAGTTTCATCAGTTGTCTGGGTGGATGGTCTCAGACGATCCCGCAGGTGAAGAATCCAGATGTGGAGGTCCTGGGCTGGCATGGTTACACTTGGTCTGTGGTTGTGAGGCCAGTTGGACATACTGCCAAAATCTCAAACGATTTATGGTAGAGAAATTAACATTCAGTTCTCTGGCAACAGCTCTGGTGGACATTCCTGCAGTCAGCATGCCAATTGCACACTCCCTCAAAACCTGAGACATCTGTGGCAGTGTGTTGTGTGATAAAACTGCACATTTTAGAGTGGCCTTTTATTGTCCCCAGCACAAGGTGCACCTGTGTAATGATCATGGCGTTTAATCAGCTTCTTGATATGCTATACCTGTCAGGTTGATGGATTATCTTGGTAAAGGAGAAATGCTCACTAACAGGGATGAAATGTGCATATGGAACATTTCTGGGATCTTTTATTTCAGCTCATGAATCCAGCACTTTACATGTTGCATTTATATTTTTGTTCAGTGTAATAATATTTATATTGACGGTAATAAGTTATATTCTGAACATTACTAACAATGTGTACACATGTGCATGTGTTTAAATATCGCAGCATTTGTATACCTTGTATCCTTATCAGGTCATCGACGGAGATATCATTGCAGTTAGTGCCATTGGGACACTTCAAGAAAAAGCATGTGTAGTTCTCTTTCCAAAAGACAGAATGATCACAGGTCATATACAGTAAGCCTGTGGAATGAACACAACAAATTAAAAGAAACTCTTGCATGCAGTCAAAATCTTATATTAAACCATCGCCAAATAAGTAATTGCTCAAAAGAAATTGTACCCCTTTATGCTTCATTGTGAGCAAGATTCCTGGCACCATGACAATCTGTACATCTCAAATTAATTCAGTAAATTTTCCTGCCATGAATCAAATCAATTCAGACTGAACAACAGCATGAACCAAAAGCATTTGTTATGCAGGCAACATCAATATGTTACCTCATCACCTTTGGGCTCCAGAGTGGCACAGCGGTCTACGGCACTGCATATCAGTGCTTGAGGTGTCACTACAGACACCCTGGCTCTTTTCCAGGCTGTATCACAACCGGCTGTGATTGGGAGTCCCAAACGGCGGCACAATTGGCCTAGCGTCGTCCGGGTTTGGCCGGTGTAGGCAGTCATTGTAAATAAGAATTTGTTCTTAACGGACTTGCCTAGTTAAATAAAAGGTTAAATTATATTTATTTTTTTAAATACAAAAATATAGCTGGTCAACAACTTGTCCAAACATTTACCATCCTTATAAATTTTAAAAAGTTACCACAATCAGCCCTGGGAATTTCTTACATTTTCACATTTCATGTTTGTTTTTACTCTATTTTTTTGTGCCAAACTTTGTGTGTGACTGAAGAGGTAGCTCCAGAACACCTCAGCATCCAGCAGTGCCCGCCTGGTGTCTCTTCTCCCACTGCAGAGCAGACCTACTGATGAGGACAACAGGTGGGGGAAATCTTCAGACCAGAGGCAGCCTTGGGCTTGGACCGAAGGAGAGGAGCTAGCCCGTTAGGGAGTCAGTGTGAGAGATAGCAGAGCTAGTTGTGAGACCTCATGTCACACTCCTCCCCGGCCTTATTTTGGAGCTGCTGCTAGGCACTGAGGCATCAAAAGTCCTTTGTGGTTAAAAACTTCAGGTGAAATGGCCTAGAGAGCCATTCCTGGTCAGTGACGGTAAACTAATTGGAAGGCCAGACACTTTGCTTTTTAAATGATTCTGCAGCTGTTCCAAATGGGACGGGAAAAGAGTGGAGGGTTGAGAGTTGGGGAAAGCAGGGTCAGTGGGTTTGAAAATCAAAGTTGCAGAGGGCCCCTCTCCCCTCCCTCTTAAATTACTAGGGGTCACCCTATGCTAGGGGCTTGACGTGTACCAAACATACAGGTCTCTAAGCTGGAATGCTGAATGATTATGTATTTATAGCGCTTTGTCATACCACACATTACATGCTTCCAGATGGTAATACCAACCTTGTTTTCATGCCTTACTACTCTCAAACCACATTGCATCGTATGCCTCTCAGAAAAGCTGTCGCTTATTTAGAGTGGATCATGTGGTGGAACTGGAAGAGGGCTGGGCCATTTACAACTAACTCCTCCCGATAAATACTGCCTGGGGTACATGCATGTACTTGCTGTATGCATCCGACCACTCAGGTGGTGCAGCGTGTGCGGCAAAAGGATTGTAAGACTTAATTAAAGAACGTCATGACAAAGACTCACCAAAGCAGGGCCAGGCTCATAAACACAGCAAGGCCTAAGCATCCCTTTCATCTTAAATCTGAAACACATGGCTTCTTTGAAATTATATGTCCTTTAGCAGAGATGTGATTTGAAAAAAAAAAAACCCACATGGCTTTGCTTTTAACAAAGACGATAATCCACAGACTATTCCTATATCAGTTGTGTTCCTACATCATCCAAGAGGTAGACTTTTAGAGGTAGGGAGGTACAGTTGCTGCCAAATACATTGGCACCCTGCACTTTTATTAAACAATTCCCTATTTCTTCTAGACTAAGTTTAAAAAAAAATGGATTTCCAACATTGCAGAACAAACGTTATTTTAGTAACCTTAAGTTTAAATTGAGAGAATAAAGGCAAATGGCATGGACAAAATTACTGGCACAAATGTATTATAATCCCTAATAATCCTGTTTACACGGACACATTTGAAATCAGGCTACTTGACGGGACTTTTGATAAATGCAGAAAAATCGCCCATCACAATAAACGCTCTACCACAGTGACCATGTTATTTTTGCGAAGACTATTTGATTCTGAGATCAGACATAGAAATAGTTCTCATTCTAACTTTGTAAGACGCATACTTTTCAGTTGTTCCTGAATTTATGCCTTGATCACACAGACAGTGTCATTTTGGTACATCAGAAGTACATTCATTTCCAATGGGCCGCTGCATGTGTTGCAGAGGCATTTGCAGTACGTTCTGTGTTGTACATAAGTCGGATTTATCGAAAGTATGCATCAAACTGTATACGCACACGGCTTGACAGAATTGGTAGTATAAGGTGAATGTTTAACTTTAGTTGTACACATATCCAAATGATGCTGCATACCATTTTCAAATCAAATCAAATTTATTTGTCACATACACATGGTTAGCAGATGTTAATGCGAGTGTAGCGAAATGCTTGTGCTTCTAGTTCCGACAATGCAGTAATAAACAACAAGTAATCTAACTAACAATTCCAAAACTACTGTCTTATGCACAGTGTAAGGGGATAAGAATATGTACATAAAGATATATGAATGAGTGATGGTACAGAGCAGCATAGGCAAGATACAGTAGATGGTATCGAGTACAGTATATAGATATGAGATGAGTATGTAAACAAAGTGGCATAGTTAAAGTGGCTAGTGATACATGTATTACATAAGGATGCAGTAGATGATAGAGTACAGTATATTCATATGAGATGAATAATGTAGGGTATGTAAACATTATATTAGGTAGAATTGTTTAAAGTGGCTAGTGATATATTTTACATCATTTCCCATCAATTCCCATTATTAAAGTGGCTGGAGTTGAGTCAGTGTGTTGGCAGCAGCCACTCAGTGTTAGTGGTTGCTGTTTAACAGTCTGATGGCCTTGAGATAGAAGCTGTTTTTCAGTCTCTCGGTCCCAGCTTTGATGCACCTGTACTGACCTCGCCTTCTGGATGATAGCGGGGTGAACAGGCAGTGGCTCGGGTGGTTGTTGTCCTTGATGATCTTTATGGCCTTCCTGTAACATCGGGTGGTGTAGGTGTCCTGGAGGGCAGGTAGTTTGCCCCCGGTGATGCGTTGTGCAGACCTCACTACCCTCTGGAGAGCCTTACGGTTGTGGGCGGAGCAGTTGCCGTACCAGGCGGTGATACAGCCCGCCAGGATGCTCTCGATTGTGCATCTGTAGAAGTTTGTGAGTGCTTTTGGTGACAAGCCAAATTTCTTCAGCCTCCTGAGGTTGAAGAGGCGCTGCTGCGCCTTCTTCACGATGCTGTCTGTGTGAGTGGACCAATTCAGTTTGTCTGTGATGTGTATGCCGAGGAACTTAAAACTTACTACCCTCTCCACTACTGTTCCATCGATGTGGATAGGGGGTGTTCCCTCTGCTGTTTCCTGAAGTCCACAATCATCTCCTTAGTTTTGTTGACGTTGAGTGTGAGGTTATTTTCCTGACACCACACTCCGAGGGCCCTCACCTCCTCCCTGTAGGCCGTCTCGTCGTTGTTGGTAATCAAGCCTACCACTGTTGTGTCGTCCGCAAACTTGATGATTGAGTTGGAGGCGTGCGTGGCCAAGCAGTCGTGGGTGAACAGGGAGTACAGGAGAGGGCTCAGAACGCACCCTTGTGGGGCCCCAGTGTTGAGGATCAGCGGGGTGGAGATGTTGTTGCCTACCCTCACCACCTGGGGGCGGCCCGTCAGGAAGTCCAGTACCCAGTTGCACAGGGCGGGGTCGAGACCCAGGGTCTCGAGCTTGATGACGAGCTTGGAGGGTACTATGGTGTTAAATGCCGAGCTGTAGTCGATGAACAGCATTCTCACATAGGTATTCCTCTTGTCCAGATGGGTTAGGGCAGTGTGCAATGTGGTTGAGATTGCATCGTCTGTGGACCTATTTGGGCGGTAAGCAAATTGGAGTGGGTCTAGGGTGTCAGGTAGGGTGGAGGTGATATGGTCCTTGACTAGTCTCTCAAAGCACTTCATGATGACGGAAGTGAGTGCTACGGGGCGGTAGTCGTTTAGCTCAGTTATCTTAGCTTTCTTGGGAACAGGAACAATGGTGGCCCTCTTGAAGCATGTGGGAACAGCAGACTGGTATAGGGATTGATTGAATATGTCCGTAAACACACCAGCCAGCTGGTCTGCGCATGCTCTGAGGGCGCGGCTGGGGATGCCGTCTGGGCCTGCAGCCCTGCGAGGGTTAACACGTTTAAATGTTTTACTCACCTCGGCTGCAGTGAAGGAGAGGCCGCATGTTTTCGTTGCAGGCCGTGTCAGTGGCACTGTATTGTCCTCAAAGCGGGCAAAAAAGTTATTTAGTCTGCCTGGGAGCAAGACATCCTGGTCCGTGACTGGGCTGGTTTTCTTCCTGTAGTCCGTAATTGACTGTAGACCCTGCCACATACCTCGTGTCTGAGCCGTTGAATTGAGATTCTACTTTGTCTCTATACTGACGCTTAGCTTGTTTGATAGCCTTGCGGAGGGAATAACTGCACTGTTTGTATTCAGTCATGTTACCAGTCACCTTGCCCTGATTAAAAGCAGTGGTTCGCGCTTTCAGTTTCACGCGAATGCTGCCATCAATCCACGGTTTCTGGTTAGGGAATGTTTTAATCGTTGCTATGGGAACGACATCTTCAACGCACGTTCTAATGAACTCGCATACTGAATCAGCGTATTCGTCAATGTTGCTGTCTGACGCAATACGAAACATATCCCAGTCCACGTGATGGAAGCAGTCTTGGAGTGTGGAATCAGCTTGGTCGGACCAGCGTTGGACAGACCTCAGCGTGGGAGCTTCTTGTTTTAGCTTCTGTTTGTAGGCAGGGATCAACAAAATGGAGTCGTGGTCAGCTTTTCCGAAAGGAGGGCGGGGCAGGGCCTTATATGCGTCGCGGAAGTTAGAGTAACAATGATCCAAGGTTTTTCCCGCCCTGGTTGCGCAGTCGATATGCTGATACAATTTAGGGAGTCTTGTTTTCAGATTAGCCTTGTTAAAATCCCCAGCTACAATGAATGCAGCCTCCGGATAAATGGATTCCAGTTTGCAAAGAGTCAAATAAAGTTCGTTCAGAGCCATCGATGTGTCTGCTTGGGGGGGGAATATATACGGCTGTGATTATAATCGAAGATAATTCTCTTGGTAGATAATGCGGTCTACATTTGATTGTGAGGAATTCTAAATCAGGTGAACAGAAGGATTTGAGTTCCTGTATGTTTCTGTCATCACACCACGCCTCGTTAGCCATAAGGCATACGCCCCCCCCCGCCCCTCTTCTTACCAGAAAGTTGTTTGTTTCTGTCGGCGCGATGCGTGGAGAAACCCGCTGGCTGCACCACCTCCGATAGAGTCTCTCCAGTGAGCCATGTTTCCGTGAAGCAAAGAACGTTACAGTCTCTGATGTCCCTCTGGAATGCTACCCTTGCTCGGATTTCATCAACCTTGTTGTCAAGAGACTGGACATTGGCGAGAAGAATGCTGGGGAGTGGTGCACGATGTGCCCGTCTCCGGAGTCTGACCAGAAGACCGCCTCGTTTCCCTCATTACGGAGTGTTTTTTTTGGGTCGCCGAATGGGATCCATTCCGTTGTCCTGGTTGAAAGGCAGAACACAGGGTCCGCTTCGTGAAAGTCATATTCTTGGTCATACTGATGGTGAGTTGACGCTGATCTTATATTCAGTAGTTCTTCTCAACTGTATGTAATGAAACCTAAGATGACCTGGGGTACTAATTAAGAAATAACACGTAAAAAAAAAAAAAAAACTGCATAGTTTCCTAGGAATTTGAAGCGAGGCGGCCAATTCTGTCGGCGCCGGAAGTACACATTTTGCGCAATGCGACCTGGCCAAGATAAAGCAAAGCGACACATACAGAGTTACACATGGAATAAACAAACATAGTCAATAACACAGTAGAAAAAAGTCTATATACAGTGTGTGTAAATGAGGTAGGATAAGGGAGGTAAGGCAATAAATAGGCCACAGTGGCAAAATAATTACAATATAGCAATGAAACACTGGAGTGACAGATGTGCAGAAGATGAGTGTGCAAGTAGAGATACTGGGGTGCAAAGGAGAAAAATAAATAAATAAATACCAGTATGGGGATGAGGTCGTTGGATAGACTATTTACAGATGGGCTATGTACAGGAGCAGTGATCTGTGAGCTGCTCTGACAGCTGGTGCTTAAAGCTAGTAAGAGAGATGGGACTCTCCAGCTTCAGTGATTTTTGCAGTTCGTTCCAGTCATTGGCAGCAGAGAACCTGAAGGAAAGGCGGCCAAAGTAGGAATTGGCTAGGGGGTGACCAGTAAAATATACCTGCTGGAGCGCGTGCTACGGGTGGGTGCTGCTATGGTGACCAGTGAGCCGAGATAAGGCGGGGCTTTACCTAGCAAAGACTTGTAGATGACCTGGAGACAATGGGTTTGGCGACAAATATGAAGCGAGGGCCAGCCAGCAAGAGCATACAGGTCGCAGTGGTGGGTAGTACGAGGCTTTGATGACAAAACGGATGGCACTGTGATAGACTGCATCCAATTTGCTGAGTAGAGTGTTGGAGGCTATTTTGTAAATTACATCGCCGAAGTCAAGGATCGGTAGGATAGTCAGTTTTACGAGGGTATGTTTGGCAGCATGAGTGAAGGTTGCTTTATTGTGAAATAGGAAGCCAATTCTAGATTTAATTTGGGATTGGATATGCTTAATGTGAGTCTGGAAGGAGAGTTTAGTCTAACCAGACACCTATGTATTTTCACATATTCAGAGGCGTCCAGAGTAGTGATGCTGGACGGGCGAGCAGGTGTGGGCAGCGATCGGTTGAAGAGCATGCATTTCATTTTGCTAGAATTTAAGAGCAGCTGGAGGCCATGGAAGAAGTTGTATGGCATTGAAGCTAGTCTGGAGGTTAGTTAACACAGTGTCCAAAGAAAGGCCAGAACTATACAGAATGGTGGTTTAGAGAATCACCAACAGCAAGAGCGACATCATTGATGTGTACAGAGAAGTGTCAACCCGAGAATTGAACCCTGTGGCACCCCCATAGGCTGCCAGAGGTAGGTGAGGCAGTCATTTGAGAAACCAAGGCTGATGAGTCTGCCGATAAGAATGTGGTGATTGACAGAGTCAAAAGCCTTGGCCAGATCAATGAATACAGCTGCACAGTATTGTCTTTTATTGATGGCGGTTATGATATCGTTTAGGACCTTGAGCGTGGCTGAGGTGCACCCATGATCACTCGGAAACAAGATTGCATAGCGGAGAAGGTACGGTGGGATTCGAAATGTTCGCTGATCTGTTTGTTCACTTGGCTTTCGAATACCTTAGAAAAGGCAGGGTAGCATAGATATAGGTCTGTAGCAGTTTGGGTCTAGAGTGTCTCCCTCTTTGAAGATGGGAATGACCGCCGCAGCTTTCCAATCTTTGGGGATCTCAGACGATACAAAAGAGAGGTTGAACAGATAATTTTAGAAAGAGGGTCCAGGTTGTCTAGCCCGGCTGATTGGTAGGGGTCCAGATTTTGCAGCTCTTTCAGAACATCAGCTGTCTGGATTTGGGTGATGTAGAAATGGGGGAGGCTAGGGCAAGTTGCTGTGGGGGGGGTGCAGGGCTGTTGCCTGGGTTAGGGGTAGCCAGGTGGAAAGCATGGCCAGCCGTAGAAAAGTGCTTATTGACATTCAATTATCGTGGATTTATCAGTGGTGACAGTGTTTCCTAGCCTCAGTGCTGGGAGGAGGTGCTGTTATTCTCCACGGACATTAGTGTTCTGGAACTTTTGGGAGTTTGTGCTACAGGAGGCAAATTTCTGCTTGAAAAAGCAAGCCTTCGCTTTCCTAACTGCCTGTGTATATTTGTTCCTAACCTCCCTGAAAAGTTGCATATCGCGGGGGCTAGTCGATGCTAACGCAGTACGCCACAGGAAGTTTTTGCACTGGTCAAGGGCAGTCAAGTCTGGGGTGAAGCAAGGGTTATATCTGTTCCTGGTTCCAATTTTTTGAATGGGACCTGCTTATTTAAGATGGTGAAGAATGCACTTTTAAAGAATAACCAGGCATCCTTTTCTGATGGAATGAGGTCAATATCCTTCCAGGATACCCGCGCCAGGTCGATTAGAAAGGCCTGCTCGCTGAAGTGTTTTAGGGGGCGTATGACAGTGATGAGGGGTGGTCTTTTGACCACAGACCTTTTACGGATGCAGGCAGTGATCGCTGTGATCCTGGTTGAAGACAGCAGAGATTTATTTAGAGGACAGGTTGGTTAGGATGAGATCTTTGAGAGTGCCCGTGTTTACGGATTTGGGGTTGTACATGGTGGGTGCATTGATAATGTGTGAGATTGAGGGCATCAATCTTAGATTGTAGGATGGCCAGAGTGTTAAGCATGTCCCAGTTTAGGTCACCTAACAGCACGAGCTCTGAAGCTAGATGGGGGGCAATCAATTCACATATGGTGTCCATGGCACAGCTGGGGGCAAAAGATGGTCTACAGCAAGCAGCAACAATGAGAGACTTGTTTCTGGAAAGGTGGATTTTCAAAAGTAGAAGCTCAAATTGTTTGGGCACAGACCTGGATAGTAAGAGAGAACTCTGCAGGCCATCTCTGTAGTAGCTTGCAACTCCGGCCCCTTTGGCAGTTCTATATTGTCGGAAAATGTTATAGTTATGGATGGAGATTTCAGGGGTTTTGGTGGTCTTCCTAAGCCAGGATTCAGACACGGCTAGGACATCCGGGTCGGCAGAGTGTGCTAAAGCAGTGAATAAAACAAACTTAGGGGGGAGGCTTCTCTTCTTCAGAGAGTAAAAGGAGCAGGTTTCTGGGCACGGTAGAATCGATTCACGGTATAATTTACAGACAAAGGTATGGTAGGATGTGAATACAGTAGAGGTAAACCTATGCATTGAGTGACGATGAGAGAGATATTGTCTCTAGAAACATCCTTTAAACCAAGTGAGTTCACTGCATGTGTGGGAGGTGGAACTAAAGGTTTAGCTAAGGCGTATTGAGCAGGGTTAGAGGCTCTACAGTGAAATAAGGCAATAATCACTAATCAAAACAGCAATGGACAAGGCATATTGACATTAGGTAGAGGCATACGTAGCCGACTTGACTCGCACATAAGGCCTCGATCACACCTGCAGTGTCATCGCGCAAAGTGGACTGTAGCATCATCTGGATACGTGTGCAACAAAAAAGTTGAACATTTACCTTCTGCTACTATTTCTGTCAAGTTGTCCATGCATTGAATTTGATGCATACGTTCGATAAAGCTAACGTACGCACCACACAGAACACACTGAAACGCAATGCTGCAAGGCAAACGCACCGTTCCACTGGAACTTCATGTACTTCCGGTGTTTAATCATTATTTAACTAGGCAAGTCAGTTAAGAACAAATTCTTATTTACAATGACGGCCTACACCGGACAAACCCGGAAGATGCTGGGCCAATTGTGTGCCACCCTATGGGACTCTCAATCACGGCTGGTTGTGATACAACCTGGATGTACCAAAATGCAATCTTCCAAACGTTTTATTTTTTTTACTTCTAATACATTTATCAACGTCTTATTTTATTTTTCCTCCGACACTAACCACCACCAGCCGAAAAAGCTAAGTATTAACATTAACACTATGCCATCTAATTGCAGTCGCTGTACTCATAATATACAGGAGAACTATTGCCTTATAGTGAGGATAGCCGTGTTGCAAGCACAGCTTCAGATGCAATCATTAGGCAAGGGCAATTTAAGTGTAGGAAAGGATGAAACAGCATCTGTGCCACCAGTAAGTACAGATAGTAGCATAAATCCACCCCCCCGGAGCCATCATCGACTCAGTGGGTTTTGTCCAACATGTCTCCAGACCTACTTATTGCCACAGTCATACCCTGGATCTAGTTTTATCCCGTGGAATACATATTGTGGATCTAAATGTTTTTCCTCATAATCCTAGATTATCGGACCACCATTTTATTACATTTGCAATCGCAACAAATAATCTGCTCTAACCCCAACCAAGGATCATCAAAAGCTGTGCTATAAATTAATTGGACAACCCAAAGATTCCTAGACGCACTTCCAGACACCCTCCACCTACCCAGGGACATCGGAGTACAAAAATCAGTTAACCACCTAACTGAGGATCTTAATTTAACCTTGCACAATACCCTAGATGCAAACAAACAAAAACACATTTGTCACAAGAACCTAGCTCCCTGGCATACAGAAAATACCCGAGCCCTGAAGCAAGCTTCCAGAAAATTGGAACGGAAACAGTGCTCCACCAAACTGGAAGTCTTCTGACTAGCTTGGAAAGACAGTACTGTGCAATATCGAAGAGCACTCACTGCTGCTAGATCATCCTATTTTTCCAACTTAGAGGAGAATAGGAAGAATTCAACATTTAGCTTTGCGACAGTATCAAAAATAACTAAAAAAAAGCATAATTCAACGAGAGGTTAGCTTTCATAGCAATGATAAATTCATGAACTTCGATGAAAAGATCATGATTATTAGAAAGCAAATTACGGACTCCTTTGAATCTGCGTATTTCTCCAAAGCCCAGTTGTCCTGAGTATGCTGTTGCGCAGCAGCTCACCGAAGACAAATAATGTATACGAAATGATTCAGTCAGTTTTTTTATCATAGCGCTGAGACTGCACTCATGAAGCTGGTAAATGACCTTTTAATGGTGTCAGACCAAGGCTCTGCATCGGTCCTCGTGCTTCTAGACCTTAGTGCTGCTTTTGACACCATCGATCAGCACATTCTTTTGGAGAGATTAGAAACCCTAATTGGTCTACACTGACAAGTTCTTGCCTGGTTAGGATCTTATCTATCGAAAAGATATCAGTTTGTCTCTGCGGATGGTTTGTCCTCTGACAAGTTTCACTGTTCCTCAAGGTTCCATTTTAGGACTAGTTTTCACTATATATTCTACCTCTTGGTGATGTCATTCAGAAACACAATATCAACTTTCACTGCTATGTGGACGACACAAAGCTGTACATTTCGATTAAACATGGTGAAGCCCCAAAATTGCCTACCCTGGAAGCCTGTGTTTCAGACATAAGGAAGTGGACGGCAGCAAATGTTTTACTTTTAAACTTGGACAAAACAGAGATGCTAGTTCTAGGTTTCAGGTAATGAAGAAACAATGATCTGCTGTCAGATCTGAAAATGAATCTTGATGCTTGTACAGTTGTCTAAAATAAAACTGAAGGACCTCTGCGTTACACTGGACCCTGATCTCTCTCTTGACGAACAAAATCAAGAATATTTCAAAAAATGCTTTTTTCCCCCCCATCTTCGTAACCTTGCAAAAATGACAATCAGTTGAAGATCAAATTATTAGTGTGCATGTAAACATAACCATTGATGGCTACAAAAATACTTTGTTGGCAGTTCTTAGCCAAAGGCTATGCAACCAAGTACTAGCTCCGGGGTGCCAATAATATTTTCCATGCCATTTGTCGTTGTTTTCTAAATTACAATTGTAAACTTACGTTTACAAATATAAAATTGGTTGCGCAATGCTGAAATTCCAATAACAAGGTATGGTGAGCAATGTATATTTAAAAAAAAAAATGTTTGTCTATTTTAAAATAAATGGGGAATCATTTATGAAAACTGCATGGGTGCCAATATATTTGGATGCAACTCTAGGTAGCATACAGCATAGCTCATCTTCTAAATGAGTTTTTAGACACCTTATGAGCAAATACCATTTCCACATGTAGTACGACAACGTAACAAAAATTACTTAATTAACTTCTGTGAACAGGGTGTATGTAGGCTACACTGAACAACAAGCCATTTTATATGTTTACAGTCAAATCAATTGTTTGAGTTTTAGGTGCGTTTTCAGTGGGACAACCCACTGCAATATGGCAGTAACACCTGATTTATAGGCTGACTCAAACTTACATACTTCCAAGCATTGGGTTTGATTTGTCATTTTCAGGCTGGCTATAACACAGGACTCGCTGATAACATGGGATGACAGACAAGGCAGCAAAAAGAGCCCCAGGACCAGGAGAAGATGCAGGGTCATGGTGAAATGGTGGCACACACTGGGCAGGGAGACAGAGGTGGTGGACAGGAGTCACAATGAAGGCAGGGGACACACCACCATCACAGCTCTAACATCTACAGGACACAGGCATGGAAAACGGTCTTAAATAAGGTGTGTGCAGTTGTCATCAGCCCATACAAATTCATATAGGCCTACTTGACTTTATTTATTTTTAAACTTGCATTTCATTATATTTTTTCAATAGAGCAGCAGTTGGAATATATTATAACCATGTAAATTCCAGTTTATTCAAGACACATTTGTATAAAAATAATTTGTCCATTTTTACATCCGAAATAAAACAGTCGATGTTTTGTTGTTGGCGTCTGCCCTGAGTAACGGGACCTGAGCAGTTTAGAATCCAAGTTTGACTCATGAGCACCATCTAGCGGGATTGCACGGAAACTGCAAGGTGGGACTTTCGTAATTTATTAATCTCGGGTAATGAGAAACTAAAATCTCACGCAATTGGTTTCCATAGTATGTCCAAGATATTATAATTGTATGGACTATTACACAAATGATACATGAGGTTACAGTTCTAAGATCTAGCTAGCCTGGAGACCAGAGAGCAAGTTAAGCTTGCAGAAAGGCACAAAAGTTGATATTGTACAGGGCAATACCAACCATTGTTAACTATTCTGGCCTTCAGGTAGAGGTTATGTTGAGGCACTATAATTGTGATACAATAAATATCACACGTATACAGGTCAGACATTCAACTGAGTAGGCCTCAAAGCCGTTTTTGAATTCCAGAGTCCTGTTCATTCTTTCTGGACACTTACTGTTTGTAGACAATGCTCAAGTTTACAAAAGGCAAACTCAAGAACACTTTTTCAGAACTCCTGTTGGCTCTACCCTAAATATAATCAGCATTGAGCTGAGCAAATGGTCACAGTTCACTACTATACATGTATGCCAAAGTGGCGATCATGTGATGGGCTCAACAATGGATACAGAGTATGTGTATGAAAAACACCAGATCCTTCTGGCTAGTTATTTATTACACATGTTTAACCCATTGTGCATTCATTTGGCTCTAAGGTTTTAACCATATACCGTCGCAGCTAAACCTGCATTACTTTTTCCTAAACATTCAAGCATCTATCTTCAGACCTCTCCCTAGCGGAGTTTACTCAACGAGATAGATATCTTTATTTTTTTAACACAGGGAGCTGAACTAGAACGAACCTCTCCCTTGCCCAGTAATTTGGCTAGCCGCTAACTAATAGCCAACACTGCGTTGCAATGCAGGTTCATCACACTAACGTTTGTTTACGTTCGCTAGCTAGTTACTTTATTAGCCAATTGGACAGTTAGTACAGGATAGTTTTTCACTTCGCTAGTTCCTACCACATCCGCCACAGGTCCAAGTAAGTTGTTAGTAGTAACAAACAGAGACTGTAGAGAAATAACCCCATATCTCTGGTAGCAAATGACACTCAACAGTCAATACCCACTTCAATATTATTTGGTGGTAACTAGCTAGCTAACGTTAGTTGAACACCAAATGAAACTCACCCAGGCAGGAGGCTAACAATACACACCTTCAGTCAACTTTATGTCTCTGTTCTTGTAGCTAGAAAACACCATAGCAGTTGACAGTCTATAGACAAACCAAAGACGTGTCATCTCATGTCAACCAACATCAGCAAAACATCCCACTTTCCAACACAGGTGTAGCTAACTGAAGTAGCTAGCTGGCTAAGCAAACAACTAATTAAAGGTCGTCATCACTAGTTACCACAATCACAAAGTCAGAAGGTCCGCCTACTCGACCAATCATATGAGGGAGTGTGATGACCCGTATGCCGGTTTACGGTTCGTAGTAAACAACCAATCAGATGACGAGATGTGATGACGCGTATGCCGGCCGGCTTGCAGGGACATGCGAGAGACGTATTTATTTGATCTATTGATTCGTCAATGATTTGATTATTTATTAGATAAAGAAAAACAACCATTATAAATGCAAAGTGTTTATCAGATGTCTTATTCAAACTCAGCTTGCAAGCTTATCATGATGTTGCCCTTTACTCATGGCTGATAGTTACTTGTCTTAACCCAAAATACTGAAGGTTTACTCCAATATCTACAAAGTTTTTTAAATGGCATGTGAGACAAACAAATTGACACTGATTAAGTGTAGATTTTATTTTCAAAATCCACAAGTAAAGCGTACACAGTTTCACAGAAATTAAAATATTTGATATTAGTAGATTTTTTTGGTTGATTTAAGATGAAAACTTCAGCTTTGTGAATTTATTTGGCACCTAGGCACTTAGTATAGTCTATTTATTTATTTGCTCCCGAGTGATGCTGCGGTCTAAGGCACTGCATCTCAGTGCAAGCCGCGTCACTACAGTGCCTGGTTTGATTCCAGGCTGTATTACATCCGGCCATAATAGGGAGTCCCATAGGTCGGCACACAATTGGCCCAGCTTCGTCCGGATTTGTCCGGGGTAGACTGTCATTGCAAATAACAATTTGTTCTTAACTGACTAAAATAAAGGTTAAATATATATATTTTGTACCAGTTTCCGTCTCTGTACAAAGACATGGTTTCAAGCTATAGATGATAGCAAAACATTTAATAATAATACATTGAACTTACATGGCACTTTTCTAGACACCTAAAGTTCTTTACAGTGTGAAACTCACCACCCACTTACATCCTCTTTATTTTTATTTATCTTGTTGTCCATCCACCTCCCTCTTCGGAGGACGAAAGTAACTTTTTTTTTAAATTTTACAGATATTTTGTTACATATGCATTATTCATACACTTTACATACAATGTTACTTTTACATACAGTATTACATGATAGGAATAGTTTGATGATATACACATGCAGTTGAAAACAGGACAAATATAAGAACCACCCCATGGGATCCTTTGTGTCCACAGAGTTGGGACACCCGTTTAAAGTCCCACAATCTTCCAATTTATTGAGTAACATTCCATTGTTAGTTAGTACTTCAAAATTATTCAAATTAAATTGCTGTAAGCGTGTATGGTATAAGTTACAGTGATCTGTCTTTGAACTTACTGCATTCTTGTTCATTTTAACAGCATATTTGTCTTTGGCTTTAGTTTGTTTGTCTGTCTTCCCAGTGGTGGCATTCATACATATTTGAAACAGAACACCATTGAGTGGGAGACTTTTACTCTCACAGCAGAGTTTTGATTATAATATACAGTACCAGTCAAAAGTTTGAACACACCTACTCATTCAAGGGTTTTTCTAAATTTGTACTATTTTATACATTGTAGAATAATAGTGAAGACATCAAAACAATGAAATAACACATATGGAATCATGTAGTAACCAAAAAAGTGTTAATCAAATCAAAATAGAATTTAGATTTTAGATTCCTCTAAGTAGCCACCCTATGCCTTGATGACAGCTTTGCACACGCTTGGCTTTCTCTCAACCAACTTCACCTTTTCCAACAGTCTTGAAGGAGTTCCCACATATGCTGAGAACTTGTTAGCTGCTTTTCCTTCACTCTGCGGCCCAACTCATCCCAAACCATCTCAATTGGGTTGAGGTAGGGTGATTGTGGAGGCCAGGTCATCTAATGCAGAACTCCATAACTCTCTTTCTTGTTCAAATAGCCCTTACACACCCTTGAGGTGTGTTGGGTAATTGTCCTGTTGAAAAACAAATGATAGTCCAACTAAGTGCAAACCAGATGGGATGGCGGTCTAAGGCACTGCATCGCTACAGACCCGGCCGTGATCGGGAGTCCCACAGAGCAGGGCACAATTGGGCCAGCATTGTCTGGAGTTGGCCGGGGTAGGCTGTCATTGTAAATAAGAATTTGTTCTTAACTGACTTAAATAAAAGTTGTTGTTTTTTCTTTAAAACAACTTATAAAACAACTTATCAGTGTATCACTGCGGAATACTGTGGTAGCCATGCTGGCTTTGAATTCTAAATCATTCACTGGCAGTGTCACCAGCAAAGCATCCCACAACATCACACCTCTTCCTCCACGCTTCACGGAGGGAACCACACATGCGGAGATCATCCGTTCACCTACTCTGCGTCTCCCAAAGACACGGCAGTTGGAACGTAAAATCTCAAATTTGAACTCATCAGACCAAAGGACAGATTTTCACCAGATTTTCCATTACTTATGTTTCTCTGCCCAAGCAAGTCCCTTCTTAATATTGGTGTCCTTTAGTAGTGGTTTCTTTTCAGCAATTAAACCATGAAGGCTTGATTCATGCAGTCTCCCCTGAACGGTTGATGTTGAGATGTGTCTGTTACTTGAACTCTGTGAAGAATTTATTTGGGCTGTAATTTCTGAGGCTGGTAACTGTAATGAATTCTGTGTCTTCCTTTCCTGTGGCGGTCCTCGTGAGAGCCAGTTTTATTATAGGGCTTGATGGTTTTTGCAACTGCACTTGAAGAAACTTTCAAAGTTCTTGAAATGTTCAGTATTGACTGACCTTCATGTCTTAAAGTAATGATGGACTGTAGTTTTTCTTTGCTTATTTGAGCTGTTCTTGCCATAGTATGGACTTGGTCTTTTACCAAATAGGGCTTTCTTCTGTATACCAACCCTACCTTGTCACAACACAACTGATTGGTTCAAACACATTAAGAAGGAAAGAAATTCCACAAATTAACTTTTAACAAGACACATTTGTTAATATAAATGCATTCTAGGTGACGACCTCATGAAGCTGGTTGAGAGAATGCCAAGAGTATGCAAAGCTGTCATCAAGGCAAAGCGTGGCTACTTTGAAGAATCTCAAATATAATATATTTATTTATTTTTGTCACGAACCTCGCTGAAGAGGGTGCCTCTTCCTGTTCGGACGGGGCTCGGCGGTCGTCGTCACCGGCCTATTAGCTGCCATCGATTCTTTTTCCGTTTGTGTTTGTTATTGGTTAATTGGGTTCACCTGTTTTGTATTAGGGTTTGTTTGTAGGGTATTTAAGGGCACTAGGCATGCTGGGTTTTTGTGCGGGCTTGTTTATTGTTACTCTGTGTTTGATGGGTTATTGCTTTTCGTGTTCTTTATTTATCCGGTCTATTTTTGTCCTGTTGTTTTTGGACTGGCAACTATTTACGCCTTGTGTGTTGGCGTCATTCATTTTTGGTTGCACCGGTGAATAAATTTGTGATAAACAAAGGAACCCTGCTCTCTGCGCCTGATTCTACCCACCACTCATAGTTTATCGTAACAATTTTGTTTGTTTAACCTTTATTTAACTAGGCAAGTCAGTCAAGAACAAATTCTTATTTATAATGATATTATTTAAATTATATATAATATTTATACCAAAAGGCAAAAGGCCTCCTGCAGGGATGGGGGTAGGGATTTTATAAAAATATGTGGAACAAAACACACATCACGACAAGAGAGACAACACAACACTACATAAAGAGAGACCTAAGACAACAACATAGCAAGGCAGCAACACATGACAACGCAGCATGGTAGCAACACAACATGACAACAACATGGTAGCAACACAACATGGCAGCAGGACAACATGGTAGCAGAACGCAAAGCAGCCACAACTGTCAGTAAGAGTGTCCATGATTGAGTCTTTGAATGAAGAGATTGAGATAAAACTGTCCAATTTTAGTGTTTGTTGCAGCTCGTTCCAGTCGCTAGCTGCAGCGAACTGAAAATACGATTTTGTTTTGTTTAACACTTTTTTAAATTCTACAATATATAAAATAGTAAAAATAAAGAAAAACAGTACCTGTCAAAAGTTTGGCCACACCTGCTCATTGAAGGGTTTTTCTTTATTTTTATGTTTGCCCCACTAATATTTACATGCAAATATCACCACTGAGCATATGATACAGTGGGGAGAAGAAGTATTTGATACACTGCCGATTTTGCAGGTTTTCCTACTTACAAAGCATGTAGAGGTCTGTAATTTTCATCATAGGTACACTTCGACTGTGAGAGACGGAATCTAAAACAAAAATCCAGAAAATCACATTGTATGATTTTTAAGTTATTAATTTGCATTTTATTGCATGACATAAGTATTTGATCACATACCAACCAGTAAGAATTCCGGCTCTCACAGACCTATTAGTTTTTCTTTAAGAAGCCCTCCTGTTCTCCACTCATTACCTGTATTAACTGCACCTGTTTGAACTCGTTACCTGTATTAATGACACCTGTACACACACTCAATCAAACAGACTCCAACCTCTCCACAATGGCCAAGACCAGAGAGCAGTGTAAGGACATCAGGGATAAAATTGTAGACCTGCACAAGGCTGGGATGGGCTACAGGACAATAGGCAAGCAG
The DNA here is from genome assembly GCF_034236695.1 of Oncorhynchus nerka. Classification (NCBI taxonomy): domain Eukaryota; kingdom Metazoa; phylum Chordata; class Actinopteri; order Salmoniformes; family Salmonidae; genus Oncorhynchus; species Oncorhynchus nerka. Next base: position 25,474,287 of record NC_088420.1, read on the forward strand.
CTTGGTTAGAAGGCAACAACTTTTGGCGCAATTATTAGAAAATGGAAGAAGTTCAAGATGACAGTCAATCACCCTCAGTCTTGGGCTCCATGCAAGATCTCACCTCGTGGGGTATCAATGATCATGAGGAAGGTGAGGGATCAGCCCAGAACTACACGGCAGGACCTGGTCAATGACCTGAAGAGAGCTGGGACCACAGTCTCAAAGAAAACCATTAGTAACACACTTCGCCGTCATGGATTAAAATCCTGCAGCGCACGCAAGGTCCCCCTGCTCAAGCCATCGCATGTCCAGGCCCGTCTGAAGTTTTCCAATGATCATCTGGATGATCCAGAGGAGGAATGGGAGGAGGTCATGTGTTCTGATGAGACAAAAATAGAGCTTTTTGGTCAAAACTCCACTCGCCGTGTTTGGAGGAAGAAGAAGGATGAGTACAACCCCAAGAACACCATCCCAACCGTGAAGCATGGAGGTGGAAACATCATTCTTTGGGGATGATTTTCTGCAAAGGGGACAGGACGACTGGACCGTTTTGAGGGGAGGATGGATGGGGCCATGTATCGCGAGATCTTGGCCAACAACCTCCTTCCCTCAGTAAGAGCATTGAAGATGGGTTGTGGCTGGGTCTTCCAGCACGACAACGACCCGAAACACACAGCCAGGGCAACTAAGGAGTGGCTCCGTAAGAAGCATCTCAAGGTCCTGGAGTGGCCTAGCCAGACTCCAGACCTGAACCCAATAGAAAATCTTTGGAGAGAGCTGAAAATCCGTATTGCCCAGCGACAGCCCCAAAACCTGAAGGATCTGGAGAAGGTCTGTATGGAGGAGTGGGCCAAAATCCCTGCTGCAGTGTGTGCAAACCTGGTCAAGAACTACAGGAAACATATGATCTCTGTAATTGCAAACAAAGGTTTCTGTACCAAATATTAAGTTCTGCTTTTCTGATTTATCAAATACTTATGTCATGCAATAAAATGCAAATTAATTACTTAAAAATCATACAATGTGATTTTCTGGATTTTTGTTTTAGATTCCGTCTCTCACAGTCGAAGTGTACCTATGATAAAAATTACAGACCTCTACATGCTTTGTAAGTAGGAAAACCTGCAAAATCGGCAGTGTATCAAATACTTGTTCTCCCCACTGTATATTACTATTAGAATGAAACGCTTGCAGCGGTCTAAGGCACTTTGCAGTGCTAAAGGCATCACTACAGGCCCGGCCGTGATCGGGTGTCCCATAGGGCGGCGCACAATTGGCCCAGTGTCGCCCGGGTTAGTGGAGGGTTCCAGGAATTGTGTACAGATACTTGCGACATGGGGCCCTACATTCTCAGGCTTAAACGTGAGGTCATGGCTGCAGATGAATGGCACAACAATGGGCCTCAGCATCTCATCATGATATCTCTGTGCATTCAAGTTGCCTTTGATAAAATGCATTCGTGTTCATTGTCCGTAGCTCATGCCTGCCCATATCATAACCCCACCTCCACTATAGGGCACTCTGTTCAGAATGTTGACATTAGCAATCCGCTCGCCCACATGATGCCATCTGCCCAGTACAGTTGAAACCGGGCTTAATCTGTGAAGAGGACACTTCCCTAGTGTGCCAGGGGCCATCGAAGGTGAGCATTTGCCCACTGAAGTCAGTTACAACACCGAACTGCAATCAGGTCTAGACCCTGGTGAGGACGATTAGCATGCAGATGAGCTTCCCTGAGATTAATTCTGACAGCTTGTGCAGAAATCCTTTGGTTGCGCAAACCCACAGTTTCATCATCTGTCTGGCTGGCTGGTCTCAGACGATCCCGCAGGTGAAGAAGCCGGATGTGGAGATCCTGGGCTGGCTTGGTTACACGTGGTTTGCGATTGAGGCCGGTTGGACGTACTGCCAAATTCTCTAAAATTATGGTAGGGAAATTAATTAATTAATTCTCTGGCAACAGCTGTGGTGGACATTCCTGAAGTCAGCATGCCAGTTGTGTGCCAAAATTGCACATTTTAGAGTGGCCTTTTATTGTCCTCAGCAAAAGGTGCACCTGTGTAGTGATCATGCTGTTTAATCAGCTTCTTGATATGCCACACCTGTCAGGTGGATGGATTATCTTGACAAAGGAGAAATGCTCACTAACAGGGATGTAAAGAAATATATGCTCTAAATTTGAGAGAACTAAGTGTTTTGTGCGTATGGAACATTTCTGGGATCTTTTATTTCAGCTCATGAAACATGGGATCAACACTTGTTGCATTTATATTTTTGTTCAACATATTTTATATGAGGTGACAGTATAGAATGTCATGTTTTATTGAGGACATTTTCATACAAATCTGTTTTACCATTTAAAAATTAAATAACTTTTTGTATCTAGTCCCCCATTTGAAGGTGTTAAGTATTTGGACAAATGCACTTATAGTGTATTACATTTAATCAAAGTCACTACAGACCCTATTCGATCCCAGGCTGTTAAATAAAGGCTACATTTTTAAAAATGGGAAAAAATGCTAACCTCGCCTGTTATTGGTTTTAGGTTATAATTTCTGGTGCAATCATCCAGACAGACCAAGACAAATTCAAGCTAAATGTATTCACCATACTGGGTGTTCCTGCTGCATAGCATGTATACAGTCACACAAGCACATATATTTATACCTTCCGACTAGGCACTCCCCCCTTCTATGTCTAGGATGGACAATCTGTCTCTGTTGCTAGTCTGTTCTTCCTATTGATTTTATCGTGTCCCAACCTGAGTTCATAACCTTTGTACTCCTCTGTGCCTTTCATGGGTCTTATCAGAGGCCTTGAGTTATTGGGAGTACACATTCCCACATTATCCACTAGATAATTGCAATTCTCATACACAAAGAGCTTAAACCTAACACTACTTTCAATCTCGGAGAATATATAAAAATTGTATATTCATACTAAGAGTACATAATGATAGAAAACAGTAAAGACCTAAGACAGTGTTATAGAATAGTAATTACGATCTATCAGCTCCAACCCTAGACATATGGCTCCTATTCAACTCTTATAGAATAATTATTGCACTCAGCCTTTGTACTTTCCCTTTGCCCAAATGCCACGCACACCTCCAACTCAGTCATCAAGTTTGCAGATGACACAACAGTAGTAGGCTTGATTACTAACAAATGGGGCAGCAGGTAGCTGGTTAGAGCGTTGGACTAATAACTGAAAGGTTGCAAGATCGGATCCCTGATCTGACAAGGTAAAAATCTGTCTTTCTGCACCTGAACAAGGCAGTTAACCCACTGTCCATAAGCCATCATTGAAAATAAGAATTTGTTCTTAACTGACTTGCCTAGTTAAATAAAGGTAAAAAATAAATGACCAGACAACCTACAGGAAGGATGTGAGGTCCCTGTGAGAGTGGTGCAAGGAAAATAACCTCTTACTCAATGTCAAAAAAACAAAGGAGCTGATTGTGGACTTCAGACAACAGGAGAGGGAGCATACCCCTATCCACATCAACAGGACCGCAGTGGAGAAGGTGGAACATTCTAAGTACCTCTGCGTACACATCACTATTTCAGCATACACATCTGAAATAGTCCACCCCCACAGACAGTGTGGCGAAAAATGTGTATCAGCACCTCTTCAACCTCAGGAGGCTGAAAAATGTCGTCTTGGCCCCTAAAACCCTCACAAACTTTTACAGATTTCCAAATGAGAGCATCCTGTCGGGCTGGTACAGCAACTGCACCACCCGCAAATTTAGTGCTCTCCAGATGGTGGTGTGGTCTGCCCAACACATCACTGGGGGCAAACTACCTGCCCTCCAGGACAAATATAGCACATGAAGTCACAGGAAGGCCATAAAGATCATCAAGGACATAAACCACCTGAGCAATGGCCTGTTCACCCGTTATCATCCAGAAGGCGAGGTCAGTACAGGTGTTTCAAAGCTGGGACCATGAGACTGAATCGTCATCCAACTCAGATTTCCAAGTGGGGAACTCTGGCCTCTTTCTAGAGTTCAGACTTTCTGTAATTATGGTAGCATCCAAGTGTTCAGAAACATATATTCTTATTTCCAATAAAAGTGACTCCAAATAACACAATACAATATTTACCATTCATTTCTATTGGCCCTCAAATAACAGGTAACGTTTTGTACTGTTGCCTCATATTGAACCATTTTCTCTCAAATCCAAAATGCTGGAGTAAGAATCAAATTAAAAGTTTTAGCTTCACTCTCCAAATAAATACATATGTGAGTGTATGAACATACATAATAAAGTGTAACCAACGTTTCAGAAACAATATAGACTCTTTTTTTTTTCTACTGTGTTATTGACTTGTTTATTGTTTACTCCATGTGTACGCAACCAGTCAGGAAGCTCTCGATGATGCAGCTGTAGAACCTTTTGAGGATCTGGTATGCTTTGCAAACTCTTAGCATTCTCTCAACCAACTTCATGAGGAATGCTTTTCCAACAGTCTTGAAGGAGTTCCCACATATGCTGAGCACTTGTTGGCTGCTTTTACTTCACGGTCCAACTCAATTGGGTTGAGGTCGGGTGATTGTGGAGGCCAGGTGTATCTGATGCAGCACTCTATCACTCTCCTTATTGGTCAAATAGCCCTTACACAGCCTGGAGGTATGCTTTGGGTCATTGTCCTGTTGAAAAACAAATGATAGTCCCACTACACGCAAATCAGATGGGATGGTGTATCGCTGCCGAATGCTGTGGAAGCCATGCTGGTTGTATGCCTTGAATTCTAAATAAATCACTGACAGTGTCACCAGCAAAGACAGAGCTGTGGGAACCAAAAATCTCAAATTTGGACTCATCAGACCAAAGGACAGATTTCCACCTATCTAATGTCCAATGTACGTGTTTCTTGGCCCAAGCATGTCTCTTCTTATTATTGGTGTCCTTTAGTAGTGGTTTCTTTGCAGCAATTTGACCATGAAGGCCTGATTCATGCAGTCTCCTCTGAACAGTTGATGTTAAGATGTGTCTGTTACTTGAACTCTGTGAAACATTTATTTGGGCTGCAATCTGAGGTGCAGTTAAATCTAATGAACTTTTCCTCTGCAGCAGAGGTAACTCTAGGTATTCCTTTCCTGTTGTGGTCCTTATGAGAGAGTTTCATCATAGTGCTTGATGGTTTTTGCGACTGCACTAAGAAACGTTCAAAGTTCTTGAAATGTTCTGGATTGATTGACCTTCATGTATTAAAGTAATGATGGACTGTCATTTCTCTTTGCTTATTTGAGCTGTTCTTGCCATAGTATGGATTTGGTCTTTTACCAAATATATTCTATATTCTGTACATCAACCCTTCCTTTTCACAACACAATTGATTGACTCAAACACATTAAATGAACTTTTAGCAATGCACACCCGAGTGTTATCTTTACATCCCTACCTATCTTTATAGGTTATTAGGCTTTTAAAATATCTACGGGCAAGATCATTACATGGATAAAGTGAGTTCATGTAGATAGGCCATCTACAATTGAAGGTTATCTACATGTCCTAGAGAAAATATTGCCATTTTAAAGCAAGTGTTCTGCAATTCTACAAATGTTTCCATGGGGCGGAGAGAACATTTTGCAATTTTATAACAAATTTCATGCAATTCTGCAAATTTTACCATGGACCAGAAAGAAAGAATGTGCTGTTTCACAGCTAATTTCCTGCAATTCTACCTGTTTTGCTATGGGGTGGAGAGAAAGTTTTGCAGTTTTATAGCTAATTTACTGCAATTCTACACATTTTGATATGACCTATCCCATGTTAATATGATGTCTGAGTGAGAATGACAAACAAAATTAATGGGCACCCGCTGGAGGTCAGGGTCCTTGGGTATGTGCCTGGTCAGTATTCAGCGAAGTTTAGATAGCTGGTAAGACTAACTACATGTCACGACTTCTGCCGAAGTCAATGCCTCTCCTTGTTCGGGTGGTGCTCGGCGGTCAACGTCACCGGTCTTCTAGCCATCATTGATCCATTTTTAATTTTCCATTGGTTTTGTCTTGTCTTCCTACACACCTGGTTTCAATCCCATTCATTACCTGTTGTGTATTTAACCCTCTGTTTCCATTCATGTCTTTGTCAGAGATTCTTGTTTCAGTTTTGTGTTGTTTGTAATTGGTGCGCAACGGGTCCTCGTACCCAATTTGTTTAATTTATGGTTTTATGAGTTATGTTTTGTTTTATTAAAAACTCAATTTACCAAGTTTATTCTCCTGCGCCTGACTTCCCTGCCACCTATACACACGTTTGTGACAGAATCTCTGACCACCAATGAAGTCAGCAGGAGAAGGTACCCCGACCATGGAGGTGGAGGAGCGCGTCATGGAACATACAGCAATGATTTCCAAACTGAGCGTCGCCATGGATCGTGTTGTCCAGAATATGAACCGCTGGGAGACACAGGGAGTTTTCCCAGCGCCTCCACCAGCACAACCGGGGTCTCCCCTGAACGCCCCTTTCCCACCTGAACCTAACAGGATCCAGCTATCCATGCCACAGGGATACGACGGAGATGCTGCCGGGTGCCAGGGTTTCCTTCTTCAACTAAGCCTGTACCTGGCCACGGTCCACCCAGCTCCATTGGACCGTGAGGAGTTTCGTCCCCGTCTCATGCCTCACCGGGAAAGCCCTGGAGTGTGTGGAGGGGGAGATGTGTGTGGAGGGGGAGATGCAGCGTTGGACGATTTTGAGGAATTCACCCGCTGTTTCCGGACAGTATTCGACCACCCACCTGAGGGCAGAGCAGAGGGTGAGCGCCTCTACCATCTGAGGCAGGAGAAGAGGAGCGCCCAGGAGTTTGCACTGGAGTTTAAGACCCTGGCTGCCGGAGCTGGATGGAGCAACCGGGCCTTAATCGACCATTACTACTGTAGTCTACGTGAGGACGTGCGTCGGGAGCTGGCTTGCAGAGACACCACCCTCACCTTCGACCAGCTCGTGGACCTGTACATCCGGCTGGACAACCTGCTGGCTACTCGCGGACGTTCAGATCAGGGTCTGGTTGTTCCATCCTCCCGCACACCCTCTCCGATACCTATGGAGCTGGGAGGTGCAGTGCACAGGGAGAACGGAGGGGGTTCCCGCTCGTGCACCATATGTGGTCATAGAGGTCACACTGCTGGTCGGTGCCGGGTTGGTTCCTCTGGGTATCGAGGTGACAGGCAGGGCACTCTGGCGGCACCCCAGGTGAGTAGGCACCATTCTCATCCAGAGCCCTCTGTTGCTCATATGTTTGTCTCTGTTACCTTTCCTGAATTTGCCCCGTGTTCTCAGCATAAGGCGCTAGTAGATTCAGGTGCGGCTGGGAATTTCATTAATAAAGGATTAGCTCATAGTTTAGGGATTCCCATTGTTCTTGTAAATATGCCTTTCCCCGTTCATGCTTTAGATAGTCAACCATTAGGGTCAGGGTTTATCGGGGAGGCCACCGCTCCTTTGAGTATGGTAACACAGGGGCGTCACACAAAAAATATGAGTCTTTTTCTTATTCATTCTCCTGCATATTCTGTGGTGCTCTTATCGCTACGATGATTGAGTCAATGCACGGGGCGTGCTTCTTCACTAAACTGGATCTCAGGAGTGCGTACAATCTGGTGCATATTAAGAAGGGAGACAAGTGGAAGACAGCATTTAGTACCATCTCAGGGCATTATGAGTACCTAGTCATACCATATGGGTTGATGAATGCTCCATCAGTCTTCCAATCATTTGTGGACAAGATTTTCAGAGACCTGCACGGGCAGGGTGTAGTGGTGTATATCGACGACATTCTGATATACTCCGCTACACGTGCCGAGCATGTGTCCCTGGTGCGCAAAGTGCTTGGTCGCCTGTTGGAGCATGACCTGCACATCAAGGCTGAGAAATGCTTGTTCTTCCAACAGTCCGTCTTGGATTTCCACATCAGAGGTGGAGATGGAGAGTGATCGCATTGCAGCCGTGCATAATTGGCAGACTCCCACCACGGTAAAGGAGGTGCAGCAAATCTTAGGGTTTGCCAACTACTTCCGGAGATTTATCGGGGTTTTGGTCAGGTTGCTGCTCCCATTATCTCACTGCTAAAGGGGGGCCGGGTGCACTTGCAGTGGTCAGCTGAGGCGAACAGGGCTTTTAGGCACCTGAAGGCTCTGTTTACCTCGGTTCCTGTGTTGGCTCATCCGGATCCCTCTTTGCCATTCATAGTGGAGGTGGACGCATCCGAAGCTGGGATAGAAGCCGTGCTCTCTCAGTGCTCGGGTGCGCCACTGAAGCTCTGCCCCTGTGCCTTATTTTAGAAGAAGCTCAGCCCAGCGGAGCGAAACTATGTGGGGGACCGGGAGCTGTTGGCTGTCGTCAAGGCCTTGAAGGCGTGGAGACATTGGCTTGAGGGGGCTAAATACATTTTCTCATCTGGACTGACCATCGCAATCTGGAGTACATCCGGGAGGCGAGGAGACTGAATCCTCGCCAGGCAAGGTGGGCCATGTTTTTCACCCGTTTTGTGTTTACCCTCTCTTACAGACCAGGCTCCCAAAACGTTAAGGCAGACCCACTGTCCCGGCTGTATGACACGGAGCAGTCCATGGATCCCACTCCCATACTCCCAGCCTCTTGTTTGGTGGCGCCGGTAGTGTGGGAGCTGGACACGGACATTGAGCGGGCGTCACGTGCAGAGCCCTCTCCCCCTCAGTGTCCAGCTGGGCATCTGTACGTTCCGTCTGTTGTCCGCGACCGACTGATCTATTGGGCCCACACGTCACCCTCCTCTGGTCATCCTGGGATAGGTCGGACGGTGCGCTGTCTTGATGGGAGGTACTGGTGGCCTACTTTAGCTAAGGACATGAGGATTTATGTTTTCTCCTGCTCAGTGTGCACCCAGAGCAAGGCTCCTAGACACCCGCCCAGAGGTAAGTTACAACCCTTACCCGTTCCACAACGGCCGTGGTCACACCTGTCGGTGGATTTCTTAACTGATCTTCCACCTTCACAGAGTAACACCACGATCCTGGTCGTTGTGGATCATTTTTCTAAGTCCTGTCATCTCCTCCCTTTGCCCGGTCTGCCTACGGCCTTACAAACTGCGGAGGCTGTTTACACATGTCTTCCGGCACTATGGGGTGCCTGAGGATATAGTGTCTGATCGCGGTCCCCAGTTCACATCAAGGGTCTGGAAGGCATTCATGGAACGTCTGGGGGTCTCGGTCAGCCTTACCTCAGGTTTTCACCCCAAGAGTAATGGGCAGGTGGGCAGAGTTAACCAGGATGTGGGTAGGTTTCTGTGGTCTTATTGCCAGGACCGGCCGGAGGAGTGGGCGAAATTCGTGCCCTTGGCAGAGATGGCCCAGAACTCACTACGCCACTCCTCCACTAACCTTTTTCCTTTTCTATGTGTATTAGGGTATCAGCCGGTTCTGGCTCCATGGCATCCATGGCAGAGGAAACCTGGGAGGCCGCCCACGTCCACCTTCAGCGCGCCATACTGCGCCAGAAAGTTGGCGCAGACCTTCACTGCAGTGAGGCCCAGGTGTTTGCACCAGGGGACAGGGTCTGGCTCTCGACCCGAAACCTGCCCCTGGGAGGGGTATGGTCCGGAGGAGAGATGCTGGGTTCCGGTGGAGGACGTATTAGATCCTTCCATGCTGCGAGAATTCCACCGTTTCCATCCGGATCGCCCTGCGCCTCGCCCTCAGGGTCGTCCCCGAGGCCGGTGTCGATGTGCTGCTGGAGCCGTGCGTCAGGGGAGGGGTACTGTCACGACTTCTGCCGAAGTCGATGCCTCTCCTTGTTCGGGTGGTGATCGGCGGTCGACGTCACCGGTCTTCTAGCCATCGATCCATTTTTCATTGGTTTTGTCTTCTCTTCCTACACACCTGGTTTCAATCCCATTCATTACCTGTTGTGTATTTAACCCTCTGTTTCCCATCATGTCTTTGTCAGAGATTGTTTCTTGTTTCAGTTTCGTGTTTGTATTTGGTGCGCGATGGGTCCTCGTACCCAATTTGTTTCATTTATGGTTTTGGAGTTATGTTTTGTTTTATTAACTCCATTTACCAAGTTTATTATCCTGCGCCTGACTTCCCTGCCACCTATACACACGTTTGTGACACTACAAATCTATTTGTGTTGTTGTTGCTGAAATGGCTCGTTGAGTGACTGACAGACATAACAAGAGAAGAATTGCTGATGCACAACCACATTTCTAAATTCCACCTGGTGTATTGTACTTTATACAATGGGTGGGTCTAATCCTGAATGCTGATTGGTTAGTGAATTGCGCAGTCAGCTGGAACAGAGTAAATAGGCATTTTAATATCAAAGATTTAGCCGGTGGTAACTTGTGGAACAGAACCAGCTGGAAAGCGAAGTTACCACCGGCTAAAAATATGACGTTAAAATGCCTTCTGGGTTGGATGGGCATTGTGTCAAGTGTGGCTTGGTCGGGTTGTGTTTCAGAGGACGCATGGCTCTCAACCTTCGCCTCTCCCGAGTCCGTACGGGAGTTGCAGCGATGAGACAAGACTATAACTACTACCAATTGGATACCATGAAATTGGGGAGAAAAAAGGGGTGAAAAATACACACAAAAAAAATAATTACTCTCAATAGTAAGTTGAGATCTTGACTGAGTTCCCCCCAAAATAATTGAATAAAAAAATATAATACAAATGGTTGGAGGCTCCCTAGCGGCCGGGGGCCGCTAACGCTTGGGGCCGGCACTGCCTGTCAATTCATGTACATTCTTTGTAACTATTTTGGATATCAATGTTTGGATAACATTCCCAAGCCATTGCATTTATCAGGAGTTGATCACAACAATTTGAAGTAACCAGAGATAATGAGGGCTATTATGGAATATTATTAACACTTGGGTAAAGCCAATTAGTAGATAACAAAGGAGTACCCTCCAAACTCGTCATTAAGCTCGAGACCCTGGGTCTCGACCCTGCACTGTGCAACTGGGTCCTGGACTCTGACGGGCCGCCCCCAAGTTGTGAAGGTAGGAAACAACACCTCCACTTGGGTGCTCAGCCCCCGCCTGTACTCCCTGTTCCCCCATGACTGTGTGGCCATGCACGCCTCCAACTCAATCATCAAGTTTGCAGACGACACTACAGTGGTAGGGTTGATTACCAACAAAGAAGGCCTACAGGGAGGAGGTGAGGGCCCTTGGAGTGTGGTGTCAGGAAAATAACCTCACCCTCAACATCAACAAAACAAAGGAGATGATTGTGGACTTCAGGAAACAGCAGAGGGAACAATCCCCTATCCACATCAACAGGACAGTAGTGGAGAAGGTGGAAAGTTTTAAGTTCCTCTGCGTACACGTCACTGACAAACTGAAATGGTCAACCCACACAGACAGCGTGGTGAAGAAGGTGCAATAGCGCCTCTTCAACCTCAAGAAATTTGGCTTGACACCGAAAACACTCACTAAACTTTTACAGATGCACAATCGAGAGCATCCTGTCGGGCTGTATCACCGCCTGGTACGGCAACTGCTTAGCCCACAACCGTAAGGCTCTCCAGAGGGTAGTGCTGTCTGCACAACGCATCACCGAGGGCAAACTACATGCCCTCCAGGACACCTACATCACCCGATGTCACAGGAAGGCCATAAAGATCATCAAGGACAACAACCACCCGAGCCACTGCCTCACCCCACTATCATCCAGAAGGCGAGGCCAGTATAGGTGCTTCAAAGCTGGGACCGAGAGACTGAAAAACAGCTTCTATCTCAAGGCCATGCTACTGTTAAACAGCCATCACTAACACTGAGTGGCTGCTGCCAACATACATACTCAAATCTCTAGCCACTGTAATAATTAATCATTCGATGTAATAAATGTATCACTAGTCACTTTAAACAATGCCATTTTATATAATGTTTACATAACCTACATTACTCATCTCATATGTATATACTTTACACTATACCATCTTCTGCATCTTGCCTATGCCGCACGGCCGTCTCTCATCCGTATATTTATATGTACATATTCTTATTCATCCCTTACACGTGTGTATAAGGTAGCTGTTGTGAAATTGTTAGATTACTTGTTATATATTACTGCACTGTCGGAACTAGAAGCGCAAGCATTTCGCTACACTCACGTCAACATCTGCTAAACATGTGTATGTGACCAACGCATCCAAGATGGCGTAGCAGTCAGACGTCATTGTCCTTCGTCTTGTCGTGTCCCATGTATATACATTTTTACATATTTTTCTTTGCATATCTTTTTGATCTTTTTCTAAACCTCAACTTCAAAATACACTCCTTCAACCCGCCTCACCCAATGTGGTGTGGATCTGTTTTTTTCTAAAGTATTTTTATCTACCTCGGAACCGGAATCCCCCAACAGAAGCTAGCCAGCTCACTAGCTACTAGTTAGTAGTCAGCTAACCACTGCTAGCAGTCATCAGCAAGCAGTAAGCTCGGAAAGCTCTCGCCAGTTTGTACAACGCGATTCAAACCAGAGCATACCGGACCTATTTTCTCTCCATATCCCCAGATTCCTACCACAAACTCTGAACCTTTTTACCTGGATCATCACAGCTAGCTATCTGCAATCCGAGTGACAACTCCTGGCTAACGTCTCTGTCCCGAAGCAAGCACCAATTAGCTTGGAGCTAGCTTTTGCTAGGCCCATCTCCCAGCTAGCTGAAGAGGCCCATCAGCCAGCCACTCCTGGGCTACAATACCCAGACCCCTTCTACTGCCGGTACGGGGAACGGAACCCCGCCGATCCTTCACGACTGGACTACCGACGTAATCTGCTCAAGGGGGTACTCAACTGTCTCTTACGTCGCGACGTCCCCTGAATGCCAATCTGCTAGCCTGCTAGCCGTGGCCTGCTAACTGTCTAGAGCATATCAGACTCTTAGCTAATAGGCCCATCGGCCAATTTTTCGGGCCACTATACCTATTTTGCCAATTGGCCTGGGCCCCTTTTAGTCAACGAAACCCTGCTTATCCATCACGACTGGACTACCGACGTAATCTGAGTTTTTTTTCTCTCCAAAAGGCCCATCCGTAGCGATGTCCCTCTAAGGCCCTACTGCTAGCTTGCTATCCCGGCCTGCTAGCTGTCTGAATCGCCGTGTCTCAAGCCAGCCCAACCACTCACTGGACCCCTATGATCACTCAGCTACGCATGCATCTCCCTAATATCAATTTTCCTTGTCCATTACTTTCCTGGTTAGTGATTATTGTCTTATTTCACTGTAGAGCCTCTTGTTTCAGTATGATATGTTAGATAAAGGAATAAAGACAGACACCAATGTCAGGTTCAATAGCCTTGTTTGTGCATTGTACAAATCCCTACAACTGGAGTCCGGGGAACAGTCCGGCTAGTCGATTACCTATCAACTAGACTCCGTAACATCATCCTTTTCAATAGAAAGTGCAAACATAAAGGCATAACATTACATTTTTAACAGTCAGGTCATAACAATAGAAAAAGCATTACATTTTCTTACATACATTTACATTTAAGTCATTTAGCAGACGCTCTTATCCAGAGCGACTTACAAATTGGTGCATTCACCTTATGACCTCCAGTGGAACAGTAGTGCATCTAAATCTTTTCAGGGGGGGGGGTGAGAGGGATTACTTTATCCTATCCTAGGTATTCCTTAAAGAGGTGGGGTTTCAGGTGTCTCCGGAAGGTGGTGATTGACTCCGCTGTCCTGGCGTCGTGAGGGAGTTTGTTCCACCATTGGGGGGCCAGAGCAGCGAACAGTTTTGACTGGGCTGAGCGGGAACTGTACTTCCTCAGTGGTAGGGAGGCGAGCAGGCCAGAGGTGGATGAACGCAGTGCCCTTGTTTGGGTGTAGGGCCTGATCAGAGCCTGGAGGTACTGAGGTGCCGTTCCCCTCACAGCTCCGTAGGCAAGCACCATGGTCTTTAGCGGATGCGAGCTTCAACTGGAAGCAGGTGGAGGGAGCGGAGGAGCGGGTGACGTGAGAGAACTTGGGAAGGTTGAACACCAGACGGGCTGCGGCGTTCTGGATGAGTTGTAGGGGTTTAATGGCACAGGCAGGAGCCCAGCCAACAGCGAGTTGCAGTAATCCAGACGGGGGAGATGACAAGTGCCTGGATTAGGACCTGCGCCGCTTCCTGTGTGAGGCAGGGTCGTACTCTGCGGATGTTGTAGAGCATGAACCTACAGGAACGGGCCACCGCCTTGATGTTAGTTGAGAACGACAGGGTGTTGTCCAGGATCACGCCAAGGTTCTTAGCGCTCTGGGAGGAGGACACAATGGAGTTGTCAACCGTGATGGCGAGATCATGGAGCGGGCAGTCCTTCCCGGGAGGAAGAGCAGCTCCGTCTTGCGAGGTTCAGCTTGAGGTGGTGATCCGTCATCCACACGGATATGTCTGCCAGACATGCAGAGATGCGATTCGCCACCTGGTCATCAGAAGGGGAAAGGAGAAGATTAATTGTGTGTCGTCTGCATAGCAATGATAGGAGAGACCATGTGAGGTTATGACAGAGCCAAGTGACTTGGTGTATAGCGAGAATAGGAGAGGGCCTAGAACAGAGCCCTGGGGACACCAGTGGTGAGAGCACGTGGTGTGGAGACGGATTCTCGCCACGCCACCTGGTAGGAGCGACCTGTCAGGTAGGACGCAATCCAAGCGTGGGCCGCGCCGGAGATGCCCAACTCGCAGAGGGTGGAGAGGAGGATCTGATGGTTCACAGTATCGAAGGCAGCCGATAGGTCTAGAAGGATGAGAGCAGAGGAGAGAGAGTTAGCTTTAGCAGTGCGGAGCGCCTCCGTGATACAGAGAAGAGCAGTCTCAGTTGAATGACTAGTCTTGAAACCTGACTGATTTGGATCAAGAAGGTCATTCTGAGAGAGATAGCGGGAGAGCTGGCCAAGGACGGCACGTTCAAGAGTTTTGGAGAGAAAAGAAAGAAGGGATACTGGTCTGTAGTTGTTGACATCGGAGGGATCGAGTGTAGGTTTTTCAGAAGGGGTGCAACTCTCGCTCTCTTGAAGACGGAAGGACGTAGCCAGCGGTCAGGGATGAGTTGATGAGCGAGGTGAGGTAAGGGAGGAGGTCTCCGGAAATGGTCTGGAGAAGAGAGGAGGGGATAGGGTCAAGCGGGCAGGTTGTAGGGCGGCCGGCCGTCACAAGACGCGAGATTTCATCTGGAGAGAGAGGGGAGAAAGAGGTCAGAGCACAGGGTAGGGCAGTGTGAGCAGAACCAGCGGTGTCGTTTGACTTAGGCCGTCGACCTTCTTTTTCAAAATGGTTGACGAAGTCATCTGCAGAGAGGGGAGGAGGGGGAGGGGGAGGAGGATTCAGGAGGGAGGAGAAGGTTGCAAAGAGCTTCCTAGGGTTAGAGGCAGATGCTTGGAATTTAGTGTGGTAGAAAGTGGCTTTAGCAGCAGAGAGAGAAGAGGAAAATGTAGAGAGGAGGGAGTGAAAGGATGTCAGGTCCGCAGGGAGGCGAGTTTTCCTCCATTTCCGCTCGGCTGCCCGGAGCCCTGTTCTGTGAGCTCGCAATGAGTCGTCGAGCCACGGAGGCGGGAGGGGGAGGACCGAGCCGGCCTGGAGGATAGGGGACATAGAGAGTCAAAGGATGCAGAAAGGGAGGAGAGGAGGGTTGAGGAGGCAGAATCAGGAGATAGGTTGGAGAAGGTTTGAGCAGAGGGAAGAGATGATAGGATGGAAGAGGAGAGAGTAGCGGGGAGAGAGAGCGAAGGTTGGGACGGCGCGATACCATCCGAGTAGGGGCAGTGTGGGAAGTGTTGGATGAGAGCGAGAGGGAAAAGGATACAAGGTAGTGGTCGGAGACTTGGAGGAGTTGCAACGAGGTTAGTGGAAGAACAGCATCTAGTAAAGATGAGGTCGAGCGTATTTCCTGCCTTGTGAGTAGGGGGAAGGTGAGAGGGTGAGGTCAAAAGAGGAGAGGAGTGGAAAGAAGGAGGCAGAGAGGAATGAGTCAAAGGTAGGCGTGGGAGGTTAAAGTCGCCCAGAACTGTGAGAGGTGAGCCGTCCTCAGGAAAGGAGCTTATCAAGGCATCAAGCTCATTGATGAACTCTCCGAGGGAACCTGGAGGCGATAAATGATAAGGATGTTAAGCTTGAAAGGGCTGGTAACTGTGACAGCATGGAATTCAAAGGAGGCGATAGACAGATGGGTAAGGGGAGAAAGAGAGAATGACCACTTGGGAGAGATGAGGATCCCGGTGCCACCACCCCGCTGACCAGAAGCTCTCGGGGTGTGCGAGAACACGTGGGCAGACGAAGAGAGAGCAGTAGGAGTAGCAGTGTTGTCTGTGGTGATCCATGTTTCCGTCAGTGCCAAGAAGTCGAGGGACTGGAGGGAGACATAGGCGGAGATGAACTCTGCCTTGTTGGCCGCAGATCGGCAGTTCCAGAGGCTACCGGAGACCTGGAACTCCACGTGGGTTGCGCGCTGGGACCACCAGATTCGCGGCCACGCGGTGTGGAGCGTTTGTATGGTCTGTGCAGAGAGGAGAGAACAGGGATAGACAGACACATAGTTGACAGGCTACACAAGAGGCTACGCTAATGCAAAGGAGATTGGAATGACAAGTGGACTACCGTCACGAGTGTTCAGAGAGTTAAGCTTACGTAGCAAGAATCTTATTGACTAAAATTATTAAAATGATACAGTACTGCTGAAGTAGGCTAGCTGGCAGAGGCTGCGTTGTTGACTAAGTAGGCTAGTTGGCATTGGCTGCGTTGTTGACACTACACTAATCAAGTCGTTCCGTTGAGTGTAATAGTTTCTACTGTGCTGCTATTCGGGGCTAGCTGGCTAGCTAGCAGTGATGATTACGTTACGTTGCGTTGAAAGAACGACAATAGCTGGCTAGTTAACCTAGGAAATCGCTCTAGACTACACAATTATCTTTGATACAAAGACGGCTATGTAGCTAGCTATGTAGCTAGCTACGATCAAACAAATCAAGCCGTTGTACTGTAATGAAATGAAATGAAAAATGTGATACTACCTGTGGAGCGATTTAAATGCGACGGATTGTTGAGTGCAGAAGTTCTGTTCGGTAGGCGTTGGCTAGCTGTTGGCTAGCTAGCAGAGTCTCCTATGTTAAGGACGACATAAAACTACACACTCTAAACTACACAATTATCTTGGGTACGAAGACAGCAAAGACAACTATGTAGCTAGCTAACACTACACTAATCAAGTCGTTCAGTTGAGTGTAATAGTTGTGCTGCTAATCGGTAGACGGTGGACTAGCTAACGGTGGACGTTAGCTAGCTGGCTAGCTGCAGGGCAGTGTAGACTGCGTTAGGACGACGAAATACGATAATTACGCAATTATCTATGATACAAAGACGGCTGTGTAGCTAGCTAAGAAGGAATTGCTAAGATTAGACAAATCAAACCGTTGTACTATAATGAAATGTAATGAAATGTAATACTACCTGCGGACCGAGTGCAGATGCGAGTGCAGATGCGACCGCTCGCTCCAACCCGGAAGCTACACACTTCTTTTTTACTTCAGTTGTCACCTTCCTTTTTTAATTTCAATTTAATTATTTAAGAAAAAATATAGATTTTAATTAACCGAGGGCAAGTTAACAGTCCCTTGCTTACAGAGTAAGCCTGTCCGGTGGCTTGCACAGCCGACCCACCCGTGAGTAAGTATTGGCTCTGACAGGGGTAGGATTAGGGGCACGAGCTGGAGAGCTTGGTGGGGTAGAAGCCTCACCTTTAGTTGGCCCATGTCTCAATTCTGCACCCCTTACCCTTAGGCCTGGACTGTGATCCAGCTCATCTAGGTGAGTGTATGGCGTGTTCTGGTTTGTCTGCTCTGCTACGCGCAGATCCACCCGATTGCGACGATAGAGGGAGCCACCAACATCCACCAGGTAAGAACGTGGTGCAACTCTCTGCAGGCATGTGCCCAGCCTCCAAAGTCCTGTGTGGTCTCCCGGCAGCGGTTTCATCCTTATCGTTTCACCCACCTCCAGCTCTGGTAGGTCTCGAGCAGTCCGGTCGTAGAAGCATTTAGCGAGCTGCTTTCTGTGACGCAGTTTTACGTGACGCCAACCATGACGCAGGGCTCAAGTAGCTTGTTAGCCACGGGAATGGTAGTCTTCAGACGTCTGGACAGAAGGCGTTGTGCTGGGCTGCTGTCCATGTTTTCGGTGGGTGTGTTCCTCCACTGTAAGATCGCTTTCCATGGGTCGTTGCTGTCGCGCAAGGCCCTGCTTAACAGGTTTTTTGCAATCTTGACAGCTGATTCTGCCTTGCCATTTGCTTTTGGGTGTCTTGGAGAGGAGGTCACGTGGTCAAACTCCCATTCTGAGGCGAAACGCTTGAACTGTGCAGTGAATTGTGGGCCATTGTCCGTGATTACCTTGTCAGGCTGACCTTGCCTTGCAAACTGCGCCTTGCAGCGCTTTATGACCGTCTCTGCAGACAAGTCAGGGAGCAGTTCAATTTCCCAAAAGTCAGAGTAGTGATCAACGATGAGAAGATAGTCCTTTTGTCTGTGGCTGAATAAGTCCATGCTGACGATTTGCCAGGCCCTTGTGGACAGTTCGTGTGACATCATGGTTTCCTTTTGCTGTTCATGAGCGTACTCGTTGCATGTGGTGCAGTTGCTGACAAAATCTTTAATTTCTGCTTGCATGTTTGGCCAGTATAATGTTTCACGAGCCTGGTGGTAGCATGCATCACCTCCAACGTGACTGGAGTGTATGCGGGTAAGCATCTCTGGACGTAGTGATTTGGGAATAATGACCTTCTGACCTCTGAACAAGACGCCATTTTGCATGCTGATCTCATCTCGAAAGGTCCAGTATTCTCTCACTGTGAAAGGTGTCTCCTCTTTCAGGTATGGCCAACCTGTGAGAGCCATGGGCTTCAGTGACTGTAGGCGTTCGTCCTTTGTGTTGCCTTATCTGGGCTAGGCGGTGATCTGTGACGTTTAAGTAGTCTGCCTGATTGATCTGTTGAACATCTTGTTGTTCCTGCTGTAGCGAACAGATGGCCTGCCGCTGATAGACAGTGCCTCTGCCTGTACATTGTGTTGTTGCCCTGCTCAGTGTGTCGCTGATGTACATCTCTGGTCCTGGCTTGTAAATTACCTTCAGGCTGTAGTTTTGCAGAGTCAGGAGCATGCTTTGAAGCCTCTTGGGCGCGTTGAGGAGAGGTTTACTGAATATGGCAATGAGTGGTTTGTGGTCAGTTTCAGCGATGACCAGGTCTCGCCCATATAAGTAGTGATGGAATCGTTGGCAGGAGAAGACGATGCTGAGGCACTCTTTCTCAATTTGTGCATAGTTTTGTTCGGTGGGGATGAGCGTTCTCGAGGCAAATGCAACGGGCTGGCCTTCCTGCATAAGGCAGCATCCAAGTCCCCTTTGGCTGGAGTCGCTCTGGATTGGGACAGGCTTCATGACGTCGTAGTAGCGCAACACTGGCATGGATGAAGCCAGAGATTTCATCTCCTGCACTGCGGCCTCGTGCTTGGGTAGCCAGTGCCATGGTGTGTCTTTGTCCAGCAACCGGCGCAGAGGCTCACAGACTGCTGATAGGTGTGGCAATAACTTTGCAAGATTGCAAAGCCGATGAGACGCTGTACTCCTTTTGCATCAGACGGGTTTGGCATGTCGAGGATCGCTCTGACCTTGTCTGGGTCCGGCTTCAGGCCTTTTGCCGAGAGAATGTGGCCATGGAAGTGGACGTCTTTCACCTTGAACTGCAGCTTCTTCAGGCCAAGGCGAAGCTTAACTGATCGGCAGCGCTCCATCAGTGCCAGGAGCTTCAAATCGTGGTCGCGTACTGCTTCTTCGTCTGTGTCACCACAGCCTACGATCAGGACATCATCGGCGATGGGTTCAATGCCCTTGAGCCCAGCCAGTAACTCGTGCTGCTTACGTTGGTATATCTCAGGCGCCACTGAGACACCAAACGGGAGCTTGAGCCAGCGTTTCCGACCTCAGGGGGTCCAGAAGGTAGTCATGAGGCTGCTTTCTTCATCCAGCTTGCATTGAAGGAATGCATCTCGGGCATCCACCAAGGTGAAAATCCTGGCCTTGGGAAGCTTATAGAGGACATCCTCTAGTGTCGGCATGATGTAGTGGGATCGTTTCAGTGCTTGGTTCAGATGCTTTGGGTCGATGCATTTTTTCACTATAACCATATTGCTGATCCAGTCAGTTGGTTCAGTCACAGATGTCATGTGGCCATCGGCCTCATACTTGTCCAGCTGGGCCTTCACAGCCACTTTCATTGCAATGGGCACATTGCGAGGAGCACACTGGACTGGAGTGATGCTCTCATCCACTTCAAAGTGTACCTCCCCAGGCACAGATTCAACGGGCATGTTGAATACATCGTCATATCTGCTAAGTAGTTGTTCTTTGGACAGGGGTCCATGCTGGACATGATCCACAATGTGCAGGTCATTTGGTACAGTGAACTGCATCAGTCCCAGGCGTTCGCATGTAGAGCCTGAGAGGAGAGGATGTTGACTGGCTTTTACAATCTCAAACTCCAGCTTGTCAAAGGTGCCCATAGAGCTCATTAGCTCTCCTGAGTAGAGCTTTAGTCTAGTATCGCTGGGCAATAGATGTGTGTCAGGTGCCAGATTGATTTTGTCTTTGTAGCTCATTACGTTGCATGTAGCACCAGAATCCAGTTGACATTGTTGTTGCTTGTTGTGTAATCGTAGTGTCACAAACCATTTCTTCCCTCTTGAGTGTACAGCCCCAATGGATTCATGCATGTAAATGTCACTTTCACTTTCAGCTCTGAACATTGAGTGACATCATCAACACAGTGAATCTTGCTATCACCCTGCAGTGCCTAGCTCCACTCCTATTCCCCAGGTGCTCTCATTTGTTGACTTCTGTAACCGTAAAAGCCTTGGTTTCATTCATGTTAACATTAGAAGCCTCCTCCCTAAGTTTGTTTTATTCACTGCTTTAGCACACTCTGCCAACCCACATGTCCTAGCCATGTCTGAATCCTGGTTTAGGAAGACCACCAAAAACCCTGAAATTTCCATCCCTAACTAAAACATTTTCCAACAAGATAGACCTGCCAAAGGGGGCAGTGTTGCAATCTACTGCAGAGATAGCTGGCAGAACAGTACCCAAACAACTCGAGCTTCTACTTTAAAAAATCCACCTTTCCAGTCTCTCATTGTTGCCGCTTGCTATAGATCACCTTCTGCCCCCAGATGTGCCCTGGACACCATATGTGAATTGATTGCCCCCATCTATCTTCAGAGATCATGCTGCTAGGTGACCTAGACTGGGACATGCTTAACACTCTGGCCATCCTACAGTCTAAGCTCGATGCCCTCAATCTCACATAAATTAGCAATGCACCCACCAGGTACAACCTCAAATCCGTAAACACGGGCACCCTCAAAGATATCATCCTAACCAACTAGCCCTCCAAATACACCTCTGCTGTTTTCAACCAGGAATTCAGCGATCACTGTGCCCGTAATGGGTCTGCGGTCAAACGACCACCCCTCATCACTGTCAAACGCTCCCTAAAACACTTCAGCAAGCAGGCCTTTCTAATCGACCTGGCACGTGTATCCTGGAAGGATATTGACCTCATCCCGTCAGTAGAGGATGCCTGGCTATTCTTTAAAAGTGCCATTCTCACCATCTTAAATAAGCATGCCCCATTCAAAAAATTTAGAACCAGGAAAAGATATAGCCATTGGTTCTCTCCAGACCTGACTGCCCTTGACCAGCACAAAAACACCCTGTGGCATTCTGCATTAGCATCGAATAGCCCCCCTGATATGCAAATTTTCAGGGAAGTTAGGAACCAGTATACACAGGCAGTTAGGAAAGCAAAGGCTAGCTTTTTCAAATAGAAATGTGCATCCTGTAGCACAAACTCAAAAAAGTTCTGGGACACTGTGAAGTCCATGGAGAATAAGAGCAACTCCTCCCAGCTGCCCAATGCACTGAGGCTAGGAAACACTGTCACCAATGATAAATCCACTAATATTGAGAATTTAATAAGCATTTTTCTACGGCTGGCCATCCTTTCCACCTGGCTATCCCTACCCCGGTCAACAGCCCTGCAACCCCCACAGCAACTTGCCCAAGCCTCCCCAATTTCTCCTTCACCCAAATCCTGAAAGAGCTGCAAAATCTGGACCCTCTCTTTCTAAAATTATCTGCTGAAATTGTTGCAACCCCTATTACTAGCCTGTTCAACCTCTCTTTCGTATCGTCTGAGATTCCCAAAGATTGGAAAGCTGCCGCGGTCATCCCCATTTTCAAAGGGGGAGACACTCTAGATCCCTGCCTTTCTAAGGTCTTCGAAAGCCAAGTTAACAAACAGATTACCGACCATTTCGAATCCCACCGTACCTTCTCCACTATGCAATCTGGTTTCAGAGCTGGTGATGGGTGCACCTCAGCCACGCTCAAGGTCCTAAAATATATCATAACCGCTATCGATAAGAGATACAGCCGTATTCATCGGCCTAGCTAAGGCTTTCGACTCTGTCAATCACCACATTATTATCGGCAGACTCAACAGCCTTGGTTTCTCAAATGACTGCCTCGCCTGGTTCACCAACTACTTCTCAGACATCGGAGGGCCTGTTGTCCGGACCTCTGGCAGTCTCTATGGGGGTGCCACAGGGTTAAATTCTCGGGCCGACTCTCTTCTCTGTATAGATCAATGATGTAGCTCTTGCTGTTGGTGATTCTCTGATCCACCTCTACGCAGACGACACCATTCTGTATACCTCTAGACCTTCTTTGGACACGGTGAGGTTATAGAGGTTAACCCCTTTGGTCTAAGGGGGACTATTTTCATGTCCGGATGAAAAGCGTGCCCAAAGTAAACTGACTGTTACTCAGGCCCAGAAGCTAGGATATGCATATAATTGGTAGATTTGGATAGAAAACACTAAAGTTTCTAAAACTGTTAAAATAATGTCTGTGAGTACAACAGAACTGAAATGGCAGGCAAAACCCAGAGGACAATCCATCCCAAAAAATAAAATGTCATCCTACCACTGATTTCAATGGCTGGCACTTTTTTTGTTAGTTGACTTGTTTGGAAACGTTTATTAGTAACGTTTGGGATTCACTTTGTATGTATTTTTATGGAGGGAAACCAGTGGATTATTGACTGAAGCGCTATAGCTAAACTGAGTTTTTATGGATATAAAGAAGGACTTTATCGAACAAAAGGACCATTTGTAATGTAACTGGGACCTTTTGGAGTGCCAACAGAAGAAGATCTTCAAAGGTAAGGCATACTTTATATCGCTATTTCTGACGTTCGTGTCGCAACTGCCTGGTTCAAAAATGATTTTCATGCATACTTGTCACCAAACCCACTGGCTCCAGGTCATCTACAAGTCTCTTCTAGGTAAAGCTCCGCCTTATCTCTTCTCTGTCACATTCTGACCTTAGTTCCTTTATTATGTCTTTGTGTTAGTTTGGTCAGGGCGTGAGCTGGGTTGGGTAGTCTATGTTCTTTTTTCTATGTAGTATTTATGTGTTTGGCCTGGTATGGTTCTCAATCAGAGGCAGGTGTCGTTCGTTGTCTCTGATTGAGAATCATACTTAGGTAGCCTGTTTTCACCATTTTAGTTGTGGGTGATTGTTTACTGTCTTTGTGTGTCTGCACCAGACAGAACTGTTTTGTTTGTTCCGCTTTGTTGTTTTTTTGTTCTAGTGTTCAGTTTCTTTATTAAATCTACCATGAACACGTACCACGCTGCACCTTGAACACGTACCACGCTGCACCTTGGTCCTCTTCACCTTCTTCCACCAGATCTCCAGAGATGTTTGATCGGGTTCAAGTCCGGGCTGTGGCTGCGCCACTCAAGGACATTCAGAGAGACTTGTCCCGAACCCACTCCTGCGTTGTCTTGGCTGTGTGCTTAGGGTCGTTATCCTGTTGGAAAGGTGAACCTTGGCCCCAGTCTGAGGTCCGAAGCACTCTGGAGCAGGTTTTCATCAAGGATCTCTCTGTACTTTGCTCCGTTCATCTTTCCCTCGATCCTGACTAGTCTCCCAGTCCCTGCCACTGAAAAATATCCCCACAGCATGATGCTGCCACCAACATGCTTCACCGTAGGGATGGTGCCAGGTTTCCTCCAGACATGACGCTTGGCATTCAGGCCAAATAGTACAATCTTGGTTTCATTAGGTTTCATTAGACCAGCAACTCTTGTTTCTCATTGTCTGAGAGTCTGCCTTTGGGCAAACTCCGAGCTGGCCGTCATGTGCGTTTTACTGAGGAGTGGCTTCTGTCTGTCATTCTACCACAAAGGTCTGATTGGTGGAGTGCTCGAGAGAGGTTGGTCCTCCTGGAAGGTTCTCCCAGCACCACAAAGGAATTCCGGATTTCTGTCAGAGTGGCCATCAGGTTCTTGGTGACCTCCCTGACCAAGGCCTTTCTCCTCCGATTGCTTTCTTTAATGGCTTGGACCCGAAGTATAGAATATATTTGAGATCATAAGGTATTATTAGGTGAATACATCTGTCTGTGTCTGAGGTGCCACACCGATACGCCAACCATGCAAAACATTTATCAGAAGCAAATTCAGATTTTTTTTGTAGTATGCCATTTATTTACCACTGACTATAAATACTCCTCCATAATGAATTGATAGTGAAATACTGTATTTTAAAGTTGCTACATATTAAGATACTGGATATTCTATCAATATAATTATTAATGTACTTGCTAAAAGCAAGACCACTCTAGCACTCTTACATACTATTATTATTGGATTTCTTCTGCTCGCACTAGAGCCTAAACACTTTGCGATATTAACAAGAAACCAACGACCTCAACTTAGATTGGTTGAGGAAATATTTTTGATAGCATTTACACTTTTTAAACTATATTTAAAACTAGAAAAGTACATTTCCTAAATAACATTTGTGTGCTTTCTAGCTTCTCTTAAAGTAGATTCGATTTTCTCAAGCAACCTGAAGACGGTTAGTCTGCACATTCCAAAGTTGAATTGGTGTTGACAGCTTAAGCAGTTTAAGTGCTAGAGTGTGTGGAAAAAAGCAAATAACAATAACTAGAAAAGTACATTTCCTAAAGAAAATGTGTGTGCTTGCTTGCTTGTCTTAAAGTATTTATGTTTGTGAAATAAGTTGTAGTGATAGATTCTGTAGTATTAATGGTAGTGACTGGTTATAGTTAAGTATGGAAAGTTTGACTGGTTGAGTGATTGATAGGATAGGATAGCCTGAGCATGTGTTGGTTGGTGTGTAGATGATGGGGAGGAGACAGGTTAAAGAAGGATTTTTAAGCCTTGAGACATGGATAGTTTATGTGTGCCATTCAGAGGGTGAATGTGAAAGACAAAAGATGTACCTGCCTTTAAACAGGGTATGTTAGTAAGTGCCAGGCGCAAATGTTTGAGTGGGACAAGAACTACAATGCTGCTGGGTTTTTCACACTCAACCTTTTCCAATGTGTATCCAGAATGGTCAACCAGCCAAAGGACATTCAGCCAACTTGACAACTGTGGGAAGCATTGGAGTCATCCATGCCCTGATGAATTGAGGCTGCTCTGAGAACAAAAGGGGGTGCAACTCAATATTAGGAAGGTGTTCCTATTGTTTTGTACACTCAGTTTATATTCTGCCTCTTCTGGAGGATACAATTGGAATTGTAACCAAATCTGTATAGCTTCATTTAAAAATAAGGATACATTAAACAGGGTTTCATTGTTAATCCACCATAAATGTATAGTTTTAACCTGTATAACAGCAAAGATCACACGTTTAAACATCGTATGTGCCTCTTTTAGTAGCCTACTGGAAGACCAGTTTGGATTTAGATAAAGTTTTGGTATAATAGAAGCTTTGAGAGGTTTAATGCTTTGATAGTTAATAGTTTTAGCCCTCCAAACTCATATTCATTACATAAATGTTCCCATTTAACTTTATCTGGTTTTCCATTCCAAATAAAATGAAATATTTTTTGCTCACAAGGTTATCCTGGAGTCGGTAGAGCCATGAATAGATATGTAAATTGCAATATCGAAATAATCAGAGTAATTTTCCCATAGATGGACAGGTGTTTCCTTTTCCATGGTTTCAAGTGCCTATTTATTTTGGTACGTTTTTTATTCAAATTGATAGTTGCAAGATCATTAAACTTTTACTGGATGTGTACACCAAGCACATCAACTGCATCAGTCACCTATTTAAATCGGGAGACCACATAGCAATTTAAAATGTTGTGTCTTTGGAGACACAATTTGTAATATAGTACACTTATCATAGTTGGGTTTAAATGCTGATAAACTGGAGAAATTATTCAGGTCCTCAATAAGACCACTCAGAGTTGAAAATTGTGGACTCAAGAGAAACTTTAATCATCAGCATACATTGCTACCTTTGTTTCTAGCCCATTCATTTCTAACCCCTTAATTTTATAATTGGATCACATTTTTATAGCTAACAATTCAATGGCCATAATGACCTTGGTTTACATGTCTTGACAATTCAACATTCTCAGAGAAATAACCATTACTTAAAATGTTACATAAAGGAGTGTTATACATGACTTTAATCCATTTTATAAGAGATTCTCCAAAATTGAAATAATCCAGCCACTTATAAATAAATTCTACCCATACTTTATCGAAGCCTTTCTCAAAATCTGCTATACACTATGATTTGTTTCCCTGACCTAAATTATGATTGGGAAATGCAGGCTTCAGACAATGTAACGTGTACACTGGTAGTCAGGAAGCAAGTTCTGGGAGTGTAATTAATAACTAAATGAACATAGAACAAAACAAGAAACACGAGTAGCGTACAGACATGAACACTGGAACAGAAACAATAACGCCTGGGGAAGGAACCAAAGAGAGTGACAGATATAGGGAAGGTAATCAGGAAGGTAATGAAGTCCAGGTGAGTCTCATGAGGCGCTGGTGCACGTAACGATGGTGACAGGTGTGAGTGATAATGAGCAGCCTGGTGACCTAGAGCGCCGGAGCGGGAGTGTACGTGGCAGACAATCTAAAGAACATGTGTAATGATCTAAACCAGGGGTACTCAACTACTATTTGAGAAACTCCAGTGACACAAATTCCCTAGGTGGCAAAGGTCCGGATGGATATTGTCCTTTATGGGCGCTGTGATACAGTGTATTAACATGCATAGTCGTCTACGACTTAGGAAACATGTTATTTAAAATGTACATTAAACACAATAAATTAGACTAAGAATTTGAATTTCAGGGTGGGGATGGAGGGGGGCAATAGAGCTTCCACATTTTATCCAGTTTTGACCTATTTTGGCCTAAGATATGTTGCAATGGCTTAGGACCACAGCCACGAGAATAGGTTACACAGAATTATAGGAATTTACATAACTTGAGAAACTTTCCATGATCTGAAAGCCCATACTTATTATCAGGTCAAATCCCATTTCCAAAAGAAAATACAGTATATTAGAGAGTCACCAAGGTTATGTTTATTTTGTAAGATCAATGTCTAATATCATGTGGAAATAATACTGTACGTGTCTTCACATCTTTCATATCTTATATGGGTATCTACTGTATCTTTGAAGATATGGACACATCAAAAGTTGAGAGCAGGTATATTAAATGTGCACACTAGAAATAACTCTCATAAATCTTATCAAATCAATGTTTATTGGTCACATACACATATTTGCAGATGGTATCGCAGGTGCAGCAAAATGATTGTGTTTCTAGCTCCAACAGTGCAGTAATACCTGGCAATACAAAACAATACACACATAATCCATAAAAGAATAAAGGAAGAAATTGAGAATGTATCAGAATAAATAAATAAAAATCCATCCTTTAGAAGCATCTTCCAAAGTAACACACTTTACCTCTCTTTGTTTTCTGAAAAATTGACAAAGCTTTTTATTTGCTCTCTTAGCATTTTGAAATTCCATTTATCAAATAAATGTTGAGATAAGAGTCACACCTAAGGTCAGGTGTTTTGAACTCTTAACTGTATAACCTGGCTTTATTTTCTCTAACTATTGTGAGATCAGGCACCATAAAGTGCATCATAAAGATGTGATTGTCACACCCTGATCTGTTTTACTTGTCCTTGTGCTTGTCTCCACCCCCCTCCAGTTGTCGCCCATCTTCCTGTTAAGGGATTTCTTTTTTAATCAATAATGACTAATTATGTATACATTTCAATCAGGACTGACTAATCAGAACACTATTATGTTACTGTATATGTATGAATTTTCTTTTTAATCCTAGTACTGAATATAATGTGTGGAAATATAATCAAGAATTAGAACAATGACTGTCTGTTCCTTGGTAGAAATGAATGAACTATATCGCCAGACTGGCTAGAATGCTTATCTACACAGGCTGGCCTTGGCTCTAGACGATGTGGGAAGGCTTGAGAACTATACAGCCTTTGTACCAGTGTCAAGAGGAGACGGAACAGTTAGAAAACGCTGACGTCATTTTCAGTTTATAGGTAATGTTACGAATAACTATGAGTGGTGGGTGGAATCAGGCGCAGAGAGCAGGGTTCTGTCGTTTATCAAATTTATTTCACCGGTGCAACCAAAATGATCACGCCAACACACAGGGCGTATATAAGTTGCCAGTCCAAAACAACAGGACAAAATAGACCAGAGAATAAAGATACGAAAACAAATCACACCATCAAACACAGAGTAACAATAAACAAGCCCGCACAAATACCCAGCGGGCCTAGTGCCCTTAAATACCCTACAAACAAACCCTAATACAAAACAGGTGTACCCAATTAACCAATAACCAACACAAACGGAAAAGGAATCGATGGCAGCTAATAGGCCGGTGACGACGACCGCCGAGCCCCGCCCGAACAGGAAGAGGCACCCTCTTCAGCGAGGTTCGTGACAGGTAATCAGTGGTAAAATGTATCATGGGCAGTACTCTCGAGAATAAACGCTGTTGGTTGATTTTAAAGACTGATCTCTGTCCATTTTATACAAATAAGAGTCTTACAAATTCTTATGAATTGACAGAGTGTTTAATTTTAATTGGGTATTAAAACAGAGGAATTTAATTCCTGTAACACTTCCCCACTTATCCCCTGGGTATTTATACCTAGAATAGAATAGATTGACATGATACTGTAGATGTAATATTTGATATTTGATTACACATACATTTGACAGATTGTTTTCTTAACAATTGATAACCATTGTACTGTTTGTCTCAGAGTTGTTGCCACAACTCAAATGCAGCCCACAGAAAAGCCTTTGCGTTGTCAGACTCACCTGGACTCCATCACGTCCCTGATTACCTTTCCTATATATATTTTATATATATATTTTATTTAACCTTTATTTAACTAGGCAAGTCAGTTAAGAATAAATTCTTATTTACAATGATGGCCTAGGAACAGTGGGTTAACTGCCTTGTTCAGGGGCAGAACGACAGATGTGTACCTTGTCAGCTCGAGGATTCGATCTACTAACCTTTTGGTTACTGGTCCAACGCTCTAACCCCTAGAGCGTACAGTTGAAGTTAGAGGTTTACATATATTTAGGTTGGAGTCATTAAAACTCTTTTTTCAACCACTCCACAAATTTCTTGTTAACAAACTATAGTTTTGGCAAGTGGGTTAGGACATCTACTTTTTGCATTAGACGAGTAATTTCACTTATAATTCACTGTATCACAATTCTAGTGGGTCAGAAGTTTACATACACAAAGTTGACTGTGCCTTTAAACAGCTTGGAAAATTCCAGAAAATGATGTCATGGCGTTAGAAGCTTCTGATAGGCTAATTGACATAATTTGAGTCATGTCGCTTTGCTGTAGGAGGGACTGGTGCACTTCACATAATAGATGGCGCCATGAAGTAGGAAAATGATGTGGATATATTGAAGCAACATCTCAAGAAATCAGTCATGAAGTTAAAGCTTGGTCGCAAATGAGTCTTCCAAATGGACAATGACCCCAAGCAAACCTCCAAAGTTCTGGCAAAATGGCTTAAGGACAACAAAGTCAAGGTACTGAAGTGGCAATCACAAAGCCCTGACCTCAATCCTATAGAAAATGAAATGCAAGTTCAAACCCCCGAGCTGACAAGGTACAAATCTGTTGTTCTGCCCCTGAACAGGCAGTTAACCCACTGTTCCCAGGCCGTCATTGAAAATAAGAATTTGTTCTTAACTGACTTGCCTGGTTAAATAAAGGTAAAATAAAAAAATAAATAAAAAATCTTAACTGACCTAAAACAGGGAATTTTTACTAGGATTAAATGTCAGGAATTGTGAAAAACCGAGTTTAAATGTATTTGGCTAACGTGTATGTAAACTTCCGACTTCGATTTTATAGTGTATATGGACAGCCCTTGAAATGAGTTGATTAGGCTATTTCAGCCACACCCATTGATGACAGATGTAGAGAATCAAGCACACAGCCATACAATCACCATAGACAAACATTGCTCACCACCATTGGACTCTGGAGCAGTGGAAATGTGTTCTCTGGAGTGATACAGTATATCAAGCTTCACCATCTGGCAGTCCGATGGACGAATCTGGGTTTGGCTGATGCCAGGAGAACGCTGCCTCAATGCATTGTGCCAACCGTAAAGTTTGGAGGAATGTGGTCTGGGGCTGTTTTTCATGGTTCGAACTAAGCCCCTTAGTTCCAGTGAAGGGAAATCTTAATGCTATAGCATACAATGACATTCCAGATGATTCTGTGCTTCCAACTTTTTATGACAATGGTTTGGGGAAGGCCCTTTCCTGTTTCAGCATGACAATACCCCTGTGCTCAAAGCAAGGACTATACAGTAATGATTTGTTGAGATCGGTGTGGGGGAACTTGACTGGCCTGCACAGAGCCCTGACCTCAACCCCATCGAACACCTTTGGGATGAATTGGAACGCCGACTGCAAGCCAGGCCTAATTGCCCGACTTCACTAATGCTCTTGTAGCT
Organism: Oncorhynchus nerka; assembly: GCF_034236695.1. NCBI lineage: Eukaryota > Metazoa > Chordata > Actinopteri > Salmoniformes > Salmonidae > Oncorhynchus > Oncorhynchus nerka. Next base: position 25,505,210 of record NC_088420.1, read on the forward strand.
GAATGGAAGCAAGTCCCCACAGCAATGTGATGTTCGACGAGCAGGTGTCCACATACTTTTGTCATGTATTGTACATGTATTAGGATCACTGATGTGAAGATCTGTCAAATGTATTGTGGTATATTTAAATCAATGAACAGTTAATGAATGGAGATGAGCACAATCTAAGGATTACCATACTAACAAGATACTCTCATCAAAGAGCATTATTTGTGCATGACTGCCTGGTGGCACATGTTATATGATTCAGAAGCTGACATGTTGTGTTTGTCCCTAAATATTAAGCAAATAAGCCTGAAATGAAAGTCACTGGGAAAGAATGAGTACTAGTCAACCTAAATGTCTCTGGATACTACAGGGTTAGCTATGATGAAGCCAACTGGGAAAGTCTCATCAACGTACTGAGCACCATTCCAAGCCATTGATGAACACACTATCTATTCCATCCCAAATTATTAAGTAATTCATGCTAATGTTAGTGGTTTTTGTCTCGTCTATTCCAGTTATCAATGGAGCTCAATTGGTGGATGATCCTTTTAACCTTGCAAGGAGAGTACATAGTTCACTGTAGTCATGATTTAGTCATTTTATTTATAGTAGGCCGATAAGGAGTCTCATTTTTTTTTTTTTATCTGTAAAGGGCAAAATATATCGACCTAACAATAGTGTTGGGAACAACGAACAGAAAGGGAATATATGCCGTGGGAGTCAGCTCTCAACAACTTGGAATTTTTCTACCTCATGTTTGATAGGAGTGAAGCCTATGGGGATATGCAGGTTGGTTTATTTTCTTGAAAGGCAATAAGCAAGCAATACAAACATGTTTAAAAATAGTAGAACAAACAAAACATATTGGCATGAACACTAGTTGTGTTTTCTGTCTTTTAGGCTTACCTCAAAAACAAGTAGAACCACTTTACATACTATCTAGGGTATCACTGACAACTGGAAAACAGTACACACTGGACATATGGACCAGTGAGTTAATCAATCAAATTTAATTATAATAATTTTACCCTGCTATGGCCACCTTTTGCACAGCACTCTGGCTTTTTTAACTCCTTGAAAACCAAAACAATCCCCTTACTTAGTTGTACTGTATCTTCCTACCCTCAGGTACAACCAAGTGAATGCCATTAGGATGGCCTGTAGCACTGGAATGACGAAGTGTCAGAATCTGACTAATGGCTGACCCTGTCAACAATCCGTGAGTTCAGCGGGATTTAAACACAATTCAGATACATTTCTTGATACCATTAACCGTGAATATCAATATGTTTTTGCACCACTAGTTTAAGATTAAAAGGTGTGATGATAGATAGGATATTCCATGCTTAAATGTTGAAATATTTTATTTCCTATTAGAATACACCCCAACTTGAGGATGACAGTGTACTGCATTGCTATCAGTGCGGGGTGGGGGGGCTGCAGAGTGGGAATTTGGTTGGGAGCAGTTTGAGGCTGCCAGTATCGCTACTCAGGCAGACAAGCTTTGATCTGCCCTGACCTGTACAAAGCAGCCCTGCTACTCAACAAATGAGTTAAGAGTGCTATGTATCCATGGCATATTGGTCAAATGTGATCTGTGATTATCCCTCCCCTAGGCATCAGAGTATTCAATAAACAGCAAAGCATTGATTCTCTGCCTGGCATAAAAAGGAGACATTTTCAAGGAGTGCTTTAAAGAGACTTGTGTGTCTGACATGAATATGAAGTTCTTCAATGCCTCATACTGTCTTTGTACCTCCTTTCACCATTGAGGTACCTGGACTACAGCCTGGATGCAACCAACATCTGCATCTGTTGTTGGCCAGTCTCTGGCCTGGGACTTTATGAGAGACAGATGGGGTTACATCTTTACTCAGTGAGTTTGAGCTTTTAACACATATTGTATGGATTGTTTAATTTCGAAGTGATTATTTGTCACATTTGGTACACTGATATTTGATCTAACTCTACATTAGATGTTGTTTTCTTACTTGACCTCGTCTGTCATAGGTACGGTGGTGGTTCTTTCTCCTTCTCCATCTCCAATCTCATCGATGGTGTGACCAAGAGGTTTTCAACTGAATTTGAGTTCTAACAGATGGTATTACAGATTAGGGGATTTGTCAGCACATATTGCTCAACATGTTTGTATTGGGGTACGATGTGGACCCTAAATATAGAGATTTCTATATTGTACAATATAAGTTAATGTTTATCTTCGCTGTCACAGCTCATGCAGTTACAGGCAGACAACTGAGGTTGGCTTCGACTCGGGTATCTTTGCAATTTCACAGGCCATTGAGCGGACAACAGCTAACATCAAATGGGTGGCAGAGAACAAGAACTGTGCAGGCATGGTTTAAAGCAGAGACTGATGCACCATAATGGTCACATGGAGACACAAAACACCTGTCCATTTATTTATTATCTAAGACCAATCCTAAAGCCATGTTTCCTGTTATTTTTTTGTCTCTCTAACAGTCAATGACACTTTTTATTCTAACGTTATCCTGTCCCTTAATCAGAATACTATGTCGGCCTATACTTCTATTTTTTGGAGAAATAACTTTGTATGCATTAAAACATTATTTTTCTATCAAAGAATAACTTTCTAAAATGCTGCATTGCTATTAAACACTGGTTTATGACTGTGGATTGTGGAAATAATGTGGAATAATGTGGAAATAATAAATACAACTGTTTTACAATGCATTTTCTAATGGTGTAATTTTGCTTCTTATGGACGTTTACATGGCTGGAAATAATTATATAATAATCGGTGGACTAGCACTCTGAAATAGTCACTGGACAAACATATTTGATTAAATATGTTGTCAACTAGACTTTTTACGGTAACAGTTACACAGTAATAAGGGCACTGTAATGTAACAAGTATCGTAATTACTCCTTATAACGCAGTACTTACAGCAGTAACATCTACCTATGACCTAACCCAAGTACAGTGTAAAAATTACATTAGATATTACAATTCTTGTTACACTGTAATTACACTCCACTGTAATTAATGGGACTTGCAACGCAAACATCCAATTCAAAATCTTCGACATTCTTCTTCTAATTATTTTGGGACTTGCGCAGCAAAAGCCCAAGCTTCAATCTTCGACCTTCTTCTTTAGCACGCTACTCCTCCTACACCGCTTAAGCTAAACGCTGTTCAAACGTTTAAATGTGCAGAATAGTCTTACTCTATTTGATTTTATACAACCTTTTGATATATTTTATACTTTAAGTTATACATTGTCAAAAATAAGGACAACAACAATCTTCATTCACTTTCATGGCATTTTCCTCAACATTCTAAAGCTCCCCATTGAGACGTCATCACTTCCGACTGCAATTCACTGTTAATGCAAAATAACTTTTTACACAGATCTACTTCGACCTCTTTTCTAACGACTTAGACAAAGTTAGAGGGTATGACATTGGTCTACTTTTCGCTATTTATATCTGAAATAATAACAAATATTCGGTACGGGTGTAATAATAGTTAGCTACCGCATCGACAACGTTTTCTGTAACCTTTTGGCAAAAAACTACCTATTTGATCACTACCCCTCAGGTTAGACAAAAATTTAACAAATTATGAACTTATGATATTTACTACAGATTTTACGGTACAGCTGTCCTAACTTCAAAATATTAAAAACTTTTACGAACTAATAACTATATAATTCTGCACAATATAACCCAACAACAGTAATTATTGAACCGTTCAAGCTAGACACCAAACCAATTTTCACATGTTCAGTCTATCCTAACTTCAAATAATTAAAAATGTGTATCAACTATAACTATATACAGTGCATTTGGAAAGTATTCAGACCCCTTGACCTTTTCCACTTTAAGTGCAACAAACATATTTTTCTCGAGAGCTACCTCAATCACTTTGCCTACGATAACACGGTGGAGACAACCCTTTGGTATCATCTACAATGACTAAGTTCCTTAGAAACAATCGATAGTGTGCATTGTCTATTCCTATTTTCAGCTAGTTGGTTTGTACTGTTGAAATGAATGATTTTGGCAGTATTATAGCAGGACTACAAATTCCATCAGATTTTAGGTTTGTCTTCACAGCAGCAAATGATACTGACCGAGCCCACATTAATATCTTCCATTTATAGTCATATCAATGAGAATGTGGAGACCAGTATTATAATCACAATTCAGGGAACATACAAAATATCTCTAGTAGTTCCCCTATGTGTCTGGTCTCCCTCTCTAGGCAGTAGATGCCGGTGGCATGTAGCTTCCTGGTACAGTGCATGTCACATGCGAGTATGTTGAAGTTCAGGTTAAGAAGATTAAAATATATATATATATGCGAAGAAAAAATATATAAAAAGATATATACGTCAAGACGAGGACAAAAGACTTCTGACTGCTACGCCATCTTGGATTATCTGACTAAAGGCTGGTACAGTCAGTGGATGGCTGACCCTGACATCAACTTGTTGGTATATATAGATCATTTATTAATTTATAAACTTTAAGGTGTACCTGGTATACATCATTTTGCCTATACTATATCAGGATTTTTTTGCTCTATTTTCAACAACAAAGAATTCTACCCTGTAATAACAACTTAAAAAATTTGATATCAGGATACATCCTAATTGGAGGATGACAGAGTACTGCAGTGACCTGGCAGCAGGTGGGAATGCAGAGTGGGCTTTCGGTTGGAACGTGTTCAAGAATGCTACTACCGCTAGTGAATCATACAAACCGATGCCATCTCTGGCATGTACTAAGGACTATGAACTTCAAAATAGGTAGGTTCCATCTGATTATTTTGTTAGGGTACTATTAGAAAGATCATGTTGAACTACTGGTTTGATTTTCCATTGTCTTCATATTGACAAATACAGTCAATCAAAACAATCTGTCTATTTATATCAATACTCTATGGACTACAGGTACCTGGTATAGACTTTAGATTATGACAAAATTCGCATGCAATGTCTGTCATCATTTACATCTCCAGTAATGTTGAAAGTCAATCATTGGCTTGGGACTTTGTGACAGAGAGTGGGGAGTACATGTTCACACAGTGAATTGGACACCAAAAAGGGACTTATCAGTAAACCAAATATACAGTACAGGTTTGTGTGTATTGGCATAAGTAATGTGTAATTGCCCCACCTCTGGTTTACTGACCCCTGCCTGCCTTGACCTGCCTATTGCCCCTGTTGGATTATTAAACCATTGTTCATTAATTCGACGTTGTCTGCATCTGGGTCTTACCTTCATATCAGATATTTATGTTAAATCAGAGATGTTGGCTACTTCCTGGTGATCACATTTAGTCAATATGTCATACTTTTCTCTGTGGACCATATTGCAATTTCCAATAGCACAATAATCTTAGGAGTATCTATTTTAATACTTTTTTAATTTAACCTTTATTTATGAGTATCTATGACTGAATTATTTTTAGAGTTTTCAAGAGATAATTTATATTATATGCTATTTTGTTGAAAAACATTAAACTTTTCCATTAACCTGTCCATTTGTTGTTGGTGAGAGGAAGTGGATGGGACATGGACAAATGAAGAGTGTGACATTCCTCCACTGACTGTCTGAGAATCAGGATACACGGACAGCAGGGGACTAGCTGTCACCTTGACTCACCCACAGCACATGCAGGGAGATTAATAGAAGCTCAACCCCTACCTAAACTGACCATAAACTACCCATCCACCCCCTCTCAGGTTCGCCCTACAGGCAATTTATATAAGGGCTGTGCACAGATATACATACCTCATGACTCTGCCATCTTGATCTTGGACTCATGTAGATCAATCTTGTGAAATCTGGAAAAAAGTATGTTTCACATAGAGAAAAGCTGTTGATTTGAGTGAACTTGGTGCTGTCTGGACTGAATGAGTAACAGAGGAGGCCTCTTGCTGGGCTAATAGGTTTCATTTGTTTGCTTAGGCCATTATGAAGGGAAGCTTTTAGTGTCAATTAGCTCCATGTCCTGCCCCTGAGTGTTAAATACCACCAAGATAATCCTCTGAAACCCTTACAAGCCCAATGATGGTTCAATTAACACTCCTATGTAATGATGATGGGATATGTGTTTGATCTTTCACAGAGTAGACAAAGTTACACTTCAGCTACACTACACATGTCGCCATCAATGTGAAGCTCTACCTGCTACACAGAAACCAACCAAAATCACGCAAAATGAATCATTATTTCCATTTACAACATAGAATGACGGGTCAGCCATCGAGAATTGAACCTCAGCGATTATTGAGCTTGGACGCTGTCATCTGATGTGACGCAACGAGAGCAGTATAGCACTTTTCATTGATTTCAAAGGCAGCATTCACTAAATGGCTGATATCAATGCCGCACACCCGATGGCTGTAGTTTAGCAGGGACGTTTTTAGGCTCATTATTTGACCTACCATGTTGTATGCAAGCACACTAAAACGTTTTGAGGGGAGGGAAAAAATAAGATATCAATTTGAACTTTTTAATATATTTAGATTACAGTTGTTGATGGCGTGTGATACACTCTGCAACTCCACTTGCCGATTAAACTCAAATCAACAATTTACGGTGGAGTTGTGCGGCAACTAGTGTGGACGGACTGGAGCTCTGAAGTCTTTTTTTTTTTAACTACTGATTTCAACACTACAAAAATTTACCGCAATTACACACCAGATTGTTAATTTTATGTGATGTCGGAGCTCCAGTCCTCCCACATCAGTCACCGCTCAACTCAACATCGTAAATTGTGGAGTTGAGTTTAGAGGCTACACCTCCACTTGTATTTCTAGCGGCACATCTGCTTCCGACCCTCAACGCTGCCTGAGGAATAGCCTACCTGTTCAGTCGAAACACACTACAGTATTATTATTACAGTGACCTGCATACAGCAACCTGCTGTAATAATAATATGCTGATCTGCTCCATTATACATTTTTGTAAATGTCTTTGTCAGTAGTTCACTGAAGTTTATCTGCATCATAATGGTTGTATTTTCGTATTTTTGTGGAACCATAGGCTAGGCCTATGCTACTATATTTAATGTCTACTCACAGTCAGTAGGCCTCAGCGCAGTTGGTGGTCATCTCTTCTCTGTTCTGCAGTGAAAATAATTTTATGCGGTCTAAATAAATAATAACACATTTTGACGTTAGGTCACAAGTTTTGACGCTAGGCCTACTGCAATAATTTGTCAAATCTGAAACAACTCTTGAGAATGTTTTTGTTTTTTGTGATTGGTCGGGCGCGCGGTGAACACGGGCACTAATCTTTATCCCGGTGATGGCGGATATCAACACTGACAGCAGTCAATGACAGCAGGAAAATGGTAAAGACAGTTACAATAGAGCTCGCCCGTTTATAGTCCTTAAAAACGGAACTGCATTACCTCTGGTTCGTTCAGCCATTCCTATGGGGAAAATGAACGGGGAAAGAATATGGTTTGGGGATCAACTTTAAAAATAAGGCCTGAGGTTAACACAGGTTTAGGAGATCTTTTATGTTTTGTTCTATGAGATAATATCAGTCAGTTAACATGACCTTTATGAATTATGAAGCCTTGATTTGCTTTTTTTATTTTTTATTACATAAATTCTTCACAATTCACAAAAAGTAATGTTAACTAATTAATATTATCTCATAGAACAAAACATATAAGATCTCCTAAGCCTGTCTTTACCCCAGACTGTATTTTTGGCGTTTATCCAAAAACCCTACAAAACTCCATTAATTTTCCCATAGGCTTTGTTCAATGAACCATGGCGGAGTTCAGTGACTATAAAAATACACATTACAGAATGTCACCTTTTATTTGAGGGCATTTTCACATCTGTTTAACGTTTAGAAATGTAAAGCACTTTATGTATCTAGTCCCCCCATTTGAAGGTGTCATAAACATTTGGACAACTTTCCTTATAGTCTATTACATTTAGTCAAAAGTTTAGTATTTGGTCCCGTGTTCCTAGCATGCATTTACAGTTTGTTTTGGTTGTATTTTGGGTTTTTCTTTTGCCCAATAGAAATGAATGGTAGATTGTCACTTTTATTGTAAATGAAAGACTTCTACATGAATCGGATAATCATGAATGAATTGTGAATAATGAAAAAAGTTAGAAAGTTAGGCATAAATATCATACTCCACAAAAAATGCTACCTCCCCTGTTATTGGTAATGGTGAGAGGTTAGAGAGTGTTTTGGAGGCATGATCTTTGGCAATCTGAAACTTTCTCACTCATCATTATTTACCATTCATTCACGATTCTCAGTTATCATGGTAGAATCCACATTGATATAGAAGTGTTCAGAAAGATATTCTATTCTTATTTACAATAAAAGTGACTCCAAAATGACACAATACATTATTTACCATTGATTTATTTTGTGCGTTACATTATCCCAAAATATTTACAGGCTTGATGTAGTCATTGGGTGCTAAGTATATGGGACCAAATACTAAACTTTTGACGAAATGTTATACACTATAAGTTAATTTGTCCAAATACTTATGACACCTTAACATTTTGGGACTAGATACTGTACATAAAGTACATTCATTTCTAATCTGTAAAACAGATATGTATGAAAGTACCCTCAAATCAAATGTGACATTCTGTACGGTCGCCTCATATTTAACATTTGATCTCAAGTACAAAATGCTGGAGTATAGAGTCAAATAAATACATAGGCAAGTGTATATTATCCTACTGTGTAATGTGTGTGCAATTAATGTATAGGATTATGTGAGATTGGTGGTCTAATGTGTGACATAGTTACAACATTGTCAAATGTTTATCCTCATAGGTTTCATAAAGTTTCAGTAGTTTACAAGTGGTAGAAAAAGAACGCTTTCTGGGTTATGAATATATCGTTAGCTAGTCTGGCTAACACCTAGCTTGAAGTCCTCCTGTCACAGCTCTCCCTGCAATATGAGTCACGTGAGCCACGTCAGCCAGGCTAATCCTTAGTTATGATAAATGTAAAACAGTCAGTTGTAGGCTACTTATCTCATTAAGGTAGCCTATTGTAAGCCATAGTCTACAAAATCAAAGGATATATTTCACAAATTGCCAAAAACATGATAGTAATTGATTAATTAAAGAAATAAAATACACAAAGCAATATTACTCTCAACATTAGTTTTATTAAAAACCTAATCCAAGAAATAAATACAATTTAGGAAAAATATAATCTGATAAATAGCTACATACAAATCATCTCTCTTTGAAACAATCAGAATTGTTTCACAGTTTAGATATTTAGGGGATCTTTTGTCCAATGTCTCTGATTTGATCTTCTTCTGGTGCATTCACCCAACAACCACTTAAATCAGCATTGGGAATAGGCTAAATGAACTAGCTTGTCACTGGAAAACTTGGTTGTGATATAAGGACATGTCCTGATAGGAAACATCTGGCATTAGGTAGTCTGTTTCCATGTGTGGCTCTGTGTTGTTGGTATATGATGTGGCCAGTGGCAGACAGTATTGATTAATGCTCTGGATGTTGCCCTGCAGTATCTCTTGACCCCACTGTCCAGACATGGACCTGCCCTGTGGGCATTGTGGCATATCTTGTGAGTACTGGCATGGTGTGAAATCCATTTTTCTTTTCAGACATGGGGTATCCTCGCTGAGTCCCAGCTGGGCAGACAGGTGGGAGATGTAGCTGATGGTGAGGCGCAGGGTCTCGATCTTGGTCAGAGTCTGTTCAGGCGGAGCCACAGAGGTGGGCAGATAGGTCCTGAGGCGGTGGAGTGCTTTGGTCAGGTCTCTCATCCTCAGCTTCTCCCTCTCGCTGGCGCTCTCCCGCTTCTTCCCAGGGAACTTTGACCTAGACCGTCTCTTCTCCTGAGCTGGGAGTTCTTCTTTCCCCTGTCTTTTAGCAGCTTGGCTGATGCAGCTTGAAGGGTTTGCAGCCTCCTTCTCCTGAACAGCTCCCCACTGGAAACAAGGGGGAGAGAAGCAGCAGGAGTCAATGGAGGAGGCAGGCGATAGGCTACTACAGGCACTGTAGTAACCAGGGTCTAAGGTGGGACAACCAGGCTCCAGCAAGGCATCACTGTCCAGCAGATGATCTCCAGCCTGAAGAAGCAAGAGTTTGGAGAAGGCAGCGGTGTCCATGACTGCAGTGTTTCTGAGCAGCAGGGATCTTCAGTTCAGTCAGTCCTTGAAGAAGTTGTGAGGAGTACTGGGGCACCTTAGAGCTGCTCCCCAATTTATCCTGCAGACAGAGGTGTGATGTGTCACCTTCAATGGTCCCTTCAGGATGCCTGGACTTCAAAGTGCCCGAGGAGAGATCACACTAGAGGCAGGGGGTCCCTGGGAAACACATCTTTCTAGAACCAGGTGTGAGGTAGCCGGCAGATTAGAATTAAGTCTGCATCAAGTTCAATAATTCATAGTGGGAGCGATTGTTGTATTGAACAATTCACTAAGTTTGGCAGTAATGGATAGGATTGTGTTGATTTATTTTTGAATATGGGTAATATTTTGCAAATAAAATATTCATATTTGTTTTTTGGAATGCAGACTATGCAAATAATTATAAACACCCAAAGTCTATTAAATTCTATTTCTACATGACTCAATACAATGCCTGTCTTTAGCAGAATCTCATCATTCTCCATGACCAATAGTCCTAGGGTTCTCAGTAGCCCTCAGTAGTAAAAGAAGTGTGCCAGCTGTAATGTGTGAAGAGGTCACACCTCGCCTCTGTTTAGACAAGCTCCTACACTGTCTTGAGAAATAGAGGTAGAGCTGTTTTGTCTATTATTTACTATTAATATTGAGAGAAAGAAATCTCCCTTCATGCATACTAGGCCTACATTTAATGTCATATCACAAATTATGGTGAGATGTTGTTATTCTGACAAGACCAAGGCGGTGCCCTTCTATGCGAGTGAATTAGTCACCGGATGCAAAAAGAGGTTCAATTGTCTGGGATATATCAATGTGATATCACACGTGGATGAAAACTACTCTGTAGTAATTGTTTCGTATACAAAACTGAAACTAGGCTCTAATAATATCTTTAGATTTGGAAAGAGTAATTCTATTGTAAACCATCTCTAACACCTTTTTCATATTAATAAACACTGTGAACAGAAGTAATGTTGTGTTTTTGTGGTTTTAGCTGTTCTTCTGGCCCTGAGGTGTTATGTGACACCTCAACCTTTCTCAGCCCTGGCCATGTGGATTGCAGTGGTTGTGGAACTGGTCATAAGAGAATGTTCCCACAGAAGAGAGTGTCACATTTAACCCCTTCCCTCATAGGTGTAGAGCTGTGATGATGAGACTCAGAACATGGCCAGAACACACACACACACTTTTAAAAAGTGTCTCACAGCAACACAACCAATGGTTCTAATTCATTTCTACAGTGACTAAAAATACACTGAGTATATCAAACATTAGGAACACCTTCCTCGTATTGAGTTGCACCAAATAGCGGTGTGTGGGTAAAATCACTGGGGAAAGCAAGACAGGAAAAAAAATATGCGTTGTTTGCTCTATAACCTGTTACTTCATACTGTATGCCTTGCCACTGTGATAGGGCTAACGCCAAGACAATAAGAAGACACAGTGGCAGAATAAACTCAACCACACATTTGTTTCATCACCAAACCGTAGAGCAACATCTGTCCGGGGAAGTCCACAAATCCTATTGCATGTGTCAAACAGTTACATGACCTACAGCATGGTCAAGAAAGTAGACTAAACAACTACTGGTTTAGAGTTACTGCAAGTCGCAAAGGAAACAGGCGCTGCATCCACTATTCCATCAATGTTTCAACTTCAACATTTCAACATGATCTAATCACCTATGCTTTGTCTAATACAGTGACAACTAAAAGATTCCAAAAACGATTTAGTCCAATCAGTAAGCTAAATATGATGTGTCTGTCCATGGTACTGATTTCTCTCTGTGTGTGTGTGTGTGTCTGTGTGTGTGTGTGTGTGTGTGTGTGTGCATGCAAATAGAAAAAAACATGTTGACTCACACTACTTGTAGAGAAATTAGTAGTGTGAGTCTTTCATGTTGCTAAACGGTCTATGACTCTGTAATACAGTTAGTGGCGTTTGTAGCATGTAAATCTTGGTGGGGGAAAAAAGATGTGGGATGCATGCCAGCAAAGGCACTACACAACACAACACTACACAATACATTAATTGCACTATAACAGCGACCAACGGTGCCCACAAATGGCCTAAATAAAGCTGTCCCAACAGCAGTCCCAATATCTTACCACTGCTACAACTGGCTATCAGCGGAGCCTTGTCTGGCAGTGAAACAGTTCATTTAGCCTAATTTACTGCCTTTTTAAAAAACATAGCTGATATGGCTGACTTGTTTAAGCAAATGTGGTTTCTAATGACACTTGAGATAGTATACAAACTATGGCATAAGGGGACGACAAGCGGATAAGAGGCAATCCGTAATTTCGATTAAGACATTAATGAGCGAGCTTGGACGGACGTAGTCAATATAACTATTTGTTTAGCACTTTTGAAATATACAGTTAAAGAATTCAGAACATGGGCCATTCTTACAGTGTTCTCCCTGTACACCAAGTCAGAACCGTAGGAAAAATAAAGGGGGCAAAAAAGCAGACAATGAAAGCTCTTACAATATTACATTTCTCTAAAACAGGTTATAAGCTACATGTGCACCACCAAGTCAGAGCAGTAGGCAAAATTAAGAGGGCTAAATAGACCAAATTATTAGGGTGAGGCACATGGGCTACTAACATCTTACTACACAACATACACATAGTATTACTTTCTTAGCTACAGTATACATATCTCCCTGGCATATTACATAATTTATGCAGCAGCATACAATATAATTTTGGACTCACCTTGTTGTGTTGTACTCACTTGAACAGGAAGGTGGCGCGGTGGTCATTCGTGGGAAAATTTTGTCATCAAAGTCTGGCATTCTCTGGATTTATGGTGCTTTCAAAACAACTGGGAACTTGAAAAAAAAAAAACAAGATTGAATCATTATGAAGTCATTGATCTTCAGGTTGTAGCTCGAGAAAGAAGCCGGATTTACATATCCGAGTTGGATGACCGTTCAAAATGTATTTTCCCAGTCGGAGCTCATTTATTTCCGACTTCCCAGTTGTCTTGAACCTAAATGCAGTCAAGTTTTTGCAGTTCTGGGTTAACAATTGCTTTGAGCGCGGCACAAATCATACTTCATTGACAGCATGGCCAATGTTGAATGTTTATCATTTTGAACTTGGAAAATAGACCCTTAATCCGAGATTTGGGACCACACAGCCACTAAACTGAATTGCAGGCTAGTGATTGCTTATGAAGGTAGCCATTGTCCCTGATTTCTTCCAAACCACTCATTGTTGAATTTGATGTGTTTATTCTAAAATTTCTCTTCATTTCTCTTCATATTACAAGGATTAAAAAGGATTTGCCAGTAGATTGTCAACGTGATTCATGATGATGACTGCTATTTAAGATTTTGAAAGTAGGATGTTGACATGATCAGTCCAATCAAAGCTACTGTACATAAAACGTGATTTGACGTCATTTTATCTGTGGCCAATGACCTTGAGCCTTCTTGGATCGGCACTTCTAATGTAACTCCATGGCAGCACACAAGGGGCTAGAATTGTCTAGCTTTCCCCTTAGACTTGGTGGTGACGTAGTGTCCCCATGAGTGACAGAACACTGAGCCAATCATGGCACAACGCTTCGTATTTTCTGCTGACTTGCCCTACCACAACAGAAAGCACTGAGCTAAGCTGAAAGACCTGCATTTTTGAGCTGGCTTTATTAACTCAATGATATATATATATACTACATCTAGCTACATGTTGAACTTCCATCCTCTCAGTCCAGGGGCATAATGTATGAAGTTATGATTGGATCAGAATCACCATTATAATCATTGGCCAGTACGGAGAATTAAGTAAAACCACAAGTCCAAATCCCTATCTCCATCCATGGCTAATTTAGGAAAGGGATGATTTTTTTGCTAGCTAGCCACCAGAGGACAACAACACAATGAGATTAAACTATTCTCGATTTTATCTGTCAATGACATTTGGCTTCTGATGTGATTTTTTTGGTGTGAAGCCAATTTCAAACTGGCTTCCCTTGACACTTTTTGTTTTGATGCGCCAGGACCATGTTGACTCCAATGCTTCCCAAGTTATGTCAAATTGAATGGATGCTATTTGGGTGGTCGACCATACTTGACACGCACAGAAAACTGTTGAGTATGGAAAAACCCAGCAGTGTTGCAGTTCTTGACACACACCGGTGCTCCTGGCACCTACTACCATACCCCGTTCAAAGGCACTTACATCTTTTGTCTTGCCCATTCACCCTCTGAAGGGCACACATACACATTCCATGTCTCAATTGCCTCAAGGCTTAAAAATGATTCTTTATCCTGTCTCCTCCCCTTAATCTACATTGATTAAAGTGCATTTAACAGGTGACATCAATAAGGGGATCATAGCTTTCACCTGGATTCACCTGGTCATTCTATGTTATGGAAAGAGCAGGTGTTCTTAATGTAGAGTCACATTTGTTGAAAGTAAGGAGTATGGGTAGAATTAATTAGTTGAGTGTCTACTAACTGATTTTTCTCTGGGTTTTCTTAAAGAGACGTGGTGTGTGAGGAGACATCGCTGTGGCACTGACAGAACTGACATATGCAGGGATGGACAGGTCAGAAGGTAACATTTCAATGTCTTCTCCTAAAATCGGCCTGACCTCTGAATCTGACCCCTCTGAATGTATTCAAAAATTATTCTTATCTGTGTTTAGCTACTGGGTAGTTCATTGATGTTAATGAACACAAAATATGAGCCATAATCCTTTGTCATGACTTTTTATCATGTAGTATTTTCTTGGTTACTATTTCTAACTGTGTCATAATTCTTGCTTTGTATATTCTACTCTTCTCAACTCTAAATGAGATTTTGAACATGTGTGATTAATGTCCCTTAAACCAGAACAAGGGATAAGGATAAGGAAATATTGCAGTCTTTAGGATCAAAGGTTGATTAGCAAATTAAAATGAACTAGTTTCATTTCTAGGCTGCATGCTGGATTGTTTATTTACAACTTAAGTCTAAATCTTTGCTTTTGCCTGTGTGTATTGGTGTATTGAGCTTTCCATTAACACATCAAATGCCCTTGGCAAGCTGATGAAACAGGTGCTTATTTTTATTTCCCCAGATATGCAACACCTCACCTCCCCAGTGACACGCATATCATAACTCTCTCACATTAGGGGGTAGTTAAGGTTGGTTTAAACCAGGGATCATACCTTCTCTCCAGACTGAGAGGTGCCAACACAGAGGATCAGTAATGACCTGGATCTGTTTATCTCTCTGGGGCTTGATACACAGTTGATACACAGTTGATACACAGTTGATAGATAGTTGATACATTGCTTTTTATTTTTTATTTAACCTTTATTAAACTAGGCAAGTCAGTTAAGAACAAATTCTTATTCATAGCTGATAGATAGTTGATACATAGTTGATAGATAGTTGATACATAGTTGATAGATAGTTGATACATAGCTGATAGATAGTTGATACGTAGTTGATATATAGTTGATAGATAGTTGATACATAGTTGATACATAGCAGATAGATAGTTGATACATAGTTGATACATAGCTGATAGATAGTTGATAGATAGTTGATACATAGTAGATACATAGTTGATACACAGTTGATACATAGTTGGTACATAGCTGATACATAGTTGATACATAGTAGATACATAGTTGATACACAGTTGATACATAGTAGATACATAGCTGATAGATAGTTCATACATAGTAGATACATAGCTGATAGATAGTTGATAGATAGTTGATACATTGCTTTTTATTTTTATTTAACCTTTATTAAACTAGGCAAGTCAGTTAAGAACAAATTCTTATTCATAGCTGATAGATAGTTGATACATAGCTGATAGATAGTTTATACATAGTTGATACATAGTTGATACATAGTTGATACATAGCTGATAGATAGTTGATACATAGTTGATACTTAGCTGATAGATAGTTGATACATAGTAGATACATAGCTGATAGAGAGTTGATAGATAGTAGATACATAGTTGATACATAGTAGATACATAGCTGATAGTTGATACATAGTTGATACATAGCTGATACATAGCTGATATATAGTTGATACACAGTTGATACATAGCTGATATATAGTTGATACACAGTTGATACACAGTTGATACATAGTAGATACATAGCTGATAGATAGTTGATCATAATCTTGATGTGATTGGCCTGACTGAAACATGGCTTAAGCCTGATGAATTTACTGTTTTAAATGAGGCCTCACCTCCTGGCTACACTAGTGACCATATCCCCCGTGCATCCCGCAAAGGCGGAGGTGTTGTTAACATTTACGATAGCAAACTTCAATTTACAAAAAAAAAATGACGTTTTCGTCTTTTGAGCTTCTAGTCATGAAATCTATGCAGCCTACTCAATCACTTTTTATAGCTACTGTTTACAGGCCTCCTGCGTTTCTCACTGAGTTCCCTGAATTCCTATCGGACCTTGTAGTCATAGCAGATAATATTCTAATCTTTGGTGACTTTAATATTCACATGGAAAAGTCCACAGACCCACTCCAAAAGGCTTTCGGAGACATCATCGACTCAGTGGGTTTTGTCCAACATGTCTCTGGACCCACTCACTGTCACAGTCATACGCTGGACCTAGTTTTGTCCCATGGAATAAATGTTGTGGATCTTAATGTTTTTCCTCATAATCCTGGACTATCGGACCACCATTTTATTACGTTTGCAATTGCAACAAATAATCTGCTCAGACCCCAACCAAGGAACATCAAAAGTCGTGCTATAAATTCACAGACAACACAAAGATTCCTTGATGCCCTTCCAGACTCCCTCTGCCTACCCAAGGACGCCAGAGGACAAAAATCAGTTAACCACCTAACTGAGGATCTCAATTTAACCTTGCGCAATACCCTAGATGCAGTTGCACCCCTAAAAACTAAAAAAAAATCTCATAAGAAACTAGCTCCTGGTACACAGAAAATACCCGAGCTCTGAAGCAAGCTTCCAGAAAATTGGAACGGAAATGGCGCCACACCAAACTGGAAGTCTTCCGACTAGCTTGGAAGGACGGTACCGTGCAGTACCGAAGAGCCCTTACTGCTGCTCGATCATCCTATTTTTCTAACTTAATTGAGGAAAATAAGAACAATCCAAAATTCCTTTTTGATACTGTCGCAAAGCTAACTAAAAAGCAGCATTCCCCAAGAGAGGATGACTTTCACTTTAGCAGTGATAAATTCATGAACTTCTTTGAGGAAAAGATTATGATTATTAGAAAGCAAATTACGGACTCCTCTTTAAACCTGCGTATTCCTCCAAACCTCAGTTGTCCTGAGTCTGCACAACTCTGCCAGGACCTAGGATCAAGAGAGACGCTCAAGTGTTTTAGTACTATATCTCTTGACACAATGATGAAAATAATCATGGCCTCTAAACCTTCAAGCTGCATACTGGACCCTATTCCAACTAAACTACTGAAAGAGCTGCTTCCTGTGCTTGGCCCTCCTATGTTGAACATAATAAACGGCTCTCTATCCACTGGATGTGTACCAAACTCACTAAAAGTGGCAGTAATAAAGCCTCTCTTGAAAAAGCCAAACCTTGACCCAGAAAATATAAAAAACTATCGGCCTATATCGAATCTTCCATTCCTCTCAAAATTTTTAGAGAGGGCTGTTGCGCAGCAACTCACTGCCTTCCTGAAGACAAACAATGTATACGAAATGCTTCAGTCTGGTTTTAGACCCCATCATAGCACTGAGACGGCATTTGTGAAGGTGGTAAATGACATTTTAATGGCATCGGACCGAGGCTCTGCATCTGTCCTCGTGCTCCTAGACCTTAGTGCTGCTTTTGATACCATCGATCACCACATTCTTTTGGAGAGATTGGAAACCCAAATTGGTCTACACGGACATGTTCTGGCCTGGTTTAGATCTTATCTGTCGGAAAGATATCAGTTTGTCTCTGTGAATGGTTTGTCCTCTGACAAATCAACTGTAAATTTCGGTGTTCCTCAAAGTTCCGTTTTAGGACCACTATTGTTTTCACTATATATTTTACCTCTTGGGGATGTTATTCGAAAACATAATGTAAACTTTCACTGCTATGCGGATGACACACAGCTGTACATTTCAATGAAACATGGTGAAGCCCCAAAATTGCCCTCGCTAGAAGCATGTGTTTCAGACATAAGGAAGTGGATGGCTGCAAACTTTCTACTATTAAACTCGGACAAAACAGAGATGCTTGTTCTAGGTCCCAAGAAACAAAGAGATCTTCTGTTGAATCTGACAATTAATCTTAATGGTTGTACAGTCGTCTCAAATAAAACTGTGAAGGACCTCGGCGTTACTCTGGACCCTGATCTCTCTTTTGAAGAACATATCAAGACCATTTCGAGGACAGCTTTTTTTCCATCTACGTAACATTGCAAAAATCAGAAACTTTCTGTCCAAAAATGATGCAGAAAAATTAATCCATGCTTTTGTCACTTCTAGGTTAGACTACTGCAATGCTCTATTTTCCGGCTACCCGGATAAAGCACTAAATAAACTTCAGTTAGTGCTAAATACGGCTGCTAGAATCCTGACTAGAACCAAACAATTTGATCATATTACTCCAGTGCTAGCCTCTCTACACTGGCTTCCTTTCAAAGCAAGGGCTGATTTCAAGGTTTTACTGCTAACCTACAAAGCATTACATGGGCTTGCTCCTACCTATCTCTCTGATTTGGTCCTGCCGTACATACCTACACGTACGCTACGGTCACAAGACGCAGGCCTCCTAATTGTCCCTAGAATTTCTAAGCAAACAGCTGGAGGCAGGGCTTTCTCCTATAGAGCTCCATTTTTATGGAACGGTCTGCCTACCCATGTCAGAGACGCAAACTCGGTCTCAACCTTTAAGTCTTTACTGAAGACTCATCTCTTCAGTGGGTCATATGATTGAGTGTAGTCTGGCCCAGGAGTGGGAAGGTGAACGGAAAGGCTCTGGAGCAACGGACCGCCCTTGCTGTCTCTGCCTGGCCGGTTCCCCTCTTTCCACTGGGATTCTCTGCCTCTAACCCTATTACAGGGGCTGAGTCACTGGCTTACTGGGGCTCTCTCATGCCGTCCCTGGAGGGGGTGCGTCACCTGAGTGGGTTGATTCACTGTTGTGGCCATCCTGTCTGGGTTGGCACCCCCCTTGGGTTGTGCCGTGGCGGAGATCTTTGTGGGCTATACTCAGCCTTGTCTCAGGATGGTAAGTTGGTGGTTGAAGATAGCCCTCTAGTGGTGTGGGGGCTGTGCTTTGGCAAAGTGGGTGGGGTTATATCCTTCCTGTTTGGCCCTGTCCGGGGGTGTCCTCGGATGGGGCCACAGTGTCTCCTGACCCCTCCTGTCTCAGCCTCCAGTATTTATGCTGCAGTAGTTTATGTGTCGAGGGGCTGGGGTCAGTTTGTTATATCTGGAGTACTTCTCCTGTCCTATTCGGTGTCCTGTGTGAATCTAAGTGTGCGTTCTCTAATTCTCTCCTTCTCTCTTTCCTTCTCTCTCTCGGAGGACCTGAGCCCTAGGACCATGCCCCAGGACCACCTGACATGATGACTCCTTGCTGTCCCCAGTCCACCTGGCCATGCTGCTGTTCCAGTTTCAACTGACCTGAGCCCTAGGACCATGCCCCAGGACTACCTGACATGATGACTCCTTGCTGTCCCCAGTCCACCTTGCCATGCTGCTGTTCCAGTTTCAACTTCCACCTGACTGTGCTGCTGCTCCAGTTTCAACTGTTCTGCCTTATTATTATTCGACCATGCTGGTCATTTATGAACATTTGAACATCTTGGCCATGTTCTGTTATAATCTCCACCCGGCACAGCCAGAAGAGGACTGGCCACCCCACATAGCCTGGTTCCTCTCTAGGTTTCTTCCTAGGTTTTGGCCTTTCTAGGGAGTTTTTCCTAGCCACCGTGCTTCTACACCTGCATTGCTTGCTGTTTGGGGTTTTAGGCTGGGTTTCTGTACAGCACTTTAAAATATCAGCTGATGTACGAAGGGCTATATAAATAAATTTGATTTGATTTGATTTGATACACAGTTGATACATAGCTGATAGATAGTTGACACATAGTTGATACACAGTTGATACATAGCTGATAGATAGTTGACACATAGTTGATACATAGCTGATAGATAGTTGATACACAGTTGATACACAGTTGATACATAGTAGATACATAGCTGATAGATAGTTGATACACAGTTGATACATAGCTGATAGATAGTTGACACATAGTTGATACATAGTTGATACATAGCTGATAAAATAGTTGATACATAGTAGATACATAGCTGATAGATAGTTGATACATAGTTGATACACAGTTGATACATCGTAGATACATAGCTGATAGATAGTTGATACATAGTAGATACATAGCTGATAGATAGTTGATAGATAGTTGATACATAGCTGATAGATAGTTGATACATAGTTGATAGACAATTGATACATAGCTGATAGATAGTTGATACATAGTTGACACATAGTAGATACATAGCTGATAGATAGTTGATACATAGTAGATACATAGCTGATAGATAGTTGATAGATAGTTGATACATAGCTGATAGATAGTTGATACATAGTTGATACATAATTGATACATAGCTGATAGATAGTTGACACATAGTTGATACACAGTTGATACATAGCTGATAGATAGTTGACACATAGTTGATACATAGCTGATAGATAGTTGATACACAGTTGATACACAGTTGATACATAGTAGATACATAGCTGATAGATAGTTGATACATAGTAGATACATAGTTGATAGATAGTAGATACATAGTTGATACATAGTAGATACATAGCTGATAGATAGTTGATACACAGTTGATACATAGTTGATACATAGCTGAAATATAGTTGATACACAGTTGATACACAGTTGATACATAGTAGATACATAGCTGATAGATAGTTGATGCATAGTTGATACATAGCTGATATATAGTTGATACACAGTTGATACACAGTTGATACATAGTAGATACATAGCTGATAAATAGTTGATACATAGTAGATACATAGCTGATAGATAGTTGATACATAGTTGATACATAGCTGATAGATAGTTGATACATAGTAGATACATAGCTGATAGATAGTTGATACATAGTAGATACATAGTTGATACATAGTAGATACATAGTAGATACATAGTTGATACATAGCTGATAGATAGTTGATACACAGTTGATACATAGCTGATAGATAGTTGATACATAGTAGATACATAGCTGATAGATAGTTGATACATAGTAGATACATAGTTGATACATAGTAGATACATAGTAGATACATAGTTGATACATAGCTGATAGATAGTTGATACACAGTTGATACATAGCTGATAGATAGTTGATACATAGTAGATACATAGCTGATAGATAGTTGATACAT
Organism: Oncorhynchus nerka; assembly: GCF_034236695.1. Lineage (NCBI taxonomy): Eukaryota > Metazoa > Chordata > Actinopteri > Salmoniformes > Salmonidae > Oncorhynchus > Oncorhynchus nerka. The sequence continues at coordinate 25,526,766 of NC_088420.1, forward strand.
AGTAGATACATAGTTGATACATAGTAGATACATAGTAGATACATAGTTGATACATAGCTGATAGATAGTTGATACACAGTTGATACATAGTAGATACATAGTTAATATATAGTTGATACATAGCTGATACATAGCTGATAGATATTTGATCCATGGTTGATACATAGTAGATACATAGTAGATACATAGTTGATAAAGAGCTGATAGATAGTTGATACATAGCTGATACATAGCTGATAGATAATTGATACATATCTGATACATAGTTGATACATAGTTGATACACAGTTGATACATGGTTTATACATAGTAGATACATAGTTGATACATAGTAGATACATAGTTGATAGATAGTTGATACATAGTTGATACATAGTTGATAAAGAGCTGATAGATAGTTGATACATAGTAGATACATAGTTGATACATAGTTGATTCATAGTTGATACATAGTAGATACATAGCTGATAGATAGTTGATACATAGTTGATAGATAGTTGATACATAGCTGATAGATAGTTGATACACAGTTGATACATAGTAGATACATAGCTGATAGATAGTTGATACATAGTTGATAGATAGTTGATACATAGCTGATAGATAGTTGATACATAGTTGATAGATAGTAGATACATAGCTGATAGATAGTTGATACACAGTTGATACATAGTAGATACATAGTTAATATATAGTTGATACATAGCTGATACATAGCTGATAGATATTTGATCCATGGTTGATACATAGTAGATACATAGTTGATACATAGCTGATAGATAATTGATACATAGTTGATACATATCTGATACATAGTTGATACATAGTTGATACACAGTTGATACATAGTTGATAAAGAGCTGATAGATAGTTGATACATAGCTGATAGATAGTTGATAGATAGTTGATACATAGCTGATAGATAGTTGATACATAGCTGATAGATATTTGATCCATGGTTGATACATAGTAGATACATAGTTGATACATAGTTGATTCATAGTTGATACATGGTTTATACATAGTTGATACATAGCTGATAGATAATTGATACATAGTAGATACATAGCTGATAGATAGTTGATAGATAGTTGATACATAGCTGATAGATAGTTGATACATAGCTGATAGATAGTTGATACATAGTTGATACATAGTTGATACATAGTTGATAGATAGTTGATGCATAGCTGACAGATAGTTGATACATAGCTGATAGATAGTTGATGCATAGCTGATATATAGTGTATACATAGCTGATAGATAGTTGATACATAGTAGATACATAGCTGATAGATAGTTGATACATAGTAGATACATAGTTGATACATAGTAGATACATAGTAGATACATAGTTGATACATAGCTGATAGATAGTTGATACACAGTTGATACATAGCTGATAGATAGTTGATACATAGTAGATACATAGCTGATAGATAGTTGATACATAGTAGATACATAGTTGATACATAGTAGATACATAGTAGATACATAGTTGATACATAGCTGATAGATAGTTGATACACAGTTGATACATAGCTGATAGATAGTTGATACATAGTAGATACATAGCTGATAGATAGTTGATACATAGTAGATACATAGTTGATACATAGTAGATACATAGTAGATACATAGTTGATACATAGCTGATAGATAGTTGATACACAGTTGATACATAGTAGATACATAGTTAATATATAGTTGATACATAGCTGATACATAGCTGATAGATATTTGATCCATGGTTGATACATAGTAGATACATAGTAGATACATAGTTGATAAAGAGCTGATAGATAGTTGATACATAGCTGATACATAGCTGATAGATAATTGATACATATCTGATACATAGTTGATACATAGTTGATACACAGTTGATACATGGTTTATACATAGTAGATACATAGTTGATACATAGTAGATACATAGTTGATAGATAGTTGATACATAGTTGATACATAGTTGATAAAGAGCTGATAGATAGTTGATACATAGTAGATACATAGTTGATACATAGTTGATTCATAGTTGATACATAGTAGATACATAGCTGATAGATAGTTGATACATAGTTGATAGATAGTTGATACATAGCTGATAGATAGTTGATACACAGTTGATACATAGTAGATACATAGCTGATAGATAGTTGATACATAGTTGATAGATAGTTGATACATAGCTGATAGATAGTTGATACATAGTTGATAGATAGTAGATACATAGCTGATAGATAGTTGATACACAGTTGATACATAGTAGATACATAGTTAATATATAGTTGATACATAGCTGATACATAGCTGATAGATATTTGATCCATGGTTGATACATAGTAGATACATAGTTGATACATAGCTGATAGATAATTGATACATAGTTGATACATATCTGATACATAGTTGATACATAGTTGATACACAGTTGATACATAGTTGATAAAGAGCTGATAGATAGTTGATACATAGCTGATAGATAGTTGATAGATAGTTGATACATAGCTGATAGATAGTTGATACATAGCTGATAGATATTTGATCCATGGTTGATACATAGTAGATACATAGTTGATACATAGTTGATTCATAGTTGATACATGGTTTATACATAGTTGATACATAGCTGATAGATAATTGATACATAGTAGATACATAGCTGATAGATAGTTGATAGATAGTTGATACATAGCTGATAGATAGTTGATACATAGCTGATAGATAGTTGATACATAGTTGATACATAGTTGATACATAGTTGATAGATAGTTGATGCATAGCTGACAGATAGTTGATACATAGCTGATAGATAGTTGATGCATAGCTGATATATAGTGTATACATAGCTGATAGATAGTGTATACATAGCTGATAGATAGTGTATACATAGCTGATAGATAGTTGATGCATAGCTGATATATAGTGTATACATAGCTGATAGATAGTGTATACATAGCTGATAGATAGTGTATACATAGCTGATATATAGTGTATACATAGCTGATAGATAGTTTATACATAGCTGATAGATAGTTGATGCATAGCTGATATATAGTTGATGCATAGCTGATATATAGTGTATACATAGCTGATAGATAGTGTATACATAGCTGATAGATAGTGTATACATAGCTGATAGATAGTGTATACATAGCTGATAGATAGTGTATACATAGCTGATAGATAGTTGATGCATAGCTGATATATATTGTATACATAGCTGATAGATAGTTTATACATAGCTGATAGATAGTTGATGCATAGCTGATAGATAGTTGATACATAGCTGATAGATAGTTGATACATAGCTGATAGATAGTTGATACATAGCTGATAGATAGTTGATACATAGTAGATACATAGCTGATAGATAGTTGATACACAGTTGATACATAGTTGATACATAGTAGATACATAGCTGATAGATAGTTGATACACAGTTGATACATAGTTGATACATAGCTGAAATATAGTTGATACACAGTTGATACACAGTTGATACATAGTAGATACATAGCTGATAGATAGTTGATACATAGTTGATACATAGCTGATATATAGTTGATACACAGTTGATACACAGTTGATACATAGTAGATACATAGCTGATAGATAGTCGATACACAGTTGATACATAGCTGATAGATAGTTGATACACAGTTGATACATAGCTGATAGATAGTTGATACATAGTAGATACATACCTGATAGATAGTTGATACATAGTTGATACATAGCTGATAGATAGTTGATACATAGTAGATACATAGCTGATAGATAGTTGATACATAGTAGATACATAGTTGATACATAGTAGATACATAGTAGATACATAGTTGATACATAGCTGATAGATAGTTGATACATAGTAGATACATAGTTGATACATAGCTGATAGATAGTTGATACACAGTTGATACATAGTAGATACATAGTTAATATATAGTTGATACATAGTAGATACATAGTTAATATATAGTTGATACATAGCTGATACATAGCTGATAGATATTTGATCCATGGTTGATACATAGTAGATACATAGTTGATACATAGTTGATTCATAGTTGATACATAGTTGATACATAGTTGATAAAGAGCTGATAGATAGTTGATACATAGTTGATACATAGTTGATAAAGAGCTGATAGATAGTTGATACATAGTAGATACATAGTAGATACATAGCTGATAGATAGTTGATACATAGTTGATACATAGTAGATACATAGCTGATAGATAGTTGATACATAGTTGATACATAGTTGATAAAGAGCTGATAGATAGTTGATACATAGCTGATAGATAGTTGATACATAGCTGATAGATAGTTGATACATAGCTGATAGATAGTTGATAAAGAGCTGATAGATAGTTGATACATAGTAGATACATAGTTGATACATAGTTGATTCATAGTTGATACATGGTTTATACATAGTTGATACATAGCTGATAGATAATTGATACATAGTAGATACATAGCTGATAGATAGTTGATAGATAGTTGATACATAGCTGATAGATAGTTGATACATAGCTGATAGATAGTTGATACATAGTTGATACATAGTTGATACATAGTTGATAGATAGTTGATGCATAGCTGACAGATAGTTGATACATAGCTGATAGATAGTTGATGCATAGCTGATATATAGTGTATACATAGCTGATAGATAGTGTATACATAGCTGATAGATAGTGTATACATAGCTGATAGATAGTGTATACATAGCTGATAGATAGTGTATACATAGCTGATAGATAGTGTATACATAGCTGATAGATAGTGTATACATAGCTGATATATAGTGTATACATAGCTGATAGATAGTGTATACATAGCTGATAGATAGTGTATACATAGCTGATAGATAGTGTATACATAGCTGATAGATAGTGTATACATAGCTGATAGATAGTTGATGCATAGCTGATATATAGTGTATACATAGCTGATAGATAGTGTATACATAGCTGATAGATAGTGTATACATAGCTGATATATAGTGTATACATAGCTGATAGATAGTGTATACATAGCTGATAGATAGTGTATACATAGCTGATAGATAGTTGATGCATAGCTGATATATATTGTATACATAGCTGATAGATAGTGTATACATAGCTGATAGATAGTGTATACATAGCTGATAGATAGTGTATACATAGCTGATAGATAGTGTATACATAGCTGATATATAGTGTATACATAGCTGATAGATAGTGTATACATAGCTGATAGATAGTGTATACATAGCTGATATATAGTGTATACATAGCTGATAGATAGTGTATACATAGCTGATAGATAGTTGATACATAGCTGATAGATAGTTGATACATAGCTGATAGATAGTTGATACATAGCTGATAGATAGTTGATACATAGCTGATAGATAGTTGATACATAGCTGATAGATAGTTTATACATAGCTGATAGATAGTGTATACATAGCTGATAGATAGTTGATACATAGCTGATAGATAGTTGATACATAGCTGATAGATAGTTGATACATAGCTGATAGATAGTTGATACATAGCTGATAGATAGTTGATACATAGCTGATAGATAGTTGATACATAGGCTGATACTGCAGTGTGTGTGTTTAGTTTAGTGCATTATGATCCCCATTACCTACTAATCTTCCTGGGATCCACATAACAAATCCAAATACATAATAAAGTACAGAACAGACAAGAACAACATAAGATATTACATTCTGTGGATATTTCATTCTGTCAGTATGAACAGACAACAGACATACTGATCACGATAGAGGACTATATCTAACTTTCTCTTTAGTTCTCCAATATTACAATCAGTTATTTTAACAGGTTTCTGGCAGCTATGGTTTCAGTCAAAGTTAAGGTTTCACCTTGACCTCATTACTCTCCATGAGTGTTATTTATGTTCCGTGTGAAATAAAAGCTTGTTTTTTCTGTCCCTCACCAGGGCTCTCATCAGGGTTGTGTCATTCTCATGTTAGCATGGAGGTGCTAAACTCTTTATCAGGACTAGGATAAGAGGGGTCATTAGACTGTTCATGTCAGAGAGGAGTGTGGAGTCTGGTGTATAGCTTCTCTGTGAAAATGTAACTGTGCTGTAAAGTTAAGAAGATTTTGTGGTTGTGTACAACAGACATGTTTGTGCTCTGGTTCATGACCTGTGTTTCATAGTCATGCTAAGTTGTGTGTGAATCTTTTCTCTATGTGTTTACTGATACGTCTGACTGTAGACTTCCTGTATTTCATATAATACTCGTTTTAATATTGACCAACAGAGGTTTCTCTTTTATTGAATTGATCTTGCTGTGTAAATGTTGTCTGGCAGCCTGACTGTGTTTGCATTTATTCTTAGAATGGACTTATAATATTGCCATGCTCAAGAATGACTGTGTTTCATAATCATAAAAAGCATATGGGCGGTGTGAACTGACTTACATGATTGACGTAAAATTGTCTAGACAGAATAGTACAGTATACATCATTAATATTTCAACACTATTACTTGGTACTTTACTATCAAACAATACTACTGTACTTTAAATACAGGTCAGGAACAACCAAAGACACTGTTAAGTAGTTAGTTCATATTTTATTATAAATATTAGAATACGTTTTGTATTTACAATGATCGTTGTATGAAATATAGAATTTGAAAGTAAAATAAATGAGTTATATTAACATATAATGACTCTGTAAATCGAAGTAAAAGTTAATTGACTGGACAGTAGATTCTCTTGATGAGGACATCTGTTACATCCAGAAGTCTTGAGCAAAGTTTTGATAATGGTCATCTTTGCTGAATACCTAAAGAAAGAAATGTGTAATTAGTTGACTGGTTCAAATAGGATGTCTAATTCCATTGAATATGGGACTTCATCAAACTGGAACACTGCAGTGAATAATCACTGGTAGTACAGAGACACAATCCACTGTATCACTCACCATATAAATGGACAATTATTTAAACACCTAGTTGTAACTTACAAGTACATTGAATCTGTGCTTTATTGAAATGTGTAGTGGATGTCTAATCAGTGTACATACCTGACTTGACTGTGCAGTCTCTGCATACACCGGCGATTCCAACAGAGAATCCATACTTGAGTTGATAACGTCGTCGTAAGCACACATCTCACTGCTGATCGGGTGTCTCTCCATCCCAGTCGTATTGTGGAGTGGGTACGTGGACGTGGCTGTGTGGTGGAGGGTCTGCTGCTGCCCTGCACATCTCCCTATCTCTGCCTCCTCTCCCCAACAGTTCCCCGATGAGGAGGGGTTGAACTGGCACACCTCTTGTTGAGGTGATATGTGGTGTCCTGATGTGTTGAGGTTCAGCTCCTTCCTCTGGCACAGAGCCTCCTCGCTGAGTCCCAGCTGGGCAGACAGGTGGGAGATGTAGCTGATGGTGAGGCGCAGCGTCTCGATCTTGGTCAGAGTCTGTCCAGGAGGAGCCACAGAGGGGGGCAGGTAGGTCCTGAGGTGGTGGAGGGCTTTGGTCAGGTCTCTCATCCTCAGCTTCTCTTTCTCGCTGGCACTCTGTCTCTGCTTGCTGGGGTTCTTGGAGCAGTTCTTTCTAATCCTCCCTCCAGAGAGTCTTCCTTCATCGCTGGAGGACGGGGAAGCGGATGCCTTGGCTCCCCCAGAGTATGTTGGCCTGTGAGGTCCTGTGGCGGTCCCCCGAGGTAGCCATGAGAGGGAGAAGTCCATGCAGGAGGTCGGTGAGATGATACAGGTCTCTGGAGAAGAGAGGTTATAGAACTCAGAGTCTGAACTGGGATAACTCCAGTGGTACTGCACACCAACACCATAGTTGCTGAGTAGAGGAGCAGATATATCCATGCTGTGTCCTGTATGTTGAACAGTAGGACTGAACTGAAGAGCTTGGCCTGTGGGCTGGTCATTCAGAGAGCCTTGGTTTTATGCAGGAGTCTGAGGTGTGAAGTGACACCTCCACAGACCCTCTCAGACCATCAGCATGGCCTCCCAGAGCTCCTGGACAGACAGAGTAGCCACCAGCAGTCCTCTGCTGGGAAAAATACAACTACTGCTGCTCAGAGAGTGACGTGTCAAATTTGACCCCTCACCAAAACAATAAACAATTTCTCTCTTATAATGTTTTTACCATTGTGGCCTCCATAGTCATCTGTCTTTGTCCCTCATGAGATACATCAGCTAATGATTTGAATAAGGCCACTGTTAATATTCTTTCATTCAGACCGTAGTGGTTCAGAGGCTGAATATTCTGATTGACTGCTTTCATTTTTCATGACGTGGGAAATATTTCCTTCAAACACATTTTATACATCCAAACACATTTTGAAAGTGATATCCATTTGTGTGCGTAAAGACAAATTATTAAATAGACTACAATTAAATAAAATATAAAATAATATTTAAAATTTGTATTAATTGTTTAATATAGGTACAGTGCCTTCAGAAAGTATTCACACCCCTTGACTTTTCCAAATTTTAGTTGTGTTACAGCCTGAATTTAAAATTAATTAAATATTATTTATTTTGTCGCTGGCCTACACCCAACACTATGATTTCAAAGTGTAATTATGTTTTTCGAAAACATTGACTAATTAAGTACAAATTTAAAGCTGAAATGTCTTTGAGTCAATAAGTATTCAACCCCTTTGTTATGGCAAGCCTAAATAAGTTCAGGAGTAAACATGTGCTTAACAACTCACATAATAACTTGAATGGACTCACTCTATGTGCAATAATAGTGATTAACATTATTTTGTAATGACTACTACTCTGTACCCCACACATATATATACATATACTTACAGTATATGCAAGGTCCCTCAGTCGAGCATTGAATTTAAAACACAGACTCAACTACAATGACCATCGAGGTTTTCCAATGCCTCAAAAAGAAGGGAAGCTATTTCTAGATGGGAAAAAAACGGACATTAAATATCTCTTTGAGCATGGTGAAGTTATTAATTACACTTTAGATGGTGTATCAATGCACCCAGTCACGACAAAGACACAGGTGTCCTTCCTAACTCAGTTGCCGGAGAGGAAGGAAACCGCTCAGGGATTTCACCATGAGGCCAATAGTGACTTTAAAACTGTTACAGAGTTTAATGGCTTTGATAGGACAAAAATGAGGATGGATCAACAACATTGTCGTTACACCGCAAAACTAACCTAATTGATAGAGAGAAAAGAAGGAAGCCTGTACAGAATTTAAATATTCCAAAACATGCATCCTGTTTGCAACACGGCACTAAAATAATACTGCAAGAAAATGTGGCAAAGCAATTCACTTTTTTTCCTGTATACAAAGTGTTATGTTTGGGCCAAATCCAATACAACACATTACTGAGTACCACTCTCCATATTTTCAAGCATAGGGATGGCTGCATCATGTTTTGGATTGGCTTGTAATCATTAAGGACTGGGGAGTTTTTCAGGATAAAAAAATTAATGGAATGGAGCTAAACAAAGGAAAAATCCTAGAGGAAAACCTTGGGACCACGCAGCCGTCATACTGCTCAGGAAGGAGAAGCATTCTGTCTCCTAGAGATGAATGTATTTTGGTGTGAAAAGTGCAAATCAATCCTAGAACAACAGCACCTTGTGTACCTTGTGAAGATGCTGGAGGAAACAGGTACAAAGGTATCTATATTCACAGTAAAACGAGTCCTATATCGACATAACCTGTCACTCAGCAAGGAAGAAGCCACGGCTCCAAAACCGCTATAAAAAAGCCAGACTACGGTTTGCAACTGGACATGGGGATAGAGATCGTACTTTTTGGAGAAATGTCCTCTGGTCTGATGAAACAAAAATCGAACTGTTTGGCCATAATGACCATCATTATGTTTGGAGGAAAAAGGGGGAGGCTTGCAAGCCAAAGAACACCATCCCATCAGTGAAGCACAGGGGTGGCAGTATAATTTTGTGGGGGTGGTTTGCTGCAGGAGGGACTGGTGCACTTCACAAAGTAGATGGCATTGAGGTAGGAAAATAATGTGGATATATTGAAGCAACATCTCAAGACATCAGTCAGGAAGTTAAAGCTTGGTCGCAAATGGGTCTTCCAAATGGACAATGACCCCAAGCATACTTCCAAAGTTGTGGCAAAATAGCTTAAGGACAACAAAGTAAATGTATTGGAGTGGCCATCACAAAGCCCTGACCTCAGTCTATAGAAAATGTGTGGGCAGAACTGAAAAAGCGTGTGTGAGCAAGGAGACCTACAAACCTGACTCAGTTACACCAGCTCTGGCAGGTTAAGTTAAACATTTTAAAGGCAATGCTACCAAATATTAATTGAGTGTATGTAAACTTCTGACCCACTGGGAATGTGATGAAAGAAATAAAAGCTGAAATAAATCATTCCCTCTACTATTATTCTGACATTTCACATTCTTAAAATAAAGTGGCTATCCTTACTAACCTAAGACAGGGAATTTTTACTTGGATTAAATGTTAGGAATTGTGAAAAGGTGAGTTTAAATTTATTTGGCTAAGGTGTATGTTAACTTCTGACTTCAGCTGTATATATATTTTTTAAAGGTTTGGAGAGCCTTTACCCACGAAATAATGTCTATTGATGAATAACAAAATACAGTGGTTTTATTAATCCTGAAAGTTGTCATATTCAGGTCCATGAAATATTGAAAGGTGGGGGAAAAGTGTACAATAGGGGTTAAACAATAATCCTATAACTCTACCCTAATTCTCACTAATCATGGAACTATATGACAACGATCCAGTCGTCGTGAACTGTGCGCCAGGCTCCAGGTTTAACCTGCTACGAGTTCCATAATGATTCAAATAGGCTACATGTCCCAAAGTATTGCTCAACGTTGACTAATATGATCCACTAATGCTAACGACCCTCGGGAACAATTTACAAGGACGTGACAGAGGAAAGTAAATTAAACGGAAAAGAATCATTCAAAAATACACGAATGTGGCTTATTACTCACGGTGGCTCCCGATAGTGGGTAATATTTAACATATTTAATGATACAAAACATATTTAATGATACAAATCGTAAAATAAACTGGAGAAAAGCCCAGGCATATCATCAAAACGTTCTTAAGCGCATACATCAACTCGACAGGTTCAGTCTTACAGAAACCTATAGCTTGGTCTCCAAATTTCATCCACACAAATTACGAGGGCACACAATTAGAAATCTAAATGACATAACACGTATATTTATAGACTATTTTACTGTGGAAAAAGGGACCGCAATGCATGTCATGTTGATGTGATTTTCAGTTTCCTTCCATATGGCTGGCTTCACATTTGTCTCCAGAGATCATAAGGAAAATGTGTATTGTGTGTATTTGTGTATTGTGTGTATAACATGTGTATTTACAATCCCCTTCTCCAAATGGATTACTCATTCTCTATAGATCTAGAGGTTCTAAATTACAGTTCCATGTACGCGCACTTGACTCTGGTCAGAATCTGGGCCTTTGTCATTATAGGGTTCTGTATGTAGATGGGTGAAAAAAATCTATATTTAATCCATTTTGAATTCAAGCGGTATGAATAATTTCTGAAGGCACTACACATATCGCCTACAGCATGGCAGTTTAAGACCACAATATGAAGAGCCACCAGATCGTAGTATGTACACACGGGTGGTCAGTTTAGAGCAGGGGTAACTCTCTCACAGCCAAGGTGTCACTTGGCACCTGTAATAAGCTCAGCTAAAGACACAGCCACTGTTCTCTGGACTGTGTGAACCAGTAATGGAAACTCACACCCCACGTGTAACTGGGGCTAAAGAGATGGTCAAACACAATTAAGGCCTTTCATAGTTTGCTGTGATTGAGAAACATGCGACAGTATGCTGACACTATGAGATAGTATAACAGACTTATTGAATAGTATGCAACAGTCGTTATATTTTATTAATGTTATCTTTATTTAATATTTGGATATTTTCACTTTGAAGGACCAGTCTTGAATCCCCTACTAACCCATATATAAAAAAAATGAACAATATGAGGAATTTCAAAATAGATTGTGATTTTATATGATCAGTTAAAGAACCAATGAGTTGCCCACCTCATGCACTGGGACTGTTAACTCATACACAACCCATCTTGACCCTTGGTGAACATGTCAATATCACTCAATTCCCTCTCTTACAACAAGTACATGTAAAGTTTCAGTGTGTGGATGGATTATCTAGATACATAATGTCTAATGCACACTGTAAGCAACCATTTTCAGTTATATGTGACCATATATCTCAATATAACTAACTACAATTTATGATGCACTTTTGAGAGATGAGATACCAAAGACTTGAAAATGCTTGTCACATTTCAAGTATCACAGTTTTACACAATTGCTAAGTGGCCCAAGTAGTGTCTCTCTATAACAGTATGTCATTATTGTGTACATTGTATAATGAAACCCCTGTGTGGTGTCTATCCCCAGCTGCCCTAGCCCTGTGTGACCCTAGACTCTGGTGGGGGTTAGAGGGCCCTTTGGGGGAGAACATTGCCGTGGGAAGTAGGGGTGCATAGGGTGCTGCAGCACACCCTCAAAAATCAGAATAAAAATAATGATGGACTGTTGTTTCTCTTTGCTTATTTGAGCTGTTCTTGCCATAATATGGACTTGGTATTTTATCAAATAGGGCTTTCTTCTGTATACCCCCCTACCTGCTCTACATCAAAGCTTTCTTAGTGTCCAACATGTTTTCTCTACCCTTAGCCTTGTTCTGAACACCTCCAAAACAAAGGTCATGTGGTTTGGTAAGAAGAATGCCCCTCTCCCCACAGGTTTGATAACTACCTCTGAGGGTTTAGAGCTTGGGAGTACTTGGGAGTATGGCTAGACGGTACACTGTCCTTCTCTCAGAACATATCAAAGCTGCAGGCTAAATTTAAATCTAGACTTGGTTTCCTCTATCATAATTGCTCCTCTTTCACCCCAGCTGCCAAACTAACCCTGATTCAGATGACCATCCTACCCATGCTAGATTTTGGAGACATAATTTATAGATCGGCGGGTAAGGGTGCTCTCGAGCGGCTAGATGTCCTTTACCATTCGGCCATCAGATTTGCCACCAATGTTCCTTATAGGACACATCACTGTAGTCTATACTTCTGTAAACTAGTCATCTCTGTTCACCCATCACAAGATCCACTGGTTGATGCTTATTTATAAAACCCTCTTTGGCCTCACTACCCCCTATCTGAAAGGAAGTCGTGCTTCCGGGTTGGAGCGATCTGGTCGCATCCGCGCTTCGGTCTGCAGGTTGTATAACTTTTTCATTACATTTCATTACATTTCATTATAGTACAACGGTCTGATTTGTCTAATCTTAGCAATTTCCTCTTAGCTAGCTACATAGTCGTCGTTGTATCAAAGATAATTGCGTAATTATCGTATTTCGTCGTCTCCTATCTGTCCAACACGTTCACCGTCTACCGTAGCACTGTAGTACTATCACACTCAACTGAACGTCTTGATTAGTGTAGTGTTAGCTAGCTACATAGCTAGCTACATAGTTGTCTTTGCTGTCTTCGTATCCAAGATAATTGTGTAGTTTAGAGTGTGTAGTCTTAGAGTGATTATCTTAATTCACCGAGGTTAGATAGCCAGCTATTTTGTCGTCCTTAACGTAGGAGACACTCCTAGCTAGCCAATAGCCAGCCAACGTCTACTGAATAGAACTTTCGCATTCCGGTCGCATTCCGCTTCGCTCCACAGGTAGTATCACTTTTTCACTTCATTTCATTACAGTCCCAACGGTGTGATTTGTTTGATCGTAGCTAGCTACATAGCTAGCTACATAGCCGTCTTTGTTTCAAAGATAATTGTGTAGTCTAGAGCGATTTTCTAGGTTAGCTAGCCAGCTATTGTCGTTCTCCTACGCAACGTAACGTAACCAACACTGCTAGCTAGCCAGCTAGCTCCCGATAAGCAGCATTGTAGAAACTTCACACTCAACGGTACGACTTGATTAGGGTAGTGTCAACAACGCAGCTAGCCTACCCCAGCAGTACTCTATCATTTTAATCATTTTAGTCAATTAGATTCTTGCTACGTAAGCTTAACTTTCTGAACATCGAGACGTGTAGTCCACTTGTCATTCCAATCTCCTCTGCATTAGCGTAGCCTCTTCTCTAGCCTGTCAACTATGTGTCTGTCTATCCCTGTTCTCTCCTCTCTGCACAGACCATACAAACGCTCCACACCGCATGGCCGCAGCCACCCTAATCTGGTGGTCCCAGCGCGCACGACCCACGTGGAGTTCCAGGTCTCCGGTAGCCTCTGGAACTGCCGATCTGCGGCCAACAAGGCAGAGTTCATCTCAGCCTATGTCTCCCTCCAGTCCCTCGACTTCTTGGCTCTGACGGAAACATGGATCACCACAGACAACACCGCTACTCCTACTGCTCTCTCTTCGTCCGCCCACGTGCTCTCGCACACCCCGAGAGCTTCTGGTCAGCGGGGTGGTGGCACCGGGATCCTCATCTCTCCCAAGTGGTCATTCTCTCTTTCTCCCCTTACCCATCTGTCTATCGCCTCCTTTGAATTCCATGCTGTCACAGTTACCAGCCCTTTCAAGCTTAACATCCTTATCATTTATCGCCCTCCAGGTTCCTCGGAGAGTTCATCAATGAGCTTGATGCCTTGATAAGCTCCTTTCCTGAGGACGGCTCACCTCTCACAGTTCTGGGCGACTTTAACCTCCCACGTCTACCTTTGACTCATTCCTCTCTGCCTCCTTCTTTCCACTCCTCTCCTCTTTTGACCTCACCCTCTCACCTTCCCCCCTACTCACAAGGCAGGCAATACGCTCGACCTCATCTTTACTAGATGCTGTTCCTCCACTAACCTCATTGCAACTCCCCTCCAAGTCTCCGACCACTACCTTGTATCCTTTTCCCTCTCGCTCTCATCCAACACTTCCCACACTGCCCCTACTACGGATGGTATCGCGCCGTCCCAACCTTCGCTCTCTCTCCCCCGCTACTCTCTCCTCTTCCATCCTATCATCTCTTCCCTCTGCTCAAACCTTCTCCAACCTATCTCCTGATTCTGCCTCCTCAACCCTCCTCTCCTCCCTTTCTGCATCCTTTGACTCTCTATGTCCCCTATCCTCCAGACCGGCTCGGTCCTCCCCTCCCGCTCCGTGGCTCGACGACTCATTGCGAGCTCACAGAACAGGGCTCCGGGCAGCCGAGCGGAAATGGAGGAAAACTCGCCTCCCTGCAGACCTGGCATCCTTTCACTCCCTCCTCTCTACATTTTCCTCCTCTGTCTCTGCTGCTAAAGCCACTTTCTACCACTCTAAATTCCAAGCATCTGCCTCTAACCCTAGGAAGCTCTTTGCCACCTTCTCCTCCCTCTTGAATCCTCCTCCCCCTCCCCCCTCCTCCCTCTCTGCAGATGACTTCGTCAACCATTTTGAAAAGAAGGTCGACGACATCCGATCCTCGTTTGCTAAGTCAAACGACACCGCTGGTTCTGCTCACACTGCCCTACCCTGTGCTCTGACCTCCTTCTCCCTCTCTCTCCAGATGACATCTCACGTCTTGTGACGGCCGGCCGCCCAACAACCTGCCCGCTTGACCCTATCCCCTCCTCTCTTCTCCAGACCATCTCCGGTGACCTTCTCCCTTACCTCACCTCGCTCATCAACTCATCCCTGACCGCTGGCTACGTCCCTCCCGTCTTCAAGAGAGCGAGAGTTGCACCCCTTCTGAAAAAACCTACACTCGATCCCTCCGATGTCAACAACTACAGACCAGTATCCCTTCTTTCTTTTCTCTCCAAAACTCTTGAACGTGCCGTCCTTGGCCAGCTCTCCCGCTATCTCTCTCAGAATGACCTTCTTGATCCAAATCAGTCAGGTTTCAAGACTAGTCATTCAACTGAGACTGCTCTTCTCTGTATCACGGAGGCGCTCCGCACTGCTAAAGCTAACTCTCTCTCCTCTGCTCTCATCCTTCTAGACCTATCGGCTGCCTTCGATACTGTGAACCATCAGATCCTCCTCTCCACCCTCTCCGAGTTGGGCATCTCCGGCGCGGCCCACGCTTGATTGCGTCCTACCTGACAGGTCGCTCCTACCAGGTGGCGTGGCGAGAATCCGTCTCCTCACCACGTGCTCTCACCACTGGTGTCCCCCAGGGCTCTGTTCTAGGCCCTCTCCTATTCTCGCTATACACCAAGTCACTTGGCTCTGTCATAACCTCACATGGTCTCTCCTATCATTGCTATGCAGACGACACACAATTAATCTTCTCCTTTCCCCCTTCTGACGACCAGGTGGCGAATCGCATCTCTGCATGTCTGGCAGACATATCAGTGTGGATGACGGATCATCACCTCAAGCTGAACCTCGGCAAGACGGAGCTGCTCTTCCTCCCGGGAAGGACTGCCCGTTCCATGATCTCGCCATCACGGTTGACAACTCCATTGTGTCCTCGTCCCAGAGCGCTAAGAACCTTGGCGTGATCCTGGACAACACCCTGTCGTTCTCAAATAACATCAAGGCGGTGGCCCGTTCCTGTAGGTTCATGCTCTACAACATCCGCAGAGTACGACCCTGCCTCACACAGGAAGCGGCGCAGGTCCTAATCCAGGCACTTGTCATCTCCCGTCTGGATTACTGCAACTCGCTGTTGGCTGGGCTCCCTGCCTGTGCCATTAAACCCCTACAACTCATCCAGAACGCCGCAGCCCGTCTGGTGTTCAACCTTCCCAAGTTCTCTCACGTCACCCCGCTCCTCCGCTCTCTCCACTGGCTTCCAGTTGAAGCTCGCATCCGCTACAAGACCATGGTGCTTGCCTACGGAGCTGTGAGGGGAACGGCACCTCACTACCTCCAGGCTCTGATCAGGCCCTACACCCAAACAAGGGCACTGCGTTCATCCACCTCTGGCCTGCTCGCCTCCCTACCACTGAGGAAGTACAGTTCCCGCTCAGCCCAGTCAAAACTGTTCGCTGCTCTGGCCCCCCAATGGTGGAACAAACTCCCTCACGACGCCAGGACAGCGGAGTCAATCACCACCTTCCGGAGACACCTGAAACCCCACCTCTTTAAAGAATACCTAGGATAGGATAAAGTAATCCTTCTCCCCCTCCCCCCCTTAAAAGACCTAGATGCACTATTGTAAAGTGGCTGTTCCACTGGATGTCATAAGGTGAAAGCACCAATTTGTAAGTCGCTCTGGATAAGAGCGTCTGCTAAATGACTTAAATGTAAATGTAAATGTTGTGTTGCTACCATGCTGTTGTCATGTTGTGTTGCTACCATACTGTGCTGTCATGTGTTACTGCCTTGCTTTGTTGTTGTCTTAGGTCTCTCTTTATGTAGTGTTGTGTTGTCTCTCTCGTGATGTATGTTTTGTTCTATATTTATACTTTTGTATTTTTAATCCCAGCATCCGTCCCCACAGGAGGCCTTTTGCCTTTTGGCAGGCCGTCATTGTAAATAAGAATTTGTTCTTAACTAACTTGCCAAGTTAAATAAAGGTTAAATAAAATAAAATACCTTGTCACAAAAAAACGTATTGTCTCAAACTTTTAACAAGGCACACCTGTTAATTGAAATTAATTCCAGGTGACAACCTCATGAAGCTGTTTGAGAGAATGGCAAGTGTGCAAAGCTGTCATCAAGGCGAAGGGTTGCTACTTTAAAGAATCAAAAATATTACATATTTGTTTTATTGTTTAACACTTCTTTGGTTACTACATGATTCCATATGTGTTATTTCATAGAATTGATATCTTAACTTATTATTCTACAATTTCGAAAAAATAAAGAAAAAACCTTAATTGAGCCAGTGTGTCCAAACTTTTGACAGGTACTGCAGTTGTCTATATCAGTCCACTAATACTGGACTATTAGAGGCCCAGTACTTTCACTACTTTCACTACTTTTGTGAATTATTATTATTTTTTTTTAAATTCTCTCTCTCTCTATATATATAATTAAAAATAAAATAAAAATCACAAAAGTAGTGAAAGTACTGGGCCTTTAATAGTCCTGTATTAGCGGACTGATATAGCCATCTGCAGCGCGGGCCCAAACTATTTCCCACAGCTATGTGGGAGAGGCCAGTGGACTGTGGGGTAGAGGCAGTGGCCATTAGCACCTCATAGTGAAAGCTGGACCCCGAGCTAGCACCTGTCCTGTCCTCTCCCCATGCCCCCAAAACCTTCAGCCAGCTTGACATGGCCTGAACCTTCCCAGGGGTGCACAATAAGCACTCACTAGTTCTCCAGAGCTGTCCAGAGTTGTCTAAAGCCGTGAGTCTAGTTTTCGCCATTAAAGCCCTGTTTGGGGTTTTAGAGAAGAGCTGTGATGGATATTCTCTAGATTCATATTTGTAGCAGTTGACCTCTATTATGTCAGTCAATCAAATGTATTTTATGAAGCCATTTTTTACATCAGCAGGAGTCACAAAGTACTATACAGATACCCAGCCTAAAACCCCAAAGAGCAAGCAATGCAAATATAGAAGCAAGTGGCTGGTAAAAACTCCCTAGAAAGGCAGGAACCTAGGAATAAACCTAGAGAGGAACCAAGATAGCACATCCAGTGCAGCAGGTTCCATAGCCACAGGCAGAACAGGATCACAAGATTAAAAAAATTTTTAAAAAAAATCTTAACCTTTATTTAACTAGGCAAGTCAGTTAAGAACCATTTCTTATTTACAATAACAGCCTAGGAACATTGGGTAAACTGCCTTGTTCAGGGGTAGAACAACAGATTTTTACCTTGTCAGCTCGGGGACTCGATCCACCAACCTTTCGATTAGTGGCACAACGCTCTAACCACTAGGTTACCTGACGCTATATAGATGTCCGATATAATTGTTAACAATTCTTCATACAATATGCAAACTAAGAAATACGATTTATTCATTGTTAGCATTCTGTCCCACTTTACCTATACATATCCACAGCTCCCATTTTTACTCTGCTTTTGGACCTGGTGTCCATGAGGAACTGCCTGGTGAAGTAAGTTGTTTCACACCTCTGGTAGCGTAAACAGCACCACCCACAACCCCCCCAATGCTCTGTGTTGAGAAGTACCCCCCCCACTCAAAATAGGTCAAATGATGGGACCCCTGAATGGGTTCTATGTCTGACTCAAAACATCTCAACCAAGCGTAAGAGAGCATGTTTCTAATTCAGAATGAATGACTGGTGTGCAGTTCCTCATGTTCCTATTTTACAACTTTCATATCACTGTAGAAACCTGAATCAACCAGGTCTGTCTACCACTCTGTGGCCTATTACAGACTTAATGCCAAGAAGAACAAACCAACCATCGCTCACAGTACACTGATACATTTATTTGATTTGTTTCATCTTTTCACAGTCACAAAACCCCAAAACAAAAAATGTATGCAAAATATTTTTTCCCACGACAGACAATATTTTGAGATAAAAATATAAAAACAAAGAACAAAGTATGGCTTTCTGTTTTACAAAGATGCAGACACAAACATGAACGCACCCAAGAAGTGTATCCATAAGCCAATCCCTTTATAACAGTGATGCTGCTGCTCAAAAAGATGCTTGAGAAAGAAACAAGGTTTTATTGAAAACACAACTTACGGCTCGACAGAATCCTTGCATTCAGTTAAGGCGGATTTCTTCCTGCAGCTCAATTGATAACAGGTATTACACAATGTATAGGAAATAATTGTGTATACCTCCATATAATGGTACAGATGTTCTATAGACTCAAGGAAACCAAACCTACACTTTGAAAAAGGATAATGCAACATCACCTTTATTCTTGTTTTGTAGCTTTCTCTATTTTGAAATATGTTATTGTGTGAATATAGTATAGATACAATAAGGATAGTCAAATGCAAAATAGTGTTTCAACAGCAAAGCCTCAGTTTGTGTAACTGTTCGATTGTTAGTATGACAGAAATAATTGGCAAAAGTCTTGTTTTGTATTGGAAAGAAATGCAATTGGCTCCACAATACTTGACAAGAAACAACTAACTAAAGTGATTGTTAATTCAAGCCGGTACAGGCTACAATCCAGTCAGCTATTTACAGTGACACACACAGACGGCAATCATCATTCAGACGACTTACTTTTTGAACAACACATGAAAGACAAAGAAACATTACTAACACACACATGCAACTCAGTCAACAGTTAGCAGTAACAGCACTGTGTGCTTCAGTGAATCTCCTATCACCAATAAGAGCATTTCCCCCATATTTTAAAACTCATTTTTTCCCCCGTATTCCTATGTGGTACCACTTCCACAGAAAAACTAAAGATGTCGTTGCATAGACAACACAAATAAACCACAGCCCAAGTGAGAAACTGAGAACATTTACATCAAGCACACAAACACACTGTAGGACCAAACAGTTTGCTGAATGAAGTTGCAAGTTAGATTCAATTGGAAAATTGGAATGCAATTTTTTTGGTTTGATTGCAGGTGCATATTCAGCAGGATTACATTTTCAGAGCTTTTCTGAAAATAAGATTAGAATGGATCGGCCAAATACGTGATCTCCTCAATTTGATGGAGAACACTGCAGTAAATAGCAGTTGTATGCTGTTCCCTAAATGGCAACCTACTGAATATACCCCTTGTTAATGGACTATAACCTCAAACACTCAACTAAAGGTAATGATTCAAAAATACAGTATAGATGTGAAGGATATTTGCTGTCCTCCCACTACATACTGTGGGTTGATTGAAACACAAGATGAGAATACATGGAGGGAATGCTACACTACAGTCAATATAGTTTACATTTTTGGAGAGAAGATAGAGTGTTTGAGTTGATAAGTATTCATTAAGGCAGGGCCAAGATTAAAACAACATAATTTTAGCAAAACAAAACAGTACCTGAATTCAAAATGGCATTGGAGAAAGATTCCCTTGACCAGAAATCTGTTTCTGGTTACCAGTCTCCATCAAGAGGTTTACATATTTTCCCATTCTTATCTTGTGTCCACAATATCGTACATTAATGGGGCAAACTATGGTTTTTAGGCCAATAGATAAGGAATTAGAGAAAAATTCCCATTTAATCCCAATAATAATTTAGATTTTTGGAGTTGATTTTAAAGCTTTTCACTCCAAACACATCATAACTAGTGAGACAGAACAGACAATGAAGAACACTGTTAGTTAGCATGTAATTAAAGGATCTTTATGTTGGTGGAACAAACTCTTGTCAGCTCCAGGTGGTTACAACCAATCTTGCATAATGCCTGTGTGTCTTCCAGAGGAACTCCGCCTGTAAAGGTGGCTCCTTGCTCCTGTGACCTTTAGCCAGTATGACCTCCTCACTGGAGGATCTTCTCCCGGGTCTCAGGTAGCTTGAGGGCCACCAGACCTCCACACACCAGAGCAGTACAGGAGAGGAGGATGGGGACAACTTTGGTGACCCCCACAAAGGAGGCAAAAATGGAGGTGCCCAGGATGGCCGCCAGCTTACAGAGAGCATTCAACACCCCAAACGCTGTGGCTCTGTGGGAGGAGGTTAGGGACATCGGTTAAATACACCACAGGGGACACAGTGGTGCAGCTGTCTAAGGCACTGCATCTCAGTGCAAGAGGCGTCACTACAGTCCCTGGTTCGAATCCAGGCTGTATCACATCTGGCTGTGATTGGCGCAGCCGGGGTAGGCCATCATTGTAAATAATAATTTGTTCTTAACTGACTTGCCTAGTTAAATAAAGATTGAATTTAAATGTACCATTTTACATCCATTTTATTCAGTAACTGATGATAATGGGTTGACATACTTTTAACAGTATGAAGCAAATCATACAATATCATATCAACAATCTATTTCCAATAGGCACAATAGAATAAATTAGATGGGCCTAGCTAATACATTCATGTCTGATTTCCAGATTGCTGTACTGTACCTTTTGGAGGCTGGGTAAAGTTCCACTGTGATGACCTCAATGCCGTTCCACGCTGCCACGCTGACCCCACAGAACAGACACTGCCAGGCTATGATGGCCGCCTGACTGAAGCTCAGGAACAGGAAGAAGGTGCAGCCAGCTGAGATCAGCATGGAGAGGCCTGCAAAGGGAGGAGCAGATTGGGATCATAGTAGGAAGCAGTGAGCTCAGTGGCACTGGCACATCATGTGCAGAGGGAGATGGAGTGGTGAGGTGTGCGGTAAGATTCAATCACACTTCGATGTTCCTTGATCATATATCAAGGCTCACACCCTTATAAAACTCAATGCTCATACTTTTCTCATCTGCCAATTGAAGAGCAGAATGTCAGAACAATAACTGAGCTGCTGCTATACACTTAATCTACACCTGTCCTACCTGTCCATTGTAAGAACCAATACAGTTAAAATCATAGAAACCTATTACCATTGTACTTTGTCCAATACAGACCAACTCACCTATGATTTTAACCCTGCCTATCTTCTCCATGAACAGAGCTGATATGATGTTGCCGGGTAGAACAGCCAGGGACCCCAGGAAGCTGACCAGGTAGAGGAGCACATCGTTCTCCTCGTCGATGTCCAAGTGACAACCCTTCTTATTATGGAGGAATGTGGTGTTCTCCAGCCTACAGTCTATGAACCTTTCCTCATACAGATCTGGAGGAAACGTGACAATGCAAACAATATAACATAAATAGTGTACTTGGAGAAACATTAATGGCTTTGCAATTCTCAGTCCACTGGTCAATATGTACTGTCTGTTTTCAGTGAAATATAGCAACGGTAATTGATGATTTTGAAATGCATTACATACTGCATTGTCATTATACATCATTCATTCATATTGAGCAGGACTTGATTTTTGCAAAAGTTCAATCTCTGTTGAACCTTTTTTCATTTTGGAAACATTCCAAAGGGTTAAACTTGTTGACAATGTGGTGCATTGGTTGGCCTACTGTAACACCTCCAGCGGCTCCCACCTGTGTTATAGAAGACGGTGGATCTGATGGTACAGTTCTCAAATATTGTTTCAGTGGACTCGATGTCCTCAAAGTAACAATCTTCAAACAGTGAATCCTCAAACTTAACAGACTTCATCTGTATGTTGATGAACCTAAAGGGATGGAACACAAAAGCATGATTCCTGACTTTTTGATGACTTGGCACATTACATGCTAGAAAGACAGACAGCACAGTCCTTCTTCAATATTGTCTATCATTGTGAAATAAATAATACGTGCCGTACTTACATAGAATGATATGTTAGATTGTGATATTATCAAGAGACATGACAATGATAAATTGTTGTAATACAGTATTACTAGGTGTTGCTGGGGTGTAGTACTTAGAAGGGCCAGAAGGTGGAGCATGGATATTACATACTTGTCATTGATGTATTCTCCCTCTCTGTGGATCTGATTCTCCAGGGAGAAGTTGAAGTGGAAGCGTTCTACTCTCTCTCTGTGGAACACCTTGACTTTGGACTCATACTCCTCTTGCTGAAGGGATTTGATCATGTCAGGGAACCACACACCCAGTCCATAGTAACTGAAATACGATGGTATCAACGTTATTGGACCACAGTAGACAACATTAAAATACAGTATTTTGGCACCCTATTCCCTATATAGTACACTGCTTTTGACCAGGGCCCATGGGAGGAATTTGATGCCATTTGGGACACAGTCTGTATCGACAGGTATTTACAATCAGCTGCACACAGTATACAATCTTTCCTGTTTAGCATCACATATATTGTACATATACAGTACCTTCGGAAAGTATTCAGACCACTTGAATATTTTCACGTTTTGTTACGTTACAGCGTTATTCAAAATGGACTTTAAAAAAATAACATTGTCAGCAATCTACACACAATACCCCATAATGACAAAGCGAAAACAGGTTTTAGAAATTCCTTATTACATAAGTATGCAAACTCTTTGCTCAGAGCAAAAAGGTCGAAGGAATTGTCCATAGAGCTCCGAGAGATTATTGTATCAAGTCACATATCTGGGGAAGGCTACCAAAACATTTCAGCAGCATTGAAGCTACCCAAGAACACAGTGGCCTCCATCATTCTTAAACAGAAGAAGTTTGGAACCCCCAAGACTCTTCCTAGAGCTGGCCGCCCGGCTAAACTGAGCAATCGGGGGAGAAGGGCCTTGGTCAGGGAGGTAACCAAAAATCCGATGGTCACTCTGACAGAGCTCTAGAGTTCCTCTGTGGAGATGGGAGAACCTTCCAGGAGGACAAGCATCTCTGCAATCTCACCAATCAGGCCTTTATGATAGAGTGGACAGACGGAAGCCACTCCTCAGTAAGAGGCACACGACAGCCCACTTGGAGTTTGCCAAAAGGCACCTAAAGACTCTCAGACCATGAGAAACAAGATTCTCTGGTCTGATGAAACCAAGATTGAACTCTTTGGTCTGAATGACAACAAGCATGGTGGTGGCAGCATCATGCTGTGGGGATGTTTTTCAATGGCAGGGACTGGGAGACTTGTCAGGATCGAGGCAAAGATGAACGGAGCAAAGGGCAGAGAGAACCTTGATGAAAACCTGCTCAGGACCTCAGACTGGGGCGAAGGTTCACATTCCAACAGGACAACGACCCTAAGCACACAGCCAAGACACGTAGGAGTGGCTTCGGGACAAGTCTCTGAATGTCCTTGAGTGGCCCAGCCAGAGCCCGGACATGAACCCAATCGAACAGCTCTAGAGAGACCTGAAAATAGCTGTGCAGAAACGCTTCCCATCCTACCTGACAGAGCTTGAGAGGATCTGCAGAGAAGAATGGAAGACACTCCGCAAATACAGGTGTGCCGGAGGGGATGGCTGCCGTTTTACAGGCTCCTAACCAACTGTGCTATTTTGTTTTATTTTTTCATATAGTTTGTAACTCATTTTGTACGTAATGTTGCTGTTACTGTCTTTTATGACTGAAAGAGCTTCTGGACATCAGAACAGCAATTACTCACCTGGAACTGGACAAAGATTTTTTCTTTAATGAGTGCGACTCGAAGGATATACTGCTCTGTCAAGACAAGGCCCAAATCCCAGTCATAAGTGTGAAGAAAGACAGAAAAAAAGGGGGAGGAGGACGGGGTGCCTTGTAAGAATTAGACGAGGAGTAGGTTAAGAAGGTCCCCAAGAACATGCAATCATTTAAAACAAACTGGACGATGTACGATTAAGACTATCCTACCAACGGGATATTAAAAACTGTAATATCTTGTGTTTCCCTGAGACATGGCTAAATGACGACACGGATAATATAGAGCTGGCTGGCTTCTCTGTGCATCAGAAGGTCAGAGCAGCTACATCTGGTAAGACGAGGGGCGCGTCTCTTTGTCAATAACTGCTGGTGAGCGATGTCTAATATTAAAGAAGTCTCGAGGTATTGCTCGCCTGAGGTAGAATTCCACATGATAAGCTGTAGACCACACTATCTACCAAGAGAGTTGTCATCTATATTATTCATAGCAGTCTATTGACCACCACAAACTGATGCTGGAACTAAGACTGCACTCAATGAGCTGTATAAGGACAAGAAAATGCTCATCCAGAAGCGGTGCTCCTAGTGGCCGGTGACTTAATGCAGGCAAAGTTAAATCCATTTTACCTCATTTCTACCAGCACATCACATGTGCAACCAGATGGAAAAAACTCTGGACCATCTTTACCCCACACACGGAGACGCATACAAAGCTCTCCCTCGCCCTCCATTTGGCAAAGCAGACCATAATTCTATATGCCTGATTCCTGCTTACAAGCAAAAACTAAAACAAGTGGTACCAGTGACTCGCACAGGACTGTTTTTATAACAAAGACTAGAATATGTTCCGAGATTCATCCAATGGTATTGAGGAGTATATCACCTTGGTCACCGGCTTCATCAATAAGTGCATCGAGTGACCGTATGTACATTTCCCAACCAGAAGCCATGGATAGAGCTGCCACTTTCAAGGAGCGGGACACTAATCTGGATGCTTATAAGAAATCCCGCTATGCCGTCAAATGAATCATCAAAGAGGCAAAGCATCAATACAGGACTAAGATTGAATCCTACTACACCGAGTCTGACGCTTGTTGGATGTGGCAAGGCTTGAAAAATATTACGGACTACAAAGGGAAACCCAGCCACGAGCTGCCTAGTTATGGAAGCCTACCAGATGAGCTAAATGCCATTTATGCTCCCTTCGAGGCAAGCTACACTGAAGCATGCATGAGAGCACCAGCTGTTCCGGATAACTGTGTGATCACACTCTCCATAGCCAATGTGAGCAAGAACTTCAAACAGGTCAACATTCACAAATCCGCAGGGCCAGACGGATTACCAAACCATAGACCAACTCCAATTCGCATACCACCTCAAAAGATCCACAGATGACGCAATCTCAATCGCACTCCACACTGCACTTTCCCACCTGGACAAAATTAACACCTATGTAAGAATGGTGTTCATTGACTACAGCTCAACGTTCAAAGCATAGTGCCCACAAAGCTCTTCACTGAGCTAAGGACCCTGGGACTAAACACCTCCCTCTGAAACTGGATTCTGGACTTCCTGACGGGCTGCCCCGAGGTTGTAAGGGTAGGCAACAACACATCTGCCATCAAGGGTGAGTGCTTAGTCCCGTCCTGTTCTCCCTGTTCAGCCACGACTGCATGGCCAAGCATGACTCCAACGCCATCCTTAGGTTTGCTGACGACACAACAGTGGTAGGTCTGATCACCGACAATGATGAGACAAGACTATAGGGAGGAGGTCAGAGACCTGGCAGTGTGGTGCAAGGACAACAACCTCTTCCTCAATGTGAGCAAGACAAAGGAGCTGATGGTGGACTACAGGAAAATGAGGTGTAAACACGCCACCATTAACATCGACAGGGCTGTAGTGGAGCAGGTCGAGAGTTTCAAGTTCCTTGGTTTCCACATCACCAACTAAAGATCATGGTCCAAACACAACAAGACAGTTGTGAAGAGGGCATGACAACAACTTTTGCCCCTCAGGAGTGTGACGACCCTCCCACTCTGTCTGCCGTATTCTCTCTGTTATTTCCTTATTAGGATGCTGGTGGGCGGAGTTGGGAGGGTCGTCAGCTACATGGGAAACACCTGGGCCCGGTGTCTCCCAGGATAAATACACCACTTCCCCATTCATGGAGGAGACTCTCTCCATGCAGACACCCTCTGTAGATTGTGTTGTGGTTCTTGGTGGCCGTTTGTTTGTTTGTTTGCTTTGGCACCTTTCATCACCCTGCATTATCACATTCATGCATGCAAAACACTCACTTACACTACTGATTACACACACCATTGTCTATTATACTTAGTTGCTTTAGGTAATAAATACATATTTTGCTACTCATTATCTCCACGTTGTCTCCCTTTGTTACGGGCTTTGAGCCGGTTCGTGACAAGTGGGGGCTCATCCGGGATATTTGAACTATTGGTTTGGGAGACCGTGGAGGTACGTGTTTGGGTTGCATATTGTGTTTGATAGGCCCAGTATTGGTTGCCTTTTGTTGTTTGGTTTGTGTGCTGTGTTGGAGAGACTATAATGGTTAGTTTCCAGGCCCTGCCTAGCCTGAACTCTTGTTCTACTTTCTGTTGGGACATCAGTCTGAGGTGAGTAATCTGCTGTGTACCTCGGTGGGAGATTTGGGTAGGGTAGTGGAACTTGCTACCCGGAGCTATAGCCTTTTTCCCCTGATAGGTTTAGCGACGTGTTTAATTTTTTGGAATATGTTGGGCATGGTTAATGTTTGTTATTTTTGTGTGGTGTCTGTGGACTGAGCAGTTGTCTCGGGGGCACATCCGTGGCTTGGTGATATTTGCCAGCATGCTGGGGAGTTCTATTTCCTTGCCAGCGGGCTACAGTGCGTAAATTCCCACCGCAAATCTGCACGAAGACTAGGGTTGAGTTATTGTAGGTTTTGGGGAAGCTCCGTATCTCATCTCTCTTCTGTGGTACTCAGGGTGATTGTCAATTCTCGGGTTGTGGTCTGGTGTGCTCAGCAGAAGGGAAGAGCCAGATTTTTTTTTTTGTGTGATTATGGCGTCTTATGTAGATAAGTTCATTCGCTCTCCATCAGAGGAATTGTTAGATTTAGGTACTAAAGAACAGCTGTTGAAGGTCGCGGAACACTACAAGGTTGAGATTAGTGATAAACGTCTAAAGAATTCTATTAGGTTGATATTGAAGGCCAATCTGATGGAGAGTGGTAATCTAGAAGTTACCACTGGGCCAGCCTCTGCTGAGGATTTGTCGTCTCCCCATAACGTTACAATGGACATTCCATCGGTTAGTCCTAGTAGCCTTCTTTTTGAACAGCAGAAAGAACTGCTTTTGTTACAGCTGGAGCATGATCGTGAGAAGAGAGAGCATGATCGGCAGCATGATCGTGAGAAGCTAGAGCATGATCGTGTAAAATATGAAAAAGAATTGGCATTTAAACAAGATATGGAGCGTGCTAAAATCAAATTGCAACAAGAACGTATAGAGTTGGTTAGGGAAGGAAAGATCTCAGGGGAGAGTTTGTTTTGGGAAGGTGACCCAGATTTACCTAGGCGTAGTTCCGCTTTTGGTCGTGCCCCAGAGACATTTGATATTGTTGGGAACTTACGGTTATTGCCTCGGTTTAATGAAAGGGACCCCGAGACATTCTCTTCGTTGTTCGAGCGGGTTGCTAACGCTAGGAGTTGGCCTGATTCTGACCGCATTTTAATGTTGCAGTGTGTGCTGACTGGTAAAGCGCAGGAAGCATATTCAGCTCTTAGTGTACACGATAGTGCCAGTTATGATAAAGTTAAAACAGCTGTGTTACAGATTTATGAATTGGTCCCTGAGGCTTACCGCCAACGATTTAGAACTTTAAAAAGGGATGATAACCAGACTCATGTTGAGTTTGCGCGACAGTTGTCTTTACAGTTTAATCGCTGGTGTTCCGCCTCTGCAGTTGTGACATTCCAAGGGCTGTGTGATCTGATTATGTTAGAGCAATTTAAGGACACAATTCCTGATCGTATTGCCACGTATATTAATGAACAGAAAGTAAAGAATGTTGCTGAAGCTGCAGTTTTGGCAGACGAGTATGTGTTGACTCACAAAAGTGTCTTTGCAGAACCCCGTATTCGGAAAGAGTGGGGGCGTTCGGATAGATTTGGCTTCGCTCACCGAGATACTTTGGTTCTCGGGCAGAGTTCTATTCAACTAGGGTTGAACCTGACTCCCATGGTAAAGCTGACTTTGGGCATGAGTGTCACTACTGTCAAGGTTCAGGGCATTGGAAAAACGAATGTCCACTTCTCAGGTCAAAGGGTGCTTACGCTAAATCTAAGCCTACTGCATTAGCTGCACCTGTTCCACATCAGTTCATTCATGACTCATTTCCTCAGGCCCAGGAGAATGTGTAAGTCCATATTGATCCAGACTATTTACCTTTCATTACAGAAGGTTTTGTGTCTATGTTAGGAAGTAAAGACCTAGTGCCAGTGAAGATCCTGAGAGACACAGGTGCCTCTGAATCATTTGTGTTGGAGTCTGTGTTACCCTTTTCTGCTGAGACTGAGTCGGGGAATAGTGTTCTAATTAGGGGAATAGGTTTGAACACTCTCAGTTCCATTGCATAAACTGATGTTGGATTGTGGGCTGGTGAAGGGTGAAGTTGTTGTGGGTGTGCGTCCTTCGTTGCCTATTGAGGGTATCGATGTTATCCTTGGGAATAACTTGGCTGGTGAGCGTGTATGGCCTGTCGTGTTTCCATCTCTAGTGGTTTCCACTAAGCCGTCATTTGTTGGGATTCCTGATGAGAGTGTACAGAGTTTCCCAGAGGTGTTCTCTGCGTGTGCAGTGACACGTTCTATGAGCCGTGGCGAACTGGTCACTGCGCCGACTAATGATAATAATACAAAGTATGTCACTGTTTTCCCTGTTATCCCGTTATCTGTAACCCGCTCAGATCTAATCAATGCGCAACGGGATGACCCCACGTTGGAAGAGTTGCGTGATCAAATTGTGCCTATAGAACAGTTGGGAGATGTCGCCCATGGCTATTTTCTCCAAGAGGATGTCCTGATGAGAAAGTGGGTGTCTCATGATAGTGTTTTTCTGGGGAGGCAATTAGTCAGGTTGTTGTACCAGTTAAGCTTCGTGAGTTGGTGTTGGAAACTTCTCACAGCGACGTGGCTGGACATATGGGGGTGAGGAAAACCTACAATCGCATATTAAGACATTTCTTTTGGCCTAGATTAAAGAGGGATGTTTCTGATTTTATCAAAACTTGTCACACCTGTCAATTAACTGGTAAGCCTAATCAAGCTATTAAACCAGTACCATTGTTTCCTATTCCTGTACTCAGCCAACCTTTTGAGTATCTGATTATTGACTGTGTGGGTCCTCTGCCTCGTTCTAAAAAGGGTAGTAGTTACCTGTTCACTGTGATGTGTCAGACCACTAGGTTTCCTGCTGCCTATCCTCTCCGATCTATCACGACTAAATCGGTGTTAAAAGCTTTGACTCAGTTTCTCTCATTGTTTGGAATCCCTAAGGTCATTCAGAGTGATCAAGGATCTAATTTTACCTCTAATCTGTTTGGTCAGGTTCTTCAACAGCTCCATATTAAACACAATTTGTCTAGCGTCTATCACGCGCAAAGTCAAGGAGCACTGGAACGTTTCCATCAAACACTAAAGTCTTTGTTGAGAGCTTATTGTACTGAGATGGATAAGGATTGGAAGGAGGGGTTGCCTTGGTTACTGTTAGCTGCTAGGGAAGTTTCACAGGAGAGCACAGGTTTCAGTCCAAATGACCTTGTGTTTGGACATAGGGTGCGTGGACTTTTATCTGTTCTCCAGGATGACTGGAAGTCTCCCGAGCCTCCTCAGTCCCTGTTATCGTATGTGTGTGATTTCCGGCGACGGCTGTATGTCGCTGGTGACATGGCTAAAGAGAAGTTATCATCTTCACAGGAGAGGATGAAGGGCATATTTGATCGCCGAACTGAGCCTCGTCACTTTAGTCCAGGTGACCAGGTTCTTGCTCTGCTGCCAATTGTTGGTTCTCCTTTTCAAGCCAAGTTTCAAGGTCCATATACAGTGGTGCGCCAGTGCACTGAGCAAAATTATCTAGTTGCCACTCCAGAACGGAGGAAAGCACACCAGCTGTGCCATGTAAATCTGTTAAAACCCTATTATGCACGTTCCTCTGAGACTGAACAGTGGGATTCTACAGAGGACGGTAACCTGTTCTTTTGGCTGATACCGTTGTTTCCTTGGGTTCTTGTCGTGCTAGATCTGTGCATGAGGA
Organism: Oncorhynchus nerka; assembly: GCF_034236695.1. NCBI lineage: Eukaryota > Metazoa > Chordata > Actinopteri > Salmoniformes > Salmonidae > Oncorhynchus > Oncorhynchus nerka. The sequence continues at coordinate 25,558,024 of NC_088420.1, forward strand.
GGAAGATGTTCCTGGTCCTGACGATTGTATATTGCAGGGTAGATTGAAAAATTCAGAAACACTGGATATTTTAGACAGTCTTCTCACTCACCTACCTGTTGATGGGCGGAAAGAGATAGTTGGTCTGATTCAGAGATTTCCAGGTTTGTTTTCTGATACACCTACACGTACAAACTTAATAGAACATGATATTGACATTGGAGGTGCTGACCCCATTCGTCAGCGCTTCTATAGAGTTTCTTCAGAGAAACTACGTTGTCTGGATGCTGAGGTCAAGTACATGCTGGAGAGTAAGATAGCAGAGCCTTCTTTCTCCAGTTGGGCTTCTCCCTGTATCTTGGTCAGTAAACCGGATGGAACAAACCGTTTTTGTACGGACTACCGTAAGGTAAACAGTGTCACAAAGCCAGATTCATTTCCTCTTCCTCGGATGGAGGACTGTGTTGATCAAGTCGGTGCAGCTAAGTTTGTGAGCAAATTTGACCTGTTAAAAGGCTATTGGCAGGTGCCACTGACGAGTAGGGCACGTGAAATCTCTGCCTTTATTACACCCTTTGGTCTGTACTCGTATTCAGTTATGAGTTTCGGTCTGCGCAATGCACCTGCCACTTTTCAGCGACTTATGAACAGGGTTGTCGCCGGTCTGACCGGGTGCGCTGTTTATTTGGACGATGTAGTGATCTATGCAGATACTTGGGAAGAACATCTGTCCCGTATTCAAGCCTTGTTCGAACGTCTGGCTGCGGGTCGCCTCACAATCAATCTGGCAAAATGTGAGTTTGCTCAGGCGACCGTTACATACCTTGGAAAAATGGTTGGGCAGGGTGAAGTGCGTCCTGTTCGGGCTAAAGTGGTGGCTATTGATGCTTTTCCACCACCAACTACTAAAAAGGAACTGATGCGTTTCTTGGGCATGATTGGTTATTACCGTAGTTTTTGTAATAACTTCTCTACTGTGGTCGCTCCCTTGACAGATATGCTGAAAGCTAAGGCTGTTTATGTTTGGTCTACTCGTTGTCAACACGCTTTTGAAGAGGCAAAGAGGTTGCTTACCTCAACTCCAGTGCTGGCTGCTCCTCGCATGGATTTGTCATTTACCTTGCAGGTGGATGCTAGTCATGTGGGGGCAGGTGCAGTTTTGCTGCAAGCAGATGTGTCTGGGATTGAGAGGCCTGTTAGTTTTTTTTTCCAAAAAGTTGAACGATTATCAGTTGAACTATTCGGTTATTGAAAAGGAAGCGCTAGCATTAATTTGGGCACTACAACACTTGAAGTATATGTCGGGTCGGGGTAGTACCTATTGTGGTCTACACCGACCATAACCCCTCACTTTTTTGAGGTCCATGATGTGTCCAAACCAGAGGATAATGCGATGGTGTTTATTTTTACAATCATTCCATCTCGATGTGAGGCACATCCGGGGACTGAAAACGTGATTGCTGATGCGCTCTCTCGTGCGCCCTGTTCCTAATGTTTACGTGACTGACCATTGTTTCGTATTGTCATGTTCTCTCTGTCCTGTCTGCTCCCTCCTGGTCTTGTTTTCTTCTTTCCTGTTAAATGTTGCTTCCTGTGCGAAGGTCGCTGAGGTCTGGGGAGGAGGTTGGCTGGGGCAAATTGTAAGTGTGAACACGTAAACCCTCATCAATTTGTGGCGCAGAAGCTGTGTCAATTTGGAACTTAGAGGCTGGTATTTTGTTCCGGGGTCCTTGTTGGTCCCCGGTTTTATGGGGGGGGATGTGACGACCCTCCCACTCTGTCTGCCGTATTCTCTCTGTTATTTCCTTATTAGGATGCTGGTGGGCGGAGTTGGGAGGGTCGTCAGCTACATGGGAAACACCTGGGCCCGGTGTCTCCCAGGATAAATACACCACTTCCCCATTCATGGAGGAGACTCTCTCCATGCAGACACCCTCTGTAGATTGTGTTGTGGTTCTTGGTGGCCGTTTGTTTGTTTGTTTGCTTTGGCACCTTTCATCACCCTGCATTATCACATTCATGCATGCAAAACACTCACTTACACTACTGATTACTGATTACACACACCATTGTCTATTATACTTAGTTGCTTTAGGTAATAAATACATATTTTGCTACTCATTATCTCCACGTTGTCTCCCTTTGTTACGGGCTTTGAGCCGGTTCGTGACAGGAGAATGAAAAGAAGTTATACAGCTGCACCATCGAGAGCATCCTGACCAGTTGCATCACCGTCTGGTATGGTAACTGCTCGGCATCTGACGGTAAGGTGGTACAGAGGGTAATCCGTACGGCTCACTAAATCACTGGGGCCAAGCTTCCTGACATCCAGGACCTATATACTAGGCGGTGTCAGTGGAAGGCCCAAAAAATTGTCAAAGACTCCAGTCACCTAAGTCATAGAGTGTCCTCTCTACTACCGCACGGCAAGCTATGCCAAGTCTAGGATCAAAAGGCTCCTTAACAGCTTCTACCCCCAAGCCATAAAACGGCTGAACAATTAATCAAATGGCCACCCGGACTATTTACATTGAAAGCTGCTACTCGCTGTTTATTACCTATGCATAGTCACTTTACAAATGACCTCGACTAACCTGTACCCCCGCACATTGACTTGGTACCAGTACCCCCTGTATATAGTCTCATTATTGTTATGTCATTTTCTTGTGTTACTTTTTTATTTGATTCAATATTTTTAATTTAGTTTATTTAGTAAATCTTTTCTTATCTACATTTCTTGAACTGCATTGTCGGTTAAGGGCTTGTAAGTATTTGGCGCTTCCAAAAGTGCTTCAACAAATTACTGAGTAAACGGTCTGAATACTTACGTAAATGTGATATTTCAGTTTTTTATTTTTAATAAATTAGCAACATTTTCAGAAAAACTGTTTTAGCTTTGTCATTATGGGGTATTGTGTGTAGATTGATGAGGAATAAAAACAATGTAATACATTTTTGAATAAGGCTGTAAGGTAACAAAATGTGGAAGGCACTGTATTTACCTGAAGGCCATGGTGAACCAGATGATGGCCATGAACAGTGTACTCAGTCTCAGCTCAGGTCCCAAGAGAGAAGCAACGTTCTTCAGCACCTGCAATGAAAACACAGCAAAGTGACACATCACATACTAATAGCCTGTTGGTATTAATGTTGGTCTCATTAGTAATGCGTTTGATTTCAGAACATTTTTGGTCCTACCAGTTTGCACAGAGTGAGGGTCCGGACGGCCCAACGCTGCATAGCCGTCCCTGTGGCACTCTGGATCTCAATGAACTCATCCTCCTGGGTCTTAGGAGCCTTGATGTGTGTCACCTGAGGGGAATGAAATGATGTTCACTTTGTTTCATTATATTCTGTGAAGCTGAAAATGCCAAAGCAGCCCTTCAAGCAAGGGTTATTTAGTGGTCATCTGTGATGTTGTCTCTACACACCTGGAAGACCTTCTCAGGCTGGCCCTTTGCCCTCCAGTTGGTGTCATGGACATTCTTCAGGATCATCCAGGCCTCGTCATGTTTGGCATTCTGTCAAAGACAGCCACATACTGTATTTCATGTCTGTGAGTTGGTCATGTTTCATTTATTTATTAAAAACACTCACTCCCTGAACTTGCTTCCTGACTCTCAGCGCACATCGTTGCACTGTAAGTCAAAACCTCCCTATAGTCCACACATTTCAGTTGTGTGTATTTTTAAACCAAATACATCTGCAAACTCGGTTTGGGGTTTTGTATGAAAATATTGTATGATCAACACAATATGTTAAAGGTCCTGAGTATTACGTTCATGTACTGTTCATCTTAATCTTAAGAAAATAGATCTTACCTCCAGGAGGAACCTGGGGCTCTCAGGCATGAACATGAGCCCCACCAGGGAGGTGATGGCAGGCAGGGCACAGACCAGCACAAACACCCTCCAGCTGTGGAACTGGAACTCTGTCCCCATGCTGAAGCCCCAGCCTGGAACACAACACACAACATACAAACTCAGTCATTATCTCAGTCTAGAGCCCCAGCCTGGAACACAACACACAACATTCAACCTCAGTCATTATCTCAGTCTAGAGCCCCAGCCTGGAACACGACACACAACATTCAACCTCAGTCATTATCTCGGTCTAGAGCCCCAGCCTGGAACACGACACACAACATTCAACCTCAGTCATTATCTCGGTCTAGAGCCCCAGCCTGGAACACAATACACAACATACAAACTCAGTCATTATCTCGGTCTAGAGCCCCAGCCTGGAACACAGCACAATACAATACAGCCACCACACAATCATTATCCATTACCTGTGTCTAGACTCTAGAACCTGGAACACAAGCCAAATCACTCCCTGGGTCTATAGGTGTGTTTAGACTAATATTAGGATTACAAATCTATCAGCCAGTTAATTAACCCAACACATATGCTTAGTCCGGTGGAGACTGCGGAGGTGAGGACAGCTCATAATAACGGCTAGAACGTAGCGACTGGAGTGGCATACCATTCCACTTATTCCACTCCAACCGTTACCACAAGCACATTCTCCCCAATTAAGGTGTTGCCAACCTCCTGTGGCTTAGTCGTGTTACGTTTCCATAACATCCAATGCAGGGACTGCTGTAGCTGAACTTGGGTGAACTTGCTTATGTCAGCAAGGAGGATGATATTAATCCCAGGTCATGGCCGCTATAGTAAGGGTTGTCTGTTGAGTGTTTAGTATGCAGTATTGTACTGTACCATAGTGAGGGATGATGCCCCAGGCTGTGAAGGAGGCATAGATGCCTCCCACCATCCAGAACATACACAGCCAGCTCAGGTGTTCCCCCCTCTTATCCATCTGAAGGAACTCTGAGAAGTAGGAGTAGACGATGGGGACGGAACCTCCAATACTGAAGGGAGATACAGAGGATTAGTATAGGAACTCACTGACAGATTATGATTGTAGATTACACAAGATATTTGCTTTTTTATTTCACCATTATGAATCCAGGAAGTCCCTAGATGAATCATCTATTTTTCGAGGAAGAACAGACTTCAGTATTTTTGTAATCAGTTAAGTTTCCGAAAGGTCAGTAGTTTAAGGTCAGTAGTTTGAGCTTCCACTAATATCCAACCATACATAGACACACAATAGTCTAATACGCCATGCTCCTCCAGCTGAGGTCTTCTGTATACACAACGTTTTTGCATACGCTTTGACCTGATTCTGGAGTCAGTAAGCAAAGCTTGCTTACATCCCTGTGGAACAACGCTATTCTGAGATTGCACAATGCTGCATTGTTGTAGGTGGAGGAGGAGAGTAGCTCTGAATGTGCTGAACATGGGAGGAAGTGTAATCTAGCACGAGTCCTACAGTAACTACTGCCTCTTCCATGTAGCTTCTTCAGAGGCTGTGGCTTTGTAACCGTTACGTTGTTCAAAGTCTATTTTATCAGGTCGAAAGGATCATGTTCACTTGTCCTATAGCATCCCAGTCACAACCCTAATTCCTTCAAGTAGAAACTCATCTCTTGTTTCCCCTCTCTCAATAGATGGGGTCTTTCTTACCCGATGCCGGAGATGAGCCTAAAGAAGAGAAAGAAGCCATATCCCTGGGCGAAGGAGGAGAAGAAGGCGAAGACACAGTTGATGGTGAGTGCCCAGATCAGACACTTCCGGCGGCCCAGTTTGTCTGCCATGCCTCCCCAGATGAACGCCCCAACCATCATGCCCAGGAACACTATCAAACCTGCAGGAAAGAGAAAGGCAAGACACAGTCAGTAGCCAGCACAGGTACAGTTCACTAGCAGACATGTATCTAGTGATTTGAACTCAGTGAATAAAGGGGAAGGTAGATTCCACTCAGGACAGTTGAGGTGACCATACATTCTGGTGATGCAGTGTGCTTTTATGGATCACAGAACGGTATTTTAGGGACACCTTTGATGACATACAGTATACAGAGTTGTTTTTGAATGCTCAACAACTACCACAGCATCGGCAGCAATGCTTAAACTGGATATCTGGACATGGGTGCCACTTTGATGTTGTCCACCAGGAGACAGGCTTGTACATCCCTCCTGACAGACAGACAGTGGAGGGCAATGTCCTAGGGCAGTATTGAGAAATCTCTCGGTGTAATACAATATATTTGAACTGAAAATACCCAAAAAACGAATATTTTTTTTGGGGGGGGGGATAGTGCATTTGTAAATATATTTTTGTACTCTGCATTCGGACTCATTCTCAAGGATAGGTCAGAGAGGTAAAATCGCGTTTCTAAGGTAACGACAGACAACATTTATTTTTGGTCAAATTGAATAGCCTTGAATGGTATTTTGTGAAGCCTTAAGTTAACAGGTATCATATTTCTATGTCATACCACTTTTAGGACTTTAACCTGTCTCAAAAGAAACATAACAGTATTTAATGTGTGCATTTGTCCATCTCTCAAAGCTTGACTGCAACACCTATTTTTAGCATATAATGAATGCTTGCATTAAAAAAAAAATGTTTTTGTTTAAGTATGCTAAACGCTGACATTTGATATAATCATGAAGGTGTATGTGTTTCTGCCTCAGAAAGTACAGTGTTTTCTAACCTTGGGTAATAAAGCCTATTAATTTAAGCGTGTGCTTCCGGGTTGGAGCGATCTGGTCGCATCCGCGCTTCGGTCTGCAGGTTGTATAACTTTTTCATTACATTTCATTACATTTCATTATAGTACAACGGTCTGATTTGTCTAATCTTAGCAATTTCCTCTTAGCTAGCTACATAGTCGTCGTTGTATCAAAGATAATTGCGTAATTATCGTATTTCGTCGTCTCCTATCTGTCCAACACGTTCACCGTCTACCGTAGCACTGTAGTACTATCACACTCAACTGAACGTCTTGATTAGTGTAGTGTTAGCTAGCTACATAGCTAGCTACATAGTTGTCTTTGCTGTCTTCGTATCCAAGATAATTGTGTAGCTTAGAGTGTGGAGTCTTAGAGTGATAATTGCGTTATTATCGTATTTCGTCGCCCTCCTATCTGCCTAGCAGCTAGCATACGTTCACCGGCTACCGTAGCACTGTAGTAACTATCACACTCAACCGAACGACTTGATTAGTGTAGTATTAGATAGCTACATAGTTGTCTTTGCTGTCTTCGTATCCAAGATAATTGTGTAGTTTAGAGTGTGTAGTCTTAGAGTGATTATCTTAATTCACCGAGGTTAGCTAGCCAGCTATTTTGTCGTCCTTAACGTAGGAGACACTCCTAGCTAGCCAATAGCCAGCCAACGTCTACTGAATAGAACTTTCGCATTCCGGTCGCATTCCGCGTCGCTCCACAGGTAGTATCACTTTTTCACTTCATTTCATTACAGTCCCAACGGTGTGATTTGTTTGATCGTAGCTAGCTACATAGCTAGCTACATAGCCGTCTTTGTTTCAAAGATAATTGTGTAGTCTAGAGCGATTTTCTAGGTTAGCTAGCCAGCTATTGTCGTTCTCCTACGCAACGTAACGTAACCAACACTGCTAGCTAGCCAGCTAGCTCCCGATAAGCAGCATTGTAGAAACTTCACACTCAACGGTACGACTTGATTAGGGTAGTGTCAACAACGCAGCTAGCCTACCCCAGCAGTACTCTATCATTTTAATCATTTTAGTCAATTAGATTCTTGCTACGTAAGCTTAACTTTCTGAACATTCGAGACGTGTAGTCCACTTGTCATTCCAATCTCCTCTGCATTAGCGTAGCCTCTTCTCTAGCCTGTCAACTATGTGTCTGTCTATCCCTGTTCTCTCCTCTCTGCACAGACCATACAAACGCTCCACACCGCATGGCCGCAGCCACCCTAATCTGGTGGTCCCAGCGCGCACGACCCACGTGGAGTTCCAGGTCTCCGGTAGCCTCTGGAACTGCCGATCTGCGGCCAACAAGGCAGAGTTCATCTCAGCCTATGTCTCCCTCCAGTCCCTCGACTTCTTGGCTCTGACGGAAACATGGATCACCACAGACAACACCGCTACTCCTACTGCTCTCTCTTCGTCCGCCCACGTGCTCTCGCACACCCCGAGAGCTTCTGGTCAGCGGGGTGGTGGCACCGGGATCCTCATCTCTCCCAAGTGGTCATTCTCTCTTTCTCCCCTTACCCATCTGTCTATCGCCTCCTTTGAATTCCATGCTGTCACAGTTACCAGCCCTTTCAAGCTTAACATCCTTATCATTTATCGCCCTCCAGGTTCCTCGGAGAGTTCATCAATGAGCTTGATGCCTTGATAAGCTCCTTTCCTGAGGACGGCTCACCTCTCACAGTTCTGGGCGACTTTAACCTCCCCACGTCTACCTTTGACTCATTCCTCTCTGCCTCCTTCTTTCCACTCCTCTCCTCTTTTGACCTCACCCTCTCACCTTCCCCCTACTCACAAGGCAGGCAATACGCTCGACCTCATCTTTACTAGATGCTGTTCCTCCACTAACCTCATTGCAACTCCCCTCCAAGTCTCCGACCACTACCTTGTATCCTTTTCCCTCTCGCTCTCATCCAACACTTCCCACACTGCCCCTACTCGGATGGTATCGCGCCGTCCCAACCTTCGCTCTCTCTCCCCCGCTACTCTCTCCTCTTCCATCCTATCATCTCTTCCCTCTGCTCAAACCTTCTCCAACCTATCTCCTGATCCTGCCTCCTCAACCCTCCTCTCCTCCCTTTCTGCATCCTTTGACTCTCTATGTCCCCTATCCTCCAGGCCGGCTCGGTCCTCCCCTCCCGCTCCGTGGCTCGACGACTCATTGCGAGCTCACAGAACAGGGCTCCGGGCAGCCGAGCGGAAATGGAGGAAAACTCGCCTCCCTGCAGACCTGGCATCCTTTCACTCCCTCCTCTCTACATTTTCCTCCTCTGTCTCTGCTGCTAAAGCCACTTTCTACCACTCTAAATTCCAAGCATCTGCCTCTAACCCTAGGAAGCTCTTTGCCACCTTCTCCTCCCTCTTGAATCCTCCTCCCCTCCCTCCTCCCTCTCTGCAGATGACTTCGTCAACCATTTTGAAAAGAAGGTCGACGACATCCGATCCTCGTTTGCTAAGTCAAACGACACCGCTGGTTCTGCTCACACTGCCCTACCCTGTGCTCTGACCTCTTTCTCCCTCTCTCTCCAGATGACATCTCTCGTCTTGTGACGGCCGGCCGCCAAACAACCTGCCCGCTTGACCCTATCCCCTCCTCTCTTCTCCAGACCATTTCCGGTGACCTTCTCCCTTACCTCACCTCGCTCATCAACTCATCCCTGACCGCTGGCTACGTCCCTCCCGTCTTCAAGAGAGCGAGAGTTGCACCCCTTCTGGAAAAAAAACCTACACTCGATCCCTCCGATGTCAACAACTACAGACCAGTATCCCTTCTTTCTTTTCTCTCCAAAACTCTTGAACGTGCCGTCCTTGGCCAGCTCTCCCGCTATCTCTCTCAGAATGACCTTCTTGATCCAAATCAGTCAGGTTTCAAGACTAGTCATTCAACTGAGACTGCTCTTCTCTGTATCACGGAGGCACTCCGCACTGCTAAAGCTAACTCTCTCTCCTCTGCTCTCATCCTTCTAGACCTATCGGCTGCCTTCGATACTGTGAACCATCAGATCCTCCTCTCCACCCTCTCCGAGTTGGGCATTTCCGGCGCGGCCCATGCTTGGATTGCGTCCTACCTGACAGGTCGCTCCTACCAGGTGGCGTGGCGAGAATCCGTCTCCTCACCACGTGCTCTCACCACTGGTGTCCCCCAGGGCTCTGTTCTAGGCCCTCTCCTATTCTCGCTATACACCAAGTCACTTGGCTCTGTCATAACCTCACATGGTCTCTCCTATCATTGCTATGCAGACGACACACAATTAATCTTCTCCTTTCCCCCTTCTGACGACCAGGTGGCGAATCGCATCTCTGCATGTCTGGCAGACATATCAGTGTGGATGACGGATCATCACCTCAAGCTGAACCTCGGCAAGACGGAGCTGCTCTTCCTCCCGGGGAAGGACTGCCCGTTCCATGATCTCGCCATCACGGTTGACAACTCCATTGTGTCCTCGTCCCAGAGCGCTAAGAACCTTGGCGTGATCCTGGACAACACCCTGTCATTCTCAAATAACATCAGGGCGGTGGCCCGTTCCTGTAGGTTCATGCTCTACAACATCCGCAGAGTACGACCCTGCCTCACACAGGAAGCGGCGCAGGTCCTAATCCAGGCACTTGTCATCTCCCGTCTGGATTACTGCAACTCGCTGTTGGCTGGGCTCCCTGCCTGTGCCATTAAACCCCTACAACTCATCCAGAACGCCGCAGCCCGTCTGGTGTTCAACCTTCCCAAGTTCTCTCACGTCACCCCGCTCCTCCGCTCTCTCCACTGGCTTCCAGTTGAAGCTCGCATCCGCTACAAGACCATGGTGCTTGCCTACGGAGCTGTGAGGGGAACGGCACCTCACTACCTCCAGGCTCTGATCAGGCCCTACACCCAAACAAGGGCACTGCGTTCATCCACCTCTGGCCTGCTCGCCTCCCTACCACTGAGGAAGTACAGTTCCCGCTCAGCCCAGTCAAAACTGTTCGCTGCTCTGGCCCCCCAATGGTGGAACAAACTCCCTCACGACGCCAGGACAGCGGAGTCAATCACCACCTTCCGGAGACACCTGAAACCCCACCTCTTTAAGGAATACCTAGGATAGGATAAAGTAATCCTTCCCCCCTTAAAAGACCTAGATGCACTATTGTAAAGTGGCTGTTCCACTGGATGTCATAAGGTGAAAGCACCAATTTGTAAGTCGCTCTGGATAAGAGCGTCTGCTAAATGACTTAAATGTAAATGTAAATGTAAGCCCCAGATAAGTACAGTTGAAGTCGGAAGTTTACATACACCTTAGCCAAATACATTTAAACTCAGTTTTTCACAATTCCTGACATTTAATCCTGTGAAATGTCAGAATAATAGTAGAGAGAATCAATTATTTCAGCTTTTATTTCTTTCATTACATTCCCAGCGGGTCAGAAGTTTACATACACTCAATTAGTATTGGGTAGCATTGCCTTTAAATTGTTTAACTTGGGTCAAACATTGTGGGTAGCCTTCCACAAGCTTCCCACAATAAATTGGGTGAATTTTGGCCCTTTCCTCCTGACAGAGCTGGTGTAACTGAGTCAGGTTTGTAGGCCTCTTTGCTCGCACACAATTTCAGTTCTGCCCACCAATTTTCTATGGGATTGAGGTCAGGGCTTTGTGATGGCCACTCCAATACCTTGACTTTGTCGTCCTTAAGCCATTTTGCCACAACTTTGGAAGTATGCTTGGGGTCATTGTCCATTTGGAAGACCCATTTGCAACCAATCTTTAACTTCCTGACTGATGTCTTGAGATGTTGCTTCAATATATCCACATAATTTTCCAGCCTCATGATGCCATCTATTTTGTGAAGGGCACCAGTCCCTCCTGCAGCAAAGCACCCCCACAACATGATGCTGCCACCCCCGTGCTTCACGGTTGGGATGGTGTTCTTCGGATTGCAAGCCCCCTTTTCCCTCCAAACATACCGATGGTCATTATGACCAAACAGTTCCATTTTTGTTTCATCAGGACCAGAGGACATTTCTCCAAAAAGTACGATCTTTGTCCCCATGTACAGTTGCAAACCGCAGTCTGGCTTTTTTTATGGCGGTTTTGGAGCAGTGGCTTCTTCCTTGCTGAGGGGCCTTTCAGGTTATGTCGATATAGGACTTGTTTTACTGTGGATATAGATACTTTTGTATCTGTTTCCTCCAGCATCTTCACAAGGTCCTTTGATGTTGTTCTGGGATTGATTTGCACTTTTCACACCAAAGTACGTTCATCTCTAGGAGACAGAACACGTCTCCTTCCCGAGTGGTATGACGGCTGCATGGTCCCATGGTGTTTATACTTGCATACTATTGTTTGTACAGATGAACATGGTACGTTCAGGCATTTGGAAATTGCTCCCAAGGATGAACCAGACTTGTGGAGGTCTACATTTTTTTTTCTGAAGTCTTGACTGATTTCTTTTGATTTTCACATGATGTCAAGCAAAGAGGCACTGCGTTTGAAGGTAGGCCTTGAAATACACCCACAGGTACACCTCTAATTGACTGAAATTATGTCAATTACCTTATCAGAAGCTTCTAAAGCCATGACATAATTTTCTGGAATTTTCCTAGCTGTTTAAAGGCACATTCAACTTAGTGTATGTAAACTTCTGACCCACTTTAATTGTGATACAGTGAATTATAAGTGAAATAATCTGTCTGTAAACAATTGTTGGAAAAATTACTTGTGTCATGCACAAAGTAGATGTCCTAACCGACTTGCCAAAATTAGAAACAAGAAATTTGTGTAGTTGTTGAAAACGAGTTAATGACTCCAACCTAAGTGTATGTAAATTTCCAACCGTAGATATAATTCATGTGCCCATTCAAGTACTGTACATCAGTGGCCTGCTTGACTATTGCAGATAAGAGCACTTTTCTATGCACTTTATTTGTACATCTCAGCTTACCTGTAGCCTATCAACCTAACTCTATCACTGGGGAAGAATCTCCCAAAAAGAACACATTTTACCACCAGCAGGCTGTGCCAAGTGCCAGTGCCTAGCATGGTGGCATGATGTCACTGCAGATGGCAATGCCATGGGGGGTGTGGGTGATGACTGGTTTGAGAGCGAAGACTCGGGCCTGCTGTCAATGGATAAACATATGGAGATAATGAGCAATCCCCCAACCTCCTCTCCCTGTAGAACAGTGACAGTGCTGCCACTCTGCCTTCTGATTGGAGAGTTTACATCCATTGAGTCAGAATGTTTGCAGTGATCAAAGTGAAAGTGTGAATTAGAGGCATCTCATATTTTAGTAGACCAATTGAGGCTGATTGATAATGGTTAGGAAGTCAAAATCTAAACCATTGAAGTAAACTGTAGTGTATTCTGTACATTTGGAATGAAAAATGTTGAGGGGCATTGGATAAACTGTAGATTAAATTACCGTAAAGAGCAACATTTAGGGCAAGATGAGATAGTGAATAACTAATAGGATACCTGACTGAATTTGTAATCATGCCACACTTAAACAGAAAAGCTGCTAACTTGTTCTTTTTAAATCTAGATGTTACACAAGATAAGTATACCAAACAAAAATATAAACGTAACATGCAACAGTTTCAAAGATTTCACTGAGTTACAGTTCATATAAGGAAATCAGTCAATTGAAATAAATAAATTAGGCCCTATTCAATGGATTTCACATGACTGGGAATAAAGATATGCATCTGTTGGTCACAGATACCTTAATAAAAAGGTAGGGGCGTGGATCAGAAAACCAGTCAGTATCTGGTGTTGCCACCATTTGCCTCATGCAGCGCGACTCAACTCTTTCGCATAGAGTTGATCAGGCTGTTGATTGTGGCCTATGGAATGTTGTCTCAATCCTCTTCAAAGGCTGTGCGATGTTGCTGGAACACCTGTTGTACATGGTGAGTATGCAGGCCATGGAAGAACTAGGATATTTTCAGCTCCCAAGAATTGTGTACAGATCCTTGCGACATGGGAGCATGCATTATCATGCTGAAACATGAGGTGATGGCGGCGGGTGAATGTCACGACAAAGGGCCTCGGGATCTCATCATCTGCATTCAAACTGCCATCGATAAAGTGCAATTGTGTTCATTGTCCGAAGCTCATGCCTGCCCGTATCATAACCCCACCGCCACAATGGGGCACTCTATTCACAACGTTGACATCAGCAAACCGCTTACCCACACAACTCCATACACATGGTCTGCGGTTGTGAGGCCGGATGTGAGGCCTGCCCTCCTTTTAGAGACAAAGTGAAGTCGAAATTAAACGGTTCAAACAGGTTCTACAGACAATCATGGATTACAAAAAGAAAACCAGCCCCGTCGCGGACATCGACGTCTTGCTTCCAGACAAATTAAACAACTTCTTTGCGTGCTTTGAGGACAATAAGGTGCCACCGACGCGGCCCCCAAACAAAGATTGAGGGCTCTCCTTCTCCGTTGCTGACGTGAGTAAAACATTTAAATGTGTTAATCCTCGCAAGGCTGCCAGCCCAGACGGCATCCCTAGCTGTCCTCGGAGCATGCGCAGACCAACTGGCTGGTGTGTTTACGGACACATTCAATCAATCCCTATCCCAGTCTGCTGTCCCCACATGCTTCAAGATGGCCACCATTGTTCCTGTTCCCAAGAAAGCTAAGGTAACTGAGCTAAATGACTACCGCCCCGTAGCACTCACTTCTGTCACCATGAAGTTCTTTGAGAGACTAGTCAAGGATCATATCACCTCCACCCTACCTGTCACACTAGAACCACTCCAATTTGCTTACCACCCCAATAGGTCCACAGACGATGCAATCGCCATCACACTGCACACTGCCCTATCCCATCTAGACAAGAGGAATACCTATGTAAGACTGCTGTTTATTGACTACAGATCAGCATTCAACACCATAGTACCCACCAAACAAATCATCAAGCTTGAGACCCTGGGTCTCGACACCACCCTGTGAAACTGGGTCCTGGACTTCCTGACGGGCCGCCCCCCAGGTGGTGAAGGTACGAAACAACATCTCCACTCCGCTGATCCTCAACACTGGGTCCCCACAAGGGTGCGTTCTCAGCCCCCTCCTGTACTCCCTGTTCACCCATGACTACGTGGCCATGCACGCCTCCAACTCAATCATCAAGTTTGCAGATGACACTACAGTGGTAGGCTTGATTCCCAACAACAAGACAGACTACAGGGAGGAGGTGAGGGCCCTCGGAGTGTGGTGTCAGGAAAATAACCTCTCACTCAATGTCAGTAAAACAAAAGAGATGATTGTGGACTTCAGGAAACAGGAAAGGGAGCACCCCTCTATTCACATTGACGGGACAGCAGTGGAGAGGTGGAAAGTTTTAAGTTCCTTGGTGTACATATCACCGACAAACTGAACTGGACAGTGCGCAACAACATCTCTTCAACCTCAGGAGGCTGAAAAAATGTGGCTTGTCACCGAAAACCCTCACTAAACTTTTACACATGCACAATTTATCACCGTCTGGTACGGCAGCTACACCACCCACAACGGCAGGCCTCTTCAGAGGGTGGTGCGGTCTGCACAACGCATCACCGGGGGCAAACTACCTGCCCTCCAGGACACCTACAACACCCGATGTCACAGGAAGGCAAAAAAGATCATCAAGGACAAATAACCACCCGAGCCACTGCCTGTTCACCCTGCTTCCATCCAGAAGGCGAGGTCAGTCCAGGTGCATCAAACCTGGGACAGAGAGATTGATCAACAGCTTCTATTTCAAAGCCATCAGATTGTTAAACAGCCACCACTAGCACAGAGAGGCAGCTGCCTACCTACAGCCTTGATATCACTGGCCACTTTAATAAATGGAACACTGGTCACTTTAATAATGCCACTTTAAGAATGTTTACATATCTTGCATTACTCATCTCATCTGTATATACTGTATACTACACTATCTATTCTTTAATATCTATTGCATCTTAGCCGCTCTGTCACTACTCATCTATATATTTTATGCCAATATATTCTTATCCCATTCCTTTACTAGATTGTGTTTATTAGGTTTTGTTGTGGAATTTGTTCAATATTAGGTTTTTTTGTGGAATTGTTAGATATTATCTGTTAGATACCGCTGCACTGTCGGATCTAGAAGCATAAGCATTTCGCTACACTCTCAATAACATCTATTAACCATATGTATGTGACCAATAAAATTTGATTTGATTTGGACATACCGCCAAATTCTCTCAAATGCCATTGGAGGAGGCTTATGGTAGAGAAATTTGCATTATATTTTCTGGCAACAGCTCTGGTGGACATTCCTGCAGTCAACATGCCAATTGCACACTCCCTCAAAACTTGAGACATCTGTAGCGTTGTGTTGATCATTACACATTAGATGATTAAACAGCATGATCATTACACAAGTGCACCTTGTACTGGGGACAATAAAATACTACTCTAAAATGTGCAGCTTTGTCACACAACAGTATGACAAAACTGCACATTCTAGAGTGGTATTTTATTGTTCCCAGCACAAGGTGCACCTGTGTAATGATCATGCTGTTTAATCATCTTATTGATATGCCACACCTGGCAGTTGGATGGGTTATCTTGGCAAAGGAGAAATGCTCACTAACATGGATGTAAACAAATTTGTGCACAACATTTGATAGAGATAAGCTTTTTGTGCATATGGTAAATTTCTGGGATCTTTTTTTTCAGCTCATGAAACATGGGACCAACACCTTACATGTTGCTTTTATATTATTGTTCAGTGTATGATCCAGCTTATCCTGTATCCTCTGAGTTCCTAAAAGTTACATGACTCCACCCTATTTATTCAATTCAATTTCATTCAATAATATATCTTTTTTAATTATCCCAGAAGGGCAATTACTTTGTCTATGTGAGTCAGTCTGAGATCTGAGGACTACAGAATATACAGTGCAGTGAATAAAAGTTGCTCGTGATTGTGATTGACAGAGTGTAGTTAGCCAAAGGGAAGTGAAGCAGCAGGCGAACAGTATGTATCCTAGACACAAGGTCAGTAGAGTGGCTATTGATCTCATCTCCTCAGCCACCTGCTGACTCAGTACTATCAACCAGTACAGCCTGATGGGCTGCTGGGCCGCTGAGGCTGGGAAGGCTGTGGAGAGGGAGAAAAAAACTGTCCTCTCATCCCAGATACTTGTCTCCTTGGACAGCTTCTACCCACAGGTTTCAAAGTGGTGTCTGACTCTGAATTTCAAATCCAACACTGCACTAGAACAATGTGTCCAACTCTTCAAAGAAGTCCTATTATCAACCCCATTTTCTCAAGTCTAGTTTGATATCTCTGTCAGTTCTTATAGATATGTAAACTTTCATCTAGCCTTTGAGTAGAAAACTTTCAACATTTGGATCCCCCTTTTTGTGTTGCAATATTCAACGGCAGTCTCTGAGAGCAACTTTTGCATAGAGCTAGCTGCTTATGTTAAGGTGGAATGGAGAGAGAACCACATTTCCCTCAGACATGGGCCTACAAAATGCTGCATAGTCTCAATCAGTGTGATTGGTGGCATGCCGCAGATCGCTCCGGTTGCCAAACTCGTGTTATTTGCTGTGGAGAAACGGATAATCAATTTTTCCCATGCTTCACTAAGCAGGAATATATTGAAGTAAAGTAGAGCATAAAAAGCATCCAGATTCATCTTGAAATCAAATGTGCCATTAGCTTATTTGAGAACTTTTCTAATTTACGGAGCACTTAAGTACCTGCCGGCTAGTATTGACTGCAAGGCTGCTATTGGCTGGAACCGTCCCCAAGACAATCCACAAATTAGCTTTGATTTTACACAGTTTGCACTGATATCCACAGAATGTCATGCAGGGACTGAATTGTGTCCTCTGATAAATTCTTTCATTTGGTATCAGAACTTTAAGTAAGACTTTTTGAAGATATAACATTATTATTTTCCCATTACAATGCAGACTCTTAATTCAGCCTCTTATTCCTTTTTCCCAGAATGAATTGACCAAGACATTATAAGACAAGTGTTACATAATATGGGTTGTATGTCTTCCAACAAGTGTTGGCATTTAGCCATGACTCACCTAGCATGCCTTTCTCTCCATTGGATAAGCACATGTCCTTCTCCGCGCTGGGCAGCACGAACCCCACCACAAAGCACTCCACCCCGTCAGCCATGAGGGCTAGGCCCAGCACTATAAACAGGGTCCACTGGAACCGTCCATGCCCACAGTCCTCCATGATGTCCTCATACTGCTCAGCCAGCTCCTCCAGCTCCGTGGCTCCTGCCTGAGCCTGCCTGGCCTTGGCCCTCGCTGCCCTCTGGGCCGCCTTCACCTCGTCAGGGTGGGGGATCCCCTGGTACTCCCCCTCGTACATCTGGTCCTCGTCATCATGGCCCTCCGTGGCATCGCTGGCTGCATCCTCCTCCTGAGGGTAGGACTCGCCCTGGTAACCGTAGCCCTCCTGGTCTCCTCCCTCTCCGTAGGTGCCGTAGGGGTCACCTCCTCCTTGGTGGTACACATTGTTCTGGTAAGGGTCAGCCATGCTATCGCTGAGACGTTACAGCCAAGTCAGCACTGTTGCAGTAAGATCCTTCAGGTGATTCTGACTAGATTGGCATAATTCTGGGCACCTTGGTCCAGTGTTCTGCTCCGTATGTGTTCTGGTATTCCAGGTGCTACGCTGTAGCTGTTTCTTGTTCCTGTTCTGCTAATCTGAGGAGGGTGTTGTTCAAGTGATCTTTTGAACAATACCTGGACTGGAACAATAATGATTGTTTTCGAATAACTACCTTTGACTGTTCAGTTCTTCACAAGGCCTCATGCTGAACCTGAAAGAGGAAGTTTATTCAGTTATGCCATCCATATTTCTTATGATTGATAACAAAATCAATACTCTGTTGATTTACTCAGAAAACATGGGAATGTTTCTTCATTTTGAATAGATTTGACTGGGAGCTGACACTAGAACTCAGACATACTGTATATTATTGGGATCTACTGCATATGGCCTATTGACTGTATCTATCTATTGGGTCTCAGTGACAGCCCTGATATCTGCCTGCTCTTCTCTCTTAAAACAGAATAAATAAAACAGTTATCCTGCACTTTAGTTTTCAATCTAATTTGTTACCACACAAAAGGGTTATAATGAGACCATTTCTGCTGTTCTAATGCACTCAATACTGAAACACCTTAAGTGTTTCAAATGGAATGAATATGCCTCAGGGGGTTAATTTGTTCACTGGCATGATAAAATATTTCCTTAACATGATCAATTTCAATAGGTTCCTTAGAGAATTCCTATTGCTACTTATACATGTATTTACTAACAATAAGTTACCTCAGGTCATAGACTAGATTTATAATGTAATAACACTTAAACACAACAATGACAACAATAATAAGGCACCCCATACCCGATGAGCCTTATAATTGTGTAATTATATATATATATATCACTTTCACAATTTCTCTGTACAGTTAATAAATTAACTGGCTGGGTTGTGGGACAGTGGATGCGCATTGATAATTCTAATGGAACTGTTAACATGCATTACCCGAAGAATGCGAGGATTGTGGTGCTATTTCTCCCTGCTATCAACCAATCAGCATCCTGGATCCAAACAACCTGTTTTATAATTGTAAATTATTCTAAAGTTTCATATGGTGCAGATTGGAATCTAGATTCTTGTTAAACCTCTGAACATTCATTCTGACATTGAGATCAGCGGAACCGTAACGAATCTCCCCCACTAATCCACCCCATAACAGTGCTCTTTAAATCTCTATAGCCAGAGAGAAGTGAGGTAGGGAAGCCACACTGTCACAGTCACAAGCAGGCCTTTTCTTCAGCCCTCTCACACACCAAAGAGCCTGGTAATGCTACAAATGAGATTCGTCTCGCTTTGGGCGATGCTGGCTGGCTGTCACTAGTCTCAACTGGCTCTCTGGATAGGATGCCTCCACGCCAACTTCCCCCTCCTCTCTATCACTTGTTCCCACCATGTCACTACACAGAGATGACACTATGGCTGCTGTCGAGGAAGTGTTGCCACATGGGCATCACAGTCTAATCATTCATCTGGTAGGAATGAGGCAAATGTGACTCACTGAGAATTATCTCTACTTTTTGAATCTTTTAGAAGTTTTGTGAATCTACCCCACTAAATATTCTATATCAGCCAACCTTTGAGTATTTAATAGCCTATTTTTTAGTGGTAGTCAATGAGAATAGGATTAATTTGTTTCTCCATTTTAATCATGGTGTAATGAGGGACACCGGAAGGTACATGGGCATCTTCTTGGATTCATTAAACGGATAAGGAGTCCCAGGAGGCCAAGCCAGGAACTGCGTGTGTGTGTTTGTGCGTGTGTGATGATGATTCCCTGGATCTACACTACATGACCAAATGTATGTGGACACTTGCTCGTCAACCATCTCATTCCAAAATCATGGGAATTAATATGGAGTTGGTCCCCCCTTTGCTGCTATAACAGCCTATACTCTTCTGGGAAGGCTTTCCACTAGATGTTGGAACATTGCTGCGGGGACTTGCTTCCATTCAGCCACAAGAGCATTGGTCGGGCACTGATGTTGGGCGATTAGGCCTGGCTCGCAGTCGGCGTTCCAATTCATCCCAAATGTGTTTGATGGGGTAGAGGTAAGGGCTCTGTGCAGGCCAGTCAAGTTCTTCCACAACGATCTCAACAAACCATTTCTGAATGGACCTCGCTTTGTGCATGGGGGCATTGTTATGCTGAAACAGGAAAGGGCCTTACCCAAACTTTTGCCTCAAAATTTGAGGCGCAGAATCATCTAGAATGTTATTGAATGCTGTAGTGTTAATATTTCCATTCACTGGAACTAAGGGGACTAGCCCGAGCCATGACAAACAGCCCCAGACCATTATTCCTCTCCACCAAACTTTACAGATGGCACTATGCATTGGGTCAGGTAGTGTTCTCCTGTCACCTACCAAACCCAGATTCGTCTGTCGGACTACCAGATAGTCAAGCATGATTCGTCACTCCAGAGAATGCGTTTCAACTGAGTCCAATGGCGCCGAGCTTTACACCACTCCAACAGACGCTTCGCATTGTGCATTATGATCTTAGGCTTGTGTGTATCTGCTCGGCCATGGAAACCCATGTTATGAAGCTCCCAACGAACAGTGGCCTACCACTTCATGGCTGAGCTTTTTTTGCTCTTAGACGTTTCCACTTCACAATAACAGCTCTTCAGTAAGGCCATTCTACTGCCAAGGTTTGTCTATGGAGATTGCATAGCTGTGTGCTCGATTTTATACACCTGTCAGCAACGGGTGTGGCTGAAATAGCCAAATCCACTAATTTTAAGGGGTCACACTTTCGTATATATAGTGCATGTCTTCCTCTCTGACATCTAATCAACACTTCCCATCCTCCTTCACACACACCCACCCACCCATCCTGGCTGCCTTCAGCAATACAGCAACATTCTCTCACCTCTCCATGCAAGCACTCTAGATCACACAGCACTCATGCACCAAGGCCCGTCTCTCTACAAAGAGGAAATGAATGGCAAATTGGATGAGAACAGGGAGCAAAGAGGCGCAAAGCAATACCTGTGACAGATTGGAGGGTTGTCCTGTATGATACAATCATACTGCATGAATAGAATAGGGGTTCAGGAAAAGAAGACTGCTTATGGCATGAGGTATAGTATCATTAGTAATGCATGGGACGAGAGCTCCCCAAGGCATTGTTCCCACTAGTTTGAAAAGGGTTGTCTGAGTAAAATCAATTTATAATACATTTTGCAGCAGCTGTTCCCCCTGCCCAATTCCATAGCTGTCTGAATGATATTGTTTGTCCATCTGTGTTTAGTTTAAATCTGGAATCCTTAGTTGCTACATACATTTTTGGACTCATAAATTAATTATATATACCCATTTATTCTTAAATGCCTCATGAGTTAATTTAACCGTTGTACCCATCAGAACCCAAAATAAGATTGTTTACAAACCTTGGAGTAAACCAATGTAAATGTAAACAAACACTATATAGCCTCAAAGCATAGTTAAAACTATCATGTTGATCTCATGGATGGTCAGTCCTTGCATCCAAACCTCTGTCTATGAATTAGAGAGCTTTTTCCACATACTTTTGGTCATGTAGTGTATTTTGTTTAATATTGCAGTGGCAAGACCATGAAGCACATGGGATATGGGCCTTGAAGTTCTGCAGCATTGCTGGTTTTCCTCGTGCCCATCGAGGCTCTTAATAAGGGACTGTTTCAGACCCCAGGTGAGTGGGCTCTCTAACCAATCGAATATACTGTGGAGTACAAAACTGAATATCTATCAATTATCTGTGATGTAGAAAAGAAAACCAGCAGCAGCTTGAGACCTGGATTTGAATAACACTGATGTAGGATATATATTTCCCTTCTTCTATTTCTCTTCATAAAGTGTGAAAATGCATACTGAAAGCCTTGGCCCTGCCTCTATACTGCTGAACCTACTCTAGTGCCACTTCCTTGTTTGTTGACTAAGACAAGTGAAGGTCATGATGCCCATATGGACTTGGCTCAGGGAGGGAATCACTTTCAGCACGGTTGCCAACTCTACCTGATACCCTGTATTCTGAGATCCCAGAGAGGTGAGCGGTTCCTTTCTGAGACAGAACAGGTATTGGACAGAGAGAGGGAAAAAGATCAGTAGCTAACCCATGCTCTGTTCGAAAAGTACTGGTAGCAGAGTACAATAAAATGAGGTGTAAATGGTTGAATTCACTGTCGGATAAAGACTGCAGGACAGGCCAGTAAAACATTTGATCAAACACAAATGTATGGCATGTGAGAACCGTGTAGGACAGGGTTACTTAACTCTTACCCTATGAGGTTCGGAGCCTGCTGTTCTACCTGATTATTAATTGCACACACCTGGTGTCCCAGGTCTAAATCAGTCCCTGAAAACATTTAATGGAACTGGCTTCGATGTCCAGGGTTGAGTTTGAGGTGTGTACGAGTCCAGCACTGTAGGTCAGCGTTTCCCAACTCCGGTCCTCCAGTAACTTCAACAGCACACATTTTTGTTGTAGCCGCGGACAAAACACCTGATTCAACTCATTGAGGACTTGATGATTAGTTGACAAGTTGAATCAGGTGTGCTTGTCTGGGGCTACAACAACAATGTGTGCTGTTGGGGGAAACACTGCTGTAGATAACGGCAGTTTCTTGTTTTGGTTTATTATGTTGTTTAAAATAATATGTTTTAGTCTATTTCATTTATATTATGCAGGGAGCACCATGTAAAGACAGATTAAATTTCAGGCTTGCAGGAATCTTACTACATAGCTACATTACGTTTGAATGAGTTATTCTGTTCTCTTGTGATGACATGATGAACGGAAGGCACTCTAACACCAGGAGAAGGCACAGACCTCTGGAGGGAACCAGCAGCAGGAAATCAAAGATTTGAACAACTCGTTGAATAAGCAATAGACTGTCAATAACAGTAGTGTCATAAAGTGACACAGGAAGCTTGACACAGGAGGCTGTCTATGGGAATCGAATCATCCTTGAGCAAGGTAGAACACTTTGCAGGTAGCCTAGAGATGTGCTTTTCAAACAGCGATTCCTTCTCACCAATGTCTGAACAATATTTGACTTTATGTGGGAAGCAGCAACATTAGAAATATCAACAAAATGCAGAATAGTAGGTGATTATTAAAGCACAGATTGGCATATTATACTGTGTTACTTGCACCAGTCCAATATAATATGTGCTTTCAACTGCCCAGGAATTGACCCCTGAATGGAGTTTGCTTTGAGGCATATAGACACTATAACAACATCTTCTATGCTATTATAGAGCTGAGGTTACTAGAGTGTGTCTAAGAACATTTGCGTTTATAGTTCACTAAATATTTCAGTTTTATATGATAGTTTGCAGTTTTTCCTGCCAAATCACCAGCAGGTATCAGGAGAGGTAGGCTTTATCCACAGTGTGAAGTGACAGCATGGAGTGGATGATTTAGAATCTATAGCCTTTTTAATGGGTTGGTAGGGAAATCATATTTTGTGGTGCGATCAAGTGCTCTTTCATGATGTTACTCAGACTGTGTAATAAATTGCAAATAAAGGTTATGTGATAATCAGCTGAGCCCATCCAGTGCTGTGGTATTTAGTTTAAAGGATATATATCAAACGGATCTCTCTACCATTTGCTATGAAAACATCTAAAGCACATTATTTTGAGTGGAGCATGACATGAGAAACAACAGTTTCTTTACACAGACACCATTTCATGCACACTAAGCCTCCTTCCAGAAATTGAGTGAAAAGGCCATTCTATGGTGAAGGATATCATGGTGGATGTCTGAAGTGAGCTTGGTAAATGAAGGGCCATTACTTGATGATGATTACTGTGTATTGTGGTATTGGCTGTCTGTTTCTGCTTCAGTAATGACAACAAAACAAGAAAGGTGCTTGTGTATTTTATAGACAATGGAAAGGGAAATAAGGAGCTCCCTTAAATCATATTGGAATATCCATCTACATGTATATTTTTCTTTATGCTCATCTACATTTTCCAGAGGCAGAATGCCAGAGTGAATATGAGCTTTATGTATTGATATTGTTTCTTCTGATGAATTTAAGTGATTGAGACAGGCTACATACAGACTGCTCATACACTGCGTGTACAAAACATTTGGAACACTTTCAATGACAGACTGACCAGGTGAAAGCTATGATCCTTATTGATGTCACTTGTTAAGCCTTGAGACAATTGAGACATGGATTGTGCATGTGTGCCATTCAGAGGGTGAATGGGCAAGACAAAATGTTTCAGTGGTTGTAGGTGTCAGGCGTACCGGTTTGAGTGTGTCAAGGACTGCAACGCTGTTGGGTTTTTCACACTCGACAGTTTCTGTGTGTATCAAAAATGGTCCACTACCCAAAGGACATCCAGCCAACTTGATACAACTGTGGGAAGCAATGAAGTCAACATGGGCCAGCATGCCTGTGGAATACTTTTGACACCTTGTAGAATCCATGCCCTGACGAATTGAGGCTGTTCTGAGGGCAAAAGGAGGTGCAACTCAATATTAGGAAAGTGTTCCTAATGTTTTGTACACTCATTCTATATTTTTTCCTCTTCATTAAAAAATGTAATATTTAACTAATGAACATTGGATGAACACAGTATTTCTACACCAGACAGTGGTGTGTAGGTAGTTTACTAGAACCGACCTGGAGCTGATTACCACCACAGTACAGTGATGCTTTCCTTGCACCACCATTTTATTGTCTGTGAGCTGAGTTTGTGCCAGCCTCCCTCCCAGTGTAGTCTCACCAGAGAGGACAGTCTCTGTTTCCTGACACTGAGCACCACCACGACTACACCAGGTATAGACATCCTGAGCGAGACATTCTGGCACAGGATAGGCACGAGTCACAACTTCCACTCCAGATGACAGAGAATTATACCATTATAAACTGGGTGCTGATTGGCTGACAGCCGTGCTACTCCGTGTTGCGTCGTGCCTAAGAACAGCCCGTAGCCATGGTATATTGGCCATATACCACACCCTTATTGCATAAATAGACTCTGTGGCAAGAGCTACATTTTGTTTGGGGTCTATAACATTATAACACTATAATGCTATAATAGCTGACTCACCAGGTTATGCCCTGCCCACTGGGCACAGACGTCAATTCAACGTCTATTCCACGTTGATTCAATGTAATTTCCTTGAAATGACGTGGAAACATTGTTGATTCAACCAGGGCGTGTCCAGTGGGTGAGCAGTGATTCTGATATGCTGGTGTATTCATAATATACTATTTGTTCTGCCCTCTCATTATTAAATCACGTTATGAGATGATGTGATGATTTCAGCCTGCATCATATACATTTGCATCCATGAGGTTTGACCTTTCTCTGCATGTCTAAGGGGATGACTCCTCCAAACATATAACAAATCTATTGCAATCAAAAGTATTTATAAAGCCCTTTTTACATCAGCAGTTATCACAAAGTGCTTATCCAGAAACCGAGCCTAAAACCCCAGAGAGCAAGCAAAACTCCCTATCTAGGCTATGGACGGTCACTCCCTTGGTACCTGCTGCCTACGTTGGCTACATCTGAGGGAAACTGCAGGCGGTTTGCAGGCATGAATCTGTGTCAACCTGGTACATACAAATGGTCTCTGTTTCCATGGTCAAGATTCTATGGTTTCTCCTGACTTTATGTAAGGAGCAGCATATCTATCAAGTGTCTGAGTAGGAATGTGATCTAGGATCAGTTTTTCCTTTTAGATGACACCATGAATAAGATTACATGGACAGGGGTGACCTGATCCTCGATTTGATATTTTATGTTCCTGGTGTTGTTCTTTAAGGGAAAGTTCACCCAAATTACAAAGTGACACATTGGTCTCCTTACCCTGTAAGCGGTCTATGTACAAGGTATTACAGTAATCCATGCTTTGGTTTAGTTTCCCTGGCAGTGGCTGGCACCGTTTCCAAATGCTAACGTTTTAGCATGTGTGGCACAAATCCCATTCAAATTATGGGACCGATATTAGCATTTCATCGCAACATGTTCAAATCATCTATAAGTGTGATAAGGTTTTTTCTTGGGCAGTAGTACATCATTACTGCCTCAGGGATCAAAGGACCAGAAACGGGCGTAATGCAGATAATCAAGTAGAAAGGCACATGAGAACCAGTGTGGAGCTACAGCCACAGCACAGCAGAGAGCACTTGGGTGCTGCATCAGGTCTGCACACATGATTGTGGCAACCTTAATAATACAGTAGCAACCTTTTCTAACAACCTCTGTGTCTGCCCCCTGACTAATCAGGCCACATCAATGTTTGAGGAAAAGGTTAGTCAGCCAACATGAACCATGGGAAGCCAAATGTCATACATGACATATTGATGATATCTGAACAGGTATAGATATAATTCTGAGTTTGTATGTGTAACAACTTTCACTAATTGGCAGGCATGCAACGCATACCCAAAATCTCCATATTTAACAAAGTAAGAAGTCTTTATAGGGTGTGTGTCACGGTGATTATTGGCATGGCTGGATGGAATATACATGTTGACCAATGAGACTGGTCGTTGGCTGGAACTAACACAGTGCACAATCTGTAATCCCCCGCATTGAGATCAAACCTCAACCAGCCCACTTATTCTCAGTGACTGGACTGACCCCCCCGATCTGTGTCCAGCTCTTTCTCTCTCTAACCCACCCTTACGCTAATGCAGAGAGAGAGAGGGAGAGAGAAAGACAGAGAGCGTGTGTGAAAGGGACAGAGAGAAATCAGACATTGAGATCGGCTGCCCCGCAATTGAATCTTGCTAAAGACTACAGAAATGTAATTTTTTATTTTATTTTTTTATTTCACCTTTATTTAACCAGGTAGGCTAGTTGAGAACAAGTTCTCATTTATGTCCAGCGCTGCTCCGAAAGCTTTAGATTATTGTTCCAGCAGCAGAAAAACAGGGCCAAACATAAAAGATGCAGCACTCCATGCTTCGATGTCAACACTGAACTGATAAAGTCAGGAGTGAAGGATGGCAGGAGGAGACCCGGCTTTTATTGCTGCGTATGAGAAAGAAATTAATGTCTGGCTGAATGAAAAAACAATCCCTCCCTTTCATTGGTGTCTTTCTACACACGAGTAGACTGGTTTTATTAGAGCACGTTGACATCTCTATTCCTTGACTGGATCTAATCTCGACATTAGTTGTTGTAGTCTGGGAAATGTGAAATTTACCCTGAAAAGTGGCATAGGAGGCCATTCGTAACTCATCTCAAACCAGGTTGTCAATTTTCACCAGTTTTCATTGTCTCGGTCTGAAAACAAACAAAATAAACTCTGTCTCATGTGACCATCCTCGCTCTCGCTCTAGTCAGAGGACAACACTTCTCCCATGATCCAGAGTGTTTCAGGTTACTGCCCCGCCTTGCCCATCCTGCCGTGGTTCTCTCTTTGCTGACGCCATGCCCAGCTGGGAGTTTCATAACACTAGCTTGTGCCTTTCAGTTGGGTAGGTACTCTATCCAGAACTCCGTCTATCTGGTTTCGACTCCATCTACTTGGCTTTGAGTCTGTCTACCTGGCTTTGACTCCATCTATCTGGCTTTGACTCCACCTGGCTTTGACTCCATCTATGCCTTTCTCTATCATGTATAAATGTATATCCCCAAGGCCATTAGAATAATATAGAGGACACTATAGGACTATGAGGTTTGTTTGGTTGGAAAAATACAGTACTTTATAGAATGCTTCGGAAGTTGATTTAAAACATCTCGCTAAACTGTTACTAGGCAGGTTTCCATTGACCCAGGTTTATTCGACAAACGCAATGTCGCAAAAAAAAAATCATTGCGACATGTGTAAAGGAAACAGCAGATATAGGATACATTTTCTAAAGATCGACCACATTTCTATCTGTTCGACATGGGTGGATTTTTCTTTATTAAGACAAATGATGATGGAAACTTTTTTTCGAATAAATTATGGATTGGCAAATAATAATGAAGGTAGCCTACGGGGCACGTGATGTCACCGCATAACTATAAAGCTCCACCCCAAAATTAATTGTAAATGCCTACGTCTTGCAAAATCAATTTTCAACTATAAAAATGATGTTTCTTTGAAGGAAATGGATTGTTCTTACTTTCAAGAATAGCTGAAATTCTTCATGTTACTTTTCTGGTTGGTTGGCAAGTTCCACCATCTAATTACTTCAGATCTACAGGAGTGCACGTTTCACCATCTAATTACTTCAGATCTACAGGAGTGCACGTTTCACCATCTAATTACTTCAGATCTACAGGAGTGCACGTTTCACCATCTAATTACTTCAGATCTACAGGAGTGCACGTTTCACCATCTAATTACTTCAGATCTACAGGAGTGTTTCACCATCTAATTACTTCAGATCTACAGGAGTTTCACCATCTAATTACTTCAGATCTACAGGAGTGCACGTTTCACCATCTAATTACTTCAGATCTACAGGAGTGTTTCACCATCTAATTACGATCTTGCACGTTTCACCATCTAATTACTTCAGATCTACAGGAGTGCACGTTTCACCATCTAATTACTTCAGATCTACAGGAGTGCACGTTTCACCATCTAATTACTTCAGATCTACAGGAGTGCACGTTTCACCATCTAATTACTTCAGATCTACAGGAGTGCACGTTTCACCATCTAATTACTCAGATCAGAGTCTCACCATCAGGAGTGCACGTTTCACCATCTAATTACTTCAGATCTACAGGAACGTTTCACCATCTAATTACTTCAGATCTACAGGAGTGCACGTTTCACCATCTAATTACTTCAGATCTACAGGAGTGCACGTTTCACCATCTAATTACTTCAGATCTACAGGAGTGCACGTTTCACCATCTAACTACTTCAGATCTACAGGAGTGCACGTTTCACCATCTAATTACTTCAGATCTACAGGAGTGCACGTTTCACCATCTAATTACTTCAGATCTACAGGAGTGCACGTTTCACCATGTCATCAACCGAGGCGATACGTTGGCACATGAGAATTATTACAATATGCAAATATTAGTCAATTATTGCATTCTATCCATGTTGGCTTTCACGGGCTACCTGAGACATGAACCAGATAGGTGGGAGAACATACAAGCTGCCGCCAATATATTAATGCACAATTTGCCTAAATGGGTATTTAGGTATTTATTTTCATTCAACAGTGTAGGTTTTTGAGATAAATAGTTTTTAGTTGTGACGTCATTACGTCAAGGTGTTTTCAAAGTTCCATGGAAACGCACCCTAGCAGGTAATTGTTGCATCTATTTTCTATGCAAACTTTCTAAATGTTGACAGAAAAATCACTGGACAAGTTAATGGAAACATAGCTAATGATGCTGCCTTGTTCTTTTGCATACGTGTTCATTTAAAAGAGTTCTCTTGACATCAGTGTCTGTAACTGGCCTCCTGAGTGGCGCAGTGGTCTAAGGCACTGCATCGCAGTACTAGATGCGTCTAGTACTGCGATGCAGTGCCTTAGACCACTGTGCCACTCAGGGGGCCATCACTACAGATCTGGGTTCGAGCCTGGGCAGTGTCGTAGCCGGCTGCAACCGGGAGACCCATGAGGCGGCGCAAAATTGGCCCAACGTCATCCGGGTTAGAGGAGGGTTTGGCACGCTGGGATGTCCTTGTCCCATCTCGCTCTAGCAATGCCATGTGGCGGCCGGGCGCATGCATGCTGACTTATGTCACCAGCTGTACAGTGTTTCCTCTGAAGCTGGCTTCTGGGTTAAGCGAGCAGTGTGTCAAGAAGCAGTGCGGCTTGGCGGGGTTGTCTTTCGAAGGAAAGACCTTCGCCTCTCCTGAGTCCGTACGGGAGTTGCAGTGATGGGACAAGACTAACTACCATCTGGATATCACGAAAAAGGGGTAAAAAATAAATAAAAATGTGCTGTCCCCTCTTCCCACTAATTGATGTGATGTGAGGATTCCATTGCTTATATTTGTATATCTCCGTTAGAGCCTCATATGTCTGTATTTCTATCTTAATTAGTGCTAAAACAAAATAGGTTTGTTTTAAGCATCTGGTGTATCAGATTCAGATCTGATGCTTGAGTGAATCTTGTTATAAAGGGAAGAATACTGTACCTAGTGTTCGGTGTTGTTACGTCATTAAAGTTTGCTGGAGCTTTTTGCGCATAAAGGCAATGACTCATAGTTTAGTCCAAAACAGAACTGAAGCCAAAACCGAATCATTTTACATCTGCTCAAGAAACCGAGCAAGACATTGTAGTCTCAGCAAATGAAAATGCTCACACGTAGGCTAATTTCATGGTTCTGCTCTGGCAGTATTATTTTTTATCTTCACCACTATCACTAACTCTCCATTGCGATGTATTTCATCAACATCTCACATACAAATAAGATAGATATGTTCTGACACATCCCAATTTAGGGTGTATGGTAAATATCAGAGATATAAACCAAGCCATCCCTGGGTGGGGGAATAAAATATATGTTATAAGGCCTGTTGTGCCAGTCAGGGGCCAGGCTGAGGGGTGGCAGTGTGCTGGTCTCATGCTGTCATCTACCCCGCAAATAAAAAGGGATAAATAAAAGTGAGAGGTCCATTAAACGGAGAGGGGGAGGCTGATGTCTATTACTCGGCCCTCCAGTGTGTACCGTTATGCTTCAAGGCACATAGAACAGAGCACACATTAGTTTCAATAATTTGTTATTGATTCACTTTCTGGCCCTCAGTTCTTTAAGAACACTACCAATGGACAGAGAGATTCCAGATTGCTATGGGGCCCGTTCTACAGATAAAATGGAATTTACTGGATCATTCTCATAGCCTCTTGTTAATTGAACCCACTTTTCATTTCCGGCCAGTCTCATCAGTGTCATTCAACAAGTGTCCTAATGACATTGCTGTGTGACCAATGATTCAGCACAGGAGATTGGATATATTGTTAGGAGTAAACCATTGGTCATCAATGATCGTCATGCCCAGGTAGCAATTGAAGATTGCTATTGACATAATATCGCCGATGGTACCTCCTTTGCTGGCAGTGTGTCATCATGAGGTAGCCATACCATCTATTGTAGCTTTACTGATCACCAAAGACAGAACTGAGATAATAACCTCGGACTAGAACTCATCATGATGTTATTGACGAGCTCCCAATGACTGTCACTGTGTATTCTCACTACAGTGGCTGTGGGGAGAGACTACTCACTGTGTGCACCAACAGGGTCCAATGTTCAGGCACACATAGGACATGTCTCCTATGACCAATATCCCTGGGCAGCTATCACTCACTTCAAAAGGAATGGTCACAATGACAAAGTCAGGGAATCAGTTGGGAAGCCCTAAGCTGCTTGACATGTGTTAAATGAAATATGATGGCATGGGTCTGAACAGCCTTTGTGACCTGAGGGGAGAACAAAGGGTCCACTGGAAGAGGTTCAGCGATGATAGCCGAGCCGTGAGTTTAAGATGAAGTGGAGGATCTTCTGTGTCGTTAGGAGAAGTGCCTCTATGCTGCTGTAACTCATGGTTAAATATTAAAGAACCCACTGGCGTCTGACTGCACATTCTATTTACTGCCTCCTACAACCGTCCATCCTAGAGCCAGAGAGAGACGCTTTCTCTGAGATGGGTCTCAGGAAGGACATTGCTATGCTATTTTCATTACTGGTATTGTTCTGGAAGACCATTTTGTTGTAATTATGTAATGTCCAGGGACGTACTGTAGCGGTAAAATTCAACATTATGAATGGCGTCAGCAGATAAAATAAAAGAACAAAGCTTCAAAACACACATGAAGGTGTTCAAAGAGGCCACGGAGAGAAGGAGGGTCATGAAAAGGAAGAGAGAACAAGGGAAAGAGAGAGAGATGCTTTAAAGTGCAGCATATTAAAGATTCATATTCAGGGACAGTCTGTACCACATTATTTTCAGCCCCCAAAGCCCTCAGCTGTACAGCTATATAGCATCAATAGACTCTTAAGCAGTTAGCATTAGAAGGAATACTTTCAACCATGTTTGAAGAGTCTTGATGATTCACCGGATAGAGCTTCTAATGTATAGTATCATGAATGTAACATTACTGAAGTTGTCCTTTTTATTTAAAATTCATATTTTCTTGCCAATTTTCTTGCAATCATCTGCGTAAATTGCAGGCAATTATTTTGTATGTGTACAAGCATTAGCATATTCTATGGCTTTTTCTCATTTGGGCAAAAGTCCATCTTCCTTCCTCTCTCTGTGACCCAGAAACCGATAAGTGACAGAGTGGTCGAGTGCCAATTCGTTAACAGGCAAACGGTCCTCCCCTCTATAGCCTCCTTTTGGCGAAGAAGCACAAGTGTACCTTACCGCAGAAGAGTTTTGACATCTGCCAAACACCCTTTGAATCAGCTGTTGTATTGTCGCAGGAGAAAAGCATGCAGACATTTAAAAACGATGTGGTACTAAACATTTTAATTACAACTGACTTATTTAGTTATCACTTTACAAGTTTCTTTTGATATCCACTCTTGTAAACATAATTTGCCTGATGACGAGCGAGTGGAAAAGGAGCTTATTTCAAACAAGAGCATTTTCATCTCCATTCATATTCCTCGCCACCTCTCCTCGATTACCTTTGACCTTTTTTAAAAGGAGGCGAGAGAGGTTGGAGGAGTGAGGATGCAGGAGTGAGGATGCAGGAGTTGAGCAAATCTAATTGAGAAAAGGCCGGTCAGTCAATTTCCTCACTCGATAGTGGAGGGCCCACTATAAAACCAAACCACTGGTCCTGGCTCTCAACCCACAGTAAATTGAACTGACCACATAATGTCCCTGGTACATACAAAGAGCATTGAGTAAGTATTTGGCATTTGATTAATGTATTTGTTTTATAACAATCAGCATTTCTCCAAATAGATTGACCATCAAATTAAATTACCTTTAAATATTTTGAATGAATCTATTTAGTTATATTTGTTTTGGGGTTTTACTTCATGCATGAAGTATTGCTACCTGGTTTTAACATAGTCCTGGTGTTTTCACTTTTTAGAAGCTACATATTGTCCCTGTATAGATCAGACGTACAGGATTGAAAACAACATTCTCTCGACCTTTCAACAGGGACAAACTGTCAGATTGTCAAGATGAAAGTAGTATTTTCCCTTGGGCATCTAAGTTAGCTACAGAACCTGTTGCAGCAAAGCATTGATGTTTCGTCCCGTTGTTTAATATCGAGTCTCCCCTCAACCTGTCTTTTTGGATTAAACACACATTTTACCTGCAACACTTTATTGGTGCACACCATATCTCAAAGCACACCAGCCATCTCAGAGATCTAATCGTCTAAGATATCCTGTCAACTTCTAAATGTTGGATATTTTGCTCTGGAGCATTTGATTGAGCTCTTACACACATACGATCTTCTTCCTGATCGTGGTTAAGATGAATGTGGAATACAGATAAAACGTGACTGAAATACCCAGGGACCTCTCTGGGCCCACTGGCCTCGGTGTCCTGGTATGGAGGGTGCTTATGGGAGTCCCATTCCCCTCTCCCATCTGTCCACACTTTGCATGTGACAGCAGGTTAAGAGAGAGTGTAAGTGGGCTTGTTCTGGCTGTTGTCTTCTTAGGAGGAGAATAACGTGCTAACAGGCCAGCTCTGGTTATGTGATCTAAAGACAGTAATGCACCACCGTGCTTTGCTTCTGTCTTGCATAGGCAAGATTATTATTGATAAATAATGCATATGTTCCTTTCCACTGCAGGAAGCAGCCTGTCCCCTCACACACACACTCCCTCAGTAAAGCCCAGCTAAGTAGAGCAATAGAACCTACACTAATTTAGCTGCAGCATCACATCAATTCTGTGATCTATGTACTATGCTGTTCCTGTCCATTAGTGTTCTGTATTTTGTCATATTCTATGTTTTGTGTGGACCCCAGGAAGAATAGCTGCTGCTTCTTCAACAGAGGATCCAAATAAAAATTGTATAGCACAGCAACAAACTCTTGGTACATTCTTTGATTTAAACAACATTCTCTCATCCGTAGCAACTTTTACTGCACACTACAGTAGAAATGAATAGCGCTGGAATCTGTGGCAATCGCTTTCATGAGTATCTTCACGATATTACAGTATATTGGAAACAAACAAAATGTCAAAATATGCATTTCACTGTTAGTCTACACCTGTTGTTTACGAAGCATATGAAATCAAATTTTATATGATTTAAACTTTTTTTTTTTGCATTTGTTTTCACATCCTTGCTATTCTGGTCATGATTTCTTACCCTAACAGTGGTTTTCCTGGTTAAATAAATGAATAATACAAAAATATAAGTATCAAATACATTTTCATTGGCAATGCTCCATTAATGACTCAAAACATTTCAGGGAAAAGTGTATCTGAAATGTATGTATTGATTGTGCAATATCACTCGTAATCTATCTTGCTGAAATTGGAGTTCCTTCCTTAGTGTCCTCGTCATTTATTTGAAGACCGTGTTTACTGCATTTGCTTATCTGTAAGGTTTTCCCAAAACTACCCTGGAATGATTTCTGTTTTAAGATGTGAAAAAAGTGCTGAAAAGTGCAGGGCTTTTTGAGATCGCATCCTCAGCCTTTGCCTCCAGCCTTTTTTCTAGGATAAAAACACCAGCAAATATTCTATCAGAATCTAATCTAAAATCAAGAGAAAATAATGCATTTGAAATGAAAAAACATCAACAAACAAACAAAAATGTTTCATCTTACCAGTGTTGGCATCAAAACAGTAATTCCTCCTTTAGATAAAGACCAAAACATCCCTTAAAAGAGGTTCAAATCCAGGACTGGGGCCTATGGTAGTAAAGTAACAGAGGATACCCTCCTCTAGCTTCAGTGTACAACTCAGGAACAGATTAGGGTCTGCGCCTGCTATCCTCCCCACTCATCAAAGGAGGAGCTCCCTATCCCTGATCACGCCCACCCCATCACACTCACTATGGTAGAGTCCACCCAACCTCTCTGCAACAACAAGCTCACACCTCTTCCCCGGCAGGAAGGAGAGACACACTACTGCGCTGAATTGTGTGTGTGTGCGCGTGTGTGTGTGTGATGGAGGGAGAGTGAAAATGAGAGGAGAGCAGAGATGTGGAGGAGGGATTGAGGCTGGCAGATGGGTGGCTGGTGATACCTAGTCAGTTGCACAACTGACTGCATTCAACCAAAATGTGTCTTCTGCACTTAATGCAGCTCTTCTGAATCAAAGAGGTGCGGGGGGGCTGCCTTAATCAATGTCCATGTCATCGGCACCTGGGGAGCCGGTGTTGTTGGGGGGTTAACTACCGTGTTCATTTTCCCCCCAGGTATACGAACCAGCAACCTTTCGGTTACTGGCCCAATGCTCCTAACAGCTAGGTTATCTGCTGCCTCGTGTTGGCTTAGGTTAAAGTGGAAATGGATGATCTTGCTGTACTCCTACAATAGACAGTGGGAGGAGAGGCAGCTCAGCTCAGAGCTGCCGTTTGTCTTGTGACACTTTCAGATGGGTTTTCAGGAGAAGGAGTTCAGACAGGACAGGTGAATTACTGCAGGCCGTCTACAGTATGCTGCTCTGGCTCCTCTCTAAGATGGAGTGATGTTACACACAGGAGGATGCGGCTGGCAGCATACTGTCAAATACAACTGTAGGCTTCCACACCTTGAATGTTTTACAATAGTGCTTAAAAAAAACATATTTTAGCGTGGCAGGGAATTGAAGCTACAATGTCATATTTCTCGTTCATCTTAATTGATGAGAGTTCCTTGGGTAGAATTGTACAGTGATAAATAACCAGCTATTATACTGGAATAAAAGATTGCTGTCAGGATTAGATTAACAGCCACACTGGCCCACAGATTTCGGTCCAGAGCTGTTTATCTGATCCAGATCAGCAGGCCCTCTATTCTCACCTTTCTGTATACCTAACTGTGGATGAGAGTGTGTGTGTGTGTGGGGGGGGGTGTAAAGCACCAAGGGCAGTCCATATGGAGCAGCACCCACTGTGCTCATTAAAAGGCTTGGCCTGGTCCTTGACTTTCACAGACAGATGCTGTGGCTGCTGTTTACTCTGCCAGAAGACCTATACTGTACTGAATAAAGGTCATTGTCTTCTAAGATTCAGAAAGTTGTCTTCACTTAATAATATGGTGAGTCCATAAGATGGTCATTCAGGATGTCAAGTTGTCTGACAAATTCCAACTACATCATGTACATAACATTCAATAAAAATAGTTTGACTGGAAATGGCATCTGTGAGATGAAATAGCCAGTCTGTCTAAAACACAGTTAATTTCTCCTATTACCAGTGACATTCAACTGAACATTTGCAGGAATGACCCAATAGAAAGAATTACATTCTCTGTCTCTGATGAGCCATGAAAAGCACAGAACGAGAATAAAACTTTTGGTACTTCCTATCCTCAGATTGGTCATCAATAATTCAAATATCAGCATTCCGCACCCATCCCTTGTATAATAATAATAACAATAATAATAACTGTCTACGATGATGTATGTACTGTACATGCTTCTAAAATGGTGTAGTGGGACTTCCGCTATTGTCCTAAAATGGAGTTCTGTCCTAACTGCACAGCTGTGATATGGCTGATTCCCCCTAAGCCCCTCCCTGTAGCCAGGCATACAGGCAGGCAGGAGGGCCCACCCCTGGAGAGGTCCAGTTGGTTTGTCCTGCTGCTGCCTACTAGGACATCATTATGGAGAGTAGATGGCCAACACAGCATAGGGGGAAAGATCCCTAATCCCCATGCCATATAATTCTGCTCGAAAGAAGATTCATTCCAACAGATAGTCGGTCAGGAGGAAGAACCATCCACTAAATATATTAAATAGACAATCTGTCTTCATTATTGACAATTACTTTACTACAGTATAGTACATTTATTTAAACAAATATTTAACCTTTATCCATTCACAAACCTCATTCACCAACCTCATTCTTACCGGTCTGACTTAAAATAACTACGCCATCCGGGGCAATTTACTCTCCACCCTGAGAGCAAACCGACACGTGCAGTTGTTGTAGTCGTCAACACAGGATCGATAAGCTTTGATTCCAACTGACCCCGTGTATCTGTTTGCTCTCTGAGGTAGAGACTCTCTGAGGTAGATATAGGGATTATGCTGGGTACACACTAGGGGTATAAATCACGTTTTATTATTCTCAGTGGTTTGAATGAGTTGAGTTCAATTCATAATTCCTGGCTGGTTTATATTTCTCCAGTGGTCATCCATCATCCTTTGTATGCATAACCACTTTGATTATATCAGTGTGGCTGCATTTCCTTAAAC
The DNA here is from genome assembly GCF_034236695.1 of Oncorhynchus nerka. Classification (NCBI taxonomy): domain Eukaryota; kingdom Metazoa; phylum Chordata; class Actinopteri; order Salmoniformes; family Salmonidae; genus Oncorhynchus; species Oncorhynchus nerka. The sequence continues at coordinate 25,595,426 of NC_088420.1, forward strand.
CTCATAGGGATCACTATGCTTGCCGCCTCAAAATATTCTGCCATAGAATTCGTTTATATGCAGATGATAAAACGCTACATTGCTTGAGAGATGGTATCAGTGACTGGTTAACTGGTAGAGAGAGAGGGAGAGAGAGAGAGAGAGAGAGAGAGCAAATATATATATCAGCCTGTAGGGGGTGGGTCCTGGAGGAATGGGGCGGGTGTTTAAACCCACACCAGCATCATCAAATCCCTCTGAACAGATTGGTGCAGCAGGGCCCCAACATTAATCATTGAGCTGTCTATCCCCCATACTATGCTGCCTGCCACTCTGCAGGCCCTGACACAAATCATCATTACAATCCAGTGGGGCATCCAGTGAGTCCCCCCTCCCTCTGACTCTCCCTTTCCCTCACTCCATCTCTCCCTCCCTTTCTCTCTCATAAATCAGCGTGGACCCAGATGAGCATCTCTCTCTATTCTTCTGCGGAGCCCATCATCTCTCCTGGATCAAGAGCCGTTAAACAGGGATAATGTATGTTTTACTACCGTCAGCTGTACTACCACTTTACCTCCCTCCCAACAGATAATTATCTACAAACAGATGGCAGTGACCAGACAAGACAGGCCCATTTGGGCATCAACCCCTCAAAACAGGGTAATTAACACCCAATGAGCATTTACCAGTAAATAACACAAGTTCATTCCTAATTATTATCCAGAAATAAACAATGACCCCCCCCAATCAGACCAACTGTAGATATCCCAGATACACAATTACCTTACCTAACTTTATATATTTTTTTATTTCCCTGGTTTATAACCACTTCTGGACGCCACTTAAATAATGATCAGGCCTTGTAATGTCTGTCTCCCCTTGATCTAGCCCAGGGAAAAGAGGGAGATACTTAAAAGCCCTAAAAGGGAACAGAGAGCGCTACCTGCCTGACAACCATGCCCACGAGAGAGGCCAGGTGCCGAGGTGTGGGGGCGGAGTGTCTATTCTCCTGCTCTTTACACAGCTGAAAGGCACTAGGGCAGGTGAATGAATGACGACACCCACTGCACTAGCGCTGCCCTGGCTACACAGTATGTTAGTAGGGACACCAAGGGCCACCTGTGGTCATTTCCCTTCAATAACTATATTATGTAAGTAATGAATAAGTCATCTTTGATAAAGTACAATGACAGCTCTTTCTAATACTGTATTATGTTATGCTTGTCAAATACTCCTAGTATGATATAAACGTGTACTGCTGGAACATGTCAGGATACACATGAAACGCTCCTATCCATACCACTTAAAATATATATTTTGAATGGTGCCCATATCACTATGATCTTGTTAAAGCATTACTCTGATATATGAACTGTTATATATCTGGTGTATTCAAATATCCTGAGAGCATAGCCCTTCATCACAAATGGGATGTAGGGATGTAACAGCAGCTCCAGCAGCTCTTGACCTGTTGATTGGTAATCCCTATAATTATGTTTGGCTGTGTGTGAGCTGAATGGAAACGATGATAACGCTGGACTGCATATGTCCGTTAGCTCCCCTGTAGTGTCAATGGCCTCTGTGTTCCCATCTTAGCCCTCAGACCTCATTTCTATGATTCATTTCCTGGTACTGAGGCTGCGTTGACACAGGCAGCCCAATTCCTATATTTTGCCCAATAATTGGCTAAATATCTGGACCGGTTTCACAAAAGCATCTTAAGGCTAAGTTTATCTTTAGAACCTTTGTAGGTGCATCGTTAAATCTGTTTCCTAAAACCATTGTTACTAAAATTGCACTTGAAGCCTTTCGATATTTACCAACTGCCTCAGACCACTTGTAGAAAAGCTAAGTGGGTCGTTAGATGCTTTAATGCCCTGCCGCTTCACGTTATGCCCAGAAGGGTTGTGTTCCCCTGCTCAGATATTACAAACAATGTTTGTTTTCATGAATCGTTTGGGATAAGTGGATAACTCACCTCCCAATTAACTCCAGCAAAACAAACAGCTTGAGAATCAAAAGATTTTCTATTTGTATTAGTTTTGTACATCCAAGTGATACCCATCAATCCACAGTCTTTGTTAGGATAGTGGACTGTGGATGGAATAATGTGTTCTCATACATATTCCTTTGAATAACTGGGACATTGCTGGATGCACTGAGGAAATGAATGCTTGAATCAGAAACATCAGTACCTGTCTCAAGGCTATATCAGTTCACTCAATACTCTTTATCCTTTCAGGTAGCCCATCTCATTATGTTTCGAGAAACACGAAGACATTTCACTCCATTTTAATCTAACCATTTTCACAATCATGGGATGTTAATGTTACGAAGGGAATTCAAATAAACAATGTGATCAAGATTCATGAAATGCAGTGATGCTGCAACCCCAACCCTACTGCATCAGAGCACAACCAACACCACAACAAAACCCAGAGTTCTTCCAGACTGAAAGATACAAATCTGAATATTCACAAATAGAATTAGAATACAAATGGAGAATATTAGCAAATCAAAGTTGCAATAAGCTACAGGTGAATCCCCACCCTGGGACTGGGCAAGCAAATCCCCTGACCAACTGCAACAGCGCTGTCTTTATGCAACATTATAAAGTCTGCCTTACAGTAAAAACCAACAATAAATTAAAATTGTATATGAAAACCTGTTCATGTATCGATTGATCTTTCTACGGAGTCAATAATAGAGTAATGAGTCAAGAGGGAATGCTTCAAAGACATCAGATTATGCTGCAGTATGTTTTCCATAAGTACACTGATATTCCCACAGCAGTTATGTAATGAGGAACCTCTGTAAAATCATCATGCAGAACTTACTGTACACCCAGTGAGCCCAACAAGTATTGATTTACTTTAAAAAAAACTACAATAATATCTGAGTTCAGCCAAGTTGAGTGCTGTTTATTTTTTGTAAAAGCAAGAGAATATGGAATTTTGTTTACCTTCATCCCTGAGATTGGAAGACCCCTGCACGGCATTCACTTTGTATTGGAGGGTCCTCCCGGTCCAGCAGAATGATGCAGAGAGAGCGAGAGAGGTGAAAGGGAGGGAGGAAGGAGTGTGGAGTTTTAGAGCAGCGGAGTTTCTTGATGCAGTCTGGGCACTAGCTGAATGCTAATCAGATAGTGGAGGCCTTTCCCCATGAGTGGAGGAGTGCAGAGCAGACCCCCTCCATATATATCCCTGTAACACCCACTCACAACCAGAATCCTGCCCAGTCAGCACTATCCACTGGCTGGATCAGACCATAGACCCACTGCCAGCCTGCATCTAACTCTTGACTGACTGCTCATACTGTAACAAGGGTTGTATGTACCTGAATGGCAGGTAGAGCCAGGTATCCTACAGGAAAAGTACACTCTCTATGGGAACAAACATAATCAAATTAAGAACGGCACACTTATATTTTCAACAAAAAAATGCATTTATATTATATACTGTATTTGTTGTATCACCAACTCCAGAAACCCAGGGTCTATGATTGCATGCAGTTCACAGCTAAATAATGTATCAATATCAACGTGACATTACACACTGGCTGCTGCAGGGTTAGGCTGGCGTCTGTCATACATTATTGCAGAGTACAGCTAGCAGCAGTCATCCTTCATATTGTATGCAGCGTGGACGGGCATTCCACATCATATACCAGCACCACCACGCTAAAGAATTTATATATCAAATCAAATTCAAATTTTATTGGTCACATACACGTTAGCAGATATTATTGCGGGTTTAGCGAAATGCTTTTGAAGTGACAGATTGCCAAGGAATCTGTAGCCTTTCTCCGCTGCGCTGTATCAGCACAATGGACAGCGCCCTACACAGGAAAGCAAGGCCATTTTGGTAATGAATATAGGTTACAAGATAGGGTAATTCACCTATTACAAACAGTCTATGTGAATGCAGCCATACACACTGCTGTCTTACCAAAATAATGCAATTTAAATGTTGAAAGTAGTAGCCTATTTGTTCATGCATGCAAACAAAAACACTGAATAGCAGTTTGGCTTAGAATACCAACAACTGTGAATGCAAACGAATGAATGTAAACAGAACAAAACAGAGGTAGGCCTAGAAAACAAAATATCAGATCAATAAAGGCATGACACAATTTATATTTTACATTAATAGTAAACAAACATGGTAAACAAAAGGTGAATGGAGATCCAAATAAACAAAACATACCCTACAGCCTACTACAGTGAGATGCAGCCATCCACAGCTGTCCTGTCAAATAAATAGACCTATAGGTCGCTTCAAACATGGAAATCATGAGTTGCAATACGACACGATACACTTCTGTGGATCAAATTCAACCCACATAATCAATTAAGCAATGCCAGCCTACCATAAACACATTTCCAATTCGTACAGTTCCATTTATAACCACGAAAACCAGTAGGCTACCAAGAAAGTCTATTATAGTTATCCATTTCTATGGTGAAACATACTGATATGTAGCTATACGCAGGGGCGTCATTTCGGTTCTTTCATTGAAATTAGCAAATTTTCCCCTAACATCAGACCGGGCTACGAATTGAAAAGTTGACAGGTCTGTGTAAAAAATATATATATTTTACTGGACGGCTAGTCAACTATCTAGTAAACACTTCGCATACGAGGTCGGTGTCTCTTTTTGAACAAAATGAAACGGATATGTATTGTAATTGACCAAAATAGTAAGGTGGCCAATAACTGGGGACCATATGCCAATAATACAGGATGTATTTCTTTGCTCAACCACTTATCAAAAAGCTGATAGTAGTAGTATTTCCACTGAAATGTCAAACATGCTAATTGTAACCCATTAGCTAACTTTTTTACGACACAAATAATCACAAAACATTGATGGCTTGATCACAAAATAACAAAATAACATTTATATTTTTTAAATGCTGTTGAATATGCTGATAATACGGATTGTTACGTTATATTGAATTCTGCTTACAGTTGAAGTCGGAAGTTTACATACACCTTAATCAAATATATTTAAACTCAGTTTTCACAATTCCTGACATTTAATCCAAGTACAAATTCCCTGTCTTAGGTCAGTTAGGATCACCACTTTATTTTAAGAATCTGAAAAGTCAGAATAATAGTAGAGAGAATGATTTATTTCAGCTTTTATTTCTTTCATCACATTCCTAGTGGGTCAGAAGTTTACATACACTCAATTAGTATTTGTTAGCATTTCCTTTAATTGTTTAACTTGGGTCAAACGTTGTGGGTAGCCTTCCACAAGCTTCCCACAATACGTTGGGTGAATTTTGTCTCATTCCTCCTGACAGAGCTGGTGTAACTGAGTCAGGTTTGTAGGCCTCCTTGCCACAATTGCTCTATAGCATTTAAGTCAGGGATTTGTGATGGCCACTCCAATACCTGGACTTTGTTGTCCTTAAAAACTTCTTATGGATCAAATCCCTTTGGCGGGATCGATTTGACAACATCCGGTGAAATGGCAGAGCGCCAAATTCAAATTAAATTACTATAAATATTCAACTTTCATGAAATCACACATGCAATACCAAGTTAAAGCTACACTTGTTGTTAATCCAGCCACCGTGTCAGATTTCAAAAAGGCTTTACGGTGAAAGCAAACCATGCTATTATCTGAGGACAGCACCCCATCAAACAAAGACAGACAATCATAATTCAACCCACCAGGCGCGACACAAAACTCAGAAATAAAGATATAATTCATGCCTTACCTTTGAAGAGTTTCTTCTGATGGCACTCCAATATGTCCCATAAACATCACAAATTGTCCTTTTTTTCTTCTTCAGTTCCAACTGGCGCAACATGACTACAAAATATCATACCTGTAATCTTTGTCCAAACATTTCAAACAACTTTCATAATACAACTTTAGGTATTTTTTAATGTAAATAATCGATACAAATTTAAGACGGGATAAACTGCGTTCAATACCGGAGGAAAACAAAGTGGAGCGTGCTTTTCAGGCCACTTGCCTCTATCAAACAGTACACTTCACTCGATCCTCATTCTGGACAGCCCTACTTCTTCATTACACAAAGGAAAAACATCAAGCAATTTCTTAAAGACTGTTGACATCCAGCGGAAGCGATAGAAACTGCAAGCAACTGCCTTAGAATTCTAGATTCCCAATGAAAACACATTGAAAAGAGAGTGACCTCCAAAATAAAATTCCTGGATGGTTTGTCCTCTGGGTTTCGCCTGCCAAATAAGTTCTGTTATACTCAAAGATATCCTTCAATTAAAAAAAAAAACTTGTGTGTTTTCTATCCAAATCCACTAATAATATGCATATCCTAGCTTCTGGGCCTGAGTAGCAGGCAGTTTACTTTGGGCACGCTATTCATCCGGATGTGAAAATACCACCCCCTAGCCTTAAGAAGTTTTAAGCCATTTTGCCACAACTTTGGAAGTATGCTTGGGATCATTGTCCATTTGGAAGACCCATTTGTGACCAAGCTTTAACTTCCTGACTGATGTCTTGAGATGTTGCTTCAATATATCCACATAATTTTACTGCCTCATGATGCTATCTATTTTGTGAAGTGCACCAGTCCCTCCTGCTGCAAAGCACCCCCACAGCATGATGCTGCCACCCCCGAGCTTCACGGTTGGAATGGTGTTCTTCGGATTGCAAGCCTCCCCCATTTTCCTCCAAACATAACGATGGCCATTATTGCCAAACAGTTCTATTTTTCTTTCATCAGACCAGAGGACATTTCTCCAAAAAGTACAATCTTTGTCCCCATGTGCAGTTGCAAACCCTAGTTTTTTATGGCAGTTTTGGAGCAGTGGCTTCTTCCTTGCTGAGTAGCCTTTCAGGCATGTCGATATAGGACTCGTTTTACTGTGGATATAGATAATTTTGTACCTGTTGCCTCCAGCATCTTCACAAGGTACTTTGCTGTTGTTCTGGGATTGATTTGCACTTTTCGCACCAAAGTACGTTATTCTCTAGGAGTCAGAATGTGTCTCCTTCCTGAGCGGTAATGAAGGCTGCGTGGTCCCATGGCGTTTATACTTGCGTACTATTGTTTGTACAGATGAACGTGGTATCTTCAGGCATTTGTAAATTGCTCCCAAGGATGAACCAGACTTATGGAGGTCTAAAAAAAAAAAGCTGAAGTCTTGGCTGATTTCTTTTTATTTTCCCATGATGTCAAGCAAAGAGGCACTGACTTTGAAGGTAGGCCTTGAAAGGTACAGGTACATCTCCAATTGACTCAAATCATGTCTATTAGCCTATCAGAAGCTTCTAATAGATCATTTTCTGGAATTTTCCAAGCTGTTTAAATGCACAGTCAACATAGTGTATGTAAACTTCTGACCCACTGGAATTGTAATACAGTGAATTATAAGTGAAATAATCTGTCTGTAAACAATTGTTGGAAAAATGACTTGTGTCATGCACAAAGTAGATGTCCAAGCCAACTTGCCAAAACTATAGTTTGTTTAACAAGAAATTTGTGGAGTGGTTGAAAACTAGTTAATTACTCCAACGTAAGTATATGTAAACTTCCGACTTCAACTGTATATCATGCTATACCAAAATAAACAGAAAAGTTAAAATGCCTAGACCATTGAGTGCTTTTGCCCAAGAAGGAACAGGTTGGCGCGACATCTCCGCTGCGCTCTACCAGCACCATTGACACACACTAAAGCAATGCTGTTGAAAACCAAGGCTGTCTAATGAAGTCCTTTTACCATTTCATACCCTATGTTTTTGCTGAAAACACCAAGATTTTGATTTAAAAAACAACCAGCTAGATTGTTTCTTACCTTTACAGAAGAGTTGCAGCCTCCTTGAAGCTCTGTAAAACTTCCCGAGTAATCGATCATTCCATTGTTCTTTTTAAGATCCCTCTCAAATGCCAATAGTATTAGTTGAGCTTTCCTCAGGTGTAGCATACTCCTTCTGTGCTGACTGAATACGTTTGTCAAAGTGAAAAACGAGTTCTTGGATGTAGCTGTGGACGCACCAAAAGTCAATACATGTTTCCGTGTGGTAAGCACAGTCGGCATAGCGGAGAAAAGCCCAGAGAATAGTTGCAGGATATCAAGTGGGGTCCATTTGTCCTCATTGGAGCCAGAGCCTGACATTTCAAACTGCAAAACCTAGTGGGCAACACTAAACTCAGCTTCCACCAAATTTGATTTGCGTAGATCCAGCAGTGGTTTAATGTTTTCACATCTAGAAAGGTATGGCTCTCTCGGTCAAGGGCACGCAGGCCCTCCACCAGTTGGCTCTTATGTTAGCAGAATATTTCATACTTCACCAATGACAGCATCCAACGGGCTGAAGAACAGTCTTTTACAGTCTCTTGTCCTCTGTCCTGGTGGCCTACGGTACTGTCCACCACGTATTGCTGGTTATTTGTACTCAGCCTACATAAGGTAGTCATTTGCTTGGAGCTGGTGGTGCATCAGTGCCACTGGCACTGCACTGTGCCCAAATGACTTCAAACTCACTGTCACACCTCAGCTTCTCTCGCACTCCAAAGTACTGCGGACCACTTTGACTCCAGTGTAAAGATCTGTATTGAGAAGACTGAGGATTCTGTGCACCATGGTGGCTGTAAACTTAAAGCCGGGGTCCATCACTGCCTTCATCAGCCCTGTACCTTCGAGTCTGACTTTGATGTCAGAGTGGAACTTTTAACAACCACTGACACATTAGCAAGGTTTCCCCCTTCTCCTTTCGCTTTGTTTGGATACTTTGGTGAAACCAATTTCTGATATCCATCGTGCGTGGCTGTTGCAGAATAGCTGGTTTGAGCTAGCTAAATATGCTAATAACATGTTTTTTACAGCTAGCTAAGAAGCTAACTTAACTCTGAAATTATGGTGGGGCGCGAGGCAAAGTTGAGAAGCAGCTTCAATGGTAAACTTAACCCTTATAAATCAAAATAAAATATTACAGGCGGAGGCACGTCACCTTATTTTCTTAGCCTACAACAGAAGAGAAGCGTGTTTTCACGCTTTTTATGGAAACCCAAAGGATTCATACCTAATTGTCCCAGTGGCTTTCCATAGCCCCCCTACACACATGGCGCGCTCTGCCCATTGCTTACAATGTGCAGCGGAGATACAGATTTTGCTCCAACCTGTCACTCAATAATTTGAACTTTTTTGCTATTTTTATATAGGGACATAAAACTAAAACTGAGGGGGCTAAGTCCCCTTTTCCCCCTCATGGAGTCGGGCCCAAGTAAATGTCTCCCATTGAAACAAACAAACATCCATTGTGTTTTAATTAAAATGACAACAGTGCCCTCTACTTGACAAATTATGTAATATTTTTTTTTACTGATTATGGTCCCACCTCCTGTATAAACAAACTTTATTTTATTCAATTTACATAAATTGCTTTTACATTGTCCAAAACTGGACACACTTCATTGCTTAGAAATGTCTCATGAATGACCTTGAATGGAATACCACTTCCAGATCAAGCAAAGGAAAAATAATGCTTTGGGGTGGCAGGTAGCCTAGTGGTTAGAGCATTGGACCAATGGTTGAAAGGTTGCTAGATTGAATCCCTGAGCTGACAAGGTGAAAATCTGTTGTTCTGCCCCTGAAAAAGGCAGCTACCCCACTGGCTGTCATCATAAATAACAATTTGTTCTTAACTGTCTTGCCTAGTGAAATAAAATGCTGAAGCTAAAGAATTACAGGGGGATGAATCTCATTATTGTTAAGCACATTAGAGCTCCTGCAGGATTAGAGAAACTAAATTTAGACTCTATATTACCTCTGTCTGTCAGCCTCAGACATTACTGCCTATTGCTCTTGGCAGGAATCTCTGTAACATATCACTTGTTCCTTCCCTGCCTGTAGCTCTCCTGCCTGGTGGGTATTTAAATGTGATATGCAGTGGATCAAGATATTTTTCTTGATTATCTGGTGAAAAAATATTATTGCCTTTGTATAAGTACCATACTATATAACGGATGACTGAAAACTACAAGGCAATTGTATGCACATATCAAGATGTCCTCTAACCCACAATCACTGATGCTGTAACACATAATCTACTTTGTGCTTATTTGTGTCCTAATGGTCATTGGTTAGTGATCCCCTGTGTATTTTTCTCCATCCATTCATCCTCCCAGGCAGCCCACAGTAGCAGCGTCCCACAGCACCGCCGTTGAGAGTACCCCTACGCTCCTCCACCCTCAGAATCAGGCCTGATGCTGCCCTGGACAAATGTGTTTCAAAGCAGCCCAGCGTGATAGAAAACCTGAGCTGCATCTCCTCGCGCCCAGTGTCCTATTTATCTAACCTTTGGGCTGCTTACTGAAGAACCAAGAGAGAGAGAAAAAGAGACAGCGACGCATTCTCAGCCAAAAAAAACATGACAGTTCTTCAAAGCCCACTAACACGTGGTAGTCATGGAACCAGTGTGTAGTCCAGGGGCCCCGTTCTCGGAGGGGGCGAGGAAAGGAGGGTGGAGAAGCAGGAAGAGGGAGAGGGAGGACGGGAAAAGACAGGAATGAGAAAGGGTTGAATAGGAAAAGAGCAAGAGGCAGACTCACTTGATTTAAAAAAAATAAAAAATACATTGCACCCGCTTGAAAGATTCACACTAACCGGAGTCTCTAGACTCAAACAGTTTGATATAAAACATCAGCACCTTTAGTTGGTTTATAACCACAGCACCTTTAAACAATATGATATAACAGCAGCACCTTTAAACAGTATGATATAACAACAGAACCTCTAAACTGTATGATAACATTAACACCTTTAAACAGTTTGATATAACAATGGCACCTTTAAACAGTATGATATAAGAGCAGAACCTTTAAAAAGTTTGATATAACAGCAGCACCTCTAAACTGTATGATATAACATTAACACCTTTAAATTGTTTGATATAACAGCAGTACCCAAGATAATGCCACAGTCTTCAGAAGACAGACCGGCTTTCAAGCGGACTCCCTCCCTGGATGAATAGAGAATGGCGAGCTATACTGTACACTGGTGTTAGTGTGGTGCACTTTATTTGAACCCAGAGGCCCCAAGTTGTATTAATCTAGCCCCACTCCCACTCACACTCTCTTCTTCATCCCTAGTATGCAAGGCCTTCATCCCTAGTATGCAATGTCCATTGCTCCCTATAAAACCTAACACTGTCTCGACCATACTGATACCCCAAATACAAACAAGGAGCTGTACCCTACCCACACTGGGTGCCTCACTCACACATGCATGCACTGACTACACAGCACAGGCGCACACAGGTTTCCAGTTGTAATATTTATTATCTGCTAAAGCATTGAGGATGCATGATCCACTTCCAGCCAGGTGGTCCTGGGTGGTGATATAAACAGATCTTAATTATTAATTACTCAATTACTAATTTATTCTAACTCACAAAACCCATCTACTAATGGTTATAATATGTTTATTATGGCTATGTCTTGTGGCACCCCGGCTGTGCTTGAAATGACTATACGGTCTGCTGGGGCCGAGGACAGTTCACGTGAACAGTTATCTCTCAGAGGTGACCAAATAGAGGGGGCCAGTGAGAGCAGGCCTCAATCACCTGTTTTCTGACAGACTGCCACACTTCATGAGGACATAAAACTGTGGCGTATTCTCAGCATGACCACAAAGCACTCACACTGCCTCTCCTGTGTGTGTGTGTGTGTGTGTGTGTGTGTGTGCGTGCGTACGTACGTGTGTGTGTGCGTATACAATGTTTTTTCAGCTTGGGAGCAGCTAACCCTCTGTTTACCCCCTCTCCCGTTCCAGGAATAAGGACCAAAGTGCTATTGGGCAGCTTGCACGTAAGCTGCTAATTAAAGGCCCCATTCTTGGACCTGCTACTAGATCTATTGTGCATTAAATAGAATTGATGAAAAACCATTAAAGTTGGAGTTAATGGGTTTCTCACCTATGTTTTTTCTTTACCAATAACCACTCTTAATGACATTTTCTACAGTAGCTGAGGCAAAATAAACTACATTAACAGGTACAGTGCGATGGCATTACATGCTATTGGTCATGCAAAGCAATGCATGATTGCCATGTCAATCACAGTGCAGTCTAAGCTTATGCATTTATAAGTTAGAGACATTAATAAACCATGTCCCTTCACATATCCTCTAGAAGTCCACCTTACTTACATGAAGTACATTCATTATTGCCTAATAAATGCACTGTGTTTACCCTTCACACATAATACTCCATGGTTTCAAAGCATACTGTACAGTCTTATGCAATGATGTGAAAATGACAAGTTGTCAACTTTATATACAGTTGTTTCATCACCTATAATTGATGCATTTTAAAAACGTGAATTGAAACCCGAAACAATGCCAAAACCCACCCTATTTTATAACTCTGACATCACCCTACTGAAGTTTACATTTAAAATAGTTAAGGTTAGGGTTAGGATGTTTGGGTAGGGATGTCCCAAGGATCTCTGGTAGCACTAACCTATATTTTATAAGGATGACTGAGTGACAGCTCGTTGGACTGGTGAGAGAAGACAATGGAACATAGTTCCAACTAAACCTCGCCTCCCTAGAGATGGTATAACCACCCTCTGATGCATACGTCTTGTGATTACCGTTCTCCTAGCAGCAGGATATATTATACTGTAATAGTTAGCAGGATCGCAGATACACATTTTTCAAAATAAAGTCCCCAGGGAAAGACATGCTAAATTTTGGGATTATTGATTTGTTTAGCCATCTAGTGCAGTACAACTGTTTATCACAGCATTGCAACCGTCTTTCAAGCAATAAATTGATAATTTGATGTATTTTATTTTTCACATTGTATTATTTAAATCAGCATTTCTTTTGAAAGTTTACACAAATACTGGTATGTTGAAAGGCTATTGTGTAAACTATATTTAAAGAAATACACTTGTAATAAAGTACAAATATATGTTTTTGGAATTACTCAATAGAATCTGCAAAACATTGCTGGGCAATGGGTTTAATACAGAGTGCTGGTGACTCCTTACTCCATCCACTCCATTCACTGCAATGCAATGCATTGTATCTGGGATACTTATTGGGTTGTAGATAAAAAAAAACAACATGTTACTACCTGTCTTATATAAACAGGGGTGGGAAATACTCAGTTGAGTCTTCACTAACCAAACATGGTTCGTTTTTGAGGGGGACTGTGTCGCATGGCCTGCTGCTGGCTTTTTGCTCCGCCCCCTCCTTAGCCCACAATGCAATCTGCTGTAACAAACTGTACATTGGATACATATTGGCTTCTAGAGAAAACTTTTCTGCCTGTCTCAGCTAATATGGGGTTGAAAATACTCAGTAGGGTCGATACTAACCAAATATCGATAGTTTTGGAGGAGGACCATGCCATACATATTCAGCTTTAAATAACCATGTCGTACAAATAACCTGGTACTATCCATGGTCCTGAAATCAATACACACTCAAGCCAAACCTTTTTTCTATCAAAACAAAAATCTAATTAATTTACATTTTACATTTACAAATGACATGTAATGACTATTACCAGGCATTTTCTGTAGATTAAACAAATGTATTACAAAGTAATTATCTCTCTAATAACTCAAATAAAAATGCTATTGTGACAAAGTAAGACTGCTAATAAGACTACTTTAGAGAGTAAGTAAGTAAGAAGGGACATGTAAGACAAAGTCCAAGAGGCAAACCTTTTGGATTAATTGCGACCAAGCTGGGTTTTTAAGTGTTAGAAGGCTATGCATTATTGGGGTGATATAAACCTAAAAAAATATTTTATTTACCAGGCCAAGAGATTGACCTGATGCATTTTTGTCAAGGCTGGCCTTGGGCTGATTTAAATGTGTGAAGGTGCAGCCATTACTATCATCATGAAGTGAATCTAGGTCAGTAACAGGCCTGCCAGTCCATCGTTGTTACATTGTGTCTTTGAAAGAGTTGTCTTGTAGACTAATCAACTGCTAATAATCAATATTTGGCACCTCCATTAGGGCAAGGCAAGAATACATGAACGTTTAGGATGGAATGGAGTTTTATTTCACACTGGGAGCAAACAGAGAAAGCAACAAAAAAATAAGTGTTAAGGGGTTTTGTCTTTCCAACTGATATTCAACACAACAACAGTATATTAATGTGTTGTTTGAAATGAATATAACACGCAGGACTAAATGCATATATCTATTAAACAGTCCACCTCCTAAACTTAGTGGATTAAGGGTGTGACTAGGGGGTATTGTAGTTTATAATTTCTATATTGTGTTCTAGTTCATATTTTCTATGTTGGTGTTTGTATGATTCCCAATTAGAGGCAACTGGTAATAATTGTCTCTAATTGGGGATCATATTTAAGTAGCTATTTTTTTATTCTATTTTTATGTTACATATTTGTTTTCATAAATTACATTGCATTTTCTTGTTGGAACAATAAAAAAGGGTCATTGATTAAAATGCAATATACACTGAACAAAAATATAAACGAAACATTCAACAATTTAAGAGATTTTACTGAGTTACAGTTAATGTAAGGAAATCAGTCTATTTAAATAAACATATTAGGCCCTAATCTATGGATTTCACCTGACTGCAGATATGCATCTGTTGGTCACAGATACCATTTTTAAGGCAAGGATCAGAAAACCAGTCAGTATCTGGTGTGATCACCATTTGCCTCACGCAGCACGACACATCTCCTTCGCATAGAGTTGATCAAGCTGTTGATTGTGGCCTGTGGAATGTTGTCCCTCACCTTTTCAATAGCTGTGCGAAGTTACTGGATATTGGCGGGAACTGGAACACGTTATCGTACACAACGATCCAGAGCATGCCTAACATACTCAATGGGTGACATGTCTGGTGAGTATGCAGGCCATAGAAGAACTGGGGCATCTTCAGCTTCCAGATCCTTGCAACATGGGGCAATGCATTATCATGCTGAAACACAAGATGATGGTGGCAGATGAATGGCACAACAATGGGCCTCAGGATCTCGTCACGGTATCTCTGTACATTCAAATTGCCATTGATGCAATTGTGTTTGTTGTCCGTTGCTTATGCCTGTCCATACCGTAACCCCACCCTCACCATTGGGCACTCTGTTCACAATGTTGATATCAGCAAACTGCTCACCCACCATAAATTCTGTCTGTCATCCGCCCGGTATAGTTGAAACCGCGATTCATCCGTGAAGAGCACACTTCTCCAGCATGCCAGTGGCCATCGAAGATATGCAGTTGCCCCCTGAAGTCGATTACAATGCCAAACTGCAGTCAGGTCAAGACCCTGATGAGGACAACGAGCACGCAGATGAACTTCTCTGATATGGTTTCTGACAGTTTGTGCAGACATTCTTTGGTTGTGCAAACCCACAGTTTCATCAGCTGTCTGGGTGGCTCATCTCAGACCATCCAGCAGGTGAAGAAGCCAGGTGTAGAGGTCCTGGGCTGGCGTGGTCTGCGGTTGTGAGGCCGGTTGGACGTACTGCCAGATTCTCTAAAACGACATTGCTGATGGTAGAGAAAATAACATTTAATTGTAAGGCAACAACTCTGGTGGACATTCCAGCAGTCAGTATGCCAACTGAATGCTCTCTCAAAACATTAGGCATCTGTGGCATTGTGTTGTGTAACAAAACTGCACATTTTAGAGTGGCCTTTTATTTTCCAGAGGCACGAGCTGCACCTGTTTAATGACGATGCTGTTAAATCAACTTCTTGATATGCCACACCTGTCAAGTGGATGGATTATCTTGGCTAAGGAGAAATGCTCACTAACAGGGATGTAAACACATTTCTGAGAAATATGTTTTTTGTGTGTATGGAACATTTCTGGGATCTTTTATTTCAGCTCATGAAACATGGGACCAACGTTTGTATTTTTGTTCAGTTTATTATGAATGCATTATCCACATTGCAGTGTTTTGAAATGCAGGCTTTTATTTTGAAGGTTTCAAAATTACCATATGATAGTCACGTCATTGTTTGTGATGCTGGCAGAATACTAGTCTTCTGGTGAACTGAGAATAGAGTTTTAAGCGTGATCAACAAGTGGGCGCTCTGGGAACTATCTAGTAGCCCTACTGCATTTAGAAGTAGCGGCCATTCATTATGCTGAGAAGAAGAGGGACTTTATATGAAAATTAGATGCCCAAGGGATCTGGACTTCTCTCTGCAGATCAATGAGTATAGATGGCACGAAAAGGTTGTGGTTTGTGTTCTGATAACCTGTGAATGGAGAGGGGAATGCTTCGGAAAGAGGAACGCACGCTTTAAACACCCGCTAAATTCGAGGTAAGATACATTTTAGGCTGTAGCACGAGTTGAGTAAAAGGACAGTAGCATTTGGGAAATATGAATAAACTGTTTTCTGGAAACTATTTTGAAACAATTATTTCGGTCTCTTTTGCACGAGATACAATGTTTTTTTCCCCATATTAGAGATGACAGATTATAGCCGGTTAATTGCGTCTAGCCTCATGATTGCACCAATGTAAAAGTGTTAAGAACGTTGTCGTAGTGACCCTGAGGTGGCCTTGCTGCTTAGAATCCAACAAATCGAAGCTATGTCCGTGGTAAATAATTGTGGCACACACCGGTACAACCCTGTCCCATGCATCCCCTCCTAAATTCGGATCAGATATAAAATGGTAAATGAGTGTCCACCAAAAAGACGTGGGGGGTTGCACTCCACTATTGTGCCAGTAAAACGGACACATTTATTACCAAACTGAATAGAATGACCTCCTAAAAGTTATCCACCTCAATATTAATACAATGCATGGTTTCCATGACGTAATTAGCCTACATGTAATTCTGATGTTATTTCATGTAGTTTTTATAGAACTCGTTCAATACAAAATCCGGCCTGTTACCTTTTCACTATACAGGTGTCTCACCATTTAAGATTGTATTACTTTTGTAAAAATGCAGATGACCAAAGTACAATAGCTATATGTTGTTAGGGGACTATTTCTTCGGTAAGGTTAGGGGCTCGGGAATGTGGTCTGAAACACACAGCCACATTGAATCAGATGTGATGTTAATGTAACATTTATTACTAGACTACAACATTAGCATTGCGATAAACATAATACATGTTTTTTTATTTTAAACAATCTATTTGTTTAGATAAGATGTTTATACCCAAGTGGCTACAGTAGCAGTAGTCATTCACATACATACCCATGACACTGTAGTTGTCTCACCATACAACATCTAAATGGTTGTGAGACAGACTTCGGTGTGACTTCTCCAAGAGTTTGTGATTGGTAAAACATGCCAAGGCCTGGGAGCTAGCCTGCAGTACATGCTACATGTTATTGTTTTGGATGTTTTATTGCTTTTAACTCAGAATGTCTGATTACATTATGTAGCTTTGAGTTTGTTGTTAAGAATTGGAGTAGTGGAATTCCCAACATATGTTGGGTCTCTGTTTCCCACAGCATGCATTACAGATCTCACGCACACACACAGTTGGACTCGCAGTCTGTCTGGCATTACATGCATGTTTCATGTTCCCCCTCTTAGCTCTGTATGTGGCTCATCTGTATGCCTAGTGGTTAGAGCATTGGACTAGTAATCGAAAGGTTGCAAGTTCAAATCCCCGAGCTGACAAGGTACAAATCTGTTGCTCTGCCCCTGAACAGGCACTTAACCCACTGTTCCTAGGCCGTCATTGAAAATGTGTTCTTAACTGATTTGCCTAGTGAAATAAAGGTATAAAAAAGAAAAGAAAATCTGCACTTGGGTCTTGTCCCAGGGCTAGGCCTTAATGTCTGTAAGAAATCAGGATTGTAGTGCAAATCATCACTTTTAGCCTAGATATAGTGCCTACAGAAAGTATTCACACCCCTTGACTTTTTTTTAGTTGTGTATGAATTTAAAATGGATTATATTATTGTGTCGCTGCCCTACACACAATACTCCATAATGTCAAATATATTTATTATTTATTAAAAAGGAAAAGCTGAGTCAATAAGTACAGAGCAGTTTAGAGGTTGACCGATTAATCGGCATGGCCGATTAATTAGGGCCGATTTCAAGTTTTCATAGCAATCGGTAATCTGCATTTTTGGATGACGATTATGGCCGATTACATTGCACTCCACAAGGAGACTGCGTGGCAGGCTGAACACCTGTTACGCGAGTGCAGCAAGGAGCCATGGTAAGGTGCTAGCTAGCATTAAACTTATCTTATAAAAAACAGCAGTGCCTGATAATTTATCATCGAATCAAAGCCTGCTTCGCCAAACGGGTGATTATTTAACAAGCGCATTCACGAAAAAAAGCACCAATGTACCTAACCATAAACATCAATGCCTTTCTTAAAATCAACACACAAGTATTGGTACCGGACAAATGACACGCTCCTCAAGGCGAGTTTGGAGAGCTGGCACAGGACGTACAGGGCTGGGAAGGCGTACAGAGACCTGGTACGTAGAGCCGGCACAGATTTTCACCAGACTGATAGCACACTCCTTAGGACGAGTACGGAGAGCTGACTCAGGTGGCATTAAACTGATAACATGCTCCTTAGGGCAAATGCGTGCATCTTCCACCAACTCAACAACTCTCTCCATTCTCTCTCCATCCACTCACTGACGGTCTCTGACTCTCCGTTCACTCTCCTCCAGTTTATCCCTCTTCTCCCAGACTGGCTCTGGTTCATTCCTTGGCTCTGCCGACCACCCCTTGTGCCCACCCCCAAAAGAAATGTCAGGCTGTTTTTTGGGGTTTCTTTGTGGCTGCGAACCCCGACATCGTCACTGTCCTCCCTTCTCCTTGCGTCTGCTGCCAAGGAAGGCTATCCTGTCCTGCAATGATGTTCTCCCAAGTCCAGGATCCTTTTCCATCCAAGATCTCCTCCCAAGTCCAGGATACCTTCCCCTTCTGGGCACACTGCTTGGTCCTGTTATGGTGGGATCTTCGGTCACGAAGGTGAGGAAAGACGGACCAGGGCTCAGTGGATGTTGAGTTCCACATATTTATTATAAAGTGAAACTTAGCCAAAACAAAACAATAAATCAAATAAACTAACAACAAAACGTGACAACGTGGTGCACATGCACAAAACACAAAATAATATCCCACAAATTCAGGTGGGGAAACAACCTACCTAAATTTGATCCCCAATCAGAGGCAACGATAAACACCTGCCTCTAATTGGGAACCATAATAGCACTCACATAGAAATATCTATACTAGATCACCCCTTAGTTCTCTATGGTGTAGTAGGTCAGGGCGTGACTAAGGGCTCTCTATGGTCAGGGCGTGACAAGTATATATTTTTAAACCTGCATATTTAGTTAAAATAAATGAATGTTAGCAGGCAATATTAACTAGGGAAATTGTGTCACTTCTCTTGTGTTCAGTGTAAGCAGAGTCAGGGTATATGCAGCAGTTTGGGCTACCTGGCTTGTTGCGAACTGTCTGAAGACAATTTCTTCCTAACAAAGACCGTAATTAATTTGCCAGAATTTTACATAATTATGACATAACATTGAAGGTTATGCAATGTAACAGCATTATTTAGACGTATGGATGCCACCCGGTCGATGAAATATAGAAAGGTTCCGTATTTCACTGAAAAAATAAACGTTTTGTTTTCAAAATTATAGTTTCCGGATTTGACCATATTAATGACCTAAGGCTCGTATTTCTGTGTGTTTATTATATTATAATTAAGTCTATGATTTGATATTTGATAGAGCAGTCTGACAGCACTTTCCTGCGTTTGCCAGCAGCTCTTCTCAATGCTTGAAGCACAGCGCTGTTTATGACTCCAAGCCTATCAACTCCCGAGATTAGGCTGGCAATACTATAGTGCCTATAAGAACATCCAATAATCAAAGGTATATGAAATACAAATGGTATAGAGAGAAATAGCCCTATAATTCCTATAATAACAACTACAACCTAAAACTTCTTAACTGGGAATATTGAAAACTCATGTTAAAAAGGAACCACCAGCTTTCATATGCAACTTAAACGTTAGCTTTTTTACATGGCACATATTGCACTTTTACTTTCTTCTCCAACACTGTGTTTTTGCATTATTTATTTGAGACTAAATGTATTTTTATTTATGTATTATATTAACTTTAAAGAAATGTGTTCATTCAATATTGTTGTAATTGTCAATATTACAAATATATATATATATATATATATATATATATATAAAAAAAAAATCGGTATTGGTCTCGGCATCGGCGTTGAAAAATCATAATCAGTTGAACTCTAGTGCAATTGGTAAAGAATTCAGACCTCTTCCCTTTTTCCACTTTTTGCTACATTGCAGCCTTATTCTAAAATTGATTAAATAAAAAAATCCTCATCAATCTACGCACAATACCCCATGATGACAAAGCGAAAACAGGTTTTTAGAAATGTTTGCAAATGTATAAAAACAACAAGAGATGCCTTATTTACATATGTCATCAGACCCTTTTGTTATATGACTCGAAATTGAGCTCAGGTGCATCCTGTTTCCATTGATCATCCTTGAGATATTTCTACAACTTGAATGGAGTCCACCTGTGGTAAATTCAATTGATTGGACATAATTTGGAAAGGCAAACACCTACCTATATACGGTCCCACAGTTGACAGTGCGTGTCAGAGCTAAAAACTAAGCCATGAGTTTGAAGGAAATTGTCACAGCCTACTAGGAGTGGTGGGTTGGAGTCAGGCGCAGAGAGCAGGGTTCGGTAAATCGTAATTTATTCTCCGGCAAAAAACGGTCACGCCAACATACACACAGGTGAAACTAATAAGACAAAACCAACAGACAAACGAAAAAGGGATCGGTAGCGGCTAGTAGGACGGTGACCGCCGAGCACCGCCCGAACAGGCAGGGGAGCCAACTTCGGCGGAAGTCGTGACAGAAATGTCCGTGGAGCTCAGAGACAGGATTGTGGCGAAGTAGGCTTTGATTAGATGATAAATTAACAGGCACCGTATTGATTATATGCAACGCAGGACAAGCTAGTTAAACTAGTAATGTCATCAACCATGTGTAGTTAACTGGTGATTATGTTAAGATTGATTGTTTTTTATAAGATAAGTTTAATGCTAGCTAGCAACTTACCTTGGCTCCTTGCTGCACTCGCGTAACAAGTCGTCAGCCTGCAACGCAGTCTCCTCGTGGATTGCAATGTAATCGGTGTCCAAAATGGTGATTACCGATGGTTATGAAAACGTGAAATTGGCCCTAATTACTCGGCCATGCCGTGTAAATATAAAAACGCAGACTTTGAATATGCTTGTCATCGGCAAGGACTAGGGAGTTTAAAAAATATATATATACAAATTAACAGAACATAACTATGCACAGGCAAAGTCCTAGAGGAATACCTGGTTCAGTTTGCTTTCTAACAGACACTGGGAGACAAATTCACCTCTCAGCAGGACAATAACCTAAAACACAAGGCAAAATATACACTGGAGTTGCATACCAAGATGACATTGAATGTTCCTGAGTGGCCTAGTTACAGTTTTGACTTAAATCGTTTTGAAAATCTATGGCAAGACTTGAAAATGGTTGTCAAGCAATGATCAACAACCAACTTGATAAGACCTTGAATAATAAAAAAAAATAATAAAAAAAAAAAAAATATATATATATATATATATATATATATATATATATATATATATATGTGCAAATATTGTCCAATCCACATGTGCAAAGCTCTTAGAGACTTACCCAGAAAGACTCACAGCTGAAATCACCGCCAAAGATGATTCAAACTTGTATTGACTCAAGGGTGTGAATGTTTATGTAAATTAGATTTCTGTATTTAAGTTTCAATACATTTGCAAACATTTCTAGAAGTTTTTTGTGTATAAACAATTTAACACAAACAAAATGTGGAATAATTGAAAGGGTATGACTTTATGAAGGCCCTGTATTTGAATCTGTCTGATATCTTTTGGCATGGGGCAGTTAGTCACATTGGTTCATAAAGATTGCTTTAGCACTTTGATGATATAGGCCTAAAACCATGAGAAACATTGTATTCTGAAGATTGACGCATTGTATTCTGGAATATGACGTTTAAAACAGCCACTCTTGTGGGAAAAAATTGCTCTGGGAATAGAACTGTAAAACAGGAGAAAGTGGTTTCTAACATTCCATACAGTGGAATTCTCTGTCTAATGAAAACAAGAGGGTCCGTCTGCCACTCACTGCCTGGGTTTCAGTTTCAGCTCCTTATATGAGTAGTTCCTCACAGACTACAGGGCCTGCTAAAGATTGATCTGAAAGTGCTTTCACGTTTTCCTGGGGTTAAACAGGGGTATATGAAATGATCCTGTCTGAGTTTCACTTTGAGAGCAATGTGTCTGTTTCTCACCCATTTCATTACTTGCTGATTGAAATATGACCTTTTTTATTTTTCAAGTGTGACTAAGGATGGAGGTGTTAAAGGGAATGGCATACTGGCATCTTGTCAGCAACATTCTCCACAGTAGAACGGTAGATATGCTGCCAAGCCAACATCACTGGCTGGTTGGGGTCCTCAGGCTGGCTAGAAGACATAGACAGGAAGGTTAGACCTCCAACTCAAATCCATGGGAGGTCTTTGTATGTAGTGGATGATTGAAGAATGCATTCACTGCCTGAGTTTCCTCCCATTTTAATGTGGTATGACAACATTAAAAACCCTCTATTAACAAAGCGCGCACGACCCACGTGGAGTTCCAGGTCTCCGGTAGCCTCTGGAACTGCCGATCTGCGGCCAACAAGGCAGAGTTCATCTCAGCCTATGCCTCCCTCCAGTCCCTCGACTTCTTGGCACTGACGGAAACATGGATCACCACAGACAACACCGCTACTCCTACTGCTCTCTCTTCGTCCGCCCACGTGTTCTCGCACACCCCGAGAGCTTCTGGTCAGCGGGGTGGTGGCACCGGGATCCTCATCTCTCCCAAGTGGTCATTCTCTCTTTCTCCCCTTACCCATCTGTCTATCGCCTCCTTTGAATTCCATGCTGTCACAGTTACCAGCCCTTTCAAGCTTAACATCCTTATCATTTATCGCCCTCCAGGTTCCCTCGGAGAGTTCATCAATGAGCTTGATGCCTTGATAAGCTCCTTTCCTGAGGACGGCTCACCTCTCACAGTTCTGGGCGACTTTAACCTCCCCACGTCTACCTTTGACTCATTCCTCTCTGCCTCCTTCTTTCCACTCCTCTCCTCTTTTGACCTCACCCTCTCACCTTCCCCCTACTCACAAGGCAGGCAATACGCTCGACCTCATCTTTACTAGATGCTGTTCTTCCACTAACCTCATTGCAACTCCCCTCCAAGTCTCCGACCACTACCTTGTATCCTTTTCCCTCTCGCTCTCATCCAACACTTCCCACTCTGCCCCTACTCGGATGGTATCGCGCCGTCCCAACCTTCGCTCTCTCTCCCCCGCTACTCTCTCCTCTTCCATCCTATCATCTCTTCCCTCTGCTCAAACCTTCTCCAACCTATCTCCTGATTCTGCCTCCTCAACCCTCCTCTCCTCCCTTTCTGCATCCTTTGACTCTCTATGTCCCCTATCCTCCAGGCCGGCTCGGTCCTCCCCTCCCGCTCCGTGGCTCGACGACTCATTGCGAGCTCACAGAACAGGGCTCCGGGCAGCCGAGCGGAAATGGAGGAAAACTCGCCTCCCTGCGGACCTGGCATCCTTTCACTCCCTCCTCTCTACATTTTCCTCCTCTGTCTCTGCTGCTAAAGCCACTTTCTACCACTCTAAATTCCAAGCATCTGCCTCTAACCCTAGGAAGCTCTTTGCCACCTTCTCCTCCCTCCTGAATCCTCCTCCCCCTCCCCCCTCCTCCCTCTCTGCAGATGACTTCGTCAACCATTTTGAAAAGAAGGTCGACGACATCCGATCCTCGTTTGCTAAGTCAAACGACACCGCTGGTTCTGCTCACACTGCCCTACCCTGTGCTCTGACCTCTTTCTCCCCTCTCTCTCCAGATGACATCTCTCGTCTTGTGACGGCCGGCCGCCAAACAACCTGCCCGCTTGACCCTATCCCCTCCTCTCTTCTCCAGACCATTTCCGGTGACCTTCTCCCTTACCTCACCTCGCTCATCAACTCATCCCTGACCGCTGGCTACGTCCCTCCCGTCTTCAAGAGAGCGAGAGTTGCACCCCTTCTGAAAAAACCTACACTCGATCCCTCCGATGTCAACAACTACAGACCAGTATCCCTTCTTTCTTTTCTCTCCAAAACTCTTGAACGTGCCGTCCTTGGCCAGCTCTCCCGCTATCTCTCTCAGAATGACCTTCTTGATCCAAATCAGTCAGGTTTCAAGACTAGTCATTCAACTGAGACTGCTCTTCTCTGTATCACGGAGGCACTCCGCACTGCTAAAGCTAACTCTCTCTCCTCTGCTCTCATCCTTCTAGACCTATCGGCTGCCTTCGATACTGTGAACCATCAGATCCTCCTCTCCACCCTCTCCGAGTTGGGCATCTCCGGCGCGGCCCATGCTTGGATTGCGTCCTACCTGACAGGTCGCTCCTACCAGGTGGCGTGGCGAGAATCTGTCTCCTCACCACGCGCTCTCACCACTGGTGTCCCCCAGGGCTCTGTTCTAGGCCCTCTCCTATTCTCGCTATACACCAAGTCACTTGGCTCTGTCATAACCTCACATGGTCTCTCCTATCATTGCTATGCAGACGACACACAATTAATCTTCTCATTTCCCCCCTCTGATGACCAGGTGGCGAATCGCATCTCTGCATGTCTGGCAGACATATCAGTGTGGATGACGGATCACCACCTCAAGCTGAACCTCGGCAAGACGGAGCTGCTCTTCCTCCCGGGAAGGACTGCCCGTTCCATGATCTCGCCATCACGGTTGACAACTCCATCGTGTCCTCCTCCCAGAGCGCTAAGAACCTTGGCGTGATCCTGGACAACACCCTGTCGTTCTCAACTAACATCAAGGCGGTGGCCCGTTCCTGTAGGTTCATGCTCTACAACATCCGCAGAGTACGACCCTGCCTCACACAGGAAGCGGCGCAGGTCCTAATCCAGGCACTTGTCATCTCCCGTCTGGATTACTGCAACTCGCTGTTGGCTGGGCTCCCTGCCTGTGCCATTAAACCCCTACAACTCATCCAGAACGCCGCAGCCCGTCTGGTGTTCAACCTTCCCAAGTTCTCTCACGTCACCCCGCTCCTCCGCTCTCTCCACTGGCTTCCAGTTGAAGCTCGCATCCGCTACAAGACCATGGTGCTTGCCTACGGAGCTGTGAGGGGAACGGCACCTCAGTACCTCCAGGCTCTGATCAGGCCCTACACCCAAACAAGGGCACTGCGTTCATCCACCTCTGGCCTGCTCGCCTCCCTACCACTGAGGAAGTACAGTTCCCGCTCAGCCCAGTCAAAACTGTTCGCTGCTCTGGCCCCCCAATGGTGGAACAAACTCCCTCACGACGCCAGGACAGCGGAGTCAATCACCACCTTCCGGAGACACCTGAAACCCCACCTCTTTAAGGAATACCTAGGATAGGATAAAGTAATCCTTCTCACCCCCCCCCTTAAAAGACTTAGATGCACTATTGTAAAGTGGCTGTTCCACTGGATGTCATAAGGTGAAAGCACCAATTTGTAAGTCGCTCTGGATGACTTAAATGTAAATGTAAATGTAAAGCGTGCACCCCCACATATGCCCTTGTGTCTAAACACCCATGACACCAGCTGGATACCCTGGTAGAGAGGGGGGACGAGTGACACGGGGGAAGACCACACCACACCTCTGAATCACCAACACCTCTCTGGATTGTTAGAGTTTTATTTCAGTTTTTCAATCTACGGTGGGTATCATACAGTGCCTTCAGAAAGTATTCACACCCCTTGACTTTTCAAAATGTTGTTGTGTTACAGCCTCATTTTAAAAATGATTACAATTAGATTTTTTTTGTCACTACACACAATACCCCATAATGTCAAAGTGGAATTTTTAAAAATTAATTAAAAAGGAAAAGCTGAAATGTCTTGAGTCTTCAACCCCTTTGTTATGGCAAGCCTAAATCATTTCAGGAGTAAACATTTGCATAATACATTGCATGGACTCACAATGTGTGCAATGGTAGTGTTTAACATGATTTTTGGATAACTACCTTATCTTTGTACTAGAGGTCGACCGATTATGATTTCTCAATGCCGATACCGAATTATTGGAGGACCAAAAAAGGCGATACCGAATAATCGGCAGATTTATTATAATTTTTTACATTTGTAATAATGACAATTACAACAATACTGAATTAACACTTATTTTAACTTAATATAAAACATCAATAAAATCAAATTTAGCCTCATAAATAATGAAACATGTTAAATTTGGTTTAAATAATGCAAAAACAAAGTGTTGGAGAAGAAAGTAATATGTGCCATGTAAATATATGTGCCATGTAAAATATGTGCCATGTAAAAAAGCTAACGTTTAAGTTCCTTGCTCAGAACATGAGAACATATGAAAGTTGGTGGTTCCTTTTAACATGAGACTTCAATATTCCAAGGTAAGAGGTTTTAGGTTGTAGTTAATATAGTATTTATAGGACTATTTCTCTCTATACCATTTGTATTTCATATACCTTTGACTATTGGATGTTCTTATAAGGACTATAGTATTGCCAGTGTAACAGTATAGCTTCCATCCCCTTCCTCGCCCCTCCCTGGGCTCGAACCAGGAACACATCGACAACAGCCACACTCGAAGCATCGTTACCCATCGTTCCATAAAAGCCGCGGCCCTTGCAGCGAAAGGGGAATAACTACTCCAAATCTAAAAGCGAGTGACGTTTGAAACAGTATTAGCGCACACCCAGCTAACTAGCTAGCCATTTCACATTGGTTACACCAGCCATTAGGCTGATAGGCTTGAAGTCATAAACAGTGCTGTGAGAGCTGCTGAAGAGCTGCTGGCAAATTGCACAATAGTGCTGTTTGAATGAATGATTACGGGGCTGCTGCTGCTTAGTCAGACTGCTCTATCAAATCAGACTTAATTATAACATAATAACACACAGAAATACGAGCCTTTGGTCATTAATATGATACTATCATTTCGAAAACAAAACGTTTATTATTTCAGTGAAATACGGAACCGGGTGGTTGTTGTCCTTGATGATCTTTATGGCCTTCCTGTGACATCGGGTGGTGTAGGTGTCCTGGACAGCAGGTAGTTTGCCCCCGGTGATGCGTTGTGCAGACCTCACTACCCTCTGGGTAGCCTTACGGTTGTGGGCGGAGCAGTTGCCGTACCAGGCGTTGATACAGCCCGACATAATGCTCTCGATTGTGCATCTGTAGAAGTATGTGAGTGCTTTTGGTGACAAGCCGAATTTCTTCAGCCTCCTGAGGTTGAAGAGGCGCTGCTGCGCCTTCTTCACAATGCTGTCTGTGTGGGTGGACCAGTTCAGTTTGTCCGTGATGTGTACGCCGAGGAACTTAAAACATACTACCCTCTCCACTACTGTCCCGTCGATGTGGATAGGGGGGTGCTCCCTCTGCTGTTTCCTGAAGTCCACAATCGTCTCCTTTGTTTTGTTGACGTAGAGTGTGAGGTTATTTTCCCGACACCACACTCCGAGGGCCCTCACCTCCTCCCTGTAGGCCGTCTCGTCATTGTTGGAAATCAAGCCTACCACTGTAGTGTCGTCCGCAAACTTGATGATTGAGTTGGAGGCGTGCATGGCCACGCAGTCGTGGGTGAACAGGGAGTACAGGAGAGGGCTCAGAACACACCCTTGTGGGGCCCCAGTGTTGAGGATCAGCGGGGTGGAGATGTTGTTACCTACCCTCACCACCTGGGGGCGGCCCGTCAGGAAGTCCAGTACCCAGTTGCACAGGGCGGGGTCGAAACCTTGATGACGAGTTTGGAGGGTACTATGGTGTTAAATGCTGAGCTGTAGTCGATGAACAGCATTCTCACATAGGTATTCCTCTTGTCCAGATGGGTTAGGGCAGTGTGCAGTGTGGTTGCGATAGCGTCGTCTGTGGACCTATTGGGGCGGTAAGCAAATTGGAGTGGGTCTAGGGTGTCAGGTAGTGTGGAGGTGATATGGTCCTAGACTAGTCTCTCAAAGCACTTTAAGAGCTACAACGCTAATGTTTGTGTAAACGCTTTTCAGTTGTGTTCTGTGGGTGTCACTGAGTAGACTGATACCCCATTTCATTGCTTCACATTCCAACCTTGTTTAACATTATCTAGTCTAAATATGGCATGATTCCATCAATTGTAAACGTCTCCATCACTTTGAAAGAGGTACTTTTATTTTGAAGGCAAAATTCCACTATTGTGCCTAATCCTTATTGTGGCTAGCACATAACACATATCCCGGTCCGGTCGAGCATCACTAGCCAGATGAAGCTAGCTGACTGCCTATGACGTTAGCTTTAGGCAACAGGGAAGTAGCTGGCCACCTGATTATTTTCATGAACTGAAGTTCAATTTCAATAGAAGAACAACAAGTGGCTACCAAGCTAATACTTACTCACAAGGATTCCTAAATCATTGCTAAGAATAACGAAAACGACTGCAGTTTCTTCTGGTCATTGTTTTCAGGCTGGTTGTATTAGTGCTAGCTAGGTACCAAGCTAAAGCTAGCTACCCCAGAAGTTGTGGTCGAACAAATAATGCTTTATTACCAACGCGGTATTGTAAACACATCGTTCGTGGCTGGTGTTTGCTTGTTTGTATACTTTTTTGTACAGCTTTGGCTGATAGTAGTGGTGGTGCTTGGCTTGCACATGCTAATTCAGAACACACAACATTCTATAATAGAACTGTGTTATTTGACGTCTCAAATTAAAAGCTCATTTAACTCGTCAAATAGGGTAATTTTACTCGTCAAATAGTGCTATTTGACGTGTATCTTTTTTGATACTTAAAGACCCACACGGCGTTCCATAGTATGTTGTGAAGCTAATAGCAGTGATGCTATCACTGACGCTATTACTCCGGTAGGGCAACATCTGAAAAATAGCGCACTTGACTTGGTAGTGTGTACCGGTGCTCGACCAGTTGGTGAAAGCCAACTTCACCCACGACAGAGAACGGTTAATTGTCAAGGGCAATGAATTCCATTATCTTGGCATTAATAGATTTCACCTTTGAGTTGTCTCGCTGAAAATGTCTTACTCTTTCAAATAACTGCTCGATCCACACAGCAGACATTGTGGGCTAGGTTAGGAATGCTGTGTTGCCTGTGTAGCGCAATATTTCCCTTGGAGTCATTATGTCATGTACCTATGTTATATAGGTATACACATCTGCTTTGACATCGGTTTTGCACATCAGCGTTAAACTAGACATCGGGCCAATACCAATGTTGGCATTTTTAGCTAATGTTGTCCGATTCCGATAAGTTCACCGATATATCGTGCATTCCTAGTATGTTGTGTAGTAAGCTGTTAGTAGCCCATGTGCCTCACCCTCATCATTTGGTCCCTCTCTCCCTCATAATTTAGCCTACTGTTCTGACTTGGTTGTGCACATGTATCCTATAGCCTGTTTTAGAGAAATGTAATCATCGAATATTGTAAGAGCTTCATTGTCTGCTGATATGCCCCCTTTTTCTTATCCTACGGTTATGACTTGGTGTACAGGGAGAATACTGTAAGAATGGCCCATGTTCTGAATTCTGTCGCTGTACATTTCAAAAGTGCTGAACGAATAGTTATATTGACTATGTCCGTCCTAGCTCGCTCAATAATTTATTAATCGAAATTATGGCTTGCCTTTTATTTGCTCATTGTCCCCTTATGCCATAATTTGTACATCTCAATTGTCAGTAGAAACCAAATTTGTTGAAGCAAGTCGGCCATATCATCTGTTTTTTGTAAAAGGCAATACATTCGCTGCCAGACAAGGCTCCGCTGATAACCAGGTGTAGCAGTGGTAAGTATTCACTCCATGGTGCTGAAAAGAAAGAGTTTGTGGGCACATTTTGTCACCGTTGTGGTGCAATTAAAGTATTGTTTATTGTTGTGTAGTGGCTTTTCTGGCATGCATCTAAAACATTTTCGGGGAGTTTGCCATACCAAGAAATACATGCTAAATCAGGCTTCCTTCACTGAAGGAAGGAAGCCTGTACACAATAAGAATATTCAAAAACATGCATTCTGTTTGCTACAAGGCACTAATGTAATACTGCAAAAAATGTGGCAAAGCAATTCACTTTTTTTCCTGAATACAAAGTGTTATGTTTGGGGCAAATCCAATACAACACATTGCTGAGTAGCACTCTCCATATTTTCAAGCATAGTGGTGGCTGCAATATGTTATGGGTATGCTTGTAATCATTAAGGACTGGGGAGGTTTTCAGGATAAAAAAGAAACAGAATGGAGCTAAGCACAGGAACAATCATTGAAGATAATTTTAATTAATTAATGAATTCAGGCTGTAACAAAACAAAATGTGGAATAAGTCAAGGACAATGTTCCCACATTGTAAAATAATAGGGGTGGACATGATTTAGCAAGGCACTAGAATAATACTGCAGGACAAAAAACAACTCCGATATAAAGTTTTTTTTTTTCAAAGTTGCCGTAATGCCAGGTGCGTCCACTTATATCAGCGCATTCGTATCAACCTAACCATTATGGAACTTCTTTTCAATCAAATACGCCTCACGTGGCAAATTAGCAATTACATTTTTAGTTGACCAAATTCAACACTCTCATTGACCTCCATAAAACAAATACTCAAATCGTGGGCTTATTTTTGTGGCCAGGTTTTGGGCGGAGTAAACCTCTTGCTTCGCCTCTTTATCTCAGGTCACACACACTTCAAATGTAACAAATGGGGTGGTACGTGCAGCACAATGCACACAACACTAAATCACAGAGTTTCTAAACCAAGAGGCGCAACATCACTATATTGATGGAGTGCCTTTGATTTGACTGCCTGCAATGCTTTAAGAAGAAAAACAAAACAAGAAAATAGAAAATAAAAGTAACAAATAATTAAACAGTAGCAGTAAAATAATTGCAATAGCGAGGCTATATACAGGGGGGTACCAGTACAGAGTCGTTGTGCGGGGGCACCGGTAATTGAGGTAATATGTACATGTAGGTAGAGTTAAAGTGACCATGCATAGATAATAAACAGAGACTAGCAGCAGCGTAAAAGAGCGGTCTGGGTAGCCCTTTGATATTATGTAGGTTGAATGCTGTAATAATACAGAATAAAACCATTCATAAAAGTCCCACGATGGTAGTGACAGCCCATTAATGCTTATCACTTATTAACCATCAACCATCCTTTATTCACATTACTTTAATAAAATATTTCAGTTGTTGTGTGTATTACATTTGTGCTATTTGATGACTTTATTTCAGCTCATCTCTATAGAGCTGCTGCCTATGCTATATGACAAAATCACTATTTTAGTGATTAGTTTGCATATTTTTATGAATACCAAACTGAATTCCAACTATAAATCACTTAGATCATGCATTTTCCTCACGAAGCAACTGCTCTCTAGCCCTCTCGATCGCTTGTTCTTCTGTCTTCTCTCTCTCTTCGTGTCTGCCCCACACAGACGGACAGGTAGGTCCGCAATGGATTATGGTTATTGTAGTTAATAACCACATTTTCGGCACTAAACTTTGTAGAATATTGGCCTGTTGGAAACTACAGCTCCCTACATTGCACAGTTCAGGCTTGATTTGATTTATCTCTAGATAAACTGTGCATTGAGCTCACAGAAAAAACCCCAGAACAAAATGGAATTAAATAATTGACTTCGGACTTTGTAACACAATAAAATGTAAAGAAATCCAAGAGGGTGAATACGTTTTTTATTTTTTACAATATTTATTTTTTAAATACAAATAATTCACACCAGATACACATACGAACATCAATTTACAGACGCACACAAACAACAATCTCATCTGCCCAGATCCACATGATCACACCCCCATCCCTAGTGCCTGCATTATTGATGGCCACATGGCCTTAAATTCTACCAATTTATTTTTCTCGGTCGCCCATGCTATTTCAATAATAAATAATTTGAGTTTTATATTGTGTTAATGATGGCAGATTGATTGATTTCCAAGTTTTTAGTATACGTTTTTTTCAAGATGAGTCTTTCTTGTCTTGAAATATGCAGACAGACGGATTAAAAGTAATACTTCTGACAGCCAACATTCTAGCTCCACCCATAACTTTTGTACTTTATAGCATTCCCAGAAAGCATGGATTATTAAGTAATTATTAGTTTACACTTAAGACATGACTTTGTTGTTGTGCTGTAGAATCTGTGAATTTTGTCTCTTGTATAATAAATGATATACATGACATAATACTGGATTAAGCGTACACTTTAATTAACTGTAATTTCGTTAGTTGTGCTGCAACATTCCCTCCATCTTGTGCCAACATCAGTTATTTTTAAGTCTTGGTTCAAATAGTTAAAACTGTTTTCAAAGGGGGGAATACTTATGATACCCACTGTATATAAGGTTTCTTTGGCTACTGTAGCTGTTGGGCTGTTTCACAGATGGACTAGGTGAATTATTGGGGTGTTATTATTTCAGACGGGAAATAATGTATGAGAGCAGAGCTCAGTGTTCTATACTGTCTTCCCTGTCCAGTGATTTTGTTTTCTCTTCACTCCAGTTATATGTCTGTGGTTATTCTGCAATGGTAAGCATGGTCACAATTCCAATCATTCCTGCATTTCCGGTTTTAAGCGACTTGAGAAGTGGTTTTCCAGTGCCCAACTGTCTCGGTCTGATACGAAGCATGCTTGACTTACTGCTAACTCCCCCTAATGAAAGATTGCACACCGAACTCTGGTTGTGTCCTCAATTGCAGCGCACATTAAGAGCCCATGTCCCGAAAATGTGGTCGGAAGTGCTGTATGGATGGTGTGACGCAATTGTGGAGCCTCTGGAGAGGCAGAGGCCAAATTGAGCTCCGTACCATATCGCTGTGCGCCTCCCAAATGTTCTAACAATGCAGAGGGCTCCGTATAGCTCCGCATTGACATGATTGGTTGATGGTAGGTGACGGTGGGAGGTCCTGTATAAACTCAAACTCACTTCCTTCACAATTTCCTTTACAAGTATGAATGCCCGGACTTCTCAGAGGCCATATCACCGTAAATGCTGCATGGCCAATGCAGGCGTCGGCTTGACCATGCAGCACCTTTTACTCCAACAAATAATGGGACAATAGAATGACAGTACTTCAGATAGAGGCTGTGTTAGAATATGTTGAAAACTTGATGGCACTACCAAGCAACACTTCTATTCATAGCACTGATTCAAAAGTATGGAATTAGCTAACCAAGTTAGGCTTTCTTTGTGTCGAGTCATACTCACACTTGTGCCTTGTGTTGTAGTGGACGACATTGATTGCAAACAGATAGGCCTCGGAGTTCTCTCTGCCATTTTACTTCATCAAATTAAACTTGGTTCTTCCTTGATCTGCCCGATGACTACAGAAGGTTTTATTTTGTTAAATTTCATCATAATAAACATGACTAACTCACTCCAGATCCTCTGTACCAATCTTTCATTTTTAGCATTCCTACTA
Organism: Oncorhynchus nerka; assembly: GCF_034236695.1. Taxonomy (NCBI): domain Eukaryota; kingdom Metazoa; phylum Chordata; class Actinopteri; order Salmoniformes; family Salmonidae; genus Oncorhynchus; species Oncorhynchus nerka. The sequence continues at coordinate 25,628,950 of NC_088420.1, forward strand.
TAGAGGAGTTTACAAAAGGGCCCTCAACTGTTCAGAAGGGAGCATGTGTTAAACAAGCCAAGTCAAATCTGCACTATAGAGTGCAACCAACAGCATCCAACAGCACATGTCCCAGACACTCCAGTGCTGTTGACACACACCTGCCGGTGGCCTGGCTGCCTTTCCCCCTCTCTACTGTGACATCACAGCTTTTATCTCCCCCTCACCACCATCTCCATATTTAGCCCTTCTGTAATCAGTGTAGTGGGCCTCAGCCTGGCCAAGCACACACACGGGATCCTCTGGAGTCACTGCATGTTCCAAACACTGCCTTCCTATTTTTTTGTTGATGTAAAGTCTGCATTCGATATGTATTGAGCTTCCGTGTAAATGGAAGGAAAATAAGTTATGAAAATCACTCACTCAGACCTTAAAAGGCTGGCCTTTCCAAGTTCCAACAAGTGCCTTCAGTTAAGCACTCTACCAGTGGCAAGAGTTTTAAAGTGCTGGGATACTTTTAGATCTGAATGTTGCCGTGAACTTTGGTGACCTTTAGTTACCTCTGTGATGAATGAATCTTCAGCTTCCTTTTCAACTTGTCTTCCTTTGTGTGAGTTGAGCCCACATCTGCACTTTTAATGATGATGTGCCTGCGTCTGGACAGCTTCCTGTGAGCGGAGCAGCAGTGTGCTAGCTGGACCTATCCACATCCACTACACTGCTGTAGCTTTCATGACCATCTGCTCAGCCTCGGTCTCCCTTGCCCTTTGTCATGCTCTGTGGTGGTGGTAGATCTCTGTCGCTAATATGCTACTACTTAGTCCCAATGTAATCATAGCAGTTATCGGTCAGAGTCATGTTGCAAATGATTTTTGCCATTTGCAGTATTCCACTTGTAGCCAGTGTGCAGTGAATTGTAAACATTGCCATTTGTGCTGTGTTATCAGTAACAACGTTTGTTTCTACTTTTATGAAAGGTCAGGTCAGTGAGACCAGTTTTTTGTTATCTTTTTCATTTGTTAATTTATGAATTCCCTACACCCACTTTGTTACTTAATCCACAGAAAGATCATTTCATATTTTTTCAACCCTTAGAACAGATGCCGTATTTAGCATTTGGGTGTGGACATGGGCTTGGTAAGAGCGTTTAAATTTCTCTCCTCTTAGGAAATGTGTTGATAATGACTTTTAATGAACACTATTTCATGGTCCACTTCATAGCAGAAGTTTGGAGTGTTTAGTCATGTCCTTCTGGGACGTCAAATCATTCATCAAAATGACCTTTGTACATCTTGTAAAAAACAGTGAAGTTATTTACTGATGTGGACTGTGCGCTGATGTGTAGCCTTTCTTAACTAGTATTGAATATCCAGTGTGTAAACATAGTGGCACAGGATTGTACAATAGGCCTTTTCAGGGCCTGATAGGGTGTTTAGATAACCAGCAGCAGGTGATTAAAAACATCCTCTCCTTCTACACCTCTATAAAGACGTTAGACTGCACTCTGTCTACCTCAGCCTACTGGTATCAAATTTATCAAATGTATTTATAAAGCCCTTCTTACATTAGCTGAAGTCACAAAGTGCTGTACAGAAACCCAGCCTAAAACCCCAAACAGCAAGCAATGCAGGTGTAGAAGCACGGTGGCTAGGAAAAACTCCCTAGAAAGGCCAGAAGCTAGAAGGAAACCTAGAGAGGAACCAGGCTATGAGGGGTGGCCAGTCCTCTTCTGGCTGTGCCAGGTGGAGATTATAACAGAACATGGCCAAGATGTTCAAATGTTCATAGATGACCAGCAGGGTCAAATAATAATAATCACAATGGTTGTCGAGGGTGCAACAGGTCAGCACCTCAGGAGTAAATGCACCTCGGGACACACTGTGGCCCCATCCGACAATACCCCCGTACAGGGCCAAACAGGCAGAATATAACCCAACCCACTTTGCCAAAGCACAGCCCCCACACCACAAGAGGGATATCTTCAACCACCAACTTACCATCCTGAGACAAGGCCAAGTATAGCCCACAAAGATCTCCGCCACGGCACCAACCCGGGCAGGAATATCACATCAGTGACTCAACCCACTCAAGTGACGCACCCCTCCTAGGGACGGCATGGAAGAGCACCAGTAAGCCAGTGACTCAGCACCCGTAACAGGGTTCGAGACAGAGAATCCCAGTGGAGAGTGGGGAACCGGCCAGGCAGACAGCAAGGGCGGTTCATTGCTCCAGAGCCTTTCTGTTCACCTTCACACTCTTGGGCCAGACTACACTCAATTATAGGACCTACTGAAGAGATGAGTCTTCAATAAAGACTTACAGGTTGAGACCGAGTCTGCGTCTCTCACATGGGTAGGCAGACCATTCCATTAAAATGGAGGAGAAAGCCCTGCCTCCAGCTGTTTGCTTAGAAATTGTAGGGACAGTAAGGAGGCCTGCGTCTTGTGACCGTAGCGTACCTGTAGGTATGTACGGCAGGACCAAATCGGAAAGATAGGTAGGAGCAAGCCCATGTAATGCTTTGTAGGTTAGCAGTAAAACCTTGAAATCAGCCCTTGCCTTAACAAGAAGCCAGTGTAGAGAGGCTAGCACTGGAGTAATATGATCACATTTCTGGTTCTATTCAAGATTCCTGCAGCCGTGTTTAGCACCAACTGAAGTGTATTTAGTGCTTTATCCGGGTAGCCGGAAAGTAGAGCATTGCAGTAGTCTAACCTAGAAGTGACAAAAATATGGATGAATTTTTCTGCATTATTTTTGGACCGAAAGTTTCTGATTTTTAAAATGTTGTGTAGATGGAAAAAAGCGGTCCTTGAAACAGTCTTGATATGTTCGTCAAAAGAGAGATCAGGGTCCAGAGTAATGCCGAGGTCCTTCACAGTTTTATTTGAGACGACTGTGCAACCATCAGGATTAATTATCCGATTCAACAGAAGATCTCTTTGTTTCTTGGGACCTAGAACAAGCATCTCTGTTTTGTCTGAATTTAAAAGTAGAACATTTACAGCCATCCACTTCCTTATGCTCTCCCTGGAAACACAGGTTTCCAGGGAGGGCAATTTTGGGGCTTGTTTCATGTTTCATCGAAATGTACAGCTGTGTGTCATCCGCATAGCAGTGAAAGTTAACATTATGTTTCCAAATTACATCACCAAGAGGTAAAATATATAGTGAAAACAAAAGTGGTCTTAAAACGGAACGTTGAGGAACACCAACATTTACAGTTGATTTGTCAGAGGACAAACCATCCACAGAGACAAACTGATATCTTTTCGAAAGATAAGATCTAAACCAGGCCAGAACTTGTCCATGTAGACCAATTTGGCTTTCCAATCTCTCCAAAAGAATGTGGTGATCGATGGTATCAAAAGCAGCACTAAGGTCTAGGAGCACAAGGACAGATGCAGAGCCTCGGTCTGACGCCATTTAAAGGTCATTTACCACCTTCACAAGTGCAGTCTTAGTGCTACGATGGGGTCTAAAATCAGACTAAAGCGTTTTGTATACATTGTTAGTCTTCAGGAAGGCAGTGAGTTGCTGCGCAACAGCTTTTTAAAAATTCTTTGAGAGGTATGGGAGATTCGATATAGGCCGATCTTTTTAAAATATTTTCTGGGTCAAGGTTTGGCTTTTTCAAGAGAGGCTTTATTACTGCCACTTTAGTGAGTTTGGTACACATCCGTTGGATAGAGAGGCGTTTATTATGTTCAACATAGGAGGGCCAAGCACAGGAAGCAGCTCTTTCAGTAGTTTAGTTGAAATAGGGTCCAGTATGCAGCTTGAAGGTTTAGAGGCCATGATTATTTTCATCAATGTGTCAAGAGATCTAGTACTAAAAAACCTCTGTGTCTCCCTTGATCCTGGCAGAGTTGTGCAGACTCAGGACAACTGAGCTTTGGAGGAATATCCAGATTTAAACAGGAGCCGTAATTAGCTTTCTAGTGATCATGATCTTTTCCTCAAAGAAGTTCATGAATTTATCACTGCTGAAAAGTGAAAGCCATCCTCTCTTGGGGAATGTTGCTTTTTAGTTAGCTTTGCGACAGTATCAAAAATACATTTGTGATTGTTCTTATTTTCCTCAATTAACCTGGAAAAATAGGATGATCGAGCAGCAGTGAGGGCTCTTCGGTAGTGTTTTTCTAAGCTAGTGGGAATACTTCCAGTTTGGTGTAGCGGCATTTCCGGTGTTATGGTTTCAGTCAGGACCTGTAATTGAACAGATAGACAGACAGACATGGCTCGCTTTGGGCACCATGTTATTCCTGCCTTACACTTGTATCATTTACTATTTGGAGATCCATGTTTTGTTTTTACTTCAATTGGATGGCAGTCTGTGTAGAGGTGGATGAGAATTGGGGATTGTCAGCACAGCCCCCTGCCTGCATGTCTCTGTCTGTCTGTCTGTCTGTCCGTCCGTCCGTCCGCCCGTCTGTCTGTGAATGAGCTGCAGCTTTTTGTCTCTCTGCCAGAGTGTCCAAGCTGCCTGGGACTGACTGGGAGGTAGTGTCATCAGACTGGGTTTTTAATTGGACTCTGATTTCTGCTTGTGCTGCAGTGTAGTGTGTGATGATGTGACTGTCATAGTTATGGTGAATAGAGGCAAGCAGATGCGCCCTCTCTCCTGTTTGAGAGACTATTTAACTTATTTATGTGTTAGAAACAGTGATTATACTGTACATACAGTGGGGCAAAAAAGTATTTAGTCAGCCACAAATTGTGCAAGTTCTTATTGACCAAATACTTATTTTCCACCATAATTTGCAAATAAATTCATAAAAAATCCTACAATGTGATTTTCTGGATTTTTTTTCTAATTTTGTCTGTCATAGTTGAAGTGTACCTATGATGAAAATTACAGGCCTCTCTCATCTTTTTAAGTGGGAGAACTTGCACAATTGGTGGCTGACTAAATACTTTTATACCCCACTGTATACTCGCAGAATACAGCTGTTTCCAGGCCATAATGGAGCAAAATGTCAGTCCTGTATAGAAAGTGATTGATGACATGAGGTCATTTAGAACACTGTGATCAGGCAGCTACTAAGGTATTTGGGATTTTACACACCTAGGCTATATGCAAATCCAGAGCTTTGTTTTTCACAAACAACGGGCCACATTCTGTTTTTAGTTCACGACTTCTTTCCAATATGCCAGTATTGCTGCCAGGCTACAGTATATTTGAGCGAAATCTAGGTTACATGCATCACTCTCAGGACAGACATTAATTAATTTATTTCACCTTTACTTAACTAGGCAAGTCAGTAAAGAACAAATTCTTATTTACAATGACGGCCTACCCCGGCCAAACCAGGACGACACTTTGCCAATTGTGCACCACCCTATGAGACTCCCAATCACAGCCGGATGTGATGCAACCTGGATTCGAACCAGGAACTGCAGTGACTGAGATACAGTCTGCTGTGGAGGGAGACTCCTGGACACCCCTCTGGGTCTGTGAGTTGAGTTCTGGCTCTGCTGGTCGGTCACAGTTGTGTGTAGAGTTGGGGTCATTTATGGTACATGTAGAGGCCAGGTCATTTATGGTACATATCCTGATATCTATTAAAGCAGGGCCCATGTAGGCAGATCCTCTCAACCAATAGGAAACCTCTATTGCTCCTCTGTCCTGACTTGAGGAAAACCGATGAGCGCTCCGGCAGGAGTGTAGCAACATTTGGATTGTTTTACCTGCAGTTCAAGGGCTGATCCTCATCTCACTTTATCTCCCACCACTCCTCCTCTAACATCCCCAGAGCCTTGCTTTCTTCTGTGCACCAGTGGTTCTTGCTGGCATGAAAACCTCTCAAGCTCTTAACGATCTCTTAATTTGGGCACCGCCATCTTCAGAACAGGCGGTTATCAGGCTCCTTTTAGATGCTCCGTCTGTTCTGAGTGTTCTCCATCCTTGTTATGCATTCCACCAAAACCCTTCACTGGTTCAGAGCAGCCACTCAAATGCCAAACCTTTTTAAGAAGACCCATGTTTACTTCAAAGATGTCCCGTTACATTGTTTTACCTCATCGTAGAAACTAAAAGTAAAATATATATATTTTTTATTTGCACTCTGAATAATTGCTATACCAAACCTGATCTTTAGAGATCCTACATGTTCCATTTTGTCTCCTTATTTTCCCCTTCCCTCTGGAGGAGAGGTGGCTCATGGTGGTTTGTGGGAGGCTAGTTTCTCCTGCAGTTACCAATGGGGTGAGCATTAACCAGGACTCTGGTTAAACTTTAACTCCATCAAACCCCCATATTCCTGTCCTGCTGACCTGAACAGATTCTGTCCCACCCTCAGAACACACAGTCGCACACAGGTCATGACCCCAAACGAAGAAGGCTTTGTTTACAGCACCAGAGACAGATTTAGACACAGTGAGCATCAGGCTATTTCTGCTTGACTCTTAGCTGTTAAGTGTTCCACCAGGCTATTGGTCTGAAGACTGATTAGACACTATTGTATTACAAAACGCATTAACAGTAAGATCAATCATCAGTTGTTGGGTAATTTTTTAGGACATTGAATATATCTGAAAGCAGTCTTGGCCTTGCTACATGATGATCCTGCACCAGCTGTAGCTGTTATATATTCCCTTCTGATTTACCAGCACTACAGTTCCCTAACTCCCTTAATGGCTAGGGCTCCATTTAGAAATCCCGGGATTGACTTGCAGTAGGGATCTCCTAACTGAGCTGTTTTTGTTTGTCTGTTGGCATGGAGACCTTAACTGTGAGACAACTGATTTGTTGAGCTCCAGGAGGTGAGACAGGCAGCTAAAATCACGAAGTGTGACTGAAGTGAAATGATTAAGCCAGATATGCAATCTAATCACTCCTTGTACGAACAAAATCTGGGCCAATGTTCCACCTTTGTGTGTGTGTGTGTATGTGTGTGTTAGAAATATTACCTTGCCGTTAACTCAGTCACAGTGGTGCCAATGGTATCATGTAAAGGCCAAGGTGACTTCTTACAGACCCCCCCCCGGTGGTAAACAAGTGTAATAAATAAGAAAGGTATTGAATGCATAAAGAATGATTTGCCAAAATTGGAATCCTGTCATGGTAGGGTAGATAAGCTGGAGCGCTTTGAAGGTCTCAACTTAAGCTGGTATTTTCCAAGTCTAGTGAATGCTTCTGGTGCTTAGAGACATGCTCCGGAGCATTGGAGGCTAGTACCACTTTTGGCTCTTGAGCACTACTTTCAGAACTAGCGGCTAAGAAAATATACAAACCTACCGGAGAATCTCTTTAATGTAAACATTACCTAACATAATGATTTGTTCCCACCACATGATGGCTTGGTCATAGTTAGAGAGATACCAGGCTTTGATTAAGAAGAATTAAGAATAATTCAGATAGCCCATAGTCTTTGCTATGTACTCTGTTGTCTTGCATATGGCTATCAGCTACACAACCAGTTATGTAATGCTGCAATCTGCAGGAGATGGTGCACATGACCCCTGACCTCTCAGAGGGCCTGACTGGTCCACAGTACAAAGGTTTTCCTATGTTCCACTAGGGAGTTCCTTAGAGAGTGACACATGCTACATCCTGTTAATGTCACAAGTGTGTTTGTGTGTGTGCGCGTCGACACCATCAGCCCCCAATGCACTGTTATCCCTCTGAGTCGGCTCTGTAAATACACACAGACTCGCAGCAACAACACCACCATCGGGAGGGACATTGACATCCAAACTATTTCTGCAGACCCTTGTGAATGAACATCAGCCCCTGTAGCTCAGATTGTTCATGCATTCCTCCACCATGACGGAGGCATGCACATGTAATAGCATGAGAGTCTCTACCAGGGCTCCAGCCGTGTTCTTATACCATGATACTTCATAGCTGCCATGCTTTTCATATAATAACTCATGACGGTAATTGTGTTGTGTTGAAAGACATGGGAGTCCTTATCATCCATTCATAGTTTTTTGTTTCTCTGTTGGGATGGATTGTGCAGATGAGAGGGTTAAAGCTAACCAAATGTAATGTAATAAATAGGTTAGCGTTAGCCAGCTAATCCGTAATCACCTAATGCTATTTCAGGCTTCGTGTAGTGCTGTTGTCTCAGCATCATCCACATCCACACTAATATCCCTCCCTGGTAATTGTGTAGTGGAATAGGGAATTGACTTACCTAGGCTTGAGCTACAGTACGTCAATGCTGTCTCTCTCTCTAGACTTACTGCCGGGGTACTCCCTTGCATTTGATTTGCAGTATGTTAGTTCTGCAGCAGAACTTTAATATTTTATGATTTTTTAAAGAGAAATAGTCAATTTCAGTGCAGTTAATGCCTCCCTAAAAGAGACCAGAGGTAGAGACTAGCACTGAGGAATCTGTATTTACTCAGACTAAACAAACAGGTGTCTGGCCTTAGTTGCTGAACTCCACAGAGTTCTCCACTCATTCTGGGATTGACCATAGTTGTCTGTTTTTGTTTAGTGGGATACTCTACTTCTAGGTCTTTAACCTGAGAGACTCTGCAGCCTGCTCTAACTATCTGTGTTGCGGGTCTGTGTTTCACCAGATTAATAAATCAAGTTAAACTCATTGACCTTGTTCTTTTGTGGAACAATGTCTCATTCTACCACACTGAGGTATGTGCCACAATTCCTCTGTTTACTGATTAGCCATCATGGCCACCACCACTGAGGCTGTGGTTGCAGAGCAAATCAACTCCACACACACTCCTCTAATCCACATAGACTGAGACAACAACCCAAGGATGTACACAAACAGAGTAAATATGTTAGTTGTGTCGTGGTTTGTCAGACTACGTGCTCCATTACTGAGTAAAGCCATTATCGGCATTACAATACCGGTAAGCACTTTCTCGCTTTTTACTCAAATGTTTTCAAGTGCAGAATGAGTGGCTGGTCCTTTTTCTGCTGATGCCAATTTCTGGCATGAAAATGCAAAACCAAAAATACCCAAAATAATAATATTAATAATAATTTCACCTTTATTTAACCAGGTAGGCCAGTTGAGAACAAGTTCTCATTTACAACTGCGACCTGGGCCAAGATAAAGCAAAGCAGTGCGACAAACAACAGAGTTACACATGGGATAAACAAACATACAGTCAGTAACACAATAGAAAAATCTATATACAGTGTGTACAAATAAAGTAAGGAGGTAAGGCAATAAATAGGCCAATAATGGCGAAGTAATTACAATTTAGCATTTAACACTGGAGTGATAGATGTGCAGATGAGGATGTGCAAGTAGAAATGCTGGTGTGCAAAAGAGCAGAAAAACCAAACAAATATGGGATGAGGTAGGTAGTTGGTTGGATGGGCTATTTACAGATGGGCTGTGTACAGCTGCAGCGATCGGTAAGCTGCTCTGACAGCTGACATTTAAAGTTAGTGAGAGAGATATAAGTCTCCAACTTCAATGATTTTTGCAATTCGTTCCAGTCATTGGCAGCAGAGACCTGGAAGGAAAGGCGGCCAAAGGAAGTGTTGGCTTTGGGGATGACCAGTGAAATATACCTGCTGGAGTGCGTGCTACAGGTGGGTGCTGCTATGGTGACCAGTGAGCTGAGATAAGGCGGAGCTTTTCCTAGCAGAGACTTCTACATGAGTGAAGGATGCTTTGTTTTCCGAAATAGGAAGCGGATTCTAGATTTAATTTTGGATTGGAGATGCTTAATATGAGTCTGGAAGGAGAGTTTACAGTCTAGCCAGACACCTAGGTATTTATAGTTGTCCACATATTCTAATTCAGAACCGTCCAGGGTAGTGATGCCTGTCGGGCAGGCGGGTGCAGGCATCGATCGGTTGAAGGGCATGCATTTCGTTTTACTAGCATTTAAGAGCAGTTGGAGGCCACGGAAGGAGTGTTGTATGGCATTGAAGCTCGTCTGGAGGTTTGTTAAACTTTTGCGACGAGCAAACCCGTATCCGGGAGCGTAATCATAGCCTCAAATACATTAGCATAACGCAACGGACATAAATACCCCTATACATTTTTCCTATTCATGAAAATCGCAAATGAAGTGAAATAAATATATTCAAACACAAGCTTAGCCTTTTGTTAACAACATTGTCATCTCAGATTTTCAAAATATGCGTTACAGCCAACGCTAGACAAGCATTTGTGTAAGTTTATCATGGCATAATGCTATGCTAGGCTCTGCTGGCAGCAGGCAACATTTTCACGAAAATAAGAAAAGCAACCAAATTAAATCATTTACCTTTGAAGAACTTCAGATGCTTTCACTCAGGAGACTCCCAGTTAGATAGCAAATGTTCCTTTTTTCCAAAAATATTATTTTTGTAGGCGAAATAGCTCCCGTTTGTTCATCATGCTTGGCTGAGAAATCGACCCTAAAATGGTACAACTATAACGGCAAACTTTTTTTAAAAGTTGCTCCATAATATCGACAGAAGCACGGCAAACGTTGTTTAGGATCCATCCTTAAGGTGTTTTTAACAAATATATTCGATAATATATCCGTCGAGGCAGTTGGTTTCTCATAAGAAGCGATTGGAAAAATGTCTACCTCAGTATTTTATGCAAGGTTTTCTGCGGGAGACACCATGTGACCACATGCCATATATGGTCCCTTACAGCCATTCTTCAAGGGAAATGCCTAAAAAGACATCACAATGCTGTAGACACCTTGGGGAAAACGTAAGCTCATTCGTAGCTCATTCACAGCCATATAAGGAGTCATTGGCATGAGGCGGTTTAAAAAAATGCGGCACTTCCTGGTTGGATTTTTATCTGGGTTTCGCCTGTAACATCAGTTCTGTGGCACTCACAGACAATATCTTTACAGTTTTGGAAACGTCAGAGTGTCTTCTTTCCAAAGCTGTCAATTATATGCATAGTCGAGCATCTTTTCGTGACAAAATATCTTGTTTAAAACGGGAACGTTTTTCATCCAAAAATTAAAATAGCGCCCCCTAAATCCAACTGGTTAACACAGTGTCCAAAGAAGGGCCAGATGTATACAGAATGGTGTCGTCTGCGTAGAGGTAGATCAAAGAATCACTCGCAGCAGAGAAAAATAGTCGGCCCAAGAATTGAACCCTGTGGCACCCCCATAGAGACTGCCAGAAGTCCGGACAACAGGCCCTCAGATTTGACACACTGAACTCTATCTGAGAAGTAGTTAGTGAACCAGGCGAGGCAGTCATTAGAGAAACCAAGGCTGTTGAGTCTGCCGATAAGAATACAGTGATTGACAGAGTCGAAAGCCTTGGCCAGGTCGATGAAGACGGCTGCACAGTACTGTATTTTATCGATGGTAGTTATGATATCATTTAGGACCTTGAGCGTGGCTGAGGTGCACCCGAGACCAGCTCGGAAACTGGATTGTATAGCGGAGAAAGTAAATGTTATATTAATAAAAACATTTCTTACATAACTTATAGCAGCAATTTTTTTTACGCGGGACAGTATTAGTTTACGCTGGCTGAACTCGTTCTGTGGTTTATTGTGCAAAAACTACAACTTCAGGGCAGTAGCAGCGAGCCAGGCCCTCTTCTCTCACTCCCTTTGAAGATCAGATGTTATTATAGGTTAGTAACGGGTATTTCTCTGGATATATAGAATAATCTCCAGGCAACGCTCTGTCATGCACCGCAGGTACCCTGGCCTGTTGTTAAGGATTAATATCAGGGAACACAAACTTACTACGGAAGCCCTGCAGGTTCATCTGCAACTAACATGAAACATGTGTCCAAATCGCTTTCCAGGTAATGGAAATCATGAAGCTGTTTTCTGCTATAATCCCACTTGGTCTAACTTTTGTGTTATTTGTTTGTGTCTCTGAAAGACATTGGTATGATTTGTGTAACTTTAACAAAAATATGCTGCATGGAAGAGGCAGAGTGTGAAATTCCGAAAGACAAGCTTGGCTAGCATCTAGGGCTGACCCCAATTTGTTGACTGGTCGATAGGCTGTTGGTCGACCAAGATTTTTTAAAACAAATATATAACTAAACATCATGGCACACGAGACACGTCTTATTCATGCCTGTCTGAGTGGACAAATTCATTAACATCACCAGTGGTACATTTACTGTTAATTCCCATCATTTCTAATCTACAATGTTTGTTTTGTTATGGTGATTTCTGTTAATGCATTCAATATACAGTGCATTCGGAAAGTATTTAGACCCCTTGACCTTTTACACATTTTATTACGTTACAGCCTTATTCTAAAATATATGAAATCGTTTTTTTTGCCTCATTAATCTACACACAATACCCCATAATGACAAATTAAAACAGGTTTTTAGATATTTTTTTTTAGAAATATCACAATACATAACTATTCAGATAATTTACTCAGTACTTTGTTGAAGCACCTTTGGCAGCGATAACAGCCTTGTGTCTTCTTGGTTATGACTCTACAAGCTTGGCACACCTGTATTCTTCTCTGCTGGTAATCTCAAGCTCTGTCAGGTTGGATGGGGAGCGTCACTGCACAGATATTTTCAGGTCTCTCCAGAAGTCTCTCCAGAGATGTTTGATCAGGTTCAAGTCCGGCCACTCAAGGACATTCAGAGACTTGTCCCGAAGCCACTCCTGCCTTGTCTTGGCTGTGTGCTTAGGGTCGGTGTCCTGTTGGAAGGTGAACCTTCGCTCCAGTCTTAGGTCCTGAGCACCCTGGAGCAGGTTTTCATCAAGGATATCTCTGTCCTTTGCTCCCTTCATCTTTCCCTCGATCCTGACTAGTCTCCCAGTCCATGCCACTGAAAAAACATCCCCACAGCATGATGCTGCCACCACCATGCTTCTCCAGATGTGACTGTTGGCGTTCAGGCCAAATAGTTCAATCTTGGTTTCATCAGACCAGATAATGTTGTTTCTCATGGTCTGAGAGTCCTTTAGGTGCCCTTTGTCAAACTCCAAGTGTGCTGTTATGTGCCTTTTACTGAGTGGCTTCCGTCTGGCCACTCTACCGTCAAGGCCTGATTGGTGGAGTGCTGCAGAGATGGTTGTCCTTCTGGAACATTCTCCCATCTCCACAGAGGTACTCCAGAGCTCTGCCAGAGTGACCATCAGGTTCTTGTTCACCACCCTGACCAAGGCCCTTCTCCCACAATTGCTCATTTTGGTCAGGCGGACAGCTCTAGAAAGAGTCTTGATGGTTCCAATCTTCTTCCATTTAAGAATGATGGAGGCCACTGTGTTCTTGGAGACCTTCAATTCTGTTTTTGGTACCCTTCCCCAGATCTGTGTCTTGACACAATCCAGTCTTGGAGTTCTAGGGACAATTCCTTCGAGTTCATGGCTTGGTTTTTGCTCTGACATGCACTGTCAAATGTGGGACCTTTATATAGACATGTGTGGACCTTTCCAAATCATGTCCAATCAACTGAATTTACCACAGGTGGACTCCAGGTTGTAGAAACATCTCATGAATGATCAATGCAAACAGGATGCACCTGAACTCAATTTTGAGTCTTATAGCAAAGGGTCTGAATACTTATGGAAATAAGGACTTTCTGTTTATTGTAACATTTCTAAAAATCTGTTTTCATTATGGGGTATTGTGTGTCGATTGATGAGCAGAATGTTTTATTTATTCCATTTTAGAGTAAGGCTGTAACATAACAAAATATTGAAAAAGTCAAGGGGTCTGAATACTTTCCGAATGCACTGTATTATTTTTACAGTCTTACCTTTGTTGGTGTAGGAGTTGACACGTTGTTTGCAGAGGGCACTACCTTTATTTCATTCCATTTACTATGTCAATTTATACATTGTCTTTTGTTTGGAGAGCTCCTGTCAATCTTGAATAAGGGCATGCACCTGATTACGCATATTGAAGTAGGACTCATCTACCTGGCTTGCGAGCAAATGTAGGCCTAAAAGTGTGCCCATTTGAGGATCTAATACTACTTCTGATTGTCTTAACTAACAATCACTGTGGAGATTCTCAAAGTAAGTAAACAAAAAATCTAATGTTCTGATCTGGTGGAAACTTCAGAAAATAGGCCTACCTAATTTACTTCTTATCCATTATATTTTATACAATGTTGCAAGTTTGCTAGCACTGCTTCGGGCAGGACCAAGTTAATACAAAGTAATACAATTTTTAAAGTTCCTTGCAGACAGTCCATACGTAGCCAATGTGATTTATAGGATATTTATTTTAATCAGGATATTTTCTACCTGCGGGATGCAATGTTTTTATTTGTTAGCTTTATGTTGGCTATTTTACATATTGGCAATGCAATAGAAGTTACTTTTAGATTGATATAATTTCATTTAGAATTTAGAATTACCACATGACATTTGATTTTGAGATATGAACACTATTTGAAATTAAATTAAACTGTTCCACAAAAATGTGCATGTAAAAATCATAACTGGCACGCAGATCAGTAGAAATGTTCGGATAACTTGGCTTTCCAAATGGAAAAGGTTGCAGACAGCTGGTGTAGCCTATTACCAGCAACATCAGGAGGTTAACTGGGCAGCGGAAGGAAAAGGGTCAGGAAAAGTTCTTTTTTTTTCTGGTTAGGCCGTATTGATCTCTGGCTCCCTCTTTAGTAATTTGTGTGTCTTCATTTTTCATTGCACTGCTTAAAGCATCAGACAAGCTCATTAGCCTACATATAGTTGATTTTATGCAAACATAGGGTGTGTCTATATATGGAAAAATACAGGTTTGAACATTTCTACCAATCGATTGTTCGAAACAGACAACTCTCGGTCGACCAAGATTTTTTATTTTAGTCTGGGACAGCCCTACTAGCATCTCTCCTTACAACTTTGACAAAAGTTGATATCCAGATGCTTTACAGGTCAGAGTTCAAGCTCTGTCTGTGTGAGTCAGTAGGTACAGGGCTGTGTGTGTCCATCCCTCTGTCTGTCTGTCTTTCTGTCTGTCTGCAAGACTGGACTGTGAGGACTTAGGGCATCAGGATGAGATCAATGTGTATAATTAGAGACAGCTGATTATCCCTCTAACTTGTTTGTGCATCTGACTCCAACAGTAGTACCATTTACGGAGGAAATAACTAGAAACTGTCCCAGGAACAGTGAGCATGACCTGCCCCATGATGGATTCCCCCTCACTCCTCCAGACTTATTCATGATGCTGGGAGGAGCTGACTGAGCTGCTTGTTGTCCATACCCCCTATTTGGATCCCCACTTCCTGTCCTGTCCTCTCCCCCTCTGAAATGGTCGGCTTTTTATTGGGTTTATGGGGTTTTGGCGCAGACCAATGTACGGGTCGAGTTTCAGCGGTGCCAGAGAGAGCTAGCCAAGGCACACAAACAACAGTTCCCCCTCTCTACTTTTTTGTGAATGCCTTTAGACATGGATATGGTGCGGAAAACCGCAGCCTTGCTGATTCTGCAGTTTGCCGCTACAGTCGCTCTCCTGGCCCATCCTATAGTGTTTTTCTACTTCAGGGAGCCACTTTTGTCTGTTTGCGGTTTCTTTTCCTTCGTCATTCTTAATCTCCCCTCTGTAGCCATGTTCAGCAGCTCACCCTACAGCACTCTGTCAGGACTTTCTTCCTCCTTCTGACAAACTGTCTCTGCCTGGTCCTGGCTAATGGCAGAGATTGAGATGTTCCTTGCTGGTGGTGATCACTTCACTGCTCAGTATGTGGACAAGCTGATGATGTATTTGGAATGAGTTCCATGTTAAATCAGCACCTGTTTAGTGAGTGTGAGGCCAACAGCATCAGGCTGTCTGGTCCCTGTCTGACGCTTGTGGCAGAGGTCAGCATGTGGCTGGGTCTAAGGCCCTATTCCCACTAGGAAGTCTGACCAGGAAGTCTGAGGAGTGGAGTGGCAAAAGAGATTTCTACTTTTCAATTCACAATAAATCCTTACCTTTCATTGTGGCTGGCAATGCGACATTCTTGGTCCGGAGCTCATTTTGACCGTAAATATCCCAGTAGCCACGAGCCAGTAAGCACAAACTATTTAACAATCCAAGCAACTTTTCTTCTATCTTCTAACTTTTCTTCAATATTGAATAATGCAACCAAACCACATTACACTCTTGAATAATGCAACAATCCACAAGCATGTGCAGACAATTAAAGTGTTAATTTTCTCATCCCTACACTTAAATTAGCTGACAATAGGCTATACTGCTCACTCCCGCTGGCTAGCTAGCTAACTAACAGCATGCTTCATGATCAAGTAATGTTGGCATATCAATTATGAACATTTACCTTTCCCATACGAATATAAAAGTACAGTAGTGTTATCATGCAGTGTAATTCATATTATAATATTGGCTACACAGCTAGGTAACATTAGCTAGCAAGGTAACATTAGCTAAGCAAAATAATTTATGGGGACTGGGGATGAGGCTGGGGCTTTTACTCACTTTGAGGGTTCATGGGGGTTAAGCTGGGACTGGAACAGGGGCTTTGATGAGGGAAGGGGTAGAATGGGGCTGGTGCTCGAGCTGCAGCAGTGGCTTATAGTGGGGGTTGGCAGGCAGGGCTATGGTCTGTGCAGTTGCGCTGGTGGTTTTAAAGGGAATTATAACTGGGAGTTTGACATCACAATGAAGGATTAGAGAGACACTGTGAGTGACCGGCACCTACAGGACTGCAATTCAGTTTAAAGTCATATATATTTTGTCAGTGGGCATGGGTACAGTGTGTGACTTGGGACTCAATAATCAGATTGCCTCTTTAAACTCCCCCCTGCAGAACGTGACTTGAGGCTGATTGCTAAACAATAGTGGGGTGGGGGGTGGGGTAGATTATCATCTGAAGTAGACAGAAGGTGGACAAGATAATGAGGAGGAAGGTTTTTCCATTTACTCAGCTCCCATTGAATGGTTGCTTCACAGATAAAAAGTATGCCCTAATGGATTGACAAGAGAGAACATTCTCCTCAATGATACAATAAAGAGGCTAGTTGCGACTAGTTCAGTCAGTGTTGCTGCGGACTGAGTAAGGCCTAGTGTGTGTGTGGTGCATAGATGTTTTCATGCTTAGGTTGAGCTGGTTAAAGCCCACACCCTGTTGCACATGGGTATCACACTCAGCAGCACACTGAGATTCCAAAGCATGGAAAGGGCACATGCACATAGTCTCAGGCCTGCTCTGTTCTCTCAAAACATATACCTGAAGTGAGGTCTGTGTCACAGTCACTCTGTGTTGTGCAGAAGGCAGGCAGCTTCATGCGCGTTTGTTTGTGTGTGTGATTTTATGCATTGATCAAATACGATATAACAACTGGTGCAAGTTCAAAGTGAGTTCATAGTACATGATGAAGTAATGCTAAAGAGGAAATAAGTATTGAGTTGAAAAACTAATGCTACTGTCTCTTTAAAAGTTACCATTGCTCACTGCAGTGCAACATTGTCTGTGTTGTATTTATTGGGCCATAACAGTTTCCCTGCCTGTCTGCCTGTGCATATCTATGGGGCTCTACTTGCCATGCAAAGTGATATGTTTGGGATGAATGGCAGGGCTTGTGCCATCCAGGCCTGTTAGGCTTCTCTGTTCACTTTTCAATGGAGACACTTCCTGTTGCTGCTTTGAACAGAGCCTGGTCACACAGATCAGCTGACCCGGGATCAGAGTTTGCATTTAATTTGTGACGGACCGGCTCAATTCGGTCTTATGTAGCAAAATTTGAAATAGTGTTTTTTACATTGGATAAAAGCAGAGACTCAGAGCTAGAAAATGGTACATCATACACGACAGTTGAGGAAAAATAGGAAAGTAATTCTGCTTTGAAAGTTGATAAACTTGTAACCTCACTTTTGAGAAAATTGTCCTTTGATACACTTACCGGAGAGCTCTTCTTTGTCTACACCCATTCAGAATCGTTCACACCCTCTTAAGCCTTAGCCCCAAACCATCTCTTTAAGGATTCACATGAGGCCATGTACTAAACAACCAAAGATTTCAAGACTAAAGGCTGGTTTTTACTACGGGTGTGTTCGTAAATTCAATCTGGAGTGCCAGAGTGTGCTCAGAGTTCGCTTTGGGCATTCATAATCTCAGAGTGTTGTCAGATTGTCCGTTCGTAAATTCAGAGCGTTTCGCTCTCGGAGCGTTCAGAGCACACACCGGACGCTCTGTCCAAGGAGTAGGGTTGATCCGAGCGCTCTGACCTAACAACACCCAAGCTAACTGGCTAATGTTGGCTAACTTACTAGCTGCTTCCTGACATAAATGAGGGAACAGCTCATTTTACTCACCCCAGCAGAGTCGGTTAGGCTGTTATGTTATTCAGAGCGTTGGTGACTGTAACTGTGCTGCTGGCAACAATTTAATTACGCTTTTTTTGCCAACGTTTACTGACACCAGCCATATTCAACCGGTGTTGAGCATTCGTAAATTCGTCAGTTTTTCTGCGCTCTGGCACACTCAGACGAGAGAGCTCTGAAATCAGAGCGAATTTACCAACTACGTCTATCAACAGTTGTCGCAGTGACATCATTTTATTAAAATGGTTACTTGCATCGTGGAGTCTTTTGCTTAGACATGTAGCTAAACAATGAGCCATAATACCAACTCATAACGTTACTACCCTGCATGAATCTTCTGGTAGCTAGCTAGCTAAAATTAGGCTATAATTAGCAATGCAAATATTATATTACTACACAGATCATATACGTAACGTTAGCTAGCGAGCCAGCCAGCTAATGTTAGCTAGCTAGCTAACAGTACGCTTTAACTTGAAATGAAAATGACTTTCTGACAAAATTAGAAACGTTGTAATATCGGGAAATATAGTTAGCTAGACTCTTACCCGTATACATGTATGGACACTTCTCCCTCTGTCACAGAAGCCATTGTTGCCTTAGTTTGAAGATGTAATTGGGAGACCGTATTTTATACAACAGCCTTTTGTGTGTTTTCTTTTCGACTTCATCTGCATATTTTCAATCAATTGCCAGAATTTTTCCCATCTCCTGATTTCAAAACTCGGTCCTCCAGGAAGTAGAGAGCAACACTTTTGCATTTCTGCTATGTGATATCTTCCAAAAAGCAGAGTTAGAAATTATTACCTACACATCCTGACCAGCACATTTTACAGACAGACGCATGCTACATGGCAGGCCAATCTGAACTAATCTCTCGGCATGTCCAGCCCACTCATTATCTCAGCCAATAATGGCTAGCAGCAAGGTTCCTCACTTTTTCTGTGGCTAAACCAACTAGGCTCATAATATTTACAATTTTATTCGTATTTACAGATGGCATACACGTTTGTTATTAAGGCATATGAAAGTTCACATGTTCCAGAAGGCATTTCTGCCGAAAAACGCATTTGGATAAAATAAAATAAAGTTTACGTTGAAATGGCTATCCTGTGAAGTAGTGACGCACGACATACGCCTAGTTTCCTGAAACGAGTCAAATGTTATGAAGAGTGATCAGATGAATTGAAATTCATTGCAAAGTCCCTCATTTCAGCCCTGCCACAAAAGGACCAGCTGACATCATGTCAGTGATTCTCTCATTAACAGAGGTGTGAGTGTTGACAAGGACAATGCTGGAGATCACTCTGTCATGCTGATTGAGTTCGAATAACAGACTGGAAGCTTCAAAAGGAGGGTGGTGCTTGGAATCATTGTTCTTCCTCTGTCAATCATGGTTACCTGCAAGGAAACACGTGCCGTCATCATTGCTTTGCACAAAAAGGGCTTCACAGGCAAGGATTGCACCTAAAGTAAGATTGCACCTAAATCAACCATTTATTGGATCATCAAGAACGTCAAGGAGAGCGGTTCAATTGTTGTGAAGAAGACTCCAGGGCACCCAAGAAAGTCCAGCAAACGCCAGGACCATCTCCTAAAGTTGATTCAGCTGCGGGATCGGGGCACCACCAGTACAGAGCTTGCTCAGGAATGGCAGCAGGCAGGTGTGAGTGCATCTGCACGCACAGTGAGGGGAAGACTTTTGGAGGATGGCCTGGTGTCAAGAAGGGCAGCAAAGAAGCCACGTCTCTTCAGGAAAAACATCAGGGACAGACTGATATGCTGCAAAAGGTACAGGGATTGGACTGCTGAAGACTGGGTTAAAGTCATTTTCTCTGATGAATCCCCTTTCCGATTGTTTGGGGCATCTGGAAAAAAAAAAGCTTGTCCTGGGAAGACAAGGTGAGTGCAACAATAAAGCATCATGAGACCATTCATGTGTGGGGTTACTTTTCAGGCAAGGGAGTGGGCTCACTCACAATTTTGCCTACGAACACAGCCATGAATAAAGAATGGTACCAACACATCCTCTGAGAGCAACTTCTCCCAACCATCCAGGAACAGTTTGGTGACAAGCAATGCCTTTTCCAGCATGATGGAGCACCTTGCCATAGGGCAAAAGTGATAACTGTAACGGCGTTCTTCGTTTGTCGAAAGAGAGGACCGAAATGCAGCGTGGTGGTTACTCATGTTTCTTTAATGAAGAAAAACGGAACGATACATGAAATAACTATAGAAGACAAAACAACAAACGGACCGTGAAACCTATTACAGCCTATCTTTACATTTTTTTTTTTAAATAAAAATAATTTATTATCTTCAATACCATTCATTCTTTACAACTCATAATTTACATACATACACAAATAATGGTATTTTAAATAAACTAATTAAACTAAAACATAAACCACAAACAAAACCTCAGGGGAGCATCTTCCCTCCCCGTTACCCTACAAAATACCTCTCCCTATCTCCCCGTCCCTAATCTATCCTCTTACAAATCTAAATGACACCCAGCCCTAAACCCCCCTTCCACCTCTCCCGAGCAGCATGCTGCCCCCACTTCCTCTCCTCCCTCTTCATCCTCCCCCTCAAATCTCCTTCCACCCTCCTCACTATCCCTTCCACCCCCCAATCTTTCCCTGTCTTCACCATGTTCTGCCTTGCTTCCCACAGCCCCCGTTTAAAGAGACTCATGAGAAGCCAGAGCAGAAACCTGTCCCTATCCGTCATTCTCGCTCTCCCTACACCCCTCTCTAACCTGGCCCACGTCAATACAAAATCCCCCTTTACCAAACCTAACAACACCCGTGCCCTAGCCCATACTACTCCGGCAAAAGCACAGTCCCAAAAGACATGGCGCACAGTCTCCTCCCTGCCACAAGAGGATCTTAGACAGGTGGGGGATTGCACCAAATTATACCGGTACAAGATGGAACGTACCGGCAAACACTTATGAAGGCTCAACCACCCAGGTCCTTGAGCCTGTTATCCAGACCCCGCGCCTGCACTCCCTCCCAGACCACTTCCGAGATGCCCACTACAGGCGCCGGACTCCCTGCCTTTCTGACCTCCTCGTACAGGTGCCTGTGATCTAAACCTACTCGGGCAACTTCAACCTCAGGGTGCGCACGCAGCCACTTGGCCGCATGACCAAAGTGCCACGGCAGCTGTTCCGCCCGAGGACCCGTGTTAGACCACACCATTATGCTTCTCGCCTGATACGAGAAAAACACCCGCAGGAGGTAACCGGACGGGTGTATCACTGGCTGAGCAAGCTCCGTTAACAAGAAGGAAACAAAAATTGAGTCCAGCTTGAGGGGGAAATGTGGTACCCCCTACCTCCCTCCCCCGATGGGACAGATCATGCGTGCCCTGGCGACCCACTCGCACCTGCCACTCCACATAAACTGAAACACAAGCCTCACTAGAGGCCTCCTCAGACAAGCCGGCAATGGGTAGATGTATGCCAAATACAAAAGAGACGGCAACACATCCACCTTTAGGACCAGGACTTTGCCCATAAAAGACAAATACCTAGCTTTCCACATTGCTAGCTTCCTCTGTACCACTGCGATACGCATGTTCCAGTTTAGCGTCGCTGAGCCGGAGGTCTCAAAATGGACCCCGAGAATCCTCAGGGCCCCTCACAGAGAGATAACCCCCAGGCACATCCGTTCTACCGCGCCATCTTCCGAAAAACTTGACTGAAGACTTTGCATGGTTCAGAACTGCTCCCGACGCTCGGGTGAAATCCCCAAAGATGGCAAGGGACCTTGTCAGGCACGAGTCCTTGCACAACAGCAAGGAAGTGTCGTCGGCGTACTGCGTCATCTTAACACGCAGCCCACCACTTCCAGGGATCAGCAAACCTTCCACCCCTGTGTCTGCCCTAATGGCAGCCCCCAGAGGCTCCATGTACAGAACGAAGAGGAGAGCCGAGAGTGGGCACCCCTGCCTGACCCCAGACGAGAGGTCAAAAACATCACCCAAGTGACTATTTACACTAACTCGGCACCCCGCTCCGACATATAATGTACGAATCCATCCTATAAACTTCTCCCCAAATCCTAATCGACCTAACACTGAATAAAAATGATCTATTCACGCGATCAAAGGCTTTCGCCTGATCTAGCGCTGCTACCATTAAAGGCAGACCTCTATCTTCAACCCAAGCGATGGAGTCCCTGATTAACTGTAGGTTCCATCTAATAGAGCGGCCCTCTACCCCGCACGTCTGATCCTCATGAACGACGTAGGGAAGGGCTGTGCGCAACCGGTCTGCTAAAACCTTTGCAAGTAGCTTGTAATCTACACACAGCATGGTCAACGGCTGCCAGTTGCCAAGGTCTGTTACTTCCCCCTTCTTATATAAAAGTGACAGCACACCAACAGCCATTGATCCCCCCGGGACCCCCGTCTCAAGGATGGCCTTCAAGACTTCGAGGACCACTGGTCCAAGTATACCCCAAAACTTGAGATAAAACTCAGCCGGCAGCCCATCTATCCCAGGCACCTTCCCTTTTCCCATCCTCCTAAGAGCGCTCTCAACCTCTTCTAGTGAGATCTGGGCCTCCATCACTTCTCTAATGTCCTCCGGCAACCGCCTGGACAAGTGTTCTAAAAACACATTTCCCTGCTCTACATCTATTTCCCTTTCCTTAAATAAACCTTGGAAATGATCAGTTGTCACCCTGACCATATCCTCTGGTTCTCTAACTATACTACCATTTTCTTCCCTAACACCATGCATTACCTTCCTACTCTGTCTTGCCCTAACCAACTTAAAGAACATAGCAGAACAAGTCTCATTATGTTCCAGAAAGCCACTATGCGCTCGCTCAAGGAAATCTCGAGCCTTCCGCTCCTGCAACTCCCTGAGCTGCGCCTTTAGGGTTGCGGATCTCTCCCAGTCAAACGACCCGCCGAGGTTGCCTGCCTCGTATTCGAGTTCAATTAACCTCTGGATACGATCCACCTCCCTCCTCTCCTCCCTTTTTTTCCTCTTGCAATACCCTATTATAAAAGCCCTAATCCTCACCTTAACTAATTCCCACCACTCTAACACCCCCTCGCACATGGACCGGAGGCCCTCAAGCCTCCAAAAGAAACCATAAAACCCGTCAACAAAAGCCTGCTCCTCCAGCACATCCCGATCTAGCTTCCAGTACCCTCTACCAAAGAGGCAGACTGGCGACCCCACCTGCAGGAGCACCCCGTCGTGATCCGAAAAGAAAACAGGCAACAGCCGCCCAGACAACTTACCCAAAGACCTGGGTACAAAAATATAGTCGAGCCTCCGCTCAACCCCCTGGAGTTACGCCATGTAGGACCGTCCATTTTCGGAGTAGTGTGCAGACCACCATCTACCAGACCATGGCAAGCCATTAGCCTGGCAATGGCGCCCGCACTGCTATCCCCCCCTCTTCCTAAATCTGTATTAAAATCCCCCCCTATCACTAATTTCCTATTTGTGACACACAGGGGCGTCAGACAGTCCACCATCTCCCTCCTGTCTGCCACCACCTGTGGCCCATACACCACCACTAATCTAAATTTACAATCCCTTATCGTGACATCCACCCCTATAACCCTCCCCTGCATTACCACAAAAGAATCCTCCACTTTTACCTCCCTGTGCCCACACAAAATCCCTACCCCCGATGAGTGCACCCCCCAACACCCCAAACCGACTCCCCCTTGCCCCACTCCCTCTTAAACCTAATAACATCCCCTCCATCCCTCAGGTGAACCTCCTGTAAAAACAAAAATCAAACCCCACACCCTCCAAATAACTAAAAACCGCCCTCCTCTTAACAAAATCCCTTAAACCCCTTACATTTAAACTAACAAAAGTAAAATTAGACTCCATGAAAAATAAATACATGTAATACACTCAAATTCTAAACCCAGACAGAAAAAACATAAAACAGGAGACTCACCCGATGCTCCCCTGCTCCATATCTACCGGTGAGAACACCATCCGTAATCCCGACATCCCCCTCTTCCTCCATCACACCATCCCAGGATGCAGGAATAGTGTTTGGCTCCGGGGTGCCCTGCACCCTGGGTCTACCCCCACAATCCTCCCCCTCCCCAGTGTTGCAGCTGGTTTGGAAAAAAATTGGGGAGGCTGAGTCCCCAAACAAAAAACTCCCCACCTCCTCTTGTACCCAGTCCTGAGTCTTGTTATGTGTGTCCCCACCCAACAGAAGTTGAGGGCCTGGGGAAACCAGCAGAGGTTTCTCCCGCCCCCATCACTCTCTTGGCCATCCCTTCCCCCTCACTGTCGGCCAATCACCCCCTCCTCTTCATACTCTTCTTTGGTGATGGCGGCAGTGAAGAGATACCACCCTCCCCCCCCGCCAGCTCCTCCACCATACCCCTCATCTCTTCCACCATGGCACTTTCCCTCCAGTCCACTTTCTCTTCCACCGTCTCCTTCTCCACCACTCCTCCCTCGCTTTCTTCTCTCTGCAAATATTGACTCTTTGCATAAATTTCATATAATTGTCAATAGAAGCCTTTGACACTTATGAAATGATTGTAATTATACTTCAGTATTCCATAGTAACATCTGACAAAAATATCTAAAGACACTGAAGCAGCAAACTTTGTGAAAATGTATATTTGTGTCATTCTCAAAACTTTTGGCCACGACTGTACATCGACTGTTCAGCTGATCAGAGTTGAGGTCCACCACATCTTCACAGACATTTTTTCAACCTGTAGTCCATGAAAACAGCATAGAAAATGCTAAAATATTTAGACCTTAATCATTAACAACAAAATCCCAAACCTCAGGAATGGTCTCTCTCTGTCTGCAGTGTTCTATGCAGACAAAGAAAGCAGCTAGATTCCTTAGTTTAGGGAAAAGAGAAAAAGGAAGAACAGGGTAGCCATTATAGGCACAGGCAGCTACATTTCTGTAATGTGCCCTTGATGACGGTTATTAGGCCTGATTTGGTCTGTTAAATTCCTCGTCTGAACCCAAGGCTAGTGCTGCTGCAGCCACACCGCCTTCCATGGTCTGATTTAGGATTAATAAATGCCTCGTTTGGACCCAAGGCTAGTGCTGCTGCAGCCACACCGCCTTCCATGGTCTGACTTAGGCTGTTAAATGCCTCGTCTGAACCCAAGGCTATTGCTGCTGCAGCCACACCGCCTTCCATGGTCTGATTTAGGCTGTTAAATGCCTCGTCTGAACCCAAGGCTAGTGCTGCTGCAGCCACACCGCCTTCCATGGTCTGACTTAGGCTGTTAAATGCCTCGTCTGAACCCAAGGCTAGAGCTGCTGCAGCCACACCGCCTTCCATGGTCTGACTTAGGCTGTTAAATGCCTCGTCTGAACCCAAGGCTATTGCTGCTGCAGCCACACCGCCTTCCATGGTCTGATTTAGGCTGTTAAATGCCTCGTCTGAACCCAAGGCTAGTGCTGCTGCAGCCACACCGCCTTCCATGGTCTGACTTAGGCTGTTGGTCTGTTGTGTGGAGCTGACACAGAGAAGTGATAGTGTAAGACTATATAATTGCTGCTTACCTAATGCTGCCCTCTGCTTTGGGGTTTACTATATTTATTAACTCTGATGTTCTCCCTCTTCTCTCCACAGTGTCCAGTGTCATGAAACTAAATCCACAGCAAGCTCCGCTATATGTAAGTATGCCACTTTAATCCAAAATCGTATTTCTGTCTGTGGTGCATCTGGGAAATGGATTCAAACCATTAAAACCTATTATGGTTGCTGGAATACATGTTCTATAGATATTAAAGAGTTCTGTTTTTGTGACACGTAAATTAAATATTGACATTTTCATTAAAGGAACCTAAGAATAAAAGAGAGAAATGTATTCATAATATAGATGGTACATAGAATGTATGTGTAAATAACATTGGTTTGAGTGAGTGATAGAGTCTGTCTGTGCTCTGTGACAGTGAGGGCCAGTGGGCCGAGTTATATTGCTGCCCTGGGTAATTGCATGTTGGTGTTTTGCTTGGGTTAGAACATGTTTAATTAGATTTACACAGTGCATGTGGTGCCCACATTTCAGAAGGGTGGCTGGGCTCGAGACATAACACTGTTATTAGATTATGTGGGTTACTGTAACTTGTTATACTGTTTTAAAACATGCAGGTGGTACCTCTCGTTAAAGCTCGTTGTCCATGTTCAAATCAAATCAATGTTTACTTGTCACGTGCGCTGAATACAACAGGTGTTACGGTGTTTCACCTTACGGTGAAATGCTTACTTACATTACAGGCTCTAACCAATAGTGCAAAAAGGTATTAGGTGAACAATAGGTAAGTAAATAAATAAAAACAACAGTAAAAAGACAGTGAAAAGTAACAGTAGCGAGGCTATATACAGTTGTGGCCAAAAGTTTTGAGAATGACACAAATATTACTTTTCATATAGTCTCCTACCTCAGTTTGTATGATGGTAATTTGCATATACTCCAGAATGTTATGAAGAGTGATCAGATGAATTGTAACTGCAAAGTCCCTCTTTGCCATGCAAATGAAGCCATGCAAATGAAACCATCTCCAAGATGGCGTAGCAGTCAGACGTCTTTGTCCTGTCGTGTCCCTTGTATATATCGTTTTACATCTTTTTCGTCGCATATCCTTTAAAATATTTTGCTAAACCTCAACATCTAAATACTCTCCTACAACCCGCCTCACCCAATGTGGCGTGGATCTGCTTTTTTTTACCTAAAGTATTTATATTTACTTCGGATCTGAAATCCCTCAACTGAACCTAGCCAGCTAACTACCAGATATCAGTCAGCAAACCATTGCCAGCGGTCATCAGCTAACCTTCAGCTCGGAAAGCTCTCGTCAGTTCGAACAATGTGACTCTAACCAGAGCATAACGGACCTGTTATTTTTATCCCCGGA
Source organism: Oncorhynchus nerka (assembly GCF_034236695.1). Classification (NCBI taxonomy): domain Eukaryota; kingdom Metazoa; phylum Chordata; class Actinopteri; order Salmoniformes; family Salmonidae; genus Oncorhynchus; species Oncorhynchus nerka. The sequence continues at coordinate 25,655,990 of NC_088420.1, forward strand.
TTCCTACCGCTAACCGCAATCCCGGATGACTACTCCTGGCTAGCGTTTCCATCCCAGAGTAAGCACCAATTAGCTTGAAGCTAGCCCGGCCAGGGCTCCTGTGCTACCACCGAAGTATACTCCTGGGCTACAATATCCAGACCACTTCTACAGCTGGTACGGGGCATGGAACCCCGCAGATCCCCTAAAACTGGAATACCGACATAATCTGCCCGAGGATTCCATCAGGCCCCTCAGGCGCGACGCCCGCTGAAGGACCATTATGCTAACCAGCTAGGCCTGCTAGCTACCTAGAGCTACTTGGAACCCTACTAATTCCACGACTGGTCTATCGACGTCACCGCACAAAGAGGAAAAAACAGACTCACCCCCATCGCGACGTCCCCCAAAGGCTAACGTTCTAGCCCCTGCTATCTGCTTGCTTGCTAACCCGGTCTGCTAACTGCTAGCTTGCCTGCCCGGGCTGCTAACTGCTAGCCCTTGCTATGACCAGGTGGCGAATCGCATCTCTGCATGTCTGGCAGACATATCAGTGTGGATGACGGATCACCACCTCAAGCTGAACCTCGGCAAGACGGAGCTGCTCTTCCTCCCGGGGAAGGACTGCCCGTTCCATGATCTCGCCATCACGGTTGACAACTCCATTGTGTCCTCCTCCCAGAGTGCTAAGAACCTTGGCGTGATCCTGGACAACACCCTGTCGTTCTCAACTAACATCAAGGCGGTGGCCCGTTCTTGTAGGTTCATGCTCTACAACATCCGCAGAGTACGACCCTGCCTCACACAGGAAGCAGCGCAGGTCCTAATCCAGGCACTTGTCATCTCCCGTCTGGATTACTGCAACTCGCTGTTGGCTGGGCTCCCTGCCTGTGCCATTAAACCCCTACAACTCATCCAGAACGCCGCAAGCCCGTCTGGTGTTCAACCTTCCCAAGTTCTCTCACGTCACCCCGCTCCTCCGCTCTCTCCACTGGCTTCCAGTTGAAGCTCGCATCCGCTACAAGACCATGGTGCTTGCCTACGGAGCTGTGAGGGGAACGGCACCTCAGTACCTCCAGGCTCTGATCAGGCCCTACACCCAAACAAGAGCACTGCGTTCATCCACCTCTGGCCTGCTCGCCTCCCTACCACTGAGGAAGTACAGTTCCCGCGCAGCCCAGTCAAAACTGTTCGCTGCTCTGGCCCCCCAATGGTGGAACAAACTCCCTCACGACGCCAGGACAGCGGAGTCAATCACCACCTTCCGGAGACACCTGACATCCTCAATGTTGAGGATCAGTGTGGCAGATGTGTTGCTACCTACCCTCACCACCTGGGGGCGGCCCGTCAGGAAGTCCAGGATCCAGTTGCAGAGGGAGGTGTTTAGTCCCAGGATCCTTAGCTTAGTGATGAGCTATGAGGGTACTATGGTATTGAACGATGAGCTGTATAGTCAATGAATAGCATTCTCACATACAGTAGGTGTTCCTTTTGTCCAGGTGGGAAAGGGCAGTGTGGAGTGCAATAGGGATGATGGTGTTGATTTGAGCCATGACAAGACTTTCAAGCACTTCATGGCTATGGACATGAGTGCTACGGGTCTGTAGTCATTTAGGCAGGTTGTCTTCATGTTCTTGGGCACAGGGACTATGGTGGTCTGCTTGAGACATGTTGGTATTACAGACTCAATCAGGGACATGTTGAAAATGTCAGTGAAGACACCTGCCAGTAGGTCAACACATATCCAGAGCACACGTCCTGGTAATCCGTCTGGCCCCGCAGCCTTGTGAATGTTGACCAGTTTACAGGTCTTACTCACGTTGGCTATGGAGAGCGTGATCACACAGTCGTCCGGAACAGCTGATGCTCTCATGCATGCTTCGCTCTCATGCAAGTGTTGCTTGCCTCGAAGCGAGCATAGAAGTGATTTAGCTCGTCTGGTAGGCTCGTGTCACTGGGCAGCTCGCGGCTGTGCTTCCCTTTGTAGTCTGTAATAGTTTGCAAGCCCTGCCACATAAGACGAGCGTCGGAGCCGGTGTAGTATGATTTATTCTTATCCCTTTATTGATGCTTTGCCTGTTTTATGGTTCATCGCATAGCAGGATATCTTAAAAACTTCCAGGTTGGAGTCCCGCACCTTGAAAGTGGCAGCTCTACCCTTTAGCTCAGTGCGAATGTTGACTGTAATCCATGGCTTCTAGTTGGGGTATGTACGTACAGTCACTGTGGGGACGACGTCCTCGATGCACTTATTGATAAAGCCAGTGACTGATGTGGTGTACTCTTCAATGCCATCGGAAGAATCCCGGAACATGTTCCAGTCTGTGAAAGCAAAACAGTCCTGTAGTTTAGCATTTCCTTCATCTGACCACTTTTTTTTATAGACTGAGTCACTGGTGCTTCCTGCTTTAATTTTTGCTTGTAAGCAGGAATCAGGATGATAGAATTATGGTCATATTTGCTAAATGGAGGGCATGGGAGAGCTTTGTATGCATCTCTGTGTGTGGTGTACAGGTGATCTAGAATTTTTTTCCCTTCTGGTTGCACATTTAACATGTTGATAGAAATTAGGTAGAACTGATTTAAGTTTCCCTGAATTAAAGTCTCCGGCCACTAGGAGCACCACCTCTGGGTGTTTGCTTATTTCCTTATACAGCTGACTGAGTGTGGTCTTAGTTCCTGCATCTGTTTGTGGTGGTAAATAAACAGCCACCAAAAGTATAGCTGAAAACTCTCGAGGCAAGTAGTGTGGTCTGCAATTTATTCCAATATACTCTACTTCATGCGAGCAAAATCTAGAGACTTCCTTAGATTTCGTGCACCAGCTGTTGTTTACAAATATGCACACACCACCCCCCCTCGTCTTACCGGAGTGTGCTGTTCTATCTTGCCGGTGCAGCGTATATCCCGCTAGCTGAATCTCCATGTCGTCATTCAGCCACGATTCCGTGAAACATAGTATATTACAGTTTTTGATGTCTCGTTGGTAGGATATTTGTGATCGTACCTCGTCTAATGTATTGTCCAATGATTGCACATTGGTGAGTAATATTGACGGTAACAGCAACTTACCCACTTGCCGTCGGCGGATCCTAACGAGGCATCCTGATCTGTGTCCTCTGTGCCTGCGTCTTTTCCTTTTGCAAATAACTGGGATGTTGGCCTTGTCAGGTGTTTGGAGTATGTCCTGTGTGTCCTGCTTATTGAAGAAAAAAATCTTTGCCTAATCCGAGGTGAGTGATCGCTGTCCTGATATCCAGAAGCTCTTTTTTGCCGTAAGATACAGTTGCAGAAACATTACATACAAAATAAGTTACAAATAATGTGAGAAAAACACATAATAGCACAATTGGTTGGGCGCCCGTAAAACTGCTGCCATTTCTTCCTGCGCCATTTTATTTTTCCTTGTTCACCGTGCCTTTGTTAGGCTAGGCTGTCTGGTCTAACTTTACATGGACAGATGATGGCCATATGTGTCTGTGCTGTTGGTGAGGTTCTCACCGTATATTCTTGGTCATAACCAAGTCTGCTCTGTAAACATGGTTTCGTGTTGCTCATATCCCAGAACAGAATGTGGGGGTTAAATAACTTAAAGGTTTGCTTTGACTTTGCTAAGTGGCTTTTTTTCCCGTCTAAACGTGTTGATGCATCCAGGCAGGGAGTTAAAGGAATACTTCGGAATTTTGGCAATGAGGCCCTTTATCTACTTCCCAAAAGTCAGATGAACTCGTGGATACCATTGTTATGTCTCTGCGTGCGGTTTTAAGGAAGTTGCTAAATAGCGCTAGTGCAATTGCTAACCAGCGTTAGCACACTGAACGTCTATGGGTATCTGGATGCGAACTGATAGCCATATCATTGTGCTAACGCAAGTTAGCATTGGCTCGCAAATCTACCTCCAACTTCCTTCATACTGGACACAGAGACATTACAGCTAATCCGATTCTGGGGAAGTAGATTAAGGACCTCATTGCCAAAATCCCGAAGTATTTAAAATATGTAAAATAAGGGCTTCAAGTTGCCATTGGCTCCCTAAGCAGAGCACTCAGCGTAAGGAGGTAGAGAGGGGGAAGGAAGAGGTTGTTGCTGTGTGATGCGTGGCCCAGCGGTGTTTGATTTCAGGGAGCAGCCACATGAAGAAGGGGGATCAGCTGGGCTCAGTGCACACAGTTAGGCTTGGGATCTCCTCTCCTCCTGCCATGAGCATGCTCACTCCTCAAACAGGAAAACCAGGGCCTTCAGATATATAGTAGGAAACCTAGGGCCTTTAGACATATAGCAGGAGTCAGCTGTGTCCAAGCAGCACTCTAGATGTGGTTTAGGATTATATATACAGTTGAAGTCAGAAGTTTACATACACTCAGGCTGGAGTTATTAAAACTCGTTTTTCAACCACTTCACAAATTTCTTGTTAACAAACTATAGTTTTGGCAAGTCGGTTAGGACATCTACTTTGTGCAGGACACAAGTCATTTTTCCAACAATTGTTTACAGACAGATTATTTCACTTATAATTCACTGTATCACAATTCCAGTGAGTCATACGTTTACAAACACTAAGTTGACTATGCCTTTAAACAACTTGGAAAATTCCAGAAAATTATCTCATGGCTTTAGAAGCTTCTGATAGGATATTTGACATAATTTGATTCAATTGGAGATGTACCTGTGGATGTATTTCAAGGCCTACCTTCAAACGCAGTGCCTCTTTGCTTGACATCATGGGAAAATCAAAAGAAATCAGCCAAGACTTCAGAAAAAAATGGTAGACCTCCACAAGTCTGGTTCATCCTTGGGAGCAATTTCCAAATGCCTGAAGGTACCACGTTCATCCATACAAACAATAGTATGCAAGTATAAACACCATGGGACCACACAGCCATCATACCGCTCAGGAAGGAGATGCATTCTGTCTCCTAGAGATGAACGTACTTTGATGCAAAAAGTGCAAATCAATCCCAGAACAACAGCAAAGGACCTTGTGAAGATGCTGGAGGAAACAGGTACAAATTATCTATATCCACAGTAAAACGAGTCCTATATCGACATAACCTGAAAGACCACTCCGCAAGAAAGAAGCCACTGCTCCAAAACCACCATAAAAATGCCAGACTACACATGGGGACAAATATCGTACTTTTTGGAGAAATTTCCTCTGGTCTGATGAAACAAGAATAGAACTATTTGGCCATAATGACCATCGTTATGTTTGGAGGAAATAGGGGGAGGCTTGCAAGCCGAAGAACACCATCCCAACCGTGAAGCACGAGGGTGGTAACATCATGTTGTGGGGGTGCTTTGCTGCAGGGGGGACTGGTGCACTTCACAAAATAGATGGCTTCATAAGGGAGGAAAATTATGTGCATATATTGAAGCAACATCTCAAGACATCAGTCAGGCAAAATGGCTTAAGGACAACCAAGTCAAGGTATTGGAGTGGCCATCACGAAACCCTGACCTCAATACCATAGAACATTTGTGGATAGAACTGAAAAAGTGTGTTCGGACAATTAGGCCTACAAACCTAACTCGGTTACACCAGCTCTGTCAGGAGGAACTTATTATGCGAAGCTTGTGGAAGGCTACCTGAAATGTTTGACCCAACTTAAACATTTTAAAGGCAATGCTACCAAATACTAAGTAAGTGTATGTAAACTTCTGACCCACTGGGAATGTGATGAAAGAAATAAAAGCTGAAATAAATAATTCTCTACTATTATTCTGACATTTCACATTCTTAAAATAAAGTGGTGATCCTAATTGACCTAAGACAGGGAATTTGTACTAGGATTAAATGTCAGGAATCGTGAAAAACTGAGTTTAAATGTATTTGGCGGTGTATGTAAACTTCCGACTTCAATTAAATTATATATATAATCTCCTAGGGGAGAGTGTGTGTGTGTTTTGTACTATACTTACAGTGGGACAATGACCCCAAGCATACTTCCAAAGTTGTTTTCTCATTTTGTCTGTCATAGTTGAAGTGTACCTATGATGAAAATTACAGGCCTCTCTCATCTTTTTAAGTGGGAGAACATGCACAATTGGTGGCTGACTAAATACTTTTTTGCCCCACTGTATTTGTAGTAATAATTCAGCAACTCAAGAGTAGTTTTTATTATGAGTATGAATATGACTTTTTATTTATTCATTTTTGTATGGGTTTCCAAGTTGAATGACCTCATAACTAATATTTGTTGTAACAGTGAAACTTGTTTGCCAACAAATAAATGACTGATGTAAACTCAGCTAAAAAAATAAATGTCGCTTTTTCAGGACCCTGTCTTTCAAAGATAATTCGTAAAAATCCAAATAACTTCACAGATCTTCATTATAAAGGGTTTAAACACTGTTTCCCATGCATGTTCAATGAACCATGAACAATTAATGAACATGCACCTGTGTAACAGTCGTTAACACACCAACAGCTTACAGACGGTAGGCAATTAAGGTCACAGTTATGAAAACTTAGGACACTAAAGAGGCCTTTCTACTGACTCTGAAAATCCCCAAAAGAAAATGCCCAGGGTCCCTGCTCATCTGCGAGAACGTGCCTTTGGCACGTTGCAAGGACGCATGAGGAGATGCAGATGTGGCCAGGGCAATAAATTGCAATGTCCATACTGTGGGTCGTCTAAGACAGCCCTACAGGGAGACAGGACGGACAGCTGATCGTCCTCACAGTGGCAGACCACGTGTAACAACACCTGCACAGGATCAGTACATCTGAACATCACACCTGCGTTATAGGTACAGGATGGCAACAACAACTGCCCGAGTTACACCAGTAACGCACAATCCCTCCATCAGTGCTCAGACTGTCCGTAATACGCTGAGAGAGGCTGGACTGAGGGCTTGTAGGCTTGTTGTGAGGCAGGTCCTCACCAGACATCACTGGCAACAACGTTGCAAATGGGCACAAGCCCACCGTCACTGGACCAGGCAGGACTGGCAAAAGTGCTCTTCACTGACGCGGTTTTGTCTCACTAGGGGTGATGGTCGGATTCGTTTTTAGCGTTGACGGAATGAGCGTTACACCGCAGCCTGTACTCTGGAGCTGGATCGATTTGGAGGTGGAGGGTTCGTCATGGTCTGGGGCAGTGTGTCACAGCATCATCGGACTGAGCTTGCTCTCAATGCTGCGTGTTACAGGGAAGACATCCTCCTCCCTCATGTGGTACCCTTCCTGCAGGCTCATTGCAGGTGCCTTAGTGGAAGAGTGGGGTAACATCTCACAGCAAGAACTGGCAATTATGGTGCAGTTCATGAGGAGGAGAAGCACTGCAGTACTTAATGCAGCTGGCTACTACTTTTGATTTTCACCCCCTCCCCCTTTGTTCAGGGACACATTATTCCATTTCTGTTAGCCACATGTCTGTGGAACTTGTTCAGTTTATGTCTCAGTTGTTGAATCCCTACAAATATTTACCCCATCTTGTATCTTGCCTATGGGTACCATCACTCATTCATATATTTATGTACATTTCATTTTGTCTATAAGGTAGTAGTTTTGGAATTGTTAGCTATATTACTTGTTGGTTATTACTGCATTGTCGGAACTAACATCTGCATTAACATCCACCATGTGTATGTGACAAATACATTTGATTTGATTTGATTTTGACATGTTAAGTTTGCTGAAAATACACGCAGTTGACAGTGAGAGGACGTTTCGTTTTTTTGCTGAGTTTATATATACACACAGTACTGTCAAAAGTTTGGACACACCTACTCATTCAAGGGTTTTTCATTATTTTTACTATTTTATACATTGCAGAATAATAGTGAAGACATTAAAACTATGAAATAACACATGGAATCATATAATAACCAAAAAAGGTGTTTTGTAGAAAAACCCTAGAATGAGTAATTGTTTCCAAACTTTTGACAAGAACAGTACATAAACAAAACATATGGGGGGGGATTGGAAATGATACAAACAATTACATTGATAGAAGTCATAATCTATTTGCAATATTAAATCTGACCCCCCCCCCATGCCCTGGTGTATTGAGGCGGATCTGATGGCAAAGAGGTGATGCAACTCAATATTTGGAAGGTGTTCCTAGTGTTTTGTACTTTCAGTGTATGTGCTGGAATCCTCATTAACAGAGAGGAAAGCAAACAGAACCTGATCACTCTGAGGATCCGATCCCAGCCTTGCTCTCCACCACAGATATCCTGCTTTCAGACGCAAGATCAGCTATTACAACTCTGATCTAATATATTCATACATACGGTCCTTATTTGGCCACAGATTTGTGGCCAGCTGGATTACCTAATTTTGCGACACAGCATTTACTTTCAAAACTCTACTTGGCTGATGTACTGACATCAGAGCCACTGACAAAGTAAATATTCCGTAACTTAAGCAGTGTTCTCTGGATGCATGCAACCTATCACTGTTTGTGCCTGTTGTGGTGGGTAAGGCTAAAGTACAGGATTCTGTCAGGAGACGGGAGAAATAAAATGATCAGTGTGCGGTGGCAGAAAGCATGCAGAAAACAAGGGATTGGATTGATAAAACATTCTCTAAGAGTACCTCTCCGACACACTGAGCCAGGCGTTGAACTAGACTAACAGCTACAGAGCAACGTGACTGAGATGTGCTGCACTACTTGTGTATGTGGTCACTATTGGTTGCTTACTCCTGCCATGTGTCTGCTGTTTCCAGTCCATTACGTGACGTTTGTCAGCTTTTTATTCTAAATATTGAACAGAGAAGTGAACTCAAGTAACAACTCTGTTCTATAAGGAACACATACGTTAAGTGATGTGTGAAGAGTTGATACACTTTGAAACACATGACTGTTTTGCCTCTGGTGCCCCACCCATAGAGGAGGAAGGAAGTAACTAGGCTACATTTGGAGAAGTTCATTCCATTTCTCTGTTTCTCTCTTTCTTTCTTCATCTCTCCTTGGCTCATCACCTTCGACAATGAGACTGTAAGCTCAGAGTTAGCCCCCTGGTGTAGGGTGCTGGCTGTGGTGTAGTGTGAGTAGAGAGGTCAGGAATGTATCGGGGCCGGGGCACACCTCACCATGCCAGCCACTCGTGACAGTACTCATTCCCCTGGTGCAGGGTGCTGGCTGTGGTGTAGTGTGAGTAGAGAGGTCAGGAATGTATCGGGCCGGGGCACACCTCACCATGCCAGCCACTCGTGACAGTACTCATTCACATATGCTGTGTGGCTGTGCTGTGGCTGGCACATGTACGCATAGGGAGGACATTTCAACTAGGGATCCTCATCCTGCACATAGCACAAGCACTCAAAAAAGCTAATTATTTTTCCAATATTGTGTGTTTGAACTTGTTTCTGACAGTAGAGGTTTAGGCTCTGTGATTTTAAGCCTACAGGGACCAACTCTGGTCATGGCCTTGGAGCTAAATGAGTCAGAGTAGTGGAGCAGTGTGGATAATTCAATCACATGTCCTGCACTATTGATTTGATGTAATTGTTGCAGACTGGCTAAGAACAAATGTAGGAACAGAGTACAGAGTCTATGTCCTGACTCCAGTTCTTGTACAAAGCCTTGGAGAGTGTACTTTATGTCCTTGACGAGGGCCCTTGGAGTCATACAGCAGTCTCTGAATGAATAGGAGGACACAAGACACACACGTTAAGGCACACACACACTCTGGGCCCGAAAGCCACCCCGTCTTTGGTGTGAGGAGTGTCAAAGTCAGTCTGTCATTAGAAGTGCATCAGTAGGGTGCAGGCAGCCAGGAAGGAGCCCCTCCTTGGACTGTCTCTCTCTGGGGTTATTTCCAGTGAGTATTTAGGCCTACTTCTGATGTGGATATCTGGAACAGCATCACAAACAACCCAAGAATGCCTAAGAGCATACAATAAGAAGGCAAGGCAACCCACTCAGGACCCAAGGGCAGAGAAGTGGAATAGTTGGAACCAGGGCAATGTAATATGGTGAAATTGTTTGATTAATTAGAATGTATGTTTTTGCGGGATATTCCAAATGCCTATATCGCAAGAATCACGCTTTTTCTTTATAGATGTTTTTATGAGCATTTATGTCCTCTTGTTTTCATGTTGTCTTTTTGGTCTGGTCTCCTTCGCTCCTTCTGTGCTGTGCGCACCTGCCAATTTACATCAGAGATCTGAATATAATGACGAGATGCTCATGTCTCCGCCCTAACAATGGGAGTCGTTGTCTTAAAGGTGGGAAGGCAGGCAACAAGCTTAGGTCCAAAATAAGCCCGTAGAAAAGTATTGGGCTTATTTTGGAAAGATTTTAGCGAGAGTGAAACTTCCCACTTCACCTTTTCCTCTCTGTTCACACACACACCAAGCCCCTCCCTCTGCTACTTACAATGACAAAGATGAGAGATCACTTCTTCTTCCCTAACAAGTGGTTTCAACTCGCTATTTGCATTTGAGGTTTGGTCCAACAGAATCGGTCTAATGGATACTGAAACACATTGAGACATTATTTTACTTTAATAGAGAAGTTAAACCTTTCTGACAATACCTTATTTATGTCTCAACTTCTCAAATTGCGTGCAGAGAAGACACTAAAATGAGTGTCAATGAACATTGACTCTGGAAAATGTATGCTCAGTTTGTTGCGCGCAGTACCATGTACCGCTAGCAGAATTTTAGCCAAATGCTGTTATACTAGCTGTCTAGTCTGTGTTTTAAAAATGTGCAAAAAGCATAAAACACAATTATATAAGGAATTGGCAACTTGTTCTCATTAGGAGAAGTAAGGTAGGACACTTGATTTCAACATCTGAACAAAGGGGACAGACTAGCGTGCTGTTCAAACAGTTGGAGACAGACAGAATGTTGTGTCCATATCAATTCAACTGTTCTGCCTTGAAATATTAAGATTAGCTGGCTACTCACTAGCATGTGGGCTTGTGCTTGAGAGATTGTGTTAATGTTCTAGAATGCCTGCTACAAGAATTTGATCATTGTCAGGGAATGTGCATTATGCATGGATCTGGTTAAATTTGTAACAAAAAGCGTGTTTTCATAGACAGACTTGAAAGCCAGATCAGTGATTATTTCAAAAAAGCAGGTGAAACTATTTTGATAAAATTAATAATCCTAGGTATAATTTCACAAACCTTGAATTCTTTAAGATATTGCTGACTTTTTGAAATGCAGTGTATTTTACCTTTAATTGTACAACAAAGCTTATTTAGAGGGCAGGCAGGGTAGCCTAGTTGTTAGAGCGTTGGACTAGTAACCGGAAGGTTGCAAGTTCAAACCCCTAGCTGACAAGGTACAAATCTGTCATTCTGCGCCTGAACAGGCAGTTAACCCACTGTTCCTAGGCCGTCATTGAAAATAAGAATTTGTTGTTAACTGACTTGCCTAGTTAAAGAGAAAACATTTTTTTAAATCTACATATACAGTGCATTCAGATGTCTTTCCTTTTCCCACATTTTGTTACATTACAGCCTTGTTCTAAAATGGATTAAATACAAATGTTACTCATCAATCAACACACATACCCCATAGTGACAAAGCGAAAACAGGTTTTTAGATTATTTTTTGCAAATGTATTAAAAACAAGTTTTGAGACCCTTTGCTATGAGACTCGAAATTGAGCTCAGGTTAATCCTATTTCCATTGATCATCCTTGAGATGTTTCTACAACTTGATTGGAGTCCACCTGTGGTAAATTAAATTGATTGGACATGATTTGTAAAGGCGCACACTGGTTTATATAAGGTCCCACATTTGACAGTGTGTGTCAGAGCAAAAACCAAGCCATGAGGTCGAAGGAATTGTCCGTAGAGCTCCAAGACTGGATTGTGTCAAGGCACAGATCTGGGGAAGGGTACCAAAAAATGTCTGCAGCATTGAAGGTCCCCAAGAACACAGTGGCCTCCATCATTCTTAAATGGAAGAAGTTTGGAACCACAAAGACTCTTTCTAGAGCTGGCCGCCCGGCCAAACTGAGCAATCGGGGGAGAAGGGCCTTGGTCAGGGAGGTGACCAAGAACCTGATGGTCCCTCTAACAGAGCTCTAGAGTTCCTCTGTGGAGATGGGAGAACCTTCCAGAAGGACAACCATCTCTGCAGCACACCACCATCAGGCGTTTATTTTAGAGTGGCCAGACAGAAGCCACTCCTCAGTAAAAGGCACATGACAGCACGCTTGGAGTTTGACAAAAGGCACCTAAAGGACTCATACCATGAGAAACAACATTCTCTGGTCTGATGAAACATAGATTGAACTCTTTGGCCTGAATGCCAAGCGTCACCTACCAACAGGACAACGACCCTAAGCACACAGCCAAAATGATGCAGGAGTGACTTCGGGACAAGTCACTGAATGTCCTAGAGTGGCCCAGCCAGATCCCGCACTGGAACCCAATCTAATATATCTGGAGAGACCTGAAAATATCTGTGCAGCAACGCTCCCCATCCAACCTGACAGAGCTTGAGAGGATCTGCATTGAATAATCGGAGAAACTCCCCCCAATTATTTTCCCACCTTTATTTAACCAGGTAGGCTAGTTGAGAACAAGTTCTCATTTACAACTGTGACCTGGCCAAGATAAAGCAAAGCAGTGCGACAAAAACAACAACACAGAGTTACACATGGGATAAACAAACGTACAGTCAGTAACACAAAAAACAGCCCCAAAGCATGATGTTTCCAACCCCATGCTTCACAGTAGGTATGGTGTTCTTTGGATGCAACTCAGCTTGTCCTCCAAACACGACGAGTTGAGTTTTTACCAAAAAGTTATATTTTGGTTTCATCTGACCATATGACATTCTCCCTATCTTCTTCTGGATCATCCAAATGCTCTCTAGCAAACTTCATAAGGGCCTGGACATGTACTGCCTTAAGCAGGGGGACACGTCTGGCACTGCAGGATTTGAGTCCCTGGCAGCGTAGTGTGTTACTGATGGTAGGCTTTGTTACTTTGGTCCCAGCTCTCTGCAGGTCATTCACTAGGTCCCCCTGTGTGGTTCTGGGATTTTTGCTCACCGTTCTTGTGATCATTTTGACCCCACGGGGTGAGATGTTGCGTGGAGCCCCAGATCGAGGGAGATTATTAGTGTTCTTGTATGTCTTCCATTTCCTAATAATTGCTCCCGCAGTTGATTTCTTCAAACCAAGCTGCTTACCTATTGCAGATTCAGTCTTCCCAGCCTGGTGCAGGTCTATAATTTTGTTTCTGGTGTCCTTTGACAGCTTGGTCTTGGCCATAGTGGAGTTTGGAGTGTGACTGTTTGAGGTTGTGGACAGGTGTCTTTTATACTGATAAGTTCAAACAGGTGCCATTAATACAGGTAACGAGTGGAGGACAGAGGAGCCTCTTAAAGAAGAAGTTACAGGTCTGTGAGAACCAGAAATCTTGCTTGTTTGTAGGTGACCAAATACTTATTTTCCACCATAATTTGCAAATAAATTCATTAAAAATCTTACAATGTGATTTTCTGGATTTTTTTTCTCTCATTTTGTCTGTCATAGTTGAAGTGTACCTATGATGAAAATTACAGGCCTCTCTCATCTTTTTAAGTGGGAGAACTTGCACAATTGGTGGCTGAATAAATACTTTTTTGCCCCACTGTATATGCAGTGTGTGCAAATGCAGTAAGATTAGGGAGGTAAGGCAATAAATAGGCCATAGTGGCGAAATAATTACAATTCAGCATTAACACTGGAGTGATAGATGTGCAGGTAGAGATACTGGTGTGCAAAATAGCAAAAATAAATAACAATATGGGGATGAGGTAGTTGGGTGGCGTATTTACAGATGGGCTGTGTACAGGTGCAATGATCAGTAAGCTGCTCTGACAGCTGATGCTTAAAGTTAGTGAGGGAGATATAGGTCTCCAGCTTCAGTGATTTTTGCAATTAGTTCCAGTCATTGGCAGCAGAGAACTGGAAGGAAAGGTGGCCAAAGTAGGAGTTGGCTTTGGGCTTGACCAGTGAAAGACTTATAGATGACCTGGAGCAATTGGGTTTGGCGACGAATTTGTAGTGAGGGCCAGCCAACGAAAGCATACAGGTCGCAGTGGTGGGTAGTATATGGGGCTTTGGTGACAATATGGATGGCACTGTGATAGACTGCATCCAATTTGCTGAGTAGAGTGTTGGAGGCTATTTTGTAAATGACATCGGCGAAGTCAAGGATCGGTAGGATACTCAGTTTTACGAGTGTATGTTTAGCAGCATGAGTGAAGGAGGCTTTGTTGCGAAAAAGGAAGCCGATTCTAGATTTAATTTTGGATTGGAGATGCTGGAAGGAGAGTTTACAATCAAACCAAACACCTAGGTATTTAGAGTTCACATGTTCTAAGTCAGAGCCGTCCAGAGTAGCCAGGTGGAAAGCATGGCCAGCCCTAGAAAAATGCAGGTGTGCCAGGCTTGTAGTGTCATACCCAAGAAGACTTGAGGATGTAATCGCTGCCAAAGGTGATTGAACAAAGTACTGAGGAAAGGGTTTGAATACTTATGTAAATGTCATATTTCAGTTTTATTTTAAAGACATTTGTTTACATGTCTAAAAACGTTTTTGCTTTGTCATCATGGGGTATTGTGTGTAGATTGTTGAGGGGGAAAAAACTATTTAATCCATTTTAGAATAAGACTGTAACATAACAAACTGTGGAAAAAGTCAAGGGGTCTGAATTATTTTCGAATGCACTGTATTTAGTTTAGTTTATTAATTCGAACATTTAAAAAAAACAAGCACACATACAACTTAAAAGCCATACATACACATGAATAAAATCATCAAGGATAACACAAAGTCTGGGACTTATTTCCATTGTGGTCCTCTTGACACAAGATGGCTAGACAATATCGTATGGCATTGAAATAATAAAACAAAAACATAGAAAAAGAACATCTATCTCATCATTCCAGTTATATCATACATCAAACATATTTTGACTTTATTTTTAAAGCTGTCCAGCGAGGATGTTGTTTTTATAGACAGAGGCAACTCTGCCATTCTGAGGCTCCAGTATACAAGAAAGTACCTTTCCCAGCATTACTCCTGAACCTGTATAAGCACACATCAGCAACACCTGATCTGGTGCTGTGATTGTGTGCATCCCTAACACGAGGAAAGTAATCACTTAGATATCTGGGCGCAGGACCATAAATACTCCTGTAAACCAAACCCAGTCTAATCTGGGACACCCTAGCCTCAACAGGCAGCCAGTTTAGTTCCTGAAAGCAGCTCCTGCCTATGTGAGTACGTGGACTCACCTTCAATACTACCCTGATCAGCTTATTCTGGGCTATCTGGAGCCTCCCCTTCATAAGTTTAGATAAGCCCCCAAACCAGGAAGTACTTGTGAATCATACTCGTGAATCTCCCATAAATTTGAATAGATCTAGATGATTTTTAGGCCGTATCGTCTAAAACCTTAGGGCATTCAATTTCCAGCGTCTGGTAGTCATGTAGTGCTACATACCCTACATGATTTGGAACAAAGAATCACATCTTAAATAGATACAAAATATATTTCACAATCTTAAACCCCTGCAGGGTTGTCTTTTGTCTCATTGTTTAGTTCTCTTTTTCCTCTTTGTTTCTTTCTGATTCAACACCTGTTGTCCACATTGGGCATTCACAGTCTGAACGTGGCCCAAGGCCCAGTTAACCATGCATGCTCATTCTCATGCTCTTGGACAGCAATGCATTATACTTATTCTGACTCTTTTGCAGTGATTTATTTCTCTTTTCAGACTATTCTCTTTGGTGTTTTAAGCCTTTTGTCATTGCTGAGGAGAACTTCATGATTTTACTTTGTATTGGTTGGATTTGTTTTAGTCACTTGACCATTTGTACTTTTGATTGCTTGAAAGAAACGTTTGTCCTCCGATGCTCTCAGATTGCCTTCATATTGCAGATGACAGGCCTAAAACCTTTTGCAAACAAGTAATTCTGTCTGCTCAAAATATTAAATAGATTTTTGTCACAGAATTTTGTCATTTGACCCAAGTCTCAAACCTGTCTAACAACCTGGCAACATTTACATAAGTGGAAAAACTTTTAACAGTTTTAAATGAAAAAAATTAGATTGTAGACTGCTTTGTTCTTTCACATCATACACAACTATAATGTGCTCCAGAATGTACAAATGGAAGACTCTGTTCTCAGGGACTACAGTCTCCAGGAACCCAACTTGCCAGCCATCTCTCTGCTACCCTAATGTCATATAGCCTAGCAGGGTAGTGCACATCAACAGGTGGAGGAGGTGCCCTCCACATCAATGTGATCTGAGTCTAAAGCTCTATGCAGATGCAACATTCTGAGTGTTTTTCTTCACAAAAGGGGCGGCTCCTTGTAATATGCTCCTGCATTCAACATACTTTTTCCTACCTGAAAATTTAGATGTTCCGTATCATTCCTTCCGCAGCCGTGGAGGTAATGTTGTCACTTGGTTCCTTGATCTAATCTATTGGCTATATAGGAAATTCATCAAAGTAGCATATTTTGCATTGATAACCAAATATAATCTCAGCGACTATTCAAATTGTTAACCAAACAACAAGAATCCAACCAAAAGGTTATTTTGTTTAGAAGTATTAACTTGTGATTACAGACTATTGGTAGTAGCTAGCTGGCAGCCTTTTTAGATTCCCACATCTCCATGTGAAATAATCCAATTTATAATTAAAAAAACATGACCTGGCTAATGTTCTTATACCTGCGAGTGTAACCTAAAACATTATCCCAGTTTGATATGCTGTTTGTGTATTCATTCCAATATCAGCTAAAAATAGAGTATCATCATGTTTTGGTCCCAGAGAAAAAAGCACATGGCTAGCTAGATGGCTACAGCAGGATCTACTAGCAAGGGAAGGCGACTCTTCCTATTGCCCCCTTGTGAATGGTAGTGGGACCGGCGAGGATATCATGTTTCCAAAAGGTGTCCGCTACTCCAAAAATCCCACTCCACCCACGTGCATGCACGCATGTAGTTAAGTTTCACTATATTGGATCACTCCAATATTACATTTTACATTTACATTTAAGTAATTTAGCAGACGCTCTTATCCAGAGCGACTTACAAATTGGTGCGTTCACCTTATGACATCCAGTGGAACAGCCACTTTACAATAGTGCATCTAAATCTTTTAAGGGGGGGGGGGGTGAGAAGGATTACTTTATCCTATCCTAGGTATTCCTTAAAGAGGTGGTATCACTCCGCGGCGGAGGGATACATCCGAGGTGAGGATTTACAGGTTTACTCCCGTGTACACCTGTGTTATGGCCATATATAGACCCCATGGCCGCGACACACGTTCTCTTTCATTTTCTCGGCGGATGTCCGTATGGTTTGAGGTACAAACTTTCTGAAGTTCGCTTGGTAAGTCACTGGTAAGTGTAATATCTTGTGTGGAAGTATACTCACTGTCTGTTTGCAGCCTGGGGTTGCTGGCCCTTCCTCTTGAGTGCTCCACTTGCTGCACGCGGTTGATCTGTATCTTCCGCCTGTGGTTTGTACTTGTGTTTCATTAGCGTAACACTACGACTCTGTGTGCATCCGTTAATATGATGGCTCTTGCTGCCACAAACTGTAATTTACCATACACAACTTGCCGACTGGCTTGTTCTATTAGTGTGTTGTGAATAGCTTTAACATGCTGCTCTCCACGCCTATGCTCTGCTAATTAGCCCGCAGGTTCTTTTCTTGTTCTTTTCCCTGTTGAGTGTAAGAGAATCGTGGTGGGCTTTCCACTACGTTGAGACATTAACTCTGGAGTTCCTTAACAGAGTTACTCGATCATATGGTGCTGTTTTTACTGCTTGGATATTAAACCGGCTAAGTAATATTGCAGTTGGCGTAAAAATAAAAAATCCATTACCTGGTTGGTGTTTTTTTGTCTGCCTGCTTTTCCCACACGGGTCTTCCCCATTTTTTGCAGAGGTATTGGGTAATTTATCCCTCACCGGGTTCCTATTCCTCCAAACGGGTCAAGACATAAGGTCCCTCAGGGCGTCTGACCCCTGCTCCATGGCCTTGTTGGCTTGGCTGAGCTTATTGCTTCCCTTTGTGACAGGTGTGATGGTGGCATCCCCCTGGGGATCCGCATACCTCGTGTATGTACCGCCTGGGTTTGAGCCACGCGGAGAGGGCAGTGGAGCGCCCTACTGGATGCCTGTTTTGTGTGGTGATCTCAGAATGCCTGCGCCTGGTGCGTTTGGAGGCCACGCGCGAGTGTCAAAAGATGGCGCGAGCCATCAAAGGCAGAGCCCATCTGCTGCTAGTACTGGACGGGGGCAGGAGTTGTACCGATGGGACCACCTTGAATGGAGGGTGCATGTCCTGCATCAGGAGGTTGATAGCTTCAATGGTGACGACAGCTGTTCCCTGTTGGCCAGTGATAGGCTGTTCTTGATGTCACTGTTCACCGTGAGCGGGGCTACCAGGCTGACAGGCCATCAGAAGCCGGCAGAGGAGCTTACTCACTCGGGAAGCCACTGCACTTGACATCAAACTGGTGGACAGTGATGACTCTCCATCTGTCCCCATCTCTGCTGAGTTCCGTGAGGCGAGCTGGGCCTCTGCCAGGGGTTGCTTTCAACTCACAGCAGAGACAGGACCATGGAGTTATGTTACGTGTGCAGTTACTCGGCTTCCATGAGTACCCGACCATGGACATCATGATAGCTGCCATGGTCCTCCCGGACCAGGAGATTATAGGGCGGAACCCACGACTGAAGCCGGGACCCCCCAGAGTCTTGAGGTGGACTTGAACCCACATCTGGGTCCTTCTGCTCTCTTGGCCGCCTTACCAACACGGCCATACTGCTGCAGGCCTACCTGCAGACTCTGTTACCCAGGGGTTGAAGAGGTTCTGAGGTTCTAGAGCAGTATGGTTCTGGAGCAGACCGATAAGGTTCATAGGGACTGGGAGACACTGAGACAGTTAATGCCGCCTCCTCAGGCCCCGGGTCCAAGGCAGATGGACCGTCTCCACCCACCTGCACCCAAACGATGGTGGGGTCCCTCTCATGCCCGATCCTGCCCCATCGTGCTGAGGGACGACAGCGGGGAGGGGCACAGCCTAACCTGTTAACCGTTATCACCATAGGAACATGCCTGGGGGACCCAGGCCCTTGGGGCACCAGAGGAGAGGAAGGCCCCGGCAGGATCCCTGACACACCCTTCCCCGCCCTCAGTCGCTTCTCCAGGTCTCAAAGGGCATAGTTGAAGGAGGGTGTGGAGTCCCCCTGGGTTTTGTCCATAATGCTCAAGGGGTACCGACTCCAATTCCGGTGCCGGCCCCCGTCCTTCAGGGGCCTTCGTGTCACCACTGTGGCCGACCCCCTGAAGAAGAACCCTGCGGTTGGAGATCTCCTCACTCCTGGACAAGGGGTTGTGCCTGAGTTTTGCAGGGTGCAGTATGTCCTCCAATACCTGCAGTTTCACTTGGATGAGGACTTGGCAGCCTCTACTCTGAGAGAGTATTTGGCTGCTATATCTGCCTGCCATGTGGGGTGGATGGACAGGCCAGTGGGGCGCCATCCCTTGGTCTCCAGGTTTATGAAGAGGGTTCATCGCCTGCACCCAGCTAGGACCCGCTCAATGGCGAGCTGGGATCTGGATGTGGTCTTGGCAGCTTTGGCAAAGCTGCCTTTTGAACCATTGGAGTCTGCCTCCCTGAAACACCTCTCTATGAAGGTGGCTTTCTCGGTAGCGATTTACTCCCATGAAG
This sequence comes from Oncorhynchus nerka, assembly GCF_034236695.1. Lineage (NCBI taxonomy): Eukaryota > Metazoa > Chordata > Actinopteri > Salmoniformes > Salmonidae > Oncorhynchus > Oncorhynchus nerka. The sequence continues at coordinate 25,675,639 of NC_088420.1, forward strand.
AGGGTGGGTGAGCTCCATGATCTTTCGGTAAGTTCCGATTGCTACCACCCCAACCCTTCATTCCTCTTAAATGTTCTGTCAGACAGGCATGTGAACATCTCTTTTATCCTGTCTGCTTACGACCCCCCGGCAGTGGTGGGGGAGTCTGGGCCTCCCTCCGGCATGCTGTACCCTGTGCAGGCACTGGCTGCCTATGAGGAGCGGACACAGTCAGTGAGAACAACAGACCAGCTCTTTGTCTGCTATAGTGAGAGCGTCCTGGGGGCTGGGTTATCAAAGCAGCGGCTCTCTCACTGGATCGTGGACACGATTACGACAGCTTACCGCCTGGCTGGCAGGCCAGTGCTGGGATCTGTGGCGGACACTTCATCACGAGGTGTGGCTTCGTCCTGGGCTCTCTGTAAATCCTCACCTCCAATATATTGGAGTGATCCATATAGCTCACATAACCGTGGTTACATACGTAACCTTCGATCAAGAGTGAAGCTTGTAGTAACAGCGCAACACAGCATAGTAGCAGGGAGGTAGCTGCAGACAGACACACTAGCTACCCTCCTCTTTTGTGTTGCCATGCACCATTCCTGTAGAAATGGCTGCTGCAGTCAGAGCAGAGAGATACTACAGTGTGCAGCAGTTATACTACAGTGTACAGCAGTTATACTGCACTCTGACTGCAATATTTTTTCGTAAGGGTGCTGTCAGTGCTATATGTTAAAAATACATACGGGACAAAGGCTCTAGGCCAATTTGGTTCTGCACATTCAGGTGCATACAGGATGAGACATAATCTCTTGCAGGATTAGCCATAATCTCCGGTGCTCTATTCCCCAGCTGTATGTTACAGTTAGTACAGCAGTGCTAGCCTACAGTAGAAGTCGGAAGTTTACATTCACGTAGGTTGGAGTCATTTAAACTCGTTTTTCAACCACTCCACAAATTTCTTGATAACAAACTATAGTTTTGGCAAATTGTTAGGGACATCTACTTTGTGCATGACACAAGTAATTTTTCCAACAATTGTTTACAGACAGATTATTTCATTTATAATTCACTGTATCACAATTCCAGTGGGTCAGAAGTTTACATGCATTCAGTTGACTGTGCCTGTAAACAGCTTGGAAAATTCCAGAAAATTATGTCATTACTTTAGAAGCTTCTGATAGGCCAATTGACATCATTTGAGTCAATTGGAGGTGTACCTGTAGATGTATTTCAAGGCCTACCTTCAAACTCAGTGCCTCTTTGCTTGACATCATGGGAAAATCAAAGAAAATCAGCCAAGACCTCAGAAAAAAATTGTAGACCCCCACAAGTCTGGTTCATCCTTGGGAGCAATTTCCAAATGCCTGAAGGTACCACGTTCATCTGTATAAAGAATAGTACGCACGTATAAACACCGTGGGACCACGCAGCCGTCGTACCGCTCAGGAAGGAGACGCGTTCTGTCTCCTAGAGATTAACGTACTTTGGTGCGAAAAGTGCAAATCAATCCCAGAACAACAGCAAAGGACCTTGTGAAGATGCTGGAGGAAACGGGTACAAAAGTATCTATATCCACAGTAAAACAAGTTCTATATCGACATAACCTGAAAGGCCGCTCAGCAAGGAAGAAGCTACTGCTCCAAAACCGCCATATAAAAGCCAGACTACGGTTTACAACTGGAGAAATGTCCTCTGGTCTGATGAAACAAAAACAGAACTGTTTGGTCATAATGACCATCGTTATGTTTGGAGGAAAAAGGAGGAGGCTTGCAAACCAAAGAACTCCATACCAACTGTGAAGCACAGGGGTGGCAGCATCATGTTGTAGGGGTGCTTCACTGCAGGAGGAACTTCACAAAAGAGATGTCATAATGAGGCCATGAAAATTATGTGGATATATTGAAGCAACATCTCAAGACATCAGTCAGGAAGTTTAAGCTTGGTTGCAAAAGGGTCTTCCAAATGGACAATGACCCCAAGCATACTTCCAAAGTTGTGGAAAAATGGCTTAAGGACGACAAAGTCAAGGTATTGGAGTGGCCATCACAAATCCCTGACCTCAATCCTATAGAGAATTGGTGGGCAGAACTTAAAAAGCGTGTGCGGGCAAGGATGCCTACAAACCTGACTCAGTTACACCAGCTCTGTCAGGAGGAATGGACCAAAATTCACCCAACTTATTGTGGGAAGCTTGTGGAGGACTACCCAAAACATTTGACTCAAGTTAAACAATTTAAAGGCAATGCTACCAAATACTTATCGAGTGTATGTAAACTTCTGACCCACTGGGAATGTGATGAAAGAAATAAAAGCTGAAATAAATCATTCTCTCTACTATTATTCTGACTTTTCAGATTCTTAAAATAAAGTGGTGATCCTAACTGACCTAAAACAGGGAATTTGTACTTGGATTAAATGTCAGGATTTGCGAAAAACTGAGTTTAAATGTATTTGGCTAAGGTGTATGTTAACTTCTGACTTCAACTGTATATAGTCAGAGAGCCTTCAATACTGTATTCCCCCATATTGTGCCTCTTGTCCTCTAACCGTCATCAGCCAGAGAGAAAAGTTTACTGGCATTCAGCACTGCAGGATGTCCAAAGTCAATAGTCCTGTCCACATAGGCCCACTGCACATCACTCCCTTATTGAACAACCACTATAGTGAGCTAGCTAGCCGCTACAAAGGCTACAATTGGTAGCTCTGTTTCACATTAGGCCTGTGTTTCCAGTGTTTGAAGAATACTGTCAGTGGACATGTTGCATGTGTCATCTTGTGTCTTTGCACACTGAACCACTTTTTGTATAGTCTTTGTATTTGGGAATTGTTTGTGCGTGTAATGAGTGAATATGCTATGCATTCTTTTTACCCATGAAATGTATGTTTCCCACATATTTGTTTTTTTGCATGTCTTCAGTGTTTCTTTCTTTATGAAGAGATCCTGTTACTGAAGGAGAGAGTTGGTTTATTTGGACTAGACAGTCAGTACCCCTGTGTCTGACTCTGAATGTCCCCCAGCCATTATCTACTGCTGCATGTGATAAAGTGGCTATGATGTGGAGCTGTGAGGAAAACAACGGAGAGCAGGCAGACATCTCTATTAGTGCAGTGCTTTAGACAGGCCAACCTATAAATAAGGGCAGTCAAGTCAGGAAACATAGCCATCCTCTAATCTTATCTCCTTCCTCTCAGGCTGAGGCTATTGCTATGCGTGGCTGGCTGTCACACTGGACCATGCGCTTGGTAACGTCATGTCACGAACCCCATATATAAATCTACCGGTTCTAATGGAACGACAGGTTGTCTTGCATTTTACATTGTGTCCCTAAATATAGCAGACCTGTCTCAAGAACTACACATAGCCGGGATTTAAAAGAAAAGGTAACTCCAGACATAGGGCCCTATCAATTTGAAGAGTTCTGTTACCTACTTCATCCATTTTTTCTTTTTGTGAAACTTTCTCACTTATCATTATTCAAGATTCATTCAGGATTATCCGTAATCATGGTATCTGCCACATTACTGTAGAAGTGATTATTTACAATTAAAGTGACTCCAAAATGACACAATACATTATTTACCATTAATTTATATTGGGCACAAAATAATCTGAACCACAACCAAAACAAACAGCAGATGCATCCAACCAACCTGTAGTCACAAGCTTGATGTAGTCATTGTGTGCTATGCATATGGGATCACATTTGCTACTTTAATACACATATAAGTGAATTTGTCCCAATACTTTGGAGGGGGGACTATGCACTGTTGTAATTTCTAAACATTTCACCTGATATGGATGAAAATACCCTCACATTAAAGCTGACAGTCTTCATGTTAACCTCATAGTCATTGTTTGATTTCAAATCCAAACTTTTGGAGTATAGAGCCAAAAGAAGAAGAAAGGCATCACTGTCCCAATAATTACAGAGGGCACTGTAAATACATGGACTCATTTCCCCATACATCTTACAGGTAGAATAAACTTCTTAAGAATGTCATGGCTGCCAAAGTTTTTGTATTTATTTTGTAATACCAATTACCCCACCAAAGACATTCTTTAAAAAAGTATAATCGGTCATATCAGACTTTAAATGGGCAAATAAAATTCATAGAATAAAAAGGACATCTTCCTTGTAATTGTATCAACTCGCTACCCAACGTTTTTACTTGTCTAATTTCAAAGGATAAAGCGAAGAGCCTGAACAACTTCTGAGTTGAAAACACTATAACACTATGGAAGAAAATTAAACGTGTTCTACAAGAACCAATATCACTCCCTAAAAGCACAACCTTATGGGGAACAATCCTAGGATAGCTTTTCAGAATTCACTGATGAATTGGTCCACATGGAAAACTAAAGGAATAGAAACCGGAAATACATTTATTTCCATGACAGAATTAAAAAGTAATTTTGGACTGACCGATCTAGATAGTTTCAAATACATACAACTTAAAAGTAACATTTCACAATTTTTATTTGACATCTTTTGGATATCAGAGCAACCTGCAGGAATCTAATTTGAGTCAGAAAAGGATGTTCATATGATAGGGAAGATATACAAAACCTTGCAGAGAGCATATCCAAATGACCATCTCTTAGAAGAAATTCTGAACTATTGGAACCAAGATTTAAAAAGGAACTGATGTTGGCACAAGATGGAAGGAAAATTGGAGTATAACTAACAAAATTACAGTTAATGAAAGTTTACGCTTAATCTAGTATGAACTAATGTATATAATTTATTATACAAGACAAAATTCACAAATTCTGCAGCACATAGTCATCTTTTTTATGGTGCATTTTTAAAAATGTAACTAGGCAAGTCAGTTAAGAACAAATTCTTATTTACAATGACACCCTAGGAAGAGTGGATTAACTGTTCGGTGCAGAACAACAGATTACCTTGTCAGCTCAGGGATTTGAGCCACCAACCTTTCGGTTAGTGGCCCAACGCTCCAACCACTAGGCTAACTGCCATACAATCTACTTGCAGTGAAGCTGCTCAACATTTACATTACATTCAGTCATCTAGCAGATACTCCCATCCAGAGCGACCTACAGGAGCAACCAGATCTCCCACCAAGTGAATCTGGGACATGAAACAGCGACCTCTCGGCCACCAGCCCAAGCTCCCAACCTCCAGGCCATGAACCATCCACATTTCCACACATTTCCCCTCGAGAGCTGCCCCTCAACCGTCAAAGAACCCCCCCCCCCTCCCCCCAAATATATATTTAAAACATTCTAAAATATGATATTCACAATGTCACTCACACACACTTGATTGAATGGACTTGTCATTCGCACAGTATTGACAAAAAAGTGCATTTGATCTAAATATGGGTAAACGAGGACATTTACTGGTCATCAGGTTTTTCATCCTCAGTCAGTACCTATCATACATGTTGGGTGAGTCCTCTTTCTTATGCAAAAAAAACACAACTAAAGATTTCATGCATGAGCATGCAATGCAATGAGAGATATTTTTGAAGCAGGTATTTACTTTGCCGAAACGATCTCGACCTATTCTCAATCTTTAAATGGGTAAGAAGCCCGGGCGTGGAATGCGAGCCGCCCACTGCATGGACGGGAATTCGGCACTGGGCTCTTAGCTTGCCTCTACTGAGAGAATACTGGTTAGTTTATTTTCCTCCGCTTACTAATATGCTTCATTTCAATGGGTTGTCTCGTCTGATCTGAAGTCGTAGTCAAAGTGATGGAGTGTGGCTGGGCGCCCGGGCTCACCTTCTCAGTTCAGGTCAGCGGTCGGAGATCCGTGGCCCAAACCTAACCCTGAGTGCTTCCCCGAGAACTGCATACGTAGTGCGGGCAGCACAAAGAGACAGAGTCCACCGGAAGCCACGCCCGACCATGCAGAGAACGTGGGTGCCTCCCGCCCAAGGAAGGAAGGGAAGGGTGCACGGGGGAGGGGAGAGAGAACCGAGGCCCACTCCCACCGAGCCGTCCTGGTCTGCACTTAGGGGGACGAAGGCCACAAGGAGGTGGCCTGCGACTCCCCCAGCCACGGAACCACAGGGGTTCCTATTGACGGCAAATCGACCCTCAGACAGGAGGAGGAACCTGGGGCCTCAAGGTGCGTTCAAAGTGTCGATGATCAATGTGTCCTGCAGTTCACATTAGCTCTCACAGCTAGCTGCATTCTTCATCGACGCACCAGCCAAGTGATCCACCCCTAAGGGCTGTACTCTTTTGTTTTTATGCAGAGGCTGGTGGCTAGGCAGTGTTAGGAAGGTTGCCCTCCTTTCCCCCGTCTGTCCTTTACCAGAGCGAGAGGCCACAGTTCACAGAGCAAAAAGGTTTGAGGTTGAAATGACAGCGTGCGGGCGCTCCTGATGAGATGACCGGAAGGGAGACATTAAACCCCTGCCTGCGCCGGGGGGGGGGCAGCTGCCAGCTGTCAGCTGTGCCGGCGGCTGGCAAACCGTTAAGGGTCCTTCCGCAGTTTCGCCTACGGAAACCTTGTTACCAATTTTACTTTCTCTAGATAGTCAAGTTTGATCGTCTTCTCAGTGCTCCGTGACCGACCCCGTGACCGACCTCCGTGACCGATCACTAAATCATCCGATCGGTAGTAGCGACAGTCGGTGTGTACAAAGGGCAGGGACTTATGATCCGCACTTACTGGGAATTCCTTGTTCCTGGGAAATAATTGCATTCCCCAATCCCTATCATGAGTGGGGTTCGGCGGGTTACCCATGCCTCTCGGCAAAGGGTATACACATACTGATCTGCTGAGTGTGGCTCGCGTGCAGCCCTGGACATCTAAGGGCATCACAGACCTGTTATTGCTCAATCTCGTGTGGCTGAATGCCACTTGTGGGATTGATATTGATATCTCTTGTGGGATTGATATGACCCACAATTCATTGCGAACTAATCAGGTGGCCGCAAAGTGTCACATTTAATCATTCTCTCAACCAGCTTCATGAGATGGTCAGCTGGAATGCATTTCAATTATGCATTGTTAAATTGTGCATTGTTAAAAGTTAATTTGTGGATTTGTTTTCCTTAATGCGTTTGAGCCAATGAGTTGTGTTGTGACAAGGTAGGGGTGGTATACAGAAGATAGCCCTATTAGGTAATAGACCATGTCCATATTATGGCAAGAACAGCTCAAATAAGCAGAGATAAATGACAGTCCATCATTACTTTAAGACATGAAGGTCAATCAAACCTGAACATTTCAAGAACATTAAAAGTTTCTTCAAGTGCAGTTGCAAAAAGTATCAAGCGCTATAATGAAACTGGCTCTCATGACCGCCACAGGAAAGTAAGATCCAGAGTTCTCTGCTGCAGAGGATAAGTTCAGCCAGTTACCAGCCTCAAATATTGCAGCCCAAATAAATGCTTCAGAGTTCAAGTAACAGACACATTTAAACATCAATTGTTCAGAGGAGACTGCCTGAATCAGGCCTTCATGGTCAAATTGCTGCAAAGAAATCACTACGGACACCAATAAGAAGAGACTTGCTTGGGCCAAGAAACACGAGTAATGGACATTAGACTGGTAGAAATCTGTCCTTTGGTCTGATGAGTCCAAATCTGAGATTTTTGGTTCCAAACGCCGTGTCTTTGTGAGATGCAGAGTAGGTGAACGGATGATCTTCGTATGTTTGGTTCCCACCGTGAAGCATGGAGGAAGAGGTGTGATGGTGGTGTTGCTTTTCTGGTGACACGGTCTGTGATTTCTTTAGAATTCAAGGCACGCTTAACTAGCATGGCTACCACAGCATTCTGCAGCGATACGCCATCCCATCTGGTTTGACCAAGAAGAAGAGTGATGCATCAGATGACCTGGCCTCCACAATCACCTAACCTGTGTTGGGCCACAGAGTGAAGGAATAGCAGCCAACAAGTGTTCAGCATATGTGGGAGCTCCTTCAAGACTGTTGGAAAAGCATTCCAAGGGAAGCTGGTTGAGGGAATGCCAAGAGCGTGCAACGCGGTCAAGGCAAAGGGTGGCTCCTTTGAAGAATCTAAAATATATTTTGATTTGTTTAAAACTTTTGTATGAGTAGGTGTGTCCAAACTTTTGACTGGTACTATATGACATTGATTTTATTGTTGTTAAATCGTCTCAGTCTCGTAGTGAGGAGCCTTTAAAATATAACTAGCTTCATAAACATATTTTAGGGAATTCTGAAATGTATTGGAATAAATTACCAAATGATTAAACCTAGCTAGCCAGCTATGAGTAACTGTACGGTAGCTAGCTAGCTACGCTAGCTTGCTAGGTACATTAATAGCTTTAGGTTGGTTGTTTTTAAACTGAATTTCAACATTTCCACCAGAGACATTGCCTCTCCAATCATCACTCTCTCTCCCTTGGACAAGGGACATACATTCGGATATGACGATATAATACGTAATTCAAGGGCTGAGGGTTGAGGGCCGAGGGCTGTCTACTTTGAATTTGGCCTGCAGCCCTGGTCACAGATTAGGAGACACTCCCTTTGCAAAAAGAGTAATGTGTTGTTCCAATAGTTAGATATACCACTACAGTGCCTTGCAAAAGTATTCATGCCCCTTGGATTTCTTCCCATTTTATTGTGTTACAAAGTGGGATTAAAATAGGTTTAATAGTAAAAAATATATATACACTGCTCAAAAAAATAAAGGGAACACTTAAACAACACAATGTAACTCTAAGTCAATCACACTTCTATGAAATCAAACTGTCCACTTAGGAAGCAACACTGATTGACAATACATTTCACATGCTGTTGTGCAAATGGAATAGACAACAGGTGGAAATTATAGGCAATTAGCAAGACACACCCAATAAAGGAGTGGTTCTGCAGGTGGTGACCACAGACCCATTCTCAGTTCCTATGCTTCCTGGCTGATGTTTTGGTCACTTTTGAATGCTGGAGGTGCTTTCACTCTAGTGGTAGCATGAGACGGAGTCTAAAACCCACACAAGTGGCTCAGGTAGTGCAGCTCATCCAGGAAGGCACATCAATGCGAGCTGTGGCAAGAAGGTTTGCTGTGTCTGTCAGCGTAGTGTCCAGAGCATGGAGGCGCTACCAGGAGACAGGCCAGTACATCAGGAGACGTGGAGGAGGCCGTAGGAGGGCAACAACCCAGCAGCAGGACTGCTACCTCCGCCTTTGTGCAAGGAGCCCTGCCAGAGCCCTGCAAAATTACCTCCAGCAGGCCACAAATGTGCAAATGTGCAGAAACAGACTCCATGAGGGTGGTATGAGGGCCCGATGTCCACAGGTGGGGGTTGTGCTTACAGCCCAACACCGTGCAGGACGTTTGGCATTTGCCAGAGAACACCAAGATTGGCAAATTCGCCACTGGCGCCCTGTGCTCTTCACAGATGAAAGCAGGTTCACACTGATTACATGTGACAGACGTGACAGAGTCTGGAGACGCCGTAGAGAACGTTCTGATGCCTGCAACATCCTCCAGCATGACCGGTTTGACGGTGGGTCAGTCATGGTGTGGGGTGGCATTTCTTTGGGGGGCCGCACAGCCCTCCATGTGCTCGCCAGAGGTAGCCTGACTGCCATTAGGTACCGAGATGAGATCCTCAGAACCCTTGTGAGACCATATGCTGGTGCGGTTGGCCCTGGGTTCCTCCTAATGCAAGACAATGCTAGACCTCATGTGGTTGGAGTGTGTCAGCAGTTCCTGCAAGAGGAAGGCATTGATGCTATGGACTGGCCCGCCCGTTCCCCAGACCTGAATCCAATTGAGCACATCTGGGACATCATGTCTCGCTCCATCCACCAACGCCACGTTGCCCCACAGACTGTCCAGGAGTTGGCGGATGCTTTAGTCCAGGTCTGGGAGGAGATCCCTCAGGAGACCATCCGCCACCTCATCAGGTGCATGCCCAGGCGTTATAGGGAGGTCATACAGGCACATGGAGGCCACACACACTACTGAGTCTCATTTTGACTTGTTTTAAGGACATTACATCAAAGTTGGATCAGCCTGTAGTGTGGTTTTCCACTTTAATTTTGAGTGTGACTCCAAATCCAGACCTCCATGGGTTGATAAATTTGATTTCCATTGATCATTTTTGTGTGATTTTGTTGTCAGCATATTCAACTATGTAAAGAAAAAAGTATTTAATAAGAATATTTCATTCATTCAGATCTAGGATGTGTTATTTTAGTGTTCCCTTAATTTTTTTGAGCGGTGTATATATATAACAATTCACTCTAATGTCAAAGTGGAAGAACAATTATATACACTACCGTTCAAAAGTTTGGGGTCACTTAGAAATGTCCATGAAAACATACTTGAAATGAGTTGCAAAATGAATAGGAAATATAGTCAAGATGTTGACCAGGATATAAATAATGATTTTTAATTGAAATAATAATTGTGTCCTTCAAACGTTGCTTTCGTCAAAGAATCCTCCATTTGCAGCAATTATAGCCTTGCAGACCTTTGGCATTCTAGTTGTACATTTGTTGAGGTAATCTGAAGAGATTTCACCCCATGCTTTCTGAAGCACCTCCCACAAATTGGATTGGTTTGATGGGTACTTCTTACTTACGGTCAAGCTGCTCCCACAACAGCTCAATAGTGTTGAAATCCGGTGACTGTACTGGCCACTCCATTATAGACTGAATACCAGCTTACAGCTTCTTCCCTAAATAGTTATTGCATAGTTTGGAGCTGTGCTTTGGGTCATTGTCCTGTTGTAGGAGGAAATGGTCTCCAATTAAGCACCGTCCACAGGATATGGCATGGCGTTGCAAAATGGAGTGATAGCCTTCCTTCTTCAACATCCATTTTACCCTGTACAAATCCCCCACTTATCTACCACTAAAGCACTCCCAGACCATCACATTGCCTCCACCATGCTTGACAGATGGCGTCAAGCACTCCTCCAGCATCTTTTCATTTTTTCTGCGTCTCACAAACGTTCTTCTTTGTGATCCGAAAACCTCAAACTTAGATTTGTCTGTCCATAACACTTTTTTTCCAGTCTTCCTCTGTCCAGTGTCTGTGTTATTTTGCCCATCTTAATCTTTTCTTTTTATTGGCCAGTCTGAGATATGGCTTTTTCTTTGCAACTCTGCCTTGAAGGCCAGCATCCCGGAGTCGCCTGTTCACTGTTGACGTTGAGACTGGTGTTTTGCGGGTTTTATTTAATGAAGCTGCCAGTTGAGGACTTGCGAGTCGTCTATTTCTCAAACTAGACACTAATGTCCTTGTTCTCTTGCTCAGTTGTGCACGGGGGCCTCCAACTCCTCTTTCTATTCTGGTTAGGGACAGTTTGTGCTGTACTGTGAAGGGAGTAGTACACAGAATTGCACGATATCTTCAGTTTCTTGTAAATTTTTTGCATGGAATAGCCTTCATTTCTCAGAACAAGAATAGACTTTCAGAAGGAAGTTCTTTGTTTCTGGCCATTTTGAGCCTGTAATCAAACTCACAAATGCTGATGCTCCAGATACTCAACTGGTCTAAAGAAGGCCAGTTTAATTGCTTCTTTAATCAGGGCAACAGTTTTCAGCTGTGTAACATAATTTTGAAAGGGCTTTCTAATGATCAATTAGCCTTTTTAAAAGGATAAACTTGGATTAGCTAACACAATGTGCCATTGGAACACAGGAGTGATGGTTGCTGATAATGGGCCTCTGTACTCCATTGTAGATTTTCCATAAACAATCAGCTGTTTCCAGCTACAGTAGTCATTCACAACATTAACAATGTCTACACTGTATTTCTGATCAATTTGATGTTCTTTTAATGGACAAAAAAATGTGTTTTTCTTTAAAAAAACAAGAACATTTCTAAGTGACCCCAAACTTTTGAATGGTATTGTATATATATTTTAAGATGAATGAAAATGTGAAAACTGAAATATATTTGTTGCCTAAGTATTCAGCCCCTTTGTTTAGGAAACCCTAAATTAGTTCAGTCGTAAAATTTGGCTTAACAAATCCCATAATAAGTAACATGTACTCACTGAAATAATAGTGGTTGACATGATTTTTGAATGACCTACCCTTCCTTTGTCCCCCATACGTACAACATCTGTAATGTCCCTCAGTCAATTATTAAATTTCAATCACAGATTCTATTACAAATACCAGGGAACTTTTCGAAAGCCTCGTAAAGAAGGGCAGTGATTGGTTGATGGTTACCAATATCAAATCAGACATTGAATATTCCTTTAAGCATGGTCAAGTCAATAATTATGCTGTGGATTACAGTATGTATTAAACCACCCAGACACAAATATACAGTCGTCCTTCTGAACTGAGTTGCAGGGAAGGAATGAAACTTCTCGGGGATATTACCATAAGGCCATTAGTGATTTTAAATCAGTTACGTAGTTTAATGGCAGTGATGGGAGAAAACTGAGGATGAAACTCAACAACTCAATATTACAAACATGTTCTTAATGTTTGGTAGACTCTGTGTATACTGGAGTTGATTACCAAGAAGACAGTGCATGTTCCTGAGTGGCCAAGTTACAGTTTTGATTTAAGTCTGCTTGAAAAAATATGTCAAGACTTGAAAATTACTGTCTAGCTATGATCCCCAACATCCTGACAGATGTTGAAGAATGATGAAAAGAATAATGGGCTAATATTGCACAATCCAGGTGTGTAAAGCTCTTAGTGACTTACCCAAGAAGACTCGTAGCTGTAAACGCTGCCAGAGGGGTTTCTAACATGTATTGACTCAGGGAGCTGAATACTTATGTAACGCCTATATTTAGTTATTGAATTGCTATCGATCTTTTAAAAATGTTTTAAAATCTTTAACTTTCACATTAAATAGTATTTTATGTAGATTGTTGACAAATAATACAATTAAATCCATTTTATTCCCCCTTTGTAACACAATAAAATGTGAAGAGATCCAAGGAGTGTGAATACTTTTGCAAGGCACTGTGCATGGCAAAAGAGTAATTGACTACTGGAAACACTACCTAGATTTGAATTGAATTCAACTACCACCAAGCTACTGCAAAATGTAATTCAATTACTAGTTGAACTACATGTAGTTCACTACTCCCCAACACTGGTACACACACATTTTCTTACGCAATACACTGTAATTAAATAAGGCAGGGTAATTATTGTTTTAGCAGGGTTTGTTTTTCTGTATACAGTAGAGTGTTCCAACCTACATTACAGGTTGATAGTGATATAACAAAACCCAGCCTCTTCCTACTATAATAGACAGGTGTTGATACCTGCCCACCATGATCTTAATGTTCTCTGTTTCTGTTTGGGTTTCTCCTCTGGTTTATTTGCCATGCTGTTGCAATCTCTGACAATGTAAGCTATTAGTTAAAACTATGTAAATCAAACTTTGTAGATCAAATGAATAACTGTATTTCTATTTGTCTGTCTTGTTCCAGGGTGAGTGTCTTCTGACGGTGCAGCTGGGTGATGGAGAGCGTTTGGAGGATGAGGAGGATGTAGAGTTCTACCTGCTTTTTGCTGGCACCACCCAGAGGCACCTGACCAGTACCTTGAGGATAAGCCATGTCACCCTACAGGCTGTGTGCCCAGGTAAATTCCACCATGCACCACACACACAACTGGTTGCTAGATCTGATGCTGGACAGTCGTACTGGTGGTGGCAGATCCGTTTGGATTAACCTAATCTTTTATGATTACACACACACACACATAATGTGGTTCTATCCTCGTGGGGACCTACAATTCTATTCCATTAAATTCTATTTTCCCTGACCCTAAAGCACAGGAGGTTGGTGGCACCTTAATTGGGGAGGACAGGCACTTGGTAATGGCTAGAGTGGAATAGGTGGAAATGTATCAACAACAAACACATGGCTACCATTTGCCCCTTTTTAGCCATTATTATGAGCCGACCTCACCTCAGCAGCCTCCGTTGCCCTAAACCTAACCCTAATTGTAACACTAAACCTAACCCTAATTGTAACACTAAACCTCACCCCTAAGCTTAAAATAGCCTTTGTCCACATGTGGATGTGGGAAATGTCCCCACAAGGGAGATTACTTTCCTTGTTTTACTATCCTTGTTTTACTATACACACACACACACACACACACACACACACACACACACACACACACACACACACACACACACACACACACACACACACACACACACAGCATATGTTTTACTATCCTTGTGGGGACCTAAAATTGATTACCATTCAAAATCCTAGTTTCTCTTATCCTAACCCTAATTCTAACCCTAAACTTAATTCCTAGGCCTAAAATAGCCTTTGTCCCCACGAGGGATAATTGTCCTTGTTTTACTATCTTTGTGGGGACTTTGGAGAATTTCCGGTGCCCACGAGGATAGTAATACACACACACCCCGCTCTTCATGGGCACAGAGAGACATTTCCAGCTAATGATTTGTGCTTTATGGTTCCACTGAAATGGGATGAGCCTCTTGGCAGCTGCCACAGGAAAGTAGCATTTGTAAATGACTGCTTCTCTCCTAGATGTATGCCATCTTGCTTTTTTCACAGTCATGGAAATACATTGTTATAATGCGAGAACATTGCTCAATAATTACAGTCGTATGAAAAAGTTTGGGCACCCCTGACAATTTCCATGATTTCCATTTATAAATGGGTGTTTGGATCAGCAATTTCATTTTGATCTATCAAATAACTGATGGACACAGTAATATTTCAGTAGTGAAATGAGGTTTATTGGATTAACAGAAAATGTGCAATATGCATCAAAACTAAATTAGACTGGTGCATAAATTTGGGCACCCCAGTAGAAAAATCACATCAATATTTAGTAGAGCCTCCTTTTGCTAAAATAACAGCCTCTAGACGCTTCCCATAGCCTCTAATGAGTGTCTGGATTCTGGATGAAGGTATTTTGGACCATTCCTCCTTACAAAACATCTCCAGCTCAGTTAGGTTTGATGGTTGCCGAGCATGGACAGCCTGCTTCAAATCATCCCACAGATTCTCAATGATATTCAGGTCTAGGGACTGGGATGGCCATTCCAGAACATTGTACTTGTTCCTCTGCATAAATGCCCGGGTAGATTTTGAGCAGTGTTTTGGGTCATTGTCTTGTTGAAATATCCAGCCCCGGCGTAACTTCAACTTTGTGACTGATTCTTCAACATTATTCCCAAGAATCTGCTGATATTGAGTGGAATCCATGTGACCCTCAACTTGAACAAGATTCCCAGTACTGGCACTGACCACACAGCCCCACAGCATGATGGAACCCCCACCAAATTTTACTGTGGGTAGCAAGTGTTTTTCTTGGAACGCTGTGTTCTTTTGCCGCCATGCATAACGTCCTTTGTTATGACCAAATAACTCAATCTTTGTTTCATCAGTCCACAGCACCTTATTCCAAAATGAAGCTGGCTTGTCCAAATGTGCGTTTGCATACCTCAAGCGACTCTGTTTGTGGCGTGTGCAGAAAAGGCTTCTTCCGCATTACTCTCCCATACAGCTTCTCCTTGTGCAAAGTGCGCTGAATTGTTGAACGATGCACATTGACACCATCTGCAGCAAGATGATGTTGTAGGTCTTTGGAGGTGGTCTGTGGACTGTTTTTGACCGTTCTCACCATCCTTCGCCTTTGCCTCTCTGATATTTTACTTGGCCTGCCACTTCTGGCCTTAACAAGAACTGTGCCTGTGGTCTTCCATTTCCTCACTATGTTCCTCACAGTGGACACTGACAGCTTAAATCTCTGCGATAGCTTTTTGTAGCCTTCCTCTAAACCATAATGTTGAATAATATTTGTTTTCAGGTCATTTGAGAGTTGTTTTGAGGCCCCCATGTTGCCACTCTTCAGAGCAGAGTCAAAGAGAACAACAACTTGCAATTGGCCTTAAATACCTTTTCTCATGATTGGATGCACTTGTCTATGAAGTTCAAGGCTTAATGAGCTCACCAAACCAATTGTGTGTTCCAATGAATCAGTGCTAAGTAGTTACAGGTATTCAAATCAACAGAATGACAAGGCTGCCCACATTTTTGCATAGCCTATTTTTCACATCTGATTTAATTCTGATTTCATACAACTTAATATTGCTACACTAAAAATCTTTGTCTGGACAATACCCCAGTACTCAGCTTTTATTAGAAAATGAATGGCATGCCACTGTGATCATTTTCTGTGACGACAGAGTCAATTATTATGCAGCCTCAGAGGGGTGCCCAAACTTTTTCATACGACTGTATATCTATCTGTCTGGTTGTTGGCAATAAACCATGTTTTCATCAAAGGGCTGTTTATGTCTAGGCAGCCTTACCAGAAGAAGACTTGGTGATAAAACAAAAATATATTTAGGTGTTTTTGTCTTTCACCCTGAGCAGAATGCAGGGTCCATGTAAAACATGGCTGAAGTGGCATATTGATGATGGTATGATGGCTGCCCTAGCTTCGATTTATCGGTCTGTTTAATGGTCCACTGGGATGGAGGCTAGATTCATGTTTGTCTGCTTTGAAACCTGCTGACCCCATGCAGCCAAGTTATTTGGGCAAGCAACGTGGCAGTTACTCTGTCATTCCCACCCATATTAGCTGACTAGAGACATACATGCTAAAGGCTTCCTTTTCATTTCTCTGTGGTTTTTAGAACTATTCACTGACAAATAGTGTTTAATGTTTGGACTTTGTGCATCTTAGCAACCAGAGAAGCCACAGAACTCAAGCCAGCATTGCAGCAGGACAGTGGAGCTTGAACATGGTTTTCTCTGTTCTTCTCTCTGGAGTCTGAGCTGTAGGGACACACTGTAAACTCACTGTAAACTCACACTGTAAAGTATATTTGGCATGTTTGAAGCACGTGTGCAGGTTATATTAACCCTCCATCCTCTCTCCCCAGCCCATGACTGCTGTGAGTCGGTGCAGGTCACGCTGTGCTCTGCGCGGTCTGATGGCTCGGTGGACCCTGTGGCCGAGGAGCGCTTCCAATTCGTCCAGGACCTGGCCTTCGACATGGCCCAGTTCCTGGTGAGCGCTGCAGGGCGGGCCGACGGTCTGGAGGGGGCTCTGCTGCTGGATGAGTGCCAGATCCCCCTGCAGGAGTGTGAGAGACTAGACGAGAGCCTCTCCCTGGCACTCAGACAGCTGGCCCTGCCCCAGGGGTGGAGCGTCCTGGGCTCCAACGTAGGCACACCACCAGGCCCCAACCTGGACAACAGCATTGGTGAGTAGGGATGGGGTCTCTACTTTGTGTGTCTCTGTGCGTCTACCTCTGTATGTTTCTCACAGTTTAGTGTTGCAGCACGGTCTGTCTGTACATTATTATGCCTTATACCCTCTTAATGTGCCTGTAGATTTCCTACTGTATGTGTTGCTGTGTTCTGTTCACACCTCAGTGAGGTAATTAGGGAACATTTGTTGTTTCCACCGAGAGATGATTTGGCCTGGGTCCCATTCCGCTGTGTGAGTAGTGGAGCATGCCCACCAGGTGGTTCACTAATGATACTCCAGCTCCGCCTGTGCATTAATGTTCGCAACAGCCACCTACGGCTTTAGGATAAAGATCCACTCCAGCTAACGGCCAATCAGAGGTCACTTTATTCATTTTGTGTT
The DNA here is from genome assembly GCF_034236695.1 of Oncorhynchus nerka. Lineage (NCBI taxonomy): Eukaryota > Metazoa > Chordata > Actinopteri > Salmoniformes > Salmonidae > Oncorhynchus > Oncorhynchus nerka. The sequence goes on from NC_088420.1 coordinate 25,693,159, forward strand.
TTTTTTGGAGGGGCTCTGACATGTGTAACTACTTTCAGTCAAACTGCAGCGATTCTGTTAATTGGCACACAGAGGGTCCTGACAGAGGAGAGAGTCTGACTAGAGAAGTCTACCCTAGAAAGGAGAGGAAGGGCTTTAGCTGAGAGAGCAGTGTCCCCTGGGATAGCACCAGTTCTCCACTCCTGATGTTCATGTGTACACCCACTTTATTTCCTCTGTGTTTCTGTTTTCTGCTCATATTGGGTCATCATCATAAATCAGGAATGCAATGTCAGATATGCTAAAAACAAACATTCCCACCCAATTAATAAGTAGGCAGTAACACACAGTGTTTATATGGTCTATTAACCAGAGCCTGGGACATATTCTGGAGCACAAAAGGGGACATTTGGGATAAATGTCAGCTCTGGTCAGAGCTGACTTGTACTTGTTTCATTTGGAGCCAGTAAGCCTCTTCTTGTCAGTAGAGTGTTAGTGTGCTATCACCTCTCTCTCTGCTCCTCTCCTCTCCTCTCTCTCTACTCCTCTCTTCTCTCTCCTCTGCTCCCCTCCCCTCTTCTATCTCTTCTCCTCTCTTCTCTCTCTCTGCTTCCCTCTTTCTCTGCTCCCCTCTCTCCTTGCGTCTCTCTGCTCCCCTCTCCTCCCCTCTCTCTCTGCTCCTCTCTCCTCTCCTCCCCTCTCTCTCTGCTCCTCTCCTCCCTTCTCTCTCTGCTCCTCTCTCTCTGCACCAGTAATAAGAGATTGTGGTAAAGGAGGAAAAACCTCGTATTTTAGGATGAAATAATTGTGCACGAACAGTCATGAAAAAACTAGAGGCAGATGAGACAGACAGGCAGCCCTTTCAGCCACTTGAATGTATGTGTAACGGCTTTCTTCTATCTCCTCCTCTGACGAAGAGGTGTAGCAAGGATCGGACCAAAATGCAGCGTGGTGGTTACTCATGTTCTTTAATGAAAAAATGAACTATACATGAAATAACCAAATATACAAAACAACAAACGGACCGTGAAAACCTATACAGCCTATCTTGTGACAACAAACACAAAGACAGGAACAATCACCCACAAAACACTCAAAGAATATGGCTTCCTAAATATGGTTCCCAATCAGAGACAACGAAAATCACCTGCCTCTGATTAAGAACCGCCTCAAGGCAACCATAGACTTTCCTAGACAACCCTACTCAGCCACAATCCCAATACCTACTAAAACCCCAATACAAAAACACACCACAAAATAAACCCATGTCACACCCTGGCCTGACCAAATAACTAAAGAAAACACAAAATACTAAGACCAAGGCGTGACGGTATTGCCCTATAGCAATATACTGTAATAGTATAGGACCCATAGGTCATGATGAAAACTATTGGCTCCTGCTGGGTAATTTGGAACACCGTACTGGAGAAGACAGATTAAACAAGACATTTCTGTTTTCTAACATTGTCAGTGCTTAGCAATTATAATCCATCATACACATATCTTTAGTTAAGAATGTAAACTCCAGGCTTATTTGATATTTACAGCAATACTACAGAAAGCCATTTGAAGGACCTTTCAGTCCTTTGTGCTTCTCATCCCCTGAGACTTTTGTTGACATAGGCACATATGAGCTGTGTCCCAATTGACGAGGATGCTGCCTCCCAATCCCAAGGTACCTTAAAGTGCTGCCTTCTAAGGCGCCTTCATTCAGGTTGTGACTACAGGGAGTAAAGCTATGACCGGAAGTGACTTTTGTAGCAGGTTAGGAGAGCATTTTATCTAACTCTGTCTGAACCTTTTCCTAACCTTAACCTAAGTCCCCAACCTGCCACTTTAATTATCATAACCTGCTGCGTAGATTCTCCTAACCTGCTATAAAAAGTCCTTCCGGTCGTAGTTGTACTCCGTCTAATCAGAACTCGTCATTCGGCTATTTTGAAGGTAATCCTTTGCCGGGGAGGCTAACCCACAACACCTTGTTTTTGTTCCAGTCAACAGTTCCTGTTGACATTAAGTTGAAGTAGCCTTCTAATCTAGTTAGATTGCATCATATCACCTTTCAATATTAGTTGTCAACTAATATAACACCACGTTATCTTGAACATCCGTGTCATTTAATAATATGCACGGGTGTGATGGTTTGATAGTATGAATTAATCACAATACGAGCCTACTTATTAGAAAAAACAATAGAAGCTCGAATGCAATATTAGCTTCACACTGAAACATCACTATTATGGTTATTAATAATTCCTAAACACTCAGTAAAATGGCTTATTTAGCTATGTAAAAAAAAAAAATCATAGCCTCTATCATGCATGCAAGCTTACCTGTCATGTCCACAACGATGGAGCAGCACACCAAGCAATATGTGAGAGGAGGACCCTATAACGTAGGATAATTATTCTGGTCGGTGTCAACTTAATTCATTAACAGGTACTGAGGAGATCGACTCTGTTACTTGTTTACATGTTATTCATGTCAGATATTTCAATTTTGGGATAGTTGTTCACTGAATTGCTAGCTCACCCGGCTACAGTGACTACGATGTAAACAAATGTCTCGCGCTCAGTGGAATGGGAATGCAATATCACGTGATGCTGCCTTGGGCCTTGTCCCAAATGGAAAGTGCTACCTACTAAGATAGGTTCATTTGGAAGCAGGTAGGCAGCAGGCAGCTGCCCTTTGGATCGGGACACAACCATGGTATGAATTCCAAAGCCCTAAAATCGGTATGCTGTGTACCCATGTCTGCGTCTAGTCTACCGTCTGTGTATTTAGCTTTGACTGATGACAGCTTGTAATACTAACAGAATGTGTTGAGTCCTCTAATGTTAGTTCCAATTCCTGCATTCTGTCAGAGCTGTGCCACTGACTGCTGATGTGGTGAGCAGTGCCTCTGTCTGGGTTGTAAACCAGTACCTCTGTCAGGAATAGATAAGAGGAACACAAAAACTCACAGAGCTAGAAGACTGAGCCCCTCCTATCAGCCTCTCAAAGGACTGCTTTGTCTTGTCCACTCAGTGATGGATATATCACTATTAAACACATTGGGATAGGTTTATAGTATCAGAATGGCTTTGATCCTTTTTTTCTCAGGGATTCAGCATGTAAGAGCACAGGGAGCTGCCTAGTAACAATGTACAGAACAAGCCAACAATGTATGGCGAGCTAGAAACACCTGTCAGATTGGCCGGTTTATATGCTTCAGGTGGTTCTGGGTCTGACGTGCACCCATATGAAAGCATGCTGTCCTCTATTTGGTAGGACATGTGAGCCTGCTTATATCCCCTGTGCTTTGCATCTCCTCCATTCCATTATTACCTGAGGTCTTCCCTGATAATATTTGATTCCAAAACTCTTTGATGTTTGAAAAAAGAAAAGGGGGAAAGATGAATGGTCCTTTTAGAATAGATGATGCTGCAGTCAGGTTAGGAACATTTCATTCCTCTCCCCAACCTGCCGGTAGAGTGGGCCAGCTGTTTAATGCCTTATCCAGCCCTGGCATTTCCTGAAGCTGGTCCAGGGCACCTTGGTGAGGCACAGTGAGCCTTGAAACTGGAGCTAGCAGCAGGCCACCTTGCCCAGAGGCTCTCTCTGTTAGCTGGCTCTGCTGGCACCGCCCAGTCTAGAGGCTCTCTCTGTTAGCTGGCTCTGCTGGCACCGCCCAGTCTAGAGGCTCTCTCTGTTAGCTGGCTCTGCTGGCACCGCCCAGTCTAGAGGCTCTCTCTGTTAGCTGGCTCTGCTGGCACCGCCCGGTCTAGAGGCCCTCTCTGTTAGCTGGCTCTGCTGGCACCGCCCGGTCTAGAGGCTCTCTCTGTTAGCTGGCTCTGCTGGCCCCGCCCGGTCTAGAGGCTCTCTCTGTTTGCTGGCTCTGCTGGCCCCGCCCGGTCTAGAGGCTCTCTCTGTTAGCTGGCTCTGCTGGCACCGCCCAGTCTAGAGGCTCTCTCTGTTAGCTGGCTCTGCTGGCCCCGCCCGGTCTAGAGGCTCTCTCTGTTAGCTGGCTCTGCTGGCACCGCCCGGTCTAGAGGCTCTCTCTGTTAGCTGGCTCTGCTGGCCCCGCCCGGTCTAGAGGCTCTCTCTGTTAGCTGGCTCTGCTGGCCCCGCCCGGTCTAGAGGCTCTCTCTGTTAGCTGGCTCTGCTGGCACCAACCGGCCCAGAGGCTCTCTCTGTTAGCTGGCTCTGCTGGCCCTACCAGGTCTAGAGGCTCTCTCTGTTAGCTGGCTCTGCTGGTACCAACCGGCCCAGAGGCTCTCTCTGTTAGCTGCATGATGGCACCGCCTGGCCTAGAGGCTGTCTTTGTTAGGTGGCTCTACTGGGTAAAATAAAGCACAGAGGGGCATTAATATCATGAAAAACGCAGAAAAACTCCTAAAGGCATATTTCATCCCTTGTCAAATCGGCTGCCAGCGCTCTAAATGCCAACAGAGGATCTGCTAGCATTCCAGCGCATCGCCCGGCGTCTATTAGACTGGGGGTTTGTGGGAGAAAAGTAGCCATGAGAATCCAGCACTGGTGGAAAATCTGATTCGTTAGTGTCTCTCCCTACTCCTGTAAGTGGTTGTTGGAGTGAGAGTTCTACCATAGAATGGGGCTGACAGAGAGGAAATGACGGCCCATGCTCATATTGTCTCTGTGTTTCTACAAATCAGATCCACTGAACTGAGTCTGTAGAGATCTGGAGCGGGGTTGATTTTATTTTTCACGTTGATAATTTCCCATCAATGAGTCTAGGCGTTCTCATCTGCCACTCTAGGCCATTGAGTTTATATTGTTTATTATGCATGCATTATGGTAAGTTTGGGTATTACAATTTCCTAACATTTGTTTTGTTCTTTTTGTCCTGTGTGTCTGTCAGTGTGATGAAATACAGTGCCTGTTTTTCTTGTTTTACTTCCCTTTTTCTCTGCCATCTTCTGACAGGAAAATGAGACCAAAACATAAAAACAGCCTCTATTCTGCAGTGGTGATTACAATCTCTGCTTCAAGTCTCCTGGGGCCTCATTTATCAACATTGTGTAGAAACTATTCTAAAATACTACTTACGAACAGAAATTAGAATGTTTGTACGCATTGAAAAAGTGTGATTTATCAAACAATCCTACGAGCGTCATACTCACAGTGGTAGGAGATGATAACTGTTGATAAATACCAATTCTTCTCAGTGCTCGTGCACAACCTTGGCTATTTGGTTCAAATCAAACTTTATTTGTCACATGTGCCGAATACAATACCGTGAAATGCTTACTTACAAGCCCGTAACCACCAGTGCAGTTCAAGAAAGAGTTAAGACAAGATTTACCAAATAAAATAAAAATTTTAAATGTTAAAATTAACACAATAAAATAACAATAACGAGGCTGTGTACAGGGGGTACCGGTACCGAGTCAGTGTGCGGAGGTACAGGTTGGTTGAGGTCATTTGTACATGTAGGTGGGGTGAAGTGACTATGCATAGATAATAAACAGCGAGTAGCAGCAGTGTAAAAACAAATGGGGGGTATGAATGTAAATAGTCCGGGTGGCCATTTGATGAATTGTTAAGCAGTCTTATGGCTTGGGTGTAGAGCTTTGACCCAGTGATGTACTGGGCCGTACGCATGATCCTATGTAGCGCCTTACAGTCAGATGCCGAGCAGTTGTCATACCAGGCGGTGATGCAACCCGTCAGGATGCTCTCGATGGTGCAGCTGTAGAACTTCTTGAGCAGCTGGGGACCCATGCCAAATGTTTTGAGTCTCCTGAGGGGGAAAAGGTGTCATCGTGCCCGCTTTCCAACTGTCTTGGTGTGTTTGGACCATGATAGTTTGTTGGTGATGTGGACACCAAGGACCTTGAAACTCTCGACACGCTCCACTACAGCCCCTTTAATGGGGGCCTGTTCGGCCCGCCTTTTCCTGTTGTCCACGATCAGCTCCTTTGTCTTGCTCACATTGAGGGAGAGGTTGTTGTCCTGGCACCACACTGCCAGGTCTCTGACCTCCTCACTATATTCTGTCTCATCGTTGTCGGTAATCAGGCCTACCGCTGTTGTGTCGTCAGCAAACTTAATGATGGTTTTGGAGTCTTGTTTGGCCACGCAGTCGTGGGTAAACAGTGACCACCATCTATGGTAAAAATCATCCCTTTAAAGCCAGTGGGAATATACAACGCCGTACCATGAAATAGCCTACAACGGCGCAACCAAAAAAAGCTTAGAACAAAACACTGAGTACAACCAAAAGGTTTAATTTGGCTGCCTCGGTTATATTTTGATCATTAAAAATTCAAACGTAAGTATATAGCGAGGAGCAATTGGGCCATTTCAAGTTGCCTTAGCAATGGAAAATAGAGTTCAAATGAGTAGGCTCACTAATAAGCCATCCATCCTCAACAGCTCCCTTCTGTAGGCCTCCACATTTAGCAGTGTTTTTTGCGCTTCACATAACCTATCACCTGTACATAAAGAGTGGAAACCTTCTCTGTTCACATAGTTGAACTCATTATGGGATGGTGCTTTTATGGTGATGTGGGTGCTGTCTATTGCTCAGTTTATATTTGGGAACCCATTGATGGCAAAGAAACCCCTCTTGACTTCAACCTGTTGTGCGATGGTGTTTTGCTGATGATTTCATCCAAAACATTGGCTCATAGAGGGATGTGAGATGCAGATCTGCAATCTCCCGCAGAAACGTGTCTGTTGCCAAAATCCAGAGGCTAGATAGCTCTTTGATGTGCACCGGAATGGAACGTTGGCCTTTCTAAAGTAGGTCTCACATCCTCACAAAGATCCTATGAGATTGGTTTTGGGAAACGATATCTGATGAACCGATCTGTACTCTCTGCAAAAAAGTCCCACCTGTTTCTAAAAATGCACTCTCTGCGAAATGCAGCGTGTGCCAAATCTTCCAACATGATCAGCCTTTTCTCATTGTCTCACTGGTTTATAGCATTTCAACAGAGGTTTCAATTTCACACGTGCCTCTAATTTAGCAAAATGACTGTACTTTATATTGATTAATATTGTAACAAAGGCACTGATATGGTCAAATTATATATAGCCTCTCAAGATATGTTGCATGAATTCACAATGGAAATACAATTAATTAGGCCCACTATCATCATTATTAGGCCCACTATCATAATTTTAAAAAAGGTCAACATATATGTTTTCCTGATTCTGTGCTTGACAAGCAGCTCCCTCATTCCAGCACTTGGCACGCGTGTGTACGCATGGTCATGGTTGTGTGTAAATTCACACACACCCAACCAAATGTTTATACTGATAAATCTCACACTTTGCGTGTACATGATCCTACGCATGGATTACGCGCAGATCTGTGCCTTCATATGATTGATAAATGAGACCGATCACAATGATGTAGTAGGAGATACAGTGGTTGCAAAAAAGTATTTAGTCAGCCACCAATTGTGCAAGTTCTCCCACTTAAAAAGATGAGGGAGGCCTGTAATTTTCATCATAAGTACACTTCAACTATGACAGACAAAATAAGAAGAAAACAATCCAGAAAATCACATTGCAGGATTTTTAATGAATTTATTTGCAAATTATGGTGGAAAATAAGTATTTGGTCACCTACAAACAAGCAAGATTTATGGCTCTCACAGACCTGTAACTTCTTCTTTAAGAGGCTCCTCTGTCCTCCACTCGTTACCTGTATTAATGGAACCTGTTTGAACTTTTTAACAGTATAAAAGACACCTGTCTACAACCTCAAACAGTCACACTCCAAACTCCACTATGGCCAAGACCAAAGACAGGTCAAAGGACACCAGAAACAAAATTGTAGACCTGCACCAGGCTGGGAAGACTGAATCTGCAATAGGTAAGCAGCTTGGTTTGAAGAAATAAACTGTGGGAGCAATTATTAGGAAATGGAAGACATACAAGACCACTGATAATCTCCCTCGATCTGGGGCTCCACGCAAGATCTCAACCCGTGGGGTCAAAATGATCACAAGAACGGTGAGCAAAAATCCCAGAACCACACAGGGGGAACCTAGTGAATGACCTGCAGAGAGCTGGGACCAAAGTAACAAAGCCTACCATCAGTAACACACTACGCCGCCAGGGACTCAAATCCTGCAGTGCCAGACGTGTCCCCCTGCTTAAGCCAGTACATGTCCAGGCCCGTCTGAAGTTTGCTAGAGAGCATTTGGATGATCCAGAAGAAGATTGGGAGAATGTCATATGGTCAGATGAAACCAAAATATAACTTTTTGGTAAAAACTCAACTCGTTGTGTTTGGAGGACAAAGAATGCTGAGTTGCATCCAAAGAACACCATACCTACTGTGAAGCATGGGGGTGGAAACATCATGCTTTGGGGCTGTTTTTCTGCAAAGGGACCAGGACGACTGATCCGTGTAAAGGAAAGAATGAATGGGGCCATGTATCATGAGATTTTGAGTGAAAACCTCCTTCCATCAGCAAGGGCATTGAAGATGAAGCGTGGCTGGGTCTTTCAGCATGACAATGATCCCAAACACACCACCCGGGCAACGAAGGACTGGCTTCGTAAGAAGCATTTGAAGGTCCTGGAGTGGCCTAGCCAGTCTCCAGATCTCAACCCCATAGAAAATCTTTGGAGGGAGTTGAAAATCCGTGTTGCCCAGCAACATCCCCAAAACATCACTGCTCTAGAGGAGATCTGCATGGAGGAATGGGCCAAAATACCAGCAACAGTGTGTGAAAACCTTGTGAAGACTTACAGAAAACGTTTGACCTCTGTCATTGCCAACAAAGGGTATATAACAAAGTATTGAGATAAACTTTTGTTATTGACCAAATACTTATTTTCCACCATAATTTGCATAAATTCATTAAAGATCCTACAATGTGATTTTCTGGATTTATTTTTCTAATTTTGTCTAATTTTATTTTTCTAATTTTGTGTGTCATAGTGTACCTATGATGAAAATTACAGGCCTCTCTCATCTTTTTAAGTGGGAGAACTTGCACAATTGGTGGCTGACTAAATACTTTTTTGCCCCACTGTATCTCCTACTACATCATTGTGATCGGTAGGGAGAAGGTCTCCATAAGACTTAATCACTTACTCACACTGAATTGGACTATAGCTGTGTGTTTTTTTAATTAGACACACAGTTAGTCAGGCCTTCCTGGTGACTCAGTGTGCATTGAAGCAGAGAATCAGCAGTCTGACCTGTAGGAGTGAGAGGGTAGGAGGGGGTGGGGTTAATAGACATATGACTCAGGAAGGACAGTGTGTCATACAGGTTAGGGGGCGGGACTCTGACAGGGTTATCAGTTAAGGCTGATAGCGAAGGTGGGAGGGGTTAGGGAGAGTGGAGAGAGGGACGACCGTGTCCGCCTGCAAACGCACTGAGGGATTTACATATGAACATACTGTACTGCAAAACAGATTATTGGTCACACGGTAGTAGAGAAAACAGGTTGGATATTAAGCAGAAGCTGGAGTGTTGTTGGATGCTCACTGGCAGGACATCGTTGAATGTGTGTTGTGTTCTAGTTAGAAGGCTGTAACTGTTGACCGTCTCTGAGCCCAGTGTAACTCTCCCTCCCTGTGTGTCCCGTTCAGCTGAGCCCGGTCCACACGAGACCCTCTTGCACTTTGCAGCTCGGCGCGGTCTGCGGAGGGTAGCCTTGTTTCTGCTCCAGCAGCCAGGAGGCAGAGAGGCTCTCAGACTGCCCAACAAGCAGGGCTCTACACCAGTCAGCGTGGCAGAGAAGAGGGGCCACGACCAGCTACAGCAGCTCTTCACTGAGTAAGTACTTAACTGGATCACATACTGTTTATTACACACAGGATCTAAACATGAATAACCTTTTAATAGCCTTTATTACACTAGTAATAAACTTCAGATACATTATTATTATGTTTCTATGGGAGTAGGCTGGCTAGCCAATCGTTTCTACTAACCCTGGGACGGACTTTATGCTGAACATCAGAACTTGCTGAACTAACAGTGTCATCATAATATATTCTGCTGTTTTATCTGTGAATGAAAGGCACAGCCCTCTCCACAGTATTTATTGGCTCTCAACATCGTCACATCTTTACCTAGCACCTCTTCCTCTTTTTTGAACACATACTCTTGCACTCCTATATTCTTCGAGACATTAGCTAGCAAACTAGGATTTGGAATCCAAATCAACGAGAGGTCTTTATGTAACCATGGGAATGGGAGCAGCTCTATGGTTAGGAGGGACTTGTTGTGGATGTTGAAATGTGTTTGGAGTGTTGGCGGTACACACAGATAAGCAGACCGACCAAGGACAAACTCCGGACTGCTACTGTAAACAGCAGAAATCACCACAGAATCCAACTTTATTTATATGCACTTTGTTAAAGTACATCAAATCAGACTAGTATGGGTCTTTTGTCGTGGGATAAAATCACAAAATGTACCTAGAATTAGGAGGAAAAGTGTACGTGCTAGATGACAGCTCGTAGACTGCACAGCGTTCTCACCGGCTGTGATAGCTGTATGGGACTGTTTTCATGTGCTCTGTGACACATCTGAGCTGTATAAAAACACCAGGCACCACATGTACAAGTGGCGGGAAATAGATGTTCTCGGGTCCTTGTATACAAACTGTCAGAGCTTTATCACATTTGATCTAGCAGGGGTAGTTCTGTCCTATTGGTAGACGATGAACACAACCTCCACTGGCACCTCACCAAACCAGTTTGTTTACCTGTTCCATCAGTGTCCATGACACGGTGGTGATCTGTTCTCCAGCTGAGCACATATGAGCAACCTCATTACAGAGATCACCTGAGATCATCAGCTTTCTCTATAACATGGAGATTGAGGTGTCGCCCAGTCCTTGACAGAGAAATGCTATCCTGTGCTGACCAGAAACAGTAAAGAGTTGGCCCAGGGACACTCTCAGGCCACATCAACGGTGTCTCTCGGTCGGTCTGCGTCACACAGGCTGTCCCCTGGGTCACCGGATCCTGGGTGTCTGTCGGCCGTGCCCTGGTTTGTTGGAGGCGGTGAAACCTTATAACCATAGGAAAGAAAAGGGCCTGGTGGGAGCTCCTCTGAGAGTTAGTGTGTGTGTGTGTTACAGAAGAGAACCAAGCTGTAGCTTTTCTCCATACCAGACCAGCATTTTCTACTTACCTACACTACCTGTACTCCTTCACCTGGACACCAAGCCTATCTGTCTGATATTGTTAGGGGAAGCTGGTATGTTTTTGAAGTAGTCCTGAGTTAAGCTGGGAGTAGAGAGATTGAGTCACCTGGCTGCTGGTGTTACATGCTCTGAGACAGGATTAGTTCAGGTCAGGGAGAAGCAGAGGGCCTGCTGTTATTTGGCACAAGAAAACAGACTGAATTCCAACTCTGAAGACAGCATACATGTGTTAATTCCACCTGCTGACTGTGGGAAGAAGTTGGTTAAGTTGTATACTAGTAATCTAGTAATAAAGTAGTAAAAGCTCTAACATGTATAGTGCAGTTCTGTGTGTTGTTAAGATATCTCCCCTGGATGTGGAGAAAGTTGAGGCTGCCTCAGGCCCCACAAAGTGCCTCTGTTCTTTCCCCGCCCTGCGTCTTGCCTTTCAGTCCCCACTGAGTGATGTCAGGGGGTTGCCATGGACACCCATTCAGCCCTTTATTGCCCTGCATTGGCACTGAGCGCCATGAGGCAGGTGAGAACAGCCCCAGATCGCATCATTACTGCAGACCTGGCTTCAAATACTATTTGAAATCTTTTAGTGTTTGCTCTAACCGGCCTGGAGTACCATATGGCCGGGATATGACGTTTTTGGGACTGTTACATTGGTCCATAATGCCAGGCAAGCTCAATCAAGCACAGATTAAGTATTTTAAATTATTTCAAATACTATTTGAACCTAGGTCTGCACTCCTGTCCCAGGGGCTTCATGGGGCTGGGGCTAGAGGGGGACTTACATACTCCCTCATTCCTTTTGTTTCTAAAGCCCTATTTCCATCAGATTGTTTTGTTGTGTCTCTCACCGGAGTGTACCAGCAGTGACATCATCACCCCTGAGTCAGTTGGGGTCAGTTACATGCATTGTAAGAGAGTAGAAAATGTGACTCTACCCAGGCAGAGACAGACCGAGAGCCAGCTCAACAGGACAATACACTGCTATAGACGTTTCGTCCCTGACCCATTACAAGACACATTTAGTCTAGAACCATGAAGGAAACTTAATTTTAACTCAGCCATATTTGGTCTCTTTTCTTCATTTTTGTTACTCGGTAGAAGTGTTTTCACGTGAAGTAGATTAGAAAGGGAGAGGTAGTGTTTTCATTTTCAATTCCACTGATACCGTAGAACAATGAATTAAATACCAGAAAGCTGACCGAGTAGAAGTAGCAATACAATGAAGCTGAACCAGTTTGGAGGTTGGCGGTCGGTTGATGAAAGGTTTGGTAGTACACCATGTCTCCAGTGCCTTCCTACCCCCGGAATGAACCTGTCATTCACACTAGGTGATATATTATGGGCGTAGGTAGTGGTGTTGAATGCTGAATCAGTGCTATGTGATTTGGCTACCTCCATTCTGACACGGTGTGCTCTGTTTGTGTTGGGCAGGGTTGAGACCTTGTCAGAGACCCGGATAAAGACGGAGGAGAGACAGTGTTACCCAGGAGGCCGAGTGCTGCAGCACCACCCTAAACTGAACACATACACCCTGACAGTGGACACGTTGCTAGGGAAACCTCTGCCCAGCCTAAAGGGAGAGGTGGAGGAGCTACAGAAACTCATACAGCACCACAGAGACGACAAGGTGAGATATATAACTCTGCTTTAAACCATGTCTGCTTTCATCTCTTTCTGATTTTAACTCTCACATGTTGTTGTTTTAAATCATGACTTGAGGTATTCCTTACAGCTCCTAATGGAGCTAAGGGCTCATACAGTACAGTATGTACTCTCAGATCCTACAACCAAATCTTGTGTGCACTAGCTAGCTAATTAATATCTGCCAAAAGAGAAAACATGGCCTATTGTGAGTTACCTGCATGCTCCCCGTTTGTTTGCTCTGAAAGTTTTTTGTACATCTTATCTTTACAGGAAGTTAATATATGTGTGTGTGTGTGTGTGTGTATAATAAATAGTGTGTGATTTATTATTTGTGTCATTTGTTATTCACACTGTGTTTCTGTTTGTGCTGTAGGAAGATCATGTGCTCCAGCAGCAGTCACCAGATGAGCTGAACACTACAGCAGGATCCAGTGGCATCAGCAACACATCAGCACACTCAGCCACAGAGTCCCAGCCCCCCCACAGCCATGCCCAGCAGCGGAGAGAGGTCGAGACTCCAGCTTTCAGCGCACCATCCTGTGGAGACCAGCAGGAGGAAGCTGATAGAGAGAGGACAGGCGTAATCACTGCCACGCAGGGCAGCAAGGCAGGGCGCTGTAAAAGGAACCAGGAAGAGAACGAGAAGTGGAGAGCAGAGACTGAGACGGGCGATAAGGCTGTTGCTGCTCCGACAAAGGCTTCACGAGCCATGGGCCACGCGCAGTCTCAGGAACACACGGAAGCTAAGCATCAGTCCCTGAGGACTACAGGCAGCAGCAGTAGTGGCTGTGGGGACACAAGTGTTCAGAGGACTATGGAAAGGCAGGGCGAGCCTGAGAACATCCAGGACATGGAGTCTGGGGCTCCTGTGGAGAATGGACAGCACGACAAACATAGCGGTGAGGTTGAGATGGAGTATGCTGAGGCCACTTCTGAATGTACTCTTCAGACTTTGACGGGAGCTGTGAGCCGCCATGAGGCACAAGCTGTAGAGGCACAGGACTCCGAACAAAGACAGGAAACCACTACAGCAGTGACAAGTTATTCTGTGGAGCCCGAGTGGGCCGATAACAGCAACCAGACCTGGGAGTCTGAGAGGGGCGGTACAGACGAGAGAAAGACAGAGGCAGGAAACCCCAGCCAACAGACCAACGGTAGCACTGAGACAACCAGCAGCAGAAGTGGAGAGACTGACACAAACAGCATGAAGCAGAGCCCCATTATGGTGGAGGGAGAGATCAAGAGCAGCCATTCACACGGACCAGGTTACGTTACAGCAAAAGAACCCAGTGAGCAGCAGGTCCTGGATCAGCAAGTTGAGGATACAGTGGAGGTAGTGGCAACCCCACCACAGCCAAGGCGGGACCAGGACGGCACCCACAGCCAGGGCCATGAGACTGGGCAGGAATGTGAGGAACAGCCGTCCACTGACTTAGCCAGCAGAACAGCTGAGGACAGAGAGAGTGGAGAGACCATGGGACGACAACACTGTGATGTCACGGTCCACACATTCTCTTTTGAGGAGGGGGAACTCGTCCAGTCTGTCGGCTGCTCCACAGACAAACTGTCTAAGGAGGGGACAGTCACAGGACAGGAGGCCCCTGGGAAGAAGGTGTCTGTACAGTGGGCATCGTTAGAAGAGGCAGACTCTCTGGCATGTAGAGAGGAAATAGCAGCCACAGCAGTAGCAGTGGTGGCTGTAGCAGTAGCAGCTGCTGTAGCAAGCCTAGAACAATGCAACTCAAACTCCATGCTGGAGGGAGGCCAGGTACAGGAAGCTGCCGCAGAGAGCCAGAGTAAGCATCAGACTGGACCCAAAGACACTGCACGAAGGTCAGGGGTCACGGTGTCTGAGGCCACTGAGAACCTTAGCACCTCAGACAGGGGTCCGACTGTCTCAGCAAGTCCATTAGAGGAGGATGTGATGGTCAAGAACCCCTCAAAGGGAGCGGATGAGCCTCATGTCAGACAGGGAGAGGAGAACAGTGATCTGTCCAATACCACACATGGGAGTGAGAATGGAGTGGAGGCCCAACTACCAGGCCTGAGTCTGACACAGGAAGAAAGTGTAGAAGCCAGCAGAGAGTGTGCAGACTCCCACTCGCACACGTTATTACATGATGAAAGGGCTGTGGACAGACAGAGTGCTGAGGTCATATCCTCCTCCTCCTCTATCTCCCCAGAGAGATCCTCAGAGCTGACACATCAGGAGGCCATCCCAGAGAGCCCGGCCCCACCAGCCCCACCTGAACATACACATACACCCAGTGACATGACCCTGACCACCCTTACACACCCAGACAGTGGTACATCCCTGAATCCAGAGCTGACTTCCCCATTGGAGCTAGACAATGGAAAAGGCCTGTATGACGAGCAGTACAGCTCCTCTGTGGAAGTAGTCATTGGCATGTCCTTGGGCCTTCAGTCTTCAGACACACTGGAAAGCCTGGATGGTGTGTGTGTGAGAACACTGGATACTAAAGAAGAGCATTCTGAAGATTTAAGACAGCTTGACAAGCCAGTGAAAGGTAAGACCACATAATAATACACATATAGCTAGTTTGTAGCTAATTATGGCTCTTTTATATCCTGATTTTGCAGTTTTTGTCTTTGCTTTGCTTACATAGATATTAATTTATTGCTCAAGAAGAATGCTTTTAGTATACAGTTGACATTTTTCAAAGAGGAAGATGACTATCGGCACTAGCTGAAATTCAAAGTGATTTGGGTCATGAGGCTAACCTGAAGCTCATATTTCATTTACATGCACCCTCTACTGCAGGGGTCTCCAACCTTTTCTAGCATCATTTTTATATATATTTTTTTCAAATAGGCACATTCTTCTATTCTCCCCTTGTTCCTTGATGTACAAGAGATGTGTTTTCTGTCAATATAACTGGTAAAATAATGGTTCATAAGCAACTATAAGGGGCCCCATAAAACGATATTTTGTATTTTCTGGAATTCCGTTTTTTTCAGTAGGCCTAACAGCAGAAACATTCCTAGGCCGACACATTCCTCTCTTGTTTAATGCACAATTTAAGGTGAATTACACCAAAAAAAATCACATTTGTTTAGTTATTTTCCAAGACCTCAAAATTGGTCTTCTGATGCATTGACATTGACTCAGGACGTTTTCCTGGTTTTAGATTTTTTTTACTCTCAATAATACACATATTCATAGAGAATTCATGAAAATGTATGTTCTGAGTCAATGTCAATGCATCAGATGACCAATTTTGAGGCGATTCTTTTGTTGTTGTGTATTACACCTTTAATTGTGTATTAAACAAGAGAGGAATGTGTCTGTCTAGGAATGTTTCTGCTGTTAGGACTACTGATACAGCACTTAGTTTGCAAAACAATGGCCAACAAATTGATACAAATAATCATATTCTGTCAGGTAAGCCTGCTTAGCAATTAACATTTACTTGAGACGGTTTTTGGGGAAAGTTTTTCTGTCTACCCTCAAGACGGTTATCATTAGCATCATTAACTGGCTACGCACAGGGTGATAGACTGCACATACTTTCAGAATTGCTTGGCAAGCTACTCATAGTTTGTGTTCTTATCTTGTATTATTTCTTATTGTTGTTGCATTGTGGAGAAGGAACCTGCAAGTAAGCATTTCATTGGACGATGTAAACCATGCGTATCCCGTACATACAACTAATTAAAAACTTGAAACTTGAGGATGGCTGCGAGCTGCTGTTAGCTGGTGAACTACCTTTTGGAGACCCTTCCTCTACTGTATACAGTATCTGAGCCTGGCCCAGCTGCTAAGTTCAGGCCCAGTGTGCATCCCTCAAATGCTGTTGAAGTGCACCGCCTGCTCTGAGGCATAGCACACTGTCGTATGACTCTGAGCATGTGACCATTAGTTCAGCTATGTGTCAACTGCTGCTAAAGAGAGGCTGTCATTTGTCATGACATTCTGGCGATGTTGAACTACGGAATATTTACGTCAAACAAGTCCCCAAACAGAAACTAGAACAAAATGTAACTTAAGTCCATAATATTGTCAGCTTCAGTATGTGAATTAGAAGAAGCTTAATTTTCAGGAGAAACATAACATGAGACTCTGGCCTCTGGTCCTTTAGTCAGTCTGAAAAGGTCAAAGGCTTCATATCAGTCATCTAGAGCGCTATGTGAATGGAGCTGGCTGTGTATTTATGTATGTCAGTCTGTGTATCCAAGCAACAACACAATGATCTCACCAGACCTTACAGTAGGTTCTGAAAATAGAGGTAGCCTGAACGGTGGTCTTCCACTCGGAGCCCCGGGCCAAATCTTGGCCGTCTGTAAGCACATGGCTACGCCCTGGCCCTTTCCCGTCTGGATGGGAATATGAAGCAGAATAGATCCTCTCATCTACACTGATGTGGTATAAATAGCAGGGCAGTGTTGACTGATGCTGAGCAACATCATTGTTCCCTAATAGAAATGACTATGTTTCCCCCAACCTACCTCCTCTCTTCCTGCATGACAGCTGGTTTGTTGTTGCTATCCAAATGGTTGTCAAGGCATAGACCATTTTATACATTAGACACTACTGGTATGATTCGTTATTATGAGTTTGTGTTTTTTCAGTTCAAATGAAGTTTCATTTACTGAGATGATTCTGTGTTAGTTTTTCCATAAGGTCATGGCTTCATATTCCTCTTCCTGTGTCATCATACAGTCCCTGTGTCATACCTATGTCTCTTACTGTATCTCTCCCCAGACAAAGACATAGTCTGTCCATCCCAGGGAGAAGAGAAGGAGAAGAAGGAATCCCTCTCAGACACGGCAGACTCTACACTGGTGAGTTTATGTTCATGTGTTTATGAATGTACAGTCCCAGGTTGTTTAATAACTTGGAGCATAAGTAAAAACGTACTGTGACTCCAGTTCCCACAAATCAGGGGGAAGTCACATGTAGTTTGATTAATGTAACATTTTTCATGACTGGGAGACTATTTGTTTCTGGGAAGCAGTCTCACCTGACCTCACTAAATAAACCCTTTTCATGTTTGCCTTCACTTTTGGGGATGTCCGTACAAACATGACGCACTTTTCGGCCTGATATGTTGAACTCTGTCTTCTAAAAGTCGAGTGGGAAGATTTGGGAAACTGTGGCCATGCGGTTCACTGTGTGTGTGCGCCCTGCCCTGCCCTGTTTAACCAGGAGAAAAGAAAGATGACCTCACTGTATCTTCTCTCCCCTGAGAGGAGTGATATGAGGGGTAAGAAACAAGCCGTAGAGAGGGAGGCAGAAATAACAGTCTGACAACAGCAGCAGAAGTGTGAAGGAAGGGAGGGAGAGGAAGTGTCTTATTACCAGCATGATACATCCACACCAGCAGGGCCAGGGCACTGCCCTCCATCACAGCTCTAGAAACATATATCTTCCTATGGGAAGCCATATTGTTTCATACCATTGTCATTATCGGTTTTTGACCACCTGGTTCTAAAAGGTGTCCTTCTGTTGTATAGTAGGTATTAGAAACTTGGTGGTTCGAGCCCTGAATGCTGATTGATTGACAGCCATGGTATATCAGACCATTTATTTTTACTGTTCTAATTACGTTGGTAACCAGTTTATAATAGCAATATAAAACCTCTGGGGTTTGTGGTATATGGCCAATATACTGTACCACGGCTAAGGGCCAGTATCCAGGCACTCCGCATTGCGTCGTGCTTAAGAACAGCCCTTAGCCGTGGTATATTGGCCGTATACCACAACCCCTCAGGCCTTATTGCTTAATGATGTTATGGTGAGGGACTGACCTTGCAGATGTAGGCAGCCTTCCTTTGTGATTGTCTTGTGGTATTTTGTGTCAGCATAGGCCACAGAGCCTATGTGACTGGGATTATCTCATACTGTATACTTCATTCATGTCATATGCTTCAGCCACAAACACATGGTGTGTGGCACCACTGTTGCAATCACACAAACAATCACACCACAATCTCACCGTGTGCTCGTCATCGACGTTGTTTAGCTTAAGCTCTGTCTGCAACGATGATACTTGTATTTCCTCATGAGGTATTTTAGTATTGTTCAGTTGTAATTTGTTCTGTACTTCTGTTCCCCCCACCAGTCTGTGGATGTGGCGGAGCTGTGCTGCTCTCATGCTAATCTGGGGAGTGGCATGTAGATGTATACAGAGCCTTCAGAAAGTAGTTATTCCACATGTTGTTGTGTTACAGCCTGAATTAAACATGTATCACCCATCTACAATACACACAATAGCCCATAAGGGCAAAGTGAAGACATGTTTGTTTTTTTGCGAATGTATTGAAAATTAAATACAGAAATATACATTTGGCAGCGATTACAGCTGTGAGTCTTTCTGGGTAAGTCTCTAAGTGCTTTCCACACCTGGATTGTGCAACGTTTGCCCATTATTATTTTCTAAATTCTTCAAGCTCTGTTGATTTGGTTGTTGATCATTGGTAGACACCCATGTTAGATTACTTGTTGGTTATCACTGCATTGTCGGAACTAGAAGCACAAGCATTTCGCTACACTCGCATTAACATCTGCTAACCATGTGTATGTGACAAATACAATTTGATTTGATTTGATTTGATGTTCATGTCTTACTATAGATTTTCAAATAGATTTACAGTACCAGTCAAACGTTTGGATACACCTACTCATTCAAGGTTTTTTCTTTATTTGTACTATTTCTACATTGTAGAATAATAGTAAAGACATTGAAACTATGAAATAACACATATGGAATCATGTTGTAACCAAAAAAGTGTTAAACAAATCAAAATATATTTTAGATTTTAGATTCTTCAAAGAATTTGGAAACATTTCAAAAAACATAATTCCACTTTGACATTATGCGGTATTGTATGTAGGCCAGTGACAAGAAATATACATTTAATACATGTTTAATTCAGGCTGTAACACAACATCATCTGGAGGAGGTAAAGGGGTGTAAATACTTTCTGAAGGCACTGTAGACAGGGCCACTATCGCAGCTCTCTCTTGGCCAGACTCCCACCTCCCTACATTGTTAGCATTTGAAAGGAATTACACTAACTCTGGAGCACTCTCTCTTTTAAGAAACTCACACAATGTTGTGTGTAATTGCGGACTATTGTTTTAGTTGTTGAATTCAGTCCTTTTGATAAAAATGTCATTTTATGTGACGTCGGAGCTCCAGTCCACCAACACTAGTCGCCGCTCAACTCCATCGTAAATCATGAAGTTGAGTTTAACAGGAACAGGAACCTTGACAAACATTTTTCAATGGTAAATGGCCTGAGTAAACTATCTTATTTATTCACAATCTTTGGTTTCTGCCTCATTAATTATGACAACATGTCAGAGGGACAGATTAGAGGAGATGCCTGGAATAATAACTTGGTGCTTGTCACCAACAGAGAGATGTTTTACATCAACTGGAGTGGCATGTTGGTCGACAGACTGCACCAGAGATCTACATTTGTTTGAAAATGTTCATGACCAAAGTTTTCAACAATACATGGATCATACAAAGGAGAATATAGAGCACTTACAGATTCACTATTGATGTTACATTGATGATATAAAGTAAGATGTTACGTTTGTGGAATGCTTTGTTTTGACATGCGTCACAGATTTTAGTGTGAAGGAGTTAATGCGAGGTACAGTTGAGTAATCTTCGAAAAACAGAACTCTTTGAGTACTGTGGGGGAAGAGTTGCAGAGAGCAGCCGGGAGAGAAGTAAGTCCTGAAAGACAGAGCAGATGGAGCTTCTGTTCCTGCCAACCACGGCTGTGTGTCCTCAGGCACCCCCTTGTGTTGTGTTCTAGTATAACTACCTCCAGATGTGTGCTTGGGCTGCTCTTCGCTGCAATTCATATGGTTTTAACAAGAAAAAGACAAGACAGATTATTAAAAGTTGTTTTTATTCTTCTCCAGAAGCCTTGGTTCAGTAATATTTTAGAGGCATTCTTGAGAGCCTGCAGTTTAGTCAGCAATTGTGATTAGGAAGGGTAATGATTTTTTGAGTTTTCACAGGTTACCAAAGCGAGCATGGTATTAAGGCTGTTATAAATCTGGCACTCGTCCTTACTGCAGTGAAATGGGCTGTCTGGGCACTGTACAACTTAGTAGGTCCTGAGGCTGCTCAGTGCTCCATTCATAACAGGAAGGAGGTTTTCCACCATATTGTTTGATTTTGGGGACGATTGGGTTGGGAGGAAGGGGTAGCTTGTGAAGTCTTCAGTGAGATTGATCAGTGGAGCTAGACAAACACACTGAGCCTGTTCATGGCTCACTGAGTCTGACCATGGTGAGTCTAGCTGTCGTGAGTGTGTGTGAAAAGGGGAATATCAATCGTTTCACTAAGTCTTTACATATGTCCCTCTTCTTCTCCCTCCATCTGGTTTCTCTTCCTCTTCCTCCGTAGGTCCTCTGTAGTTGTACAGCAGGATACACGCTTAGAAAAAAAGGTTCCAAAAGGGTTCTTTCGCTGTCCCCATAGGAGAACCCTTTTTGGTTCCAGGTAGAACCCTTTTTGGTTCCAGGTTGAACCCTCTGAGGAAAGGGTTTTACATGGAACCCAAAAGGTTTCTACTTGGGTCCAAAAAGGGTTCTTCAAAGGGTTCTCTTATGGGGACAGCCAAATAACCCTTTTAGGTTGCTGCCATGCTATGTTGTTGTCTTAGGTCTCTCTTTATGTAGTGTTGTCTCTCTTGTCATGATGTGTGTTTTGTCCTATATGTTTTTTATGTATTATCCCAGCCCCCATACCCGAAGGAAGCCTTTTGGTAGGCCGTCATTGTAAATAAGAATTTGTTCTTAACGGACTTGCCTAGTTTTAAAAAATGTCCTAAGAGTCTATGAGGAAACATAGTTTGTTTTTCTTTCTTTCTCTCGAACACCTACTGTAGGGAGGTCCTACACCAGCGTAGGTCCTATAGGGTAGTCCTATAACAGCCTAGGTCTTTTTTGGTTATGGTCCTGAACTAGCCTAGGTCCTAAGCCCAGAGCTCCATAGGTGCCATGTATTTAGCAGAGACCCCGTCTCAGACCCTCTATGTTTGTATGCATCAGGGCTTTACAAAGGCCCCTTCACAGTGCCCCCCCCCTCTCTCAACCCACCCTGACCCACTGCCTTTTATGATAAATGATCCTTCTCCCAGGGGACGAGCTGCACCCACACCACTATGCTAACTGAGCAGGCAGCATGGGAAATGATACGCTTAGTGACATTTAGTGAATTCTGCCTTCTTAAATGTTTTGAAAAGGGCTGTTATTTACAGTAGGCATGTGTTGAGAGTTTGTTGTGGCATGCAAACGACTGCCTTCAAATAGAAGGCCGCCGTTTGTTAGCGCAGCACGAGAGGCTGGAGGAAATATGGAAGTGTTTACTGTTAGAACGGTCGGGTGGGGGCGGGGCACGCAGATCAGTCTCAATAGAAACAGGAAGCTTTGGCTATGAGGGTGATTTGTGTGTGTGTGCATTTGTGTGTGTGTGTGTGTGTGCCCTTGAGAGTGTTCTGTGCTGTTTTCTCATGTTCTGGCTATGCACTCTATGTGCACAGTGTGTTTCTATCAGCTTGCATGGCTTTGTCCTGTCTTTGCCCTCGTGTGTGACTTCCTATTCAGAATGGCTGCTAAGCCAGACTGCCAGTTGTTTGAACTATCTTAGCAATTGTAATAATGATGTAACAATGTGAATTGGTTGGACATTTCTTGCAAGTTACGCAGTCGGAAGGAAAAAGAGAAGCTAAACCACATGTTTTCCCCCTTCTCCATAGTGATAGGTTTTCACCAATGAGAATGACCTGACTAGAAAAAAACCCTAAACAAGATGGGCACATCATGTATTTTGGTCTGTTCTTTTCTGTTCCTCTCCTAATGTTATGTGTAGTGTGCCCTGGGGAGTAGTAGGATTAGGACCATGTTGCTCTTGGTTCCAGGGGTTGTGTTGCGTTCTGCTCTGCTGCCCAGACGTGTTAGTTAGAATGGAAGGAGCCCCAGCCGTCTCAAGTCTCTCTCTCTCTCTCTCTCTCTCTCTCTCTCTCTCTCTCTCTCTCTCTCTCTCTCTCTCTCTCTCTCTCTCTCTCTCTCTCTCTCCCTGTCTCTCTCTCTCTCTTTCTCTCTCTCGCTCTCTCTCTCTCTCTCTCTCTCTCTCTCTCTCTCTCTCTCTCTCTCTCTCTCGTCAAGTGGACAGTTTTTTAATGGTTGCCATGCTTCTAGCTGTTTGTCCTTCCCATTGATCTGTCTGCAGATGTGGAGTTTTTCCTGCATGAATTGTGAGCTTGGGATGTTTACCATGCATTTGCTGTTTCTACTTAAATATTTGTTTAACACTGTAGTGTTATTTAATAGAAACCTATGGGAGAAGTAACAGTATTTGTTTTTGATTATTTGTGTAGTTATTTGACATTTTACTGCATTGTTAGGAGCTAGTGACTAGAATTTCACTGCACCCGCTATAACATTTTCTAAACTGTGTATGTGACTAACACACTTTTATTTGATAGTTTCCCTTTGGAAAAGACTTATCTTTCTTCCTTATGGCCGAGGAATCACCGTTTGTAGGAGAGCATCCCTCTCCTGGGGTCAGGATGGCAGTATGCAGGGCAGGCCTCAGAGGCTTCTCTCATGGCCGACTGCCTTAGACTGTTTCCAAAGACACACACGCTCTCCCTGCCGCTCAGCATCACAGCACAACACTGTTCTAAAGAGACACAGGAAGAGGAAATAGATGGAGATAGAAGGGAGGATAGGAGGACGGGAAATGAACTGAAAATGGAAATAGATGAATAGAGGAAAACGGCCAAAAAAGCCTAAAAAAAGCAGTATCAGTAAAAGGGAGGCCAGGAAAAGAGGGAGAGGCTCGGTGAGTAACAGTGAATTTGAGAGGAGGGAGGAGTGTGTGGGAGAGAGGGAGGGTCAGACCCAGGGGCTGGTTCTGTGAGCAGATGTGGGAAGAGTTGCTCATTTTCCCCAAACTTTACGAAGGACTCCACAAGGCTGGGCTTCATGTTGGAATCTAGCGCATTTCTGTTAATAACCACTCCTTTTCACTGCCTGGAAAGATGTACGAGCGACACAAGCGGAGGTATAGTCTGCGTGGAAAGGGGGAGAGAACAGTGGATGTCGTTTTGATAAAGGTATGAATGGACAGAGAATATTTTCAGTTGCCACATGAGAGACAGCTCTACTCCTATGGATATGGTCATGGAAATATTTTGTACCTAGTTTTTATAAATGTGTGTTGTGTTTTAGCTTTTCTTCTCTGCTGTATCCGTCTGGTAACAAAGTAGCTTTCATATCTACACCGCAAAAATGTCACAGAAACATGATTTAGTCGCTGAGTGTGTATTTGTCCGGTTGTGTCTAATTATTAGCTGTTCCTCTGTGTGTGCTCAGGAGGTGTGGAGTGTGTGTGTGAGCCGTTGGTAGATGGGCACACTGACAGCCTCTAGGCGTGTGCTCTCAGGGTGGAGTTTGTTTTTGGATGGAGAGTGGAGGCCTGCAGGCCAGATCCCATTAATATCCATTCTCTTTCCTTCTTTCTCTCTTTCATTCTGTCTTTCTCTCTCATTCTCTCTGTTTTCTCTTCCCTCCTCTCCCGATCTGTCTCTCTCTCCCTTTCTATCACTCTTGCTCCTTGTTTATTTTGGTTGACTCTTTGTCTGTGTGCAAAGTGTGAGTTACTGAATACAATGCTAGGATTCTGCATGTGATGCGTATTCGGTTGTCTGTGTGTGTCGGGATAGATTATGCCTTAAATATCTCATAGACTTGTCTAAACCTGTCCCCTTTTTAATTGTACAAATAAAACATTTTATTTAAAAAAGAATACAGCTTAGATCATGGTTTTCCATAGACGTTCACAGATACAATCTTATAAAACAGGCAAACCTGAATTCGTATTCTGTAAAACTCACTTATTGCTCAAGGGTATGGCAACCTTTTCAGTGGAGGATGAAGGATTTGAGTGATATTCATAGCATCTCACACATCATTATCACATCAAGCATGTCTCCCTACTGTAGCTGGGTGGCACTGGGAACAGAGGTGGAATGTGTCTTGTGGGCTTTGGGCTGGTGAATATACAGTATATGTAGTGGTAAGGAAGGGCACTTTATTTGTATCTGAGAGAGGCCAGCCCAAATCAGCAGAGCCTGTTCTAGCACTTGGACAGAGTAGAGTGGCCTGTGGATTAGGTGTGTGATAAGGGCTCAGGCTGCATCTCTGTGGCCAGGCGTCAGACTCTATCTTTGGGCTTGAGTCCTGGGACCTCTCCTCTCTGCTCGCCATCATCTTTGGATGTCACAGAACAGGCCAGACTAGCATTGGACAATGATGAGATTTAACACCTGGTAGGTCGCTCCGCTTGGATGTCGGCCCACCACCTCAAGATCAAGCTCAACCTCAAGACGGAGTTGCTCTTCCTCTCGAGGAAGGCCTGCCCGCTTTAAGAACTCTCCATCACGGTTGTCAACTCCATGGTGTCCCCCTCCCAGAGTGTAAAAATCCTTGGCGTGACCATGGACAACACCCTGTCTTTCTCTGCAAATATCAAGGCAGTGCAGGTTCATGCTCTACAACATCTGTAGAGTACGACCTTTCCTCACACAGGAAGCGGCGCAGGTCCTAATCCAGGCACTTGTCATCTCCCGTCTGGACTACTGGAGCTCTCTGTTGGCTGGGCTTCCTTCTTGTTCCAAAAAAAACCTGCAATTTATCCAGAAAGCCACAGCCCACCTGGTGTTCAACCTTCCCAAGTTCTCCCATGTCACCCCGCTCCTCCACCGACTCCACTGGCTTCCAGTCGAAGCTTGCATCCACTACAAGACCATGGTGCTTTCCTACAGAACAGCAAGAGGAACTGCCCTTCCCTACCTTCAGGCTATGTTCAAATCATACACCCCAACCTGAGCACTCTGTTCTGCCTCCTCTGCTCTTGGCCGTCCCACCCCAACGGGAGGACAGCTCCCGCTCAGCTCAGTCTTCTCTGTCCTGGCAATGATTGAACCAGCTTCACTCTGTTAGGACAGCAGAGTCCCTGCCCATCTTCCAAAAACGTTTGAAACCCTACCTCTAAAAAGAGTATCTTAAATAAATCCCCAAATGTGTCTTTTCTTACTAGCCCTGACTTTGCTAATAACTATGTTATTGAGGGAAAATGTACTTACTACAGCTGTGACTGTTGTTTTACATCGCTATCCTAAGATGAATGCACTAATTATAAGTTGCTCTGGATAAGAGTGTCTGCTGTATCACTAAAATGTTAAATAACATTTTGGATGGCTTCAATACAGAGGGGAAGAGAAGACCAGGTACACTGTTATTGTGTTACTTTTTCCTCATTTTGAATGACTACCTCATCTCTGTCCCCCACACAATCTGAATTTCAAACAGATTGAAACACAAGACCAGGGAGGTTTTCCAATGCCACACAAAGAAAAGCACCCATTGGTAGATTGGTATTTTAAAAAATGTAATAGCAGACAATGAATATCCCTTTGAGCACGGTGAAGTCATTAATTACTCTTTGGATGGTGTATCAATACACCCAGTCACTACAAAGATACAAGCATTCTTCGTAACTTAGTTGCCAAAGAGGAAGGAAATCGCTCAGGGATTTCACCATGTGGCCAATGGTGACTTTAAAGCAGTTACAGAGTTTAACGGCTGTGATAGGACAAAACTGAGGATGGATCAACAACATTTTAGTTTTTTTCACCTTTATTTAACCAGGTAGGCTATTTACAACTGCGACCTGGCCAAGATAAAGCAAAGCAAAAACAACAACATAGAGTTACACATGGGATAAACAAACGTACAGTCAATAACACAATAGAATAATATGTATGCAGTGTGTGCAAATGAAGTAACGAGGTAAGGCAATAAATAGGCCATAGGGGCGAAGTAATTACAATTTAGCAATTTACACTGGAGTGATATATGTGCAGATGACGATGTGCAAGTAGAAATACTGGTGTGCAAAATTGCAGAAAAACAAAAACAAATATGGGATGAGGTAGGTAGTTGGTTGGATGGGCTATTTACAGATGGTCTGTGTACAGCTGCAGCGACCTGTAAGCTGCTCTGACAGCTGACACTTAATAAAGTTAGTGAGGGAGAAGTCTCCAACTTCAGTGATTTTTGCAATTCGTTCCAGTCATTGGCAGCAGAGAACTGGAAGGAAAGGTGGCCAAAGTAGGTGTAGGCTTTGGAGATGACCAGTGAAATATACCTGCTGGAGCACGTGCTACGGGTGGGTGTTGCTATGGTGACCAGTGAGTTGAGATAAGGCGGGACTTTACCTAGCAAAAACTTATAGATAACCTGGAGCCAGTGGGTTTGGCGACGAATATGTAGCAAGGACCAGCCAACGAGAGCATACAGGTCATAGTGGTGGGTAGTATATGGGCATTGGTGATAAAATGGATGGCACTGTGATAGACTGCAACCAATTTGCTGAGTAGAGTGTAGGAGGCTATTTTGTAAATTACATTGCCGAAGTCAAGGATCGGTAGGATAGTCAGTTTTGCGAGGGTATGTTTGGCAGCAAGAGTGAAGGAGGCTTTGTTGCGAAATAGGAAGTCAATCCTAGATTTAATTTTGGATTGGAAATGCTTAATGTGAGTCTGAAAGTAGAGTTTACAGTCTAGCCAGACACCTAGGTATTTGTAGTTATCCACATATTTTAAGTCAGAACCGTTCAAGGTAGTGATGCTAGTCGGGTGGGCAGGTGCGGGCACAGGTTGAAGAGCGTGCACTTAGTTTTACTAGCATTTAAGAGCAGTTAGAGGACACTGAAGGAGTGCTGTATGACGTTGAAGCTTGTTTGGAGGTTTGTTAACACAGTGTCAAAAGAAGGGCCAGAAGTATACAGCATGGTGTCATCTGCGTAGAGGTGGATCAGAGAATCACCCGCAGCAAGAGCGACATCATTGATATATACAGAGAAAAGAGTCGGCCCGAGAATTTACATCTGTGAGTCTAATACTTTCCGTAATGCTAACCATAATACTAACTGTAATACTAACTGTAATAACAGAGTGAGAAGAAGGAAGCCTCAACAGAATTCATATATTCCAAAACATGTATCCTGTTTGCAATAAGGCACTAAAGTAAAACTGCTAAACATGTGGAAAAGAAAAGTACTTTATATCCTGAATACAAAGTGTTTATTTGGGGGGAAATCCAACACAACACATCACTCACTGAGTACCACTTCAAGCTAGGTGCTGGCTGCATCATGTTATGGGTATGCTTGTCATCGGCAAGGACTAGGGAGTTTCTTTAGGATAAAAATCAACAGAATAGAGCTAAGCAGACAAAATCCTAGAGGAGTCCCTGTCTTAGTTTGTTTTCCAACAGACACTGGAAGACAAATTCACCTTTCAGTAGGAGAATAACCTAAAACACATAGCCAAATATACACTGGAGCTAAGCTGTTAGAGACTTTCCCAGAAAGACTCACAGATGTAATCGCTGCCAAAGGTGATTCTAATATTTATTGACTCGGGTGTGAATACTTATGTAAATTAGATATTTCTTTATTTAATTTTCAATACATTTGTAAAAATGTCTAAAAACACGTTTTCACTTAGTAATTATGGGGTATTGTGTGTAGAGTAGATGGGTGAAGGGGAAAAAAACATTTGTGAACTTGTCAAGGGATATAAACACTTTTTGAAGGCACTGTATATTAGAGACTAGATGGCCTCTATACCTTATTTATTGCATCTGTCTTACACCATCCCTCAAAAGTAGGCGTGACGGCGGTAGTGGTCAGATCAAATCTATTTTTCCTTAGCTTTGGCCCTTTCTCAGACTGACAAACTGTCCTGTGAAGTTCTTTGGTGTAGTGTGGTCATGTGTGCCGTGAAGGGCGATGGCCAAGTGAACTCAGTGCCAGATAGACCAGGGTAAAACTCGTTGCTACTCGTTGCTAGTACCACTCCTGGGAGAAATCTTGTTTGAAATGACCCCCCGGCTCTATTAACTATGCCTCAGCTTCAGAAAAATGTATCTCGGTAAAGCCGCCTTCAATTTTAGTGCCCCCCCCCATTTTTTGAATAGTCTACAAAACTCATCTTGACTCTGGTGCCTCTAGGGCAGTTTAGGACTTTAATGTTGAATGAATTTAATGAGAATTGCAACTATTTATTTTTAATATATACAATTGTATTTGGTGTTTGAAGCTGTAGTGTTTATTATGTCATTTTCAGTTTCTTTTTATTGATCATTTTGAATTTGTTGCATCGTTGTCCTCAGGGCACCATTGTAATTGAGACCCTGGTCTCAATGGGTTCGCCTGAATAAATAAAAGTTAAATAAAAACAATTTACAAATCTATTCTAAGTGCATGTATTGATCGTATGTGCGTAATCTAAGCTTGGCAGTGTTGTTTTTATCTACACAGTAAGTACTGTAACAAAGCACTTCAAATGAGTTCTCTCCAAGGACATTCCTCTCCCTTACTATGCCACTGTGTCACGCCAGCCATTGGATGTCACTGTGGAAATGGCAGGTCTCTGTCTGCCAAACACTATATTTTGGTTTATTTTCCTTCGGGGACACTTCTGAACATGGAGCCTCTTTCTCCACCCACCTTTATCAATGTTTAGCTGATCATCTACTTTTCTCAGACAGCACAGGAGACAGGCTTAAGGCCTGAAATACTGTGTAACTGCATGCTATTTTTGTATAGAATATAATAAAATAGAATAGAACAAAAATGAATTATTATTCATTGTTGGATAATAATGGATATGTGTTTGTACCTACATGCATTGTATACAATAAGAACTGTGTCCATGTCTCATGTTCTATATTGTATGTTAAATATGTGTGTCCGGTGTGTGTGTCTGCTGTGGGGCCTGGACCCTGGGCTTCTGGAGGATAAGAGTGTAGTGTTCTCCTCCGCCCAGTGCTGCAGGGCACACAGAGGCTGCTCAGTGATTGACTGGGCTGTAGGCAGGCCCATCAATTAGGCCTTGTGCATTGTCCACTAGCCACTTTGACTGTGCAGAGCCCCTGGTATAGAAGCCCCCTCCCCCCACATCCTTCTAGTGGGGCTAAGACAATTAACCACAAGCATGGGGAAATCCACGTTTTCACATTCCCACTACAGAGAAGAGCAATGTACACATGGACTTTATTCTCTCTCCCTCTCTCTCTCCCCCCTCTCTCTCTCTCTCTCTCTCTCTCTCTCTCTCTCTCTCTCTCCCCCCTCTCTCTCTCTCTCTCTCTCTCTCTCTCTCTCTCTCTCTCTCTTTATTGGGTTTCATGCTTTGAAATATAATTGACTTTTACCTGACTCAATCAGTTCTGTCATCAAGTAAGTTGTCATTAGTAATGAACGTCAGTGCACATGTTTGTGTTGCGAAAGAAAGCAGTGGAATGGCTTCATAACTTAATTGTTGTATCATAAATCATTTCAATCTCTGGCCCTTAAGGACTGTTTAGTCCAGACAGGTAACTGATTGACTGATGTATTTCCTCTTTAACAAAAAGATCCTGGACGTCTTGACTTTTCTCTCCTCAGTGGTGGAAACCCAATAGACAGTGAACTCTCCTCTGGAAGTCCAGATAGCTGATCATTTTTCTTCCCATTTTGAGAATGTACTGTATAGTAATACAGACCTGTGTTATGTATTGCATATTTCTTGATTACTGTGTGTGGTTGAGTCAGAGTCAAGGTCTTCAGACGGATATTTAGCCAAGATGTCACATAGGATTTTGCTGACTGTAGACCAGGTTGTGTGTCATACCAACCCAGACTGCTAGGCTCATTAACATCACAATTGGTGACTACACAACATGGCATCAGAATGGAATCCAGCTATGTGTCCAGCAGTTTGTCAATGAACTGTGTCCGGTGTCAGAGTCCTGTGTTTGATGTGGACTGGACACACCGTCAGGGGCCCAGGGGGCTGTCACAAACTCAACTGGGTCTGGGCTGATGGGACCATAGTCATTGATTCAGTCTGGACCTTTACATCTTACAGTCTGGTTGGATAAAGGGTGGTGCATTGTGGGGCTGGTCTGTGATAGGATGGGGTTGCCTTATGTGATAGGATCCTGGTGAGGTCTCCACAGGGTCATCTACAGGTTGTAAAGGGATATAAAGGTCCTAATGTGTCCTCTGTTTTCGTGATAAACCATACTTATGTCCGAATGTGGGTCGTCTGGTGTGATACTGTCGAAGCATGTTGCGATGTATCCATGGGTTGTCTATGTGAGATAAACCTTGATGAGGTCTCATCGTGGGTTGTCTGTCAGTGATAAAAGCATGTTGAGATGTGGTCATGGGTCATCTATCTTTCCGTGGGTCGTGTGGTGTGATAAAGCCATTGTGTGGTCTGAGAGGATAGTATCTCCAGGTCACGTGTCCGTATTGTCACCCTGGCCTGAGTCTGAGCAGCAGCAGCTGATAAGGGGAGGAACAATAAGGCCCTGTAATCAGCAGCTGCTCGTGCGTGTTTGTGTGTGTGTGACTGGAGAATGTCCTGGATAAACACATAAACATAAACACACACACACACACACACATGCAGTCACACTTGCATGCACGAGTGCATTCAAATAAAATACTCATGTAAACACACACACACGTGTTTGTTTTACTATCCTTGTGGGGACTAAACAATTGATTCCCATTCAGAATCCTATTTTCACTAAAACCTTAACCTAACCCTAATTCTAACCCTAACCCTAAACCTAACTTTTAAGCCTAAAATAGCCTTTTTTCAAGTGGAGACCGGTGAAATGTCCTCAATTGTCATAATTGTCCTTGTTTTACTATCCTTGTGAGGACTATGGTACCCACAAAGATAGTATAAGCAAAAGCACACAGCCACACACACGCGAGCATGCACACACACACACACACACACTTATTACAAACTGAGTACAGTACATGCGAGGATTCAAATCAAATCAAATGTATTTATATAGCCCTTCGTACATCAGCTGATATCTCAAAATGTTGTACAGAAACCCAGCCTAAAACCCCAAACAGCAAGTAATGCAGGTGTAGAAGCACGGTGGCTAGGAAAAACTCCCTAGAAAGGCCAAAACCTAGGAAGAAACCTAGAGAGGAACCAGGCTTTGAGGGGTGGCCAGTCCTCTTCTGGCTGTGCCGGGTGGAGATTATAACAGAACATGGCCAGGATTGGCTCTGTAGTTGGCGACCTGGAGTCACATGATGAGTGGTCTGCCTGTGGGTGTGATGTTTGGGGCTGTATGATGGGGTACTGAGGCTGAGCGGTGTGAATCTCCTCTCTGTCCTCTTCAACTCTCCAT
This sequence comes from Oncorhynchus nerka, assembly GCF_034236695.1. Taxonomy (NCBI): domain Eukaryota; kingdom Metazoa; phylum Chordata; class Actinopteri; order Salmoniformes; family Salmonidae; genus Oncorhynchus; species Oncorhynchus nerka. The sequence goes on from NC_088420.1 coordinate 25,725,175, forward strand.
GGCCAAGTTCTCAATAAACCCCTCCCTGGAGAAGTGTAATTATTGTAGTCACTATATTGTAACTCTTGAAATCTTCAGCTGATCTATTTGGGTTGTAATAAGGGCATCTACTAGAAAAAGCAATAGTTTATCTCTATTCATTTTGTCATCACTCTCTGTATGAATCTGAGTGTTTGTGTTCTCCTTCTTCCATTCTGCTCATACTGCCATCTGAACAGTGAACACTGATCATCCTTATATTACTTGAAGTCCTGCTAGACCCAGAGCCTCAGACTGCTAGCAGCTGTTAGCTGAATGTCAATCAGGCCTCATGTTTACATGTGGGCAGAATTCCTCTACGACTCCCAGTCCAAATTCCCAGCAGCATGTGTGGTGAGCAGCAGTCTCAGCTTAGCTCAGCCCAGGCTGTTCCAGACAGAGAGCCTGCTGCCTGTATGCTGCCTGTATGCTGCCTGTAGCAGACCTGGGCCCATGGGATAGGCCAGATGTGGGCCTGGCAAGTCAGATTGCGGCGCAGTCCCACTGTTTGTGGTCTTTTATTCACGTGATTAGATTCTCTCTACCCCCAGGAATGTATTTCTTCTCTCCCCCATATGCAAGTCTAGGTTCTGCGGTAGGGAAAATGGTTCTGTGGTAGGGAAAATGGTTCTGTGGTAGGGAAAATGGTTCTGTGGTAGGGAAAATGGTTCTGTGGTAGGGAAAATGGGGTCTTCCAAAGTAGAGGCCATCAATGTTAATGTCCTGAGACTAACACTACTGTAAGTCTGTCTGACTGTTCATACACAACCAACCAGCCAAGACAATGTGGTTGAGAATACTAGGAATTCTTCTCAGATTCTTGGGGTTTATGAAAATAGAACATTCTGAGAAACGGACAGTTGGTGAATATCCAGTAGTGGTTTTGTCTCTCAAAAACTACAAATGTTTACCCTCTACATTGCTGAAGACATCTGTTGTATAAGTTCAGTCTTGTTGATCCCAAATGTCTTCTGTTTACAGATCCACAAAGAGAAGGAGTCATTTTACCCTGTCCAGCCCTGCACAGATCCCACACTACAGGTGAAAACCACGATCCCAGAATGCACAGGTAAGAACGAGTCAAAATATGATGCCGTACTGTAAATGAGGCTAAGGGAACTTACATACAGATCTGTTAGTCAAAGGAACTCTGTCTTCAAGGCAGCTTGTCAGGGGAATTTGTATTGACAATTTCCAGCCATGGCATTGCCAGTGTTGAGTTGTCTTTTCTGCCAGGTAGTCACTAATCATTGGGGGTTATATAAGATAGAGAGGAGCATAAATGAAGATTCGGAGGGTTGTCAGAGTTCCAGAGGTCCTTGCTTGGATCATGGAAGAGCATTTGCCAGAATGTAATTTGATTTCTGGAGGATCTCAGTTGGAAAGGCGAGGTTGTAACTTGATTTCAGAGGATTAAGACATACTGTAGAGGAGAGAGCAGCGCTTTGTAGGAGGAGAGAGAGAGAGAGGCTTAGGGCGTTTTCACACACAGTTCTGAGCTATAGTTCCAATCATTTAGATTATTTGTTACATTGTATTTTTTTCAGTTGGTCCAGTTGTTTTCACATTGCCAAATATCAAGCAAACTAAAATGCCTAAAGAAAAACACGTTCAGGCAAGTAATTTATTGATAGCTGTGGTTTCCCCACAATTGGATTTTAAAATGTTATACAATAAGAACACTTTACTTGTTTTATCCTGGAACATAAATGTTTTCCCAGGAAAGGAGAGAGAGTGGATTGCTCCACACAGCAGTGAAACAGGTACAGGGGCAGGCAGACACTTTCTTTACAGGAATGATGAAGTTAATGTACTTGACCTTTTGACCAAATCATGGTTTTAGCCTCCTAAAAAAAATGTTTTTTTTAAAGTAAGGTGACCATGTAGATAGAATGTGCAGCTCGCACCAATGCCACCAATTATGAATTGAACTTGCACAGTCAAGTCAAAGGGTCGAAAACGGCAACTAAATAGTCCCAGTCTGGAGCACTGAAATTGTAAGGTCATTGATGCAGATAAGATGGGTATGGAATGGCACTGCTTTCTTTGAATCTTATCCCTACTGTACCATGTGTCCCTTCGGTATCACTGCATCCCTTTGCTTGGCAGGCCAGGCAGGCAGCACACTGTGCAGCTCACCAACAAGGCTACCCTACCTCTGCTACCTTTCATACCATGTGTATGTGACAAATAAAATTTGATTTGATTTATCTGAAGAAGATAGTTTATGTTGCTCATTATTTCATAGGATTTAGACTACTGTTCACATCTGTGCAGAGATTAGTTGCCATTAAGTAAGATTTCGCCGACATAAACTCGGCAAAAAAAGATATATCCTTTTTTCAAGACCCTGTCTTTCAAAGATAATTCGTAAAAATCCAAATAACTTCACATCACATTACATTTTATTTGTCACATACAAATGGTTAGCAGATGTTAATGCGAGTGTAGCGAAATGCTTGTGCTTCTAGTTCCGACAATGCAGTAATAACCAACGAGTAATCTAACCTAACAATTCCACAACTACTACCTTATACACACAGGTGTAAAGGGATAAGAATATGTACATAAAGATATATGAATGAGTGCTGGTACAGAACGGCATAGGCAAGATGCAGTAGATGGTATCGAGTACAGTATATACATATGAGATGAGTAATGTAGGGTATGTAAACATAAAAGTGGCATAGTTTAAAGTGGCTAGTGATACATGTATTACATAAAGATGGCAAGATGCAGTAGATGATATAGAGTACAGTATATACATATACATATGAGATGAGTAATGTAGGGTATGTAAACATTATATTAAGTGGCATTGTTTAAAGTGGCTAGTGATAAAAACATTTTTACATCAACTTCCATTATTAAAGTGGCTGGAGTTGAGTTAGTATGTTGGCAGCAGCCACTCAATGTTAGTGGTGGCTGTTTAACAGTCTGATGGCCTTGAGATAGAAGCTGTTTTTCAATCTCTCGGCCCCTGCTTTGATGCACCTGTACTGACCTCGCCTTCTAGATGATAGCGGGGTGAACAGGCAGTGGCTTGGGTGGTTGTTGTCCTTGATGATCTTTATGGCCTTCCTGTGACATCGGGTGGTGTAGGTGTCCTGGAGAGCAGGTAGTTTGCCCCTGGTGATGTGTTGTGCAGACCTCACTACCCTCTGTAGAGCCTTACGGTTGTGGGCGGAGCAGTTGCCTTACCAGGCGGTGAGTTTGTGAGTACTTTTGGTGACAAGCCAAGTTTCTTCAGCCCCCTGAGGTTATAAAAGGTTTGAACGCTGTTTCCCATGCTTGTTCAATTAACCAAAAACAATTAATAAACATGCACCTGTGGAACGGTCATTAAGACACTAACAGCTTACAGACGGTAGACAATTAAGGTCACAGTGACTCTGAAAACCCCCAAAAGAAAGATGCCCAGGCTCCCTGCTCATCTACGTGAACTTGCCTTAGGCATGCTGCAAGGAGGCATGAGGACTGCAGATGTGGCCAGGGCAATAAATTGCAATGTCCGTACTGTGAGACGCCTAAGACAGCACTACAGGGAAGCAGGACGGACTGCTGATCGTCCTCGCAGTGGCAGACCACGTGTAACACCTGCACAGGATCGGTACATCCGAACATCACACCTGCGGGACAGGTACAGGATGGCAACAACAACTGCCCGAGTTACACCGGGGATGCACAATCCCTCCATCAGTGCTCAGATTGTCTGCAATAGGCTGAGAGAGGCTGGACTGAGGACTTGTAGGCCTGTTGTGAGGCAAGTCCTCACCAGCACAACGTCGCCTATGGGCACAAACCCACCGTCGCTGGACCAGACAGGACTGGCAAAAAGTGTTCTTCACTGACGAGTTGCGGTTTTGTCGCACCAGGGGTGATGGTCGGATTTGCGTTTATTGTCAAAGGAATGAGCGTTACACCGAGGCCTGTACTCTGGAGCGGGATCGATTTGGAGGTGGAGGGTCCGTCATGGTCTGGGGCGGTGTGTCACAGCATCATTGGACAAAGCTTGTTGTCATTGCAGGCAATCCCAACGCTGTGCGTTACAGGGAAGACATCCTCCTCCCTCATGTGGTCCCCTTCCTGCAGGCTCATCCTGACATGACCCTCCAGCATGACAATGCCACCAGCCATACTGCTCGTTCTGTGTGTGATTTCCTGTAAGACAGGAATGTCAGTGTTCTGCCATGGCCAGCAAAGAGCCTGGATCTCAATCCCATTGAGCACGTCTGGGACCTGTTGGATCGGAGTGTGAGGGCTAGGGCCATTCCCCCCAGAAATGTTGGGAACTTGTAGGTGCCTTGGTGGAAGAGTGGAACATCTGGTGCAGTCCATGAGGAGGAGATACTGACTTACTTTTGATTTTGACCCCCCCTTTGTTCAGGGACACATTATTCCATTTCTGTTAGTCACATGTCTGTGGAACTTGTTCAGTTTCTGTCTCAGTTGTTGAATCTTGTTATGTTTATACAAATATTTACACATATTAAGTTTGCTGAAAATACACGCAGTTGACAGTGAGAGGACATTTCTTTTTTTGCTGAGTTTATATGGCAGTTCTGTTTCTAGCTCCTAAGCAACTTTGCAGTATTTTGTTTTTTTGTGTGTTATGTCTTACATTATTAGCCCAAAATGTTTTATGTTATTACATACATCCAGAAATAACTTTTGGATATCAGAGTGGCGGTAACTCACCAGTATTACAACCAGGAATACGACTTTCCCGAATTGGATCCTTTGTTCGTATTCCCCCAGGGCAATTGAACTTATTCCAGGGGCTGCCCCAAAATACAGCCGGCGGAGAAGAGACATTCGTAGTGGACTTCTAGTCCGACTCAGGAGGCGTGAACACCATCCACCGCTTCCGAGTATGTTACTCGCTAATGTTCAGTCTCTGGATAATAAAGTAGATGAGCTCAGGGCGAGGATCCCCTTCCAGACAGACATCATGGATTGTAACATACTCTGTTTCACGGAAACATGGCTCTCTCAGGATATACTGTCCCCATCCATACAGCCATGTGGGTTATCAGTACATCGCGCAGACAGGAATAAAGAACTCTCCGGGAAGCAGAAAGGCGGGGATGTATGTTTCATGATTAACCACTCATAGTTTGATTGTGATAACATACAGAAACTCAAGTCCTGTTGTTCACCCGACCTAGAATACCTCAATCATATCCGACCATATTAACTCCCAAGATAATTGTCTTCGGTTATAGAACTACGCTGGACTTCATGCAAACTGGAAACCACATTTATTGTAGCTGGGGATTTTAACAAAGCAAATTTGAGGAAAGCGCTAGCGAAGTTCTACCAACACATTGACTGTAATACTCGCACTGGTAAAACATTGGACCACTGCTACTCAACTTTTCGAAATGCCTACAAGGCCCTCCCCCGCCCTCACTTTGGCAAATCAGATCACAACTACATTTTGCTCCTCCCTTCCTATAGGCAGAAACTCAAACAGGAGGTACCCGTGCTAAGGTCGATTCAACGCTGGTCTGACCAATCGGAATCGTTGCTTCAAGATTGTTACTGAACATGCGGACTAGGATATGTTCCGGGTAGCCGCTGAGAATAACGTTGACGAATACACGGATACAGGGACTGAGTTCATCATGAAGTGTATAGGAGATGTTGTACCCACTGTGACTATTAAAACCTACCCAAACTAGAAACCGTGGATAGATGGCAGCATTCGTGCAAAACTGAAAGTGCGAACCACCGCATTTAACCATGGCAAGGTGACAGGGAATATGGCCGAATACAAACAGTGTAGTTATTCCCTTCGTTTGGCAATCAAACAGGCAAAACGTCAGTACAGAGACAAAGTAGAGTCGCAATTGAACGGCTCAGACACGAGATGTATGTGGCAGGGTCTACAGACAATCACAGACTACAAAGGGAAACCAGCCACGTCGCGAACACCAACGTCTTACATTTACATTTACATTTAAGTCATTTAGCAGACGCTCTTATCCAGTCTTGCTTCCGGACAAGCTAAACACCTTCTTCTGCCCGCGTTGCGGATAACCCAGTGCCACCGACGTGGCCCACTACCAAGGACTGTGGGCTCTCCTTCTCCGTGGCCGACGTGTGTTAGACATTTAAGCGTGTTAATCCTCGCAAGGCTGCTGGCCCAGATGGCATCCCTATCTTCGTACTCAGAGCATGCACAGACTAGCTGGCTGGTTGTGTTTACAGGCATGTTCAATCTTTCCCTTTCCCAGTCTGCTATCCCCACTTGATTCAAGATATTCCTCTACCCAAGAAGGTAAGGTAACTGAACTAAATGACTATTACCTTGTGGCACTCACTTCTGTCATCATGAAGTGCTTTGAGAGGTTAGTTAAGTATCATATCACCTCTACCTTATCTGACACCCTAAACCCACTTGAATATGCTTTCCGCCCCAATAGATCGACAGACAATGTGATCGCCATTGCAATGCACACTGCCCTATCCCATCTAGACAAGAGAAATACCTATGTAAGAAAGCCGTTAAATTGACTATAGCTCAGCACTCAACACCAAAGTAACCTCCAAGCTCATCATTAAGCTCGGGGCCCTGGGTCTGAACCCCGCCCTGTGCAACTGGGTCCTGGAGTTCCTGACGGGCCACCCCCCAGGTGGTGAAGGTAGGAAACAACACCTCCATTTCACTGATCCTCAACACAGGGGCCCCACAAGGGTGTGTGCTCAGCCCCTCTGTACTCCCTGTTTACCCATGACTGCGTGGCCATGCACGCCTCCAACTCAATCATCAACCAATCATCAAGTTTGTCAGATGACACAACAGTAGTAAGCCTGATTACCAACAATGACGAGACAGCCTACAGGGAGGAGGTGATGGCCCTGGGAGAGTGGTGCAAGGAAAATAACCTCTCACTCAATGTCAACAAAACAAAGGAGCTGTTCATCGACTTCAGGAAACAACAGAGGGAGCACGCCCCTATCCACATTGACGGTAATGCAGTGGAGAAGGTGAAAAGCTTCAAGTTCCTCGGTGTACACATCACTGACTATCTGAAATGGTCCACCCACACAGACAGTGTGGAGAAAAAGGCACAATGGCGTCGCTTCAACCTCAGGCGGCTGAAGCAATTTGTCTTGGCCCCTAAAGCCCTCACAAACTTTTACAGATGCAATTGTGAGCATCCTGTTGGGCTGTATCACCGCCTGTTACAGCAACTGCACAGCTTGCAACCGCATGGCTCTCCAGAGGGTGGTGCAGTCTGCCCAACGCATCACCGGGGGCAAACTACGTGCACTCCAGGACACCTACAGCACCCGGTGTCACATGAAGGCCAAAAATATCATTAAGGACATCAACCGCCCGAGCCACGGCCTGTTCACCCCGCTATGATCCAGAAGACGAGGTCAGTACAGATGCATCAAAAGCTGGGACCGAGAGACTAAAAAAAATCAAATCAAATCAAACTTTATTTGTCACATACACATGGTTAGCAGATGTTAATGCGAGTGTAGCGAAATGCTTGTGCTTCTAGTTCCGACAATGCAGTGATAACCAACAAGTAATCTAACTAACAATTCCAAAAATACTGTCTTATACACAGTGTAAGGGGATAAGAATATGTACATAAGGATATATGAATGAGTGATGGTACAGAGCAGCATACAGTAGATGGTATCGAGTACAGTATATACATATGAGATGAGTATATAGACAAAGTAAACAAAGTGGCATAGTTAAAGTGGCTAGTGATACATGTATTACATAAGGATGCAGTCGATGATGTAGAGTACAGTATATACGTATGCATATGAGATGAATAATGTAGGGTAAGTAACATTATATAAGGTAGCATTGTTTAAAGTGGCTAGTGATATATTTACATCATTTCCCATCAATTCCCATTATTAAAGTGGCTGGAGTTGGGTCAGTGTCAATGACAGTGTGTTGGCAGCAGCCACTCAATGTTAGTGGTGGCTGTTTAACAGTCTGATGGCCTTGAGATAGAAGCTGTTTTTCAGTCTCTCGGTCCCAGCTTTGATGCACCTGTACTGACCTCGCCTTCTGGATGATAGCGGGGTGAACAGGCAGTGGTTCGGGTGGTTGATGTCCTTGATGATCTTTATGGCCTTCCTGTAACATCGGGTGGTGTAGGTGTCCTGGAGGGCAGGTAGTTTGCCCCCGGTGATGCGTTGTGCAGACCTCACTACCCTCTGGAGAGCCTTACGGTTGAGGGCAGAGCAGTTGCCGTACCAGGCGGTGATACAGCCCGCCAGGATGCTCTCGATTGTGCATCTGTAGAAGTTTGTGAGTGCTTTTGGTGACAAGCCGAATTTCTTCAGCCTCCTGAGGTTGAAGAGGCGCTGCAGCGCCTTCTTCACGACGCTGTCAGTGTGAGTGGACCAATTCAGTTTGTCTGTGATGTGTATGCTGAGGAACTTAAAACTTGCTACCCTCTCCACTACTGTTCCATCGATGTGGATAGGGGGGTGTTCCCTCTGCTGTTTCCTGAAGTCCACAATCATCTCCTTAGTTTTGTTGACGTTGAGTGTGAGGTTATTTTCCTGACACCACACTCCGAGGGCCCTCACCTCCTCCCTGTAGGCCGTCTCGTCGTTGTTGGTAATCAAGCCTACCACTGTTGTGTCGTCCGCAAACTTGATGATTGAGTTGGAGGCGTGCGTGGCCACAAAGTCGTGGGTGAACAGAGAGTACAGGAGAGGGCTCAGAACGCACCCTTGTGGGGCCCCGTGTTGAGGATCAGCGGGAGGAGATGTTGTTGCCTACCCTCACCACCTGGGGGCGGCCCGTCAGGAAGTCCAGTACCCAGTTGCACAGGGCGGGTCGAGACCCAGGGTCTCGAGCTTGATGACGAGCTTGGAGGGTACTATGGTGTTGAATGCCGAGCTGTAGTCGATGAACAGCATTCTCACATAGGTATTCCTCTTGTCCAGGTGGGTTAGGGCAGTGTGCAGTGTGGTTGAGATTGCATCGTCTGTGGACCTATTTGGGCGGTAAGCAAATTGGAGTGGGTCTAGGGTGTCAGGTAGGGTGGAGGTGATATGGTCCTTGACTAGTCTCTCAAAGCACTTCATGATGACGGAAGTGAGTGCTACGGGCGGTAGTCGTTTAGCTCAGTTACCTTAGCTTTCTTGGGAACAGGAACAATGGTGGCCCTCTTGAAGCATGTGGGAACAGCAGACTGGTATAGGGATTGATTGAATATGTCCGTAAACACACCGGCCAGCTGGTCTGCGCATGCTCTGAGGGCGCGGCTGGGGATGCCGTCTGGGCCTGCAGCCTTGCGAGGGTTAACATGTTTAAATGTCTTACTCACCTCGGCTGCAGTGAAGGAGAGACCGCATGTTTTCGTTGCAGGGCGTGTCAGTGGCACTGTATTGTCCTCAAAGCGGGCAAAAAAGTTATTTAGTCTGCCTGGGAGCAAGACATCCTGGTCCATGACTGGGCTGGGTTTCTTCTTGTAGTCCGTGATTGACTGTAGACCCTGCCACATGCCTCTTGTGTCTGAGCCATTGAATTGAGATTCCACTTTGTCTCTGTACTGACGCTTAGCTTGTTTAATAGCCTTGCGGAGGGAATAGCTGCATTGTTTATATTCGGACATGTTACCAGACACCTTGCCCTGATTAAAAGCAGTGGTTCGCGCTTTCAGTTTCACGCAAATGCTGCCATCAATCCACGGTTTCTGGTTTGGGAATGTTTTTATCGTTGCTATGGGAACGACATCTTCGACGCACGTTCTAATGAACTCGCACACCGAATCAGCGTATTCGTCAATATTTTCATCTGACGCAATACGAAACATGTCCCAGTCCACCTGATGGAAGCAGTCTTGGAGTGTGGAGTCAGCTTGGTCTGACCAGCGTTGGACAGACCTCAGCGTGGGAGCCTCTTGTTTTAGTTTCTGCCTGTAGGCAGGGATCAGCAAAATGGAGTCGTGGTCAGCTTTTCCGAAAGGGGGGCGGGGCAGGGCCTTATATGCGTCGCGGAAGTTAGAGTAACAATGATCCAAGGTTTTACCACCCCTGGTTGCGCAATCGATATGCTGATAAAATTTAGGGAGTCTTGTTTTCAGATTAGCTTTGTTAAAATCCCCAGCTACAATGAATGCAGCCTCCGGATAAATGGTTTCCAGTTTGCAAAGAGTTAAATAAAGTTCGTTCAGAGCCATCGATGTGTCTGCTTGGGGGGGGATATATACGGCTGTGATTATAATCGAAGAGAATTCTCTTGGAAGATAATGCGGTCTACATTTGATTGTGAGGAATTCTAAATCAGGTGAACAGAAGGATTTGAGTTCCTGTATGTTTCCTTCATCACACCATGTCTCGTTAGTCATGAGGCACCAGCTTCTGTCTTAAGGCCATCAGACTGCTAAATAGCCATCACTAGCCGGCTTCCACCCGGTTACGCAACCCTGCACTTTAGAGGTTGCTGCCCTCTTATACATTGACTTGGAATCACTGGCCACTTTAATAATGGAACCCTAGTCACTTTAATAATGTTTACATACTGCTTTACTTGTCTCATATGTACTGTATTCTATTCTACTGTGTTTTAGTCAATGCCGCTCAATCTAATATTTATATATTTCTAAATCCCATTCTTTTACTTTTAGATTTGTGTGTATTGTTGTGAATCGTTTTTAGATACCACTGCACTGTTAGATACCACTGCACTGTTAGATACCACTGCACTGTTAGATACCACTGCACTGTTAGATACTACTGCACTGTTAGATACCACTGCACTGTTAGATACTACTGCACTGTTAGATACCACTGCACTGTTAGATACCACTGCACTGTTAGATACCACTGCACTGTTAGATACCACTGCACTGTTAGATACTACTGCACTGTTAGATACCACTGCACTGTTAGATACTACTGCACTGTTAGATACCACTGCACTGTTAGATACTACTGCACTGTTAGATACTACTGCACTGTTAGATACCACTGCACTGTTAGATACTACTGCACTGTTAGATACCACTGCACTGTTAGATACTACTGCACTGTTAGATACTACTGCACTGTTAGATACTACTGCACTGTTAGATACTACTGCACTGTTAGATACCACTGCACTGTTAGATACCACTGCACTGTTGGAGCTAGGAATACAAACATTTCGCTACACCTGCTATAACATCTGCTAAATATGTGTATGTGACCAATAACATTTTATTTTATTTGATCGTAGCTTAAAAAGATCTCCAAATCACTGTATCTTGTGTTTATGTTATGCGCTTCCCTTCGCTTTAGGCAACTTTCACTTCCACTGTTCCACTGGTTGCTAGGGCAAACAATGACAAAACAACAACCCACTCATACAGTATACTCATAGAATAAAATCCTTTCTGACATCAACATCCTGCCCAAAAGGATTGCAACTAGCGATGCAATTATGTTTTGCAACACATTTTTCTTACTGATCATTTGACTGTGTTGTGATCAAAGTGGTGAATCTGGCCCAAATTCTCTTAGAAAATGTGACCTTGATGATCAATCTTTCTGTTGTGTTTTGATATTGAAAAATCTGATTGTCTTTTAAAGCCTGTTGACTTGGGACTCCCGAGTGGCGCAGAGGTCTAAGGCACTGCATCTCAGTGCCAGAGGCGTCGCTATAGTACCTCGTTCGAATCCAGGCTGTATCACATCTGGCTGTGATTGGTAGTCCCATAGGGCAGCACACAATTGACTCTGCATTGGCTGGAGTAGGCTGTCATTGTAAATAAGAATGTGTTCTTTACTGACTTGCCTAAGTTAAATAAAGGTTCAATTTAAAAATAACAATACAATTAAACATGTGCTGCCTTGCCATGGTAAATATCGGACTCTAATCTTAATACCAATTTTCTCTTTCCCAGAATTCCCAGTATCCCCATGCTCAGAGATTGTTGGAGGCTCTGTGTCGACCACCGGTGTCCTGCGGGACTCTGTCAGTGATTTGGACAGTCTGGGAGAGGAAGGTGTCTTCAGAAAGGTGAGATCAGCACACTGGAACGAGACATTCCCTTTATAGTCACAACACCGTCAAAGAAGAAGAGTAAGCCTGTGTCTTGAGTGGCTATGACATGATAGCATACGAGTATATTATAAGTCAGTTATCCTATAACACAAACAACATGGTCTATGACTTTATATGTTGGATGTTTCTGGTAATATATTTCCATATAATTCCCAGCTCCTCTATTCGTTAGTTTATGTTTTGGCCTCTGGCCCCCACCTCCAGTCCACAGCAGACTGGTCAGCTTGCCTGTTCCATGTAACATCAGCAGCCTCCCATGAGCAGTCCTTCCTGGGCCAGCTAACTCATTATGACCTCATCCCCCTCGCTCATTCCTGCCCTGCCCCCCCACCCTTTTTTTTGGGCTGCGGCATAATGGCAATCCAATGCAATTTCACATTACAGCCTTGGTCCTCATTTCTTGTTTCTTGTGGATAAATACTGATTTTGGCATTTAATACTAAAGACCATAGAACCATTGAAGAACATATTCATAAATGGCAAAAAGGACAGTCAAAAAATAAATAATAAGAAACAAGATTTTGTGTCTGTTCTAAATCAGGAAATATATACAGTGCATTTGGAAAGTATTCAGACCCCTTGGCTTTTTCCACATTTTGTTACGTTACAGCCATATTCTGAAATTGATTAAATCATTTTTCCCTCATCAATCTACACACAATACCCCGTAATGACAAAGCAGAAACTGTTTTTTAGAATTTTTTGCAAATGTATCAAATAAAATAAAACTGAAATGTAACATTTACATAAGTATTCAGGCCCTTTACTCAGTACTTTGTTGAAGCACCTTTGGCAGCTATTACAGCCTCAAGTCTTCTTGGGTATGACGCTACAAGCTTGGCACACATGTATTTGGGAGTTTCTCCCATTCTTTGCAGATCCTCGCAAGCTCCATCAGGTTGGATGGGGAGCGTCTCTGCACAGCTAATTTCAGGTCTATCCCGAGATGTTAGAACGAGTTCAAGTCTGGGCTCTGGCTGGGCCACTCAAGGACATTTAGAGACTTGTCCCGAAGTGACTCCTGCATTGTCTTGGCTGTGTGCTAAGGGTCGTTGTCCTGTTGGAAGGTGAACCTTCACCCCAGTCCTGAGCGCTCCGGAGCAGGTTTTCATCAAGGATCTCTCTGTACTTTGCTCCGTTCATCTTTTCCTGGATCCTGACTAGTCTCCCAATCTCTGCCGCTGAAAAACATCCCCATGCTTCACCGTAGGGATGGTGCCAGGTTTCCTCCAGACGTGACTTGGAATTCAGGCCAAAGAGTTCAATCTTGGTTCATCAGACCAGAGAATCATTGTTTCTCATGGTCTGAGAGTCCTTTAAATGCCTTTTGGCAAACTCCAAGCGGACTGTCATGTGCCTTTTTCTGAGGAGTGGCTTCCATCTGGTCACTCTAACATACATGCCTGATTGGTGGAGTGCTGCAGAGATGGTTGTCTTTCTGGAAGGTTCTTCCATCTTCACAGAGGAACTCTGGAGCTCAGAATGACCATCGGGTTCTTGGTCACCTTCCTGACCAAGGCCCTTCTCCCCCGATTGCTCAGTTTGGCTGGGCGACAAGCTCTAGGAAGAGGCCCTTCTCTCTCTTCTTTTGGACCTTCAATGCTGCAGAAATGTTTTTGTACCCTTCCCCAGATCTGTGCCTCGACACAATCCTGCCTTGGAGCTCTACGGACAATGCCTCATGGCTTGGTTTTTGCTCTGACATGCACTGTCAACTGTGGACCTTATATAGACAGATGTGTGCCTTTCCAAATCATGTCCAATCAATTGAATTTACCACAGGTGGACTCCAATCAAGTTGTAGGAACATGTCAAGGATGATCAATGGAAACAGGATGCACCTGAGCTCAATTTCGAGTCTCATAGCAAAGGGTCTGAATAGTTATATAAATAAAGTATATATATATATTTTTTAATTAACACATTTGCAAAAATGTCTAAACTGATTTTCCCTTTGTCATTATGGGGTATTGTGTGTAGATTCACGAAAAGAAAACATCATTTTATATATTTTAGAATAAGGCTGTATCGTAACAGAATGTGGAAAAGACAAGGGGTCTGAATCCTTTCCGAATCCACTGTATATACAATTTTACACATATTTAACCCTTTTTTTTGGGTTAGTCACAAAACAATCTTCATGCTTCCATTTGTTTTTTTAAACCTGGTACCGGTTACCTTCAGACGAGTTCTGTGACAGTTTTAGGGTCGTAGAGCAAAACGGAGAGGTGTTCGTGAGAATCTCCCCTTTCCATAATCTCCCCTTTCCATTAGTTTGTGCCCACCCCTCCCCCCCACAAAAAATATATCTCTATCTTAAACTGACAGATTTAGTTGTTTATGTCATTTAGATTGACGCACCAGTGCATCAACACTATTATTGCACACAGAGTGAGTCCATGCAACGTATTATGTGACTTGTTAGGAAAAGTTTTACTCTTGAACTTATTTAGGCCATAACAAAGGGGTTGAATACTTATTGACTCAAGACATTTTCATGTTTTATTCATTTGTAACCATTTCTAAAAATGTAATTCCACTTTAACATTCTGGGGTATTGTGTGTAGACCAGAGACACAAAATTTCAATTGAATCCATGTCAAATTCAGGCTGGTCAAGGGGTGTGAATACTTTCTAAAGGCACTGTATCTCCCCTCTAACTACTCCCAGACCTGTCTCTGCCCCTCTGCCATTATGCAATAGATTTCTAAAGTTCGAGTGAACTCAGCACTTTGGACAGACACAGCCAGTCAGTGACCAAAAAAGGACCTGTTACAATTAGACTTTCACTACTCAAAGGCCCTTTGAAACAATCCTTTAAAGCTAAGTTTTTAGCTGTGTGTGTGTGTGTGTGTGTGTGTGTGTGTGTGTGTGTGTGTGTGTGTGTGTGTGTGTGTGTGTGTGTGTGTGTGTGTGTGTGTGTGTGTGTGTGTGTGTGTGTGTGTGTGTGTGTGTGTGTGTGTGACTGCGGGTGTGGGTCTTGTAGGCAAAATTAGTATAGTGGTTATTACATGTGTTTTCATGTTAGATTTTAACATTTTTATTTTAAACTTATTTTAGTTTGTTAGATTTTAGACTTGATTTACTAGTTTTTATTTAGTTTTAGTTTGATAACAACATTTCTATTTCGTTTTATTATTTAATTTCTGTTTTAGTGTTAGGGACAGAAAGTAGCATATGCGTGGGAGGCTAGGAGCTATTTATGTGTTGTAGGCCTGTAGTCTTTTTGGGGGGGATGCCACTTCTTGCTGCTGAGGGGCAGTAATACATTAGGTGATGGGCCAAGACCATAGACGTGGATAAACATAACATCTCTGTATCTGTGCCATGAGGCAAGCTAATGCAGGGGTTGGATGAAAGTTGGATGCCAGAGGATTCAGTATGCATGCGAAGAGCTCACGCAGTAACTTCAGGAGGACCTGTGCCAACTATTTTGCAACCGTAATTGACTGCAAGTGTGCCTCAAGGCAAGTCGCCACATCAATCAGTGAATGGCTGTCAGTTTGAAGTTGGTTTGGTTGGATTGCGAACGGCTCCATCAACTTCACAAGCTGTTCTAGATTGGCTCAGTTACTTCCTGTACTCGCCCTCAGACTGTTAGCTCGTGATAGACAAGGATAGTGATGCACAAGCTACGCCTATTTGAAACATCGGCATCAACTGGCAGCATTTACCGCCAGATTCAGAAGCTCAAAAACCCCATTACCAAAAAAGCTTGAAATCCCCTTTTAGATTTTTGTCCTGAGTGTAGAAGAAAAAAACTAAACTTAATTTATGATGGTTTTTATTTTATTTTAATTAGTTTTACAGTCTCAAAGAGAGTAGTTTCAGTATAGTTTTCTTTTTTCAAATGTTTTAATATCACTTTACTAAATAGTTTTTCCAATTTTAGTTCTTGTTTTAGTTTCAGTTTTCATTTACTATAATAACCTTGCCTATAGGTGTGTGTTTATGTAGACAGTGTTAGCTGGTTGACTGCTGCTCAGCTGCATGAGCTCAGGAAGGGTGACTCATTTGTTCTGGAAGCTGATATTCTATGGCCTGGTCCTCATAAAGGGGCCTGCATGATTATGCTCTGAGCCACAGTGGCCGTCCGTTAGCTCACCACCCGCTCGACGCCCACTACTGGACAATGTGAAAACTAATGATACAGTCCCAATGGAAATCATCTGCAGCCTGCCTGCCGGCCTGCCTAAAGGGTGTGTGTGTGTTTCTGTTGTTATGTAACCTTTTATAGGGCTGGAAAGAACTCTCTCTCCCAGCAGCATGTCTCTCTCTCACTGCCTTGCCCTTTCCCCTCGCCACACTGAAGGCTGCAGTAAGCTCAGACTAAAGGCAGCTCAGACCGGTCATCAGGTCTAACCTCACTGGCATACAAGACAGGACATTAGGTCAAAACTGACTACCTTGACAATAGATACAGATTTATTTAGCTTTCACACCTTTAGTATAATTTATGTTTTTAGCTTTGTTTTTGGTGTAAAACAAAGTGCCCCTTACCCAAATGTGTTAGCTGAAATGTGCAATTCCAAATCCTTCCACAATGCCATTCAGTTGACTTTGACTGCAGTGGGTAACAGGGTATTTCTGTATTCTCTCTGTCCAAAGGGAGAGGAGGCTGTGACTAGGCCAAGTGAAAGCAACAGTGGTGTGTCGGTGTCCTTCTCCTCCATAGACGACGTGGCCAGTGTGGGTCCCCTCAGCGCCAGCTCCCAGGGCAGTGTGGGTCCTCTCAGTGTCTCCTCCCAGGGCAGAGTGGGCCCCGCTTGGGCTGGGGCGGGGGCAGGGGTGTTGAGCACTAGGGCCAGTTGGAGTGCCGGAGACGCCTGGCAGACGACAGGGAGGGGGGGAGAGGAGGACGAGAGGAAAGACAAGCTGACAGAGGTGCCTGTGTGCTCCGCTATCCTGCGCTCCTCTATCCGCTCGCTCTCTCCATTCCGCCGGCACAGCTGGGGCCCGGGGAAGAATCCTGCAGGAGACACAGACATGAACCAACGCAGGTGAGTCCTCTTAACCCCACACACTGACCTCTAACTCAACACACTCACTACCCTATAGTACATACCCAGGAAGGATAGCTATGGATGAGTGGTGAAAAGTCATAATCTGTGTGAACCATAAGCCTCCAACTCCTACAGTATCCTGACTTGTCCTCGGTATGATGATATCTATTGGGGAGTCACTTGAGACAGTAGTACCCTGGGAAGTGCAGTCTGCAGGGATGAGACTGACAGAGACTTGCTTTCCGAGGACTGGTCCTCATACGACCTCAAGTTCAGACACTTTGTGTTTGTGTGTCAGTGGGCCACTGTTTGTGTGTGTGAGCGCATGTGTATGTAGATATTTGTCTCTGTGTGTATTTAATCCATGCTTTTCCCTCAGGGGGCCTTATACAGTACAGTTAGATAAGCCTGGAGGCACCTCTGTGTCAGTGGACTTTGTGGGAAAGACCTGGTCCAGGTCAAAGGTTAAACACTGTGATTTTTATTGGCACCATTTTCCTTTTTATTCATTATCACCCATGTGATCATGTTCTGTACTGTCAGTGCTCTCATCTCTCTCTGTTCATCCCATCTTTTCTGTCCTCTCCTCATCTCTCCATCTCTTCTCAGTTTATTGCAAGGTCAAGGGGAAGGGAAGCCTCGAAAGCCAACATTTCATAGGAGAAGGTACCACACAGTTATTCCTCACTGTTTCCATTCTGACTCTCCCTGGTGTGTCACTGCCAAGCTGTGTTTTAAGAAGAAAATGTCAAATGCATTGCTACCTATATTGAGCTCTCCCTAATCAAATCAAATTTTATTTTATGTGCCTTATGCAATGGAAAAATCATTTCTAAAACATATAAAGAATGAAGACAGTGAAAACTTTATTTCTCTCCAATATGATATGTAATCAAGACACCTCAATGCAAAAAAAACCTTCCCCATTAACTCACCCCTTTGACCATCACATCTCACCCTGAAATAACATCACCCTTTCCCTTCTGCTCCTGTCTCTTCCTCTCCTCTCCTCTCCTCTCCTCTCCTCTCCTCTCCTCTCCTCTCCTCTCCTCTCCTCTCCTCTCCTCTCCATCTCCTCTCATCTCATCTCATCTCATCTCCTCTCCTCTCTTCTCCTCTCTTCTCCCTTTCCATCCCTCTCCCTCCCTGGCTTCTCCCTGTCAGTATGAGCTGGTGTCCCTCCAACGTCCCCCCTCCCCACCTGGAACAGATTGATAGCAGAAGGTATGCCATCACCGTGTCAACTAATAGCTTAAGAGGACAAACACACAAACAAAATGAAATAAATAAAAAGAGAGGAAGAGGCCTCTGCATGTTCTCTGTTCTGTGCATGTCTGTGTCTGGCTTGGTGTGTCTCTGGCTTGGTGTGTCTCTGACTTGTGTGTGTCTCTGGCTTGGTGTGTCTCTGGCTTGGTGTGTCTCTGGCTTGGTGTGTCTCTGACTTGGTGTGTCTCTGACTTGGTGTGTCTCTGGCTTGGTGTGTCTCTGGCTTGGTGTGTCTCTGGCTTGGTGTGTCTCTGACTTGGTGTGTCTCTGGCTTGGTGTGTCTCTGGCTTGGTGTGTCTCTGACTTGGTGTGTCTCTGGCTTGGTGTGTCTCTGGCTTGTGTCTCTGGCTTGGTGTGTCTCTGACTTGGTGTGTCTCTGACTTGGTGTGTCTCTGGCTTGGTGTGTCTCTGGCTTGGTGTGTCTCTGGCTTGGTGTGTCTCTGGCTTGGTGTGTCTCTGGCTTGGTGTGTCTCTGGCTTGGTGTGTCTCTGACTTGGTGTGTCTCTGGCTTGGTGTGTCTCTGGCTTGGTGTGTCTCTGGCTTGGTGTGTCTCTGACTTGGTGTGTCTCTGGCTTGGTGTGTCTCTGGCTTGGTGTGTCTCTGGCTTGGTGTGTCTCTGGCTTGGTGTGTCTCTGGCTTGGTGTGTCTCTGGCTTGGTGTGTCTCTGACTTGGTGTGTCTCTGGCTTGGTGTGTCTCTGGCCTGGTGTGTCTCTGGCTTGGTGTGTCTCTGGCCTGGTGTGTCTCTGGCTTGGTGTGTCTCTGGCTTGGTGTGTCTCTGGCTTGGTGTGTCTCTGGCTTGGTGTGTCTCTGACTTGGTGTGTCTCTGGCTTGGTGTGTCTCTGGCCTGGTGTGTCTCTGACTTGGTGTATGCTTTGTCACTGCTGCTGTTGCTCTCTCTTTGTCTTATTCACCTTGTTGGTCAGTTGTGGTCGGCCTCAGCGATGCACAGTCACTTATCTTCTTCCCTCTCTCTCTCTCTCTCTCTCTCTTCTGAGACAAGGAAGCTAGAATTTAGAGAGGAAGCATCAAGCATCTTTAGAACAATAGTATTATACTGCTACACTGCTTGTTAACTATTGCAAAGATTAGAATGACTAATATAGTCATCATCATCATCAGTGAGCCAGACAGGTGAGTTATGGTTTTAGTTCTGTTCATCTTGCTTAGCCAGACTTACAGCTTCAGTGAGAGGATCAATTGACACACATCTAGAATGAGATAATAGATCTGTTGTACTCTAATAGTGAATGCTGATTTCTTATGCATTCATAAATTACATAAGTATGGTCTCAAAGGAGTTTATTTGTCGCCTATTATTTAACATGCTACACTTTTTAATCAAGTTAACTAGGTTGTTTAACTGATTTGGAGCATGGGGAATTGTATTTTTGATGTTGATTTTACTTCAGTTATTTCCCCCTTACATTTGTGTTTATGTTTACATGTATGTGTTTCTTCCTGTTTGTGCTGGTGTTCATATGTATTTTCTTTGTCTATACATGCTTTTCCTCTTTTCTGTATCTCATCATCTCCTCACTGCAGGGATCTAGTTAAAGGACAAATCCACTCAAAAAATATATTTTGTTATTTTTTTCATTAGTTCACTGTCAAGTTTTCAAGATATCAAGATGTGCAAAACGCATCATCATCATGATGTGGCAAGTGACCCTTTGCTTCTTGAAAATCGAATATCTTCAAAACGTAACTGCTGACATGCAAAACATTTTGGGACTGTATCAACAGTGGACTAATTAAAAAAAATATATATATATTGTTTTGGAGTGGATTTTTCCTTTAACTGTGTATATCTGTATGTACTTGTGCACTCCACTTGTGTGGTTCCAGTTTTGAAATAACTGATTGTGTCATCCTTTCTGGAGCATGAAGATCTGCTGGGTGTGAGTTCACTTCCTGCCAAGGGTTTAAAGATCTCACAGGGTGTTTGTATCTACTGTCCCTAAACAAATTACCACATCTATCACTAGAAACACCAGTGGAGTGTTCTTTCACTAACATGGTATTGTTTTGTCTGCAGTTATAGTTTGGAGGGTCTGGCTGGAGAGGAGGATGCTGGGAAGATCTCCTCTGGTGTGGGAACTGTTGCGCGTCTGGACAGTGAGGAGAGGGGCTCGCTTCTGTCCCTAACAGAGGAGCAGGAGTCAGACCTTGGAGACTACAGCAGCCTCGACAGCCAGGTAACCCTCACACACTATACTGTCCAGGCGTATCTTTACCATAGAGGTCCTGTGTTTTGCTTTTGCACAATGACTTGCATTTGCACTGAATCAATGAATCTTCGTACTATCCCATGTAGACTGGTTCTCTCTATGCACAGTAGTTCATGTTTTATTTTCAGCTCGCTGATCTCTCTCTCTCTCCTTTATTTCAGAAATCAGGTAGAGTTCTGCCTGTGAGACACAGCTGTTCCTCCATTCCTCACCAAGCACTCACCAAGTCGGTGTCCATGCTGGCCATCAGTCACAGAGACCTGGACGGTGAGGGTCACTTTAACACTCTCTCTGGGTTACTCTCTCTCTCTCTCTCTCTCTCTCTCTCTCTCTCTCTCTCTCTCTCTCTCTCTGTGTGGTGACATGGTGGTACACAAGGCCAGGGCATGTACCCACAAAGTGTCTCAGAGTAAGAGTGCCGATCTAGGATCAGTTTAGCCTTTTAGGTCATTATGAATAAGATTATATGGACAGATCCTAGATCAGCACTCCTACTCTGAAATGCTTTGCGGATTCAGGCCCATGTCTCTATCTATCCAACAATCAAGTCTCCTGTCACCTGCTGTTTCCAACCTCGTCCTACAGGTACATTTTCTCTCTGTCCCTCTACTGTTGCTTCCCAGACAGGAATCAGGTGGTTTGTTAACTCTCTCAATCCCAATCTCCTCTGGGGCTAACAGGGGCTACTGTTAGATCTTCTCACTATCACTGGGGTTATTATTTCTGCCTTCTCTTGTTTCCCTGTCCCTTTGTGTAGGGTTCACTCATTTGATCACTTGGAAGGGAATGAGGGACGGCCCAGGTTCTTGTGCTAATTTAACGTGTGGTTTGATATTTTTTGTACCCTTGAACTGGATAGCCAGTGGACGGACTCAACCAAAGAAGCGCATCTCCTTCAGCATCTCTCCGATCTTCCCAAAATCTAGAACATTATTTTCTATTGGCTCTTCCTCCAGTGATGAGGAGGAGGTAGTAAGTAAGTTCTACATTTCCCAGAATGCCCTGAGTGGCCACTTAGCCCCTGGCTGCTTCCTGTGTAGTGTGCCTCTAGGTCAACCCGAGTCAAGGACGTTACCTCTCTCTAAATCAACTCTTTTAAATCAATTCATCTCTGTTAGGTCCCCTAACCTTAACAAGGTTAACATTGTCAGGCAAATAATTTGGTTTGATAAAATATCAATCAGTAGAAGTCATTGTTTCTAAAAAAATGTTTTACTTACATAGGCTTAAATTGCCTCTAGTTACTAATACAAATCTCAACAGGTGATCAAATATGCACTGTTTGCTGTTCTGTTTATGTGAAGTTTCAAGCAAATTCAACTATTTGATCAGTTTCGAAAACCTTGGCTGCCAAGAAAATGACTGAAAAAAGTATGAAAGGATGTCAAACCTGCCAAGATGTTCACATGTTTCATAAATGTTTATGAACAGTTAACTATTTTGTCCTTTTAAGAGCCTTTTATTTCTGAACTATATCTACATTGCTGAAACCCATGCAAGAACAGCAGACTCATTGTGCAGATTTTTTGAAAGAGTAGGGATGCTGTAGCAGAGTGAAAAGCCCTTTTGCAGTCCAGTCAGCCATATGTTACATCTGCTGGAGACACATATAATCCCAGAATCTATTTCCCACTATTGGTATCTAACTGAGACCAAATAATCAGCTTTCTGTTAGCATTGTAGCCCCTTTTCAAAGTAGCCCTTTTTCTATTGTATTTGACATGGCTGACATTCCTATTATGTCTCTCCTGTGAGTTTTACACACATTTCTCCCCTCTCATTCATCCATCAGTTCTATTTATTCCCCTTAGCCTCCATTCTTTGGAATCCACATAAACACATGTCAAAGTGTTCCTGTTGGGCTTCACAGCTGCTAGAAAGGATAGGAACATTTCACTGCTGCTTTCACACTCCTTTGAGCCTTGTATATTATTTTGGAGAGAACGATTGGAAGAAAATCCCTGTCTGGGCTGTTGCTGGGGAATGCCGTTTCAAAGGGCTTTCGCTGCTCTAGCGTGTCAATATCTTCATCTTAAGAGCTGTGAGAGATTTTGCCTGGCAGATTTTTGTTGTTGAAAATGTCTCTGTGTTTGTCGTGATATGTGTGTCTTATTGAGCTTTGTTGTAGTTCTGAGGCTGCGTTTCAGTGCTGTCTCTGACCCTCAGTAAATCTCTTTATTATTGGCCACCCTTGACTACTACTGTACATCTATGCTGCATAATCGTCACATTCCTTTGTGTATGTATTTATTGGTCTTGTTAATTGGCCAAGTCCTTAACAAAATGACCCAGTGTGCAATTCCACATTTAACCTGGTTCTGTTGGATGTTGGTACTACTACGTGTTATGTGATATCACCTCTGCTTGGAAATGTATTGTAATGGTTATGTAATGTATGCTTGTACTTAACCAAAATACTGATAAAAGTACATATATTTTTTTCGGGGGGGGGGGGGGGATTCCACTCTGTAATCTCTGTTGTTTCAACATGCTTTCATTGCTCGTATTGTATATACATGTACAACTATATTTTGATCATCATTTGATCATCATTTCTCAAACTACATTTACAACTCCCTGTCCCATTTAAGGTGGCAGGTAGCCTACCATGTAGAGTGTGGGCCAGTAACCAAAAGGTCGGTGGTTCAAATACCTGAGCCGACAAGGTGAAAAATCTGTAGATGTGCCCTTGATCAAGGCACTTAACCCTAATTTGTTCCAGGGGCGCCGTACTACTATGGCTGACCCTGTAAAACACCACATTTCACTGCACCTATCTGGTGTACCAATAAACAATTATACATGTAAATAAATAAATGACACAATCTGCTGTTCCATTGATCCAGCTCATCACCTCCTCTCTCTATTTCTGCTGTAGGAATGGGATCGGCATCACTAGAGCATAGGTAAGACAGAAACCTTGTCCCGTTTTATATGGGCCTGTTCTTAAAGGCTATTTCTCCAGCAGGGTAATATCTGACAGTATACTGAGTTTGTCTCTCTGGTTCTCCTACTCTTTTTCATCCAGCATCTCTGAGGAGGACCCGGGGCCACTGCGGAGCGACTCTGAGGGGAGACAGGGGACCAAGGTCAGCCGCACCTTCAGTTACCTCAAGAGCAAGATGAGTACTAAGAAGAACAAGGTGAGTCTGTCCATTCAGCCTCTCTTCCTCCTCCTGCACTAGCGAAGCAAATCACATTTTATTGGTCACATGCTTCGTAAACAAAGGTGTACACACAGGTGTAGACTAACAATGAAATAACCGGCATAGGGCCTGGCTCCGAATTGCCCCTCAGGGGATAAATGAAGTATGAAGTGACTTGAATTTAAGAAGATCCAGTAGTACAGTACCTTTTCAGTCTGATCCCAGCGCCATTGTCTGTATTGGTGTTGAATCCAATGGATTATTACGTGTGTAAAGGTTTCTCATTGTAGTTCTTTGTATACAAGTTTTCAGGTTATAATTTATGTCCAGGCTAATAGCTGTGTGCGGGCTAATACACATATTGCAATCTCAAAACTGTAGTTTCCAGAATAAGATACTTTTCCCTGGCGCTTATCTGTGTTCTAGGTGTCATAATCAGATTGTAAATGACTGTGAGGGAGTATACAGTATATATCTGCTGGGTAAGTGTATCTGGCTGTGAGTCTGTGAGTTGTGAGAAGCAGAGCGAGGCGCCTGGTCTGCACGCAGTAGGGAAGCCAAACAGGAAATAGAGGCATGCTGTGGTTTGTCTCAAACAGACGTCTGTATGGCATCACTGCTGCTACGAAAACAAACCACAATTATTTCAGACCTAATAACATTAGACTTCCTGATAACATTAAGGGAAATAACAGTAATGCCCAGACCATGCATCGACACAGTTCTCATGTGATTTGATTTCCCTATGTTGTATCCAAAACAATATCTTTCTATGTATTTTATAGCAGGCCTAGTTATTACATAGAAGAACATGCTTATCATCAAAAATGCTACTCAATCCATAACACATGCATACAGACTGAGAAAAATGTCCAATGTTTGTATAGCTTCCAATATGGGTTTTGAAAGTATGTACCCAGTACAGTGCATTCGGGAAGTATTCAGACCCCTTGTCTTTTTCCACATTTTGTTAAAGCCTTACCTTATTCTTAAATGTATTAAATAGTTTTTTCCCTTATCAATCTACACACAATAGCCCATAATGACAAAGTAAAAACAGGTTTTTAGCAATTTTTGCTAATTTATAAAAAATAAACTGAAATATCACATATACATAAGTATTCAGACCCTTTACTCAGTACTTTGTTGAACCACCTTTGGCAGCGATTACAGTCTTCTTGGGTATGACTCTACAAGCTTGGCACACCTGTATTTGGGGAGTTTCTCACATTCTTCTCTGTAGATCCTCTCAAGCTCTGTCAGGTTGGATGGGGAGCGTCACTGCACAGCTAATTTCAGGTCTCTCCAGAGATGCTTGATCGGGTTCAAGTCCGGGCTCTGGCTGGGTCACTCAAGGACATCCAGAGACTTGTCCCAAAGCCAATCCTGCGTTGTCTTGGCTGTGTGCTTAGGGTCATTGTCCTGTTGGAAGGTGAACCTTGACCCCAGAATGAGGTCCTTAGAGCTCTGGGGCAGGTTTTCACTCTGTACTTTGCTCCGTTCATCTTTGCTCGATCCTGATTAGTCTCCCAGTCCCTGCCTCTGAAAAACAACCCCACAGCATGATGCTGCCACCACCATGCTTCACTGTAGGGATGGTGCCATGTTTCCTCTAGGCCAAAGAGTTCAATCTTGGCTTCATCAGACCAGAGAATCTTGGTTGTCCTTCTGGAAGGTTCTCCCATCTCCACAGATGAACTCTGGAGCTCTGTCAGAGGGACCATCAGGTTCTTGGTCACCTCCCTGACCAAGGCCCTTCTCCCCCAATTGCTCAGTTTGGCTGGGCGGCCAGCTCTAGAAAGAGTCTTGATGGTTTCAAACTTCTTCCATTGAAGAATGATAGAGGCCACTGTGTTCTTGAGGAGCTTCAATGCTGCAGAAATGTTTTGGTACCCTTCTTCAGATATTGCCTCGAAACAATCCTGTCTTGGAGCTCTGCGGACAATTCCTTCGACCTCATGGCTTGGTTTTTTCTCTGACATGCACTGTCAACTGTGGGACCTTATATAGACAGGTGTGCCTTTCCAAATCATGTACAACCAATTGAATTTACCACAGGTGGACTCCAATCAAGTTGTAGAAACATCTCAAGGATGATCAATGGAAACAGGATATACCTGAGCTCAATTTTGAGTCTAATAGCAAAGGATGTGAATACTTATGTAAATAAGGTATTTCTGTTTTTTTATTTTTAATAAATTATCAAACATTTCTCAACCTGTTTTCACTTTGTCATTATGGGTTATTGTGTGTAGATTGATGAGGAAAAACATGAATCTATTCCATTTTAGAATAATGCTGTAATGTAACAAAAGGGAAGGGGTCTGAGTACTTTCTGAATGCCCTGTACATACTTTACAATAGTTTGCTGAGACTGTGAGCTAGATTATAGGCCGGAAGTTGCAGTGGGGCTGGTGTGTAACGGAGACTGCAAAACAGTCAGCACAGACACTCATGGTACATCCATGGTAGCTCACTTCCTTCTTTTGGGCTGATGGCTGGCAACATGGGAACGCCAGAGTTCCATCTGTAGATTCTGTACTGCCTGTCACTGTAATAATGTATCAGACAGACATACAGACTGTCACTGTAATAATGTATCAGACAGACTGCCACTGTAATAATGTATCAGACAGACAGGCTGCCACTGTAATAATGTATCAAACAGACAGACAGACTGTCACTGTAATAATGTATCAGACAGACAGACAGACACTGTCACTGCAATAATGTATCAGACAGACAGACTGCCACTGTAATAATGTATCAGACAGACAGGCTGCCACTGTAATAATGTATCAAACAGACAGACAGACTGTCACTGTAATAATGTATCAGACAGACAGACAGACTGCCACTGTAATAATGTATCAGACAGACAGGCTGCCACTGTAATAATGTATCAAACAGACAGACAGACTGTCACTGTAATAATGTATCAGACAGACAGACTGTCACTGTAATAATGTATCAGACAGACAGACAGACAGACTGTCACTGTAATAATGTATCAGACAGACAGACAGACTGCCACTGTAATAATGTATCAGACAGACAGACAGACTGTCACTGTAATAATGTATCAGACAGACAGACAGACTGACACTGTAATAATGTATCAGACAGACAGACTGCCACTGTAATAATGTATCAGACAGACAGACTGCCACTGTAATAATGTATCAGACAGACATACAGACTGCCACTATAATAATGTATCAGACAGACAGACTGTCACTGTAATAATGTATCAAACAGACTGCCACTGTAATAATGTATCAGACAGACACTGTCACTGCAATAATGTATCAGACAGACAGACTGCCACTGTAATAATGTATCAGACAGACAGACTGTCACTGTAATAATGTATCAGACAGACAGACTGCCACTGGAATAATGTATCAAACAGACAGACAGACTGTCACTGTAATAATGTATCAGATAGACAGACAGACAGACTGTCACTGTAATAATGTATCAGACAGACAGACAGACACTGTCACTGCAATAATGTATCAGACAGACAGACTGCCACTGTAATAATGTATCAGACAGACAGACAGACTGCCAATGTAATAATGTATCAAACAGACAGACAGGCTGTCACTGTAATAATGTATCAGATAGACAGACAGACAGACTGTCACTGTAATAATGTATCAGACAGACATACATACTGCCACTGTAATAATGTATCAGACAGACAGACTGCCACTGTAATAATGTATCAGACAGACATACAGACTGCCACTGTAATAATGTATCAGACAGACAGACTGTCACTGTAATAATGTATCAGACAGACACTGTCACTGCAATAATGTATCAGACAGACAGACTGCCACTGTAATAATGTATCAGACAGACAGACAGACAGACTGTCACTGTAATAATGTATCAGACAGACAGACTGTCACTGTAATAATGTATCAGACAGACAGACAGACTGCCACTGTAATAATGTATCAGACAGACAGACAGACAGACTGTCACTGTAATAATGTATCAGACAGACAGACAGACTGTCACTGTAATAATGTATCAGACAGACAGACTGTCACTGTAATAATGTATCAGACAGACAGACAGACTGTCACTGTAATAATGTATCAGACAGACAGACAGACTACCACTGTAATAATGTATCAGACAGACAGACTGCCACTGTAATAATGTATCAAACAGACAAACATACTGTCACTGTAATAATGTATCAGACAGACAGACAGACACTGTCACTGCAATAATGTATCAAACAGACAGACTGCCACTGTAATAATGTATCAGACAGACAGACATACTGCCACTGTAATAATGTATCAGACAGACAGACAGACAGACAGACAGACAGACAGACTGTCACTGTAATAATGTATCAGACAGACAGACATACTGCCACTGTAATAATGTATCAGACAGACAGACTGTCACTGTAATAATGTATCAGACAGACAGACAGACTGTCACTGTAATAATGTATCAGACAGACAGACAGACTGCCACTGTAATAATGTATCAGACAGACAGACAGACTGTCACTGTAATAATGTATCAGACAGACAGACATACAGACTACCACTGTAATAATGTATCAGACAGACAGACTGCCACTGTAATAATGTATCAGACACACATACAGACTGCCACTATAATAATGTATCAGACAGACTGCCACTGTAATAATGTATCAGACAGACAGACTGCCACTGTAATAATGTATCAGACAGACAGACAGACTGTCACTGTAATAATGTATCAGACAGACAGACACTTTCACTGCAATAATGTTTCAGACAGACAGACTGCCACTGTAATAATGTATCAGACAGACAGACAGACTACCACTGTAATAATGTATCAGACAGACAGACTGTCACTGTAATAATGTATCAGACAGACAGACGCCCACTGTAATAATGTATCAAACAGACAGACAGACTGTCACTGTAATAATGTATCAGACAGACAGACAGACACTGTCACTGCAATAATGTATCAGACAGACAGACTGCCACTGTAATAATGTATCAGACAGACAGACAGACTGCCAATGTAATAATGTATCAAACAGACAGACAGGCTGTCACTGTAATAATGTATCAGATAGACAGACAGACAGACTGTCACTGTAATAATGTATCAGACAGACATACATACTGCCACTGTAATAATGTATCAGACAGACAGACTGCCACTGTAATAATGTATCAGACAGACATACAGACTGCCACTGTAATAATGTATCAGACAGACAGACTGTCACTGTAATAATGTATCAGACAGACACTGTCACTGCAATAATGTATCAGACAGACAGACTGCCACTGTAATAATGTATCAGACAGACAGACAGACAGACTGTCACTGTAATAATGTATCAGACAGACAGACTGTCACTGTAATAATGTATCAGACAGACAGACAGACTGCCACTGTAATAATGTATCAGACAGACAGACAGACAGACTGTCACTGTAATAATGTATCAGACAGACAGACAGACTGTCACTGTAATAATGTATCAGACAGACAGACAGACTGTCACTGTAATAATGTATCAGACAGACAGACTGCCACTGTAATAATGTATTAAACAGACAGACATACTGTCACTGTAATAATGTATCAGACAGACAGACAGACACTGTCACTGCAATAATGTATCAAACAGACAGACTGCCACTGTAATAATGTATCAGACAGACAGACAGACAGACTGTCACTGTAATAATGTATCAGACAGACAGACAGACAGACAGACAGACAGACAGACTGTCACTGTAATAATGTATCAGACAGACAGACATACTGCCACTGTAATAATGTATCAGACAGACAGACTGTCACTGTAATAATGTATCAGACAGACAGACAGACTGTCACTGTAATAATGTATCAGACAGACAGACAGACTGCCACTGTAATAATGTATCAGACAGACAGACAGACTGTCACTGTAATAATGTATCAGACAGACAGACATACAGACTACCACTGTAATAATGTATCAGACAGACAGACTGCCACTGTAATAATGTATCAGACACACATACAGACTGCCACTATAATAATGTATCAGACAGACTGCCACTGTAATAATGTATCAGACAGACAGACTGCCACTGTAATAATGTATCAAACAGACAGACAGACTGTCACTGTAATAATGTATCAGACAGACAGACACTTTCACTGCAATAATGTTTCAGACAGACAGACTGCCACTGTAATAATGTATCAGACAGACAGACAGACTGTCACTGTAATAATGTATCAGACAGACAGACTGTCACTGTAATAATGTATCAGACAGACAGACGCCCACTGTAATAATGTATCAAACAGACAGACAGACTGTCACTGTAATAATGTATCAGACAGACAGACTGCCACTGTAATAATGTATCAGACAGACAGACAGACACTGTCACTGCAATAATGTATCAGACAGACAGACTGCCACTGTAATAATGTATCAGACAGACAGACAGACTGCCAATGTAATAATGTATCAAACAGACAGACAGGCTGTCACTGTAATAATGTATCAGATAGACAGACAGACAGACTGTCACTGTAATAATGTATCAGACAGACATACAGACTGCCACTGTAATAATGTATCAGACAGACAGACTGCCACTGTAATAATGTATCAGACAGACATACAGACTGCCACTGTAATAATGTATCAGACAGACAGACTGCCACTGTCACTGCAATAATGTATCAGACAGACAGACTGCCACTGTAATAATGTATCAGACAGACAGACAGACAGACTGTCACTGTAATAATGTATCAGACAGACAGACAGACAGACTGTCACTGTAATAATGTATCAGACAGACAGACAGACAGACAGACTGTCACTGTAATAATGTATCAGACAGACAGACAGACTGTCACTGTAATAATGTATCAGACAGACAGACAGACTGCCACTGTAATAATGTATCAGACAGACAGACAGACTGTCACTGTAATAATGTATCAGACAGACAGACAGACTACCACTGTAATAATGTATCAGACAGACAGACTGCCACTGTAATAATGTATCAGACACACATACAGACTGCCACTATAATAATGTATCAGACAGACTGCCACTGTAATAATGTATCAGACAGACAGACTGCCACTGTAATAATGTATCAGAAAGACAGACAGACTGCCACTGTAATAATGTATCAAACAGACAGACAGACTGTCACTGTAATAATGTATCAGACAGACAGACTGCCACTGTAATAATGTATCAGACACACATACAGACTGCCACTATAATAATGTATCAGACAGACTGCCACTGTAATAATGTATCAGACAGACAGACTGCCACTGTAATAATGTATCAAACAGACAGACAGACTGTCACTGTAATAATGTATCAGACAGACAGACAGACACTGTCACTGCAATAATGTATCAGACAGACAGACTGCCACTTTAATAATGTATCAGAAAGACAGACAGACTGCCACTGTAATAATGTATCAAACAGACAGACAGACTGCCACTGTAATAATGTATCAGACAGACAGACAGACTGTCACTGTAATAATGTATCAGATAGACAGAAAGACAGACTGTCACTGTAATAATGTATCAGACAGACAGACAGACTGCCAATGTAATAATGTATCAAACAGACAGACAGACAGACTGTCACTGTAATAATGTATCAGACAGACAGACTGCCACTGTAATAATGTATCAGACAGACAGACAGACTGTCACTGTAATAATGTATCAGACAGACTGTCACTGTAATAATGTATCAGACAGACTGTCACTGTAATATTGTATCAGACAGACAGACTGCCACTGTAATAATGTATCAGACAGACAGACAGACTGTGATGTTGTGTAGACATGTCCTGGCACACGGTTGCTCCCTGAAGCTGAGGGCTGATACAATACAGGATGAGGTAGGAGATATTGGTTCTTTGTGTTGGCTAACGCCTGTTGCCTGTCTCACGGCTCACTGCTCAGAAAGGAACAGGCTCTGATGCTCTTCTCTAAATACACATTCTTCCCTTTTTCAGGAGGAATTGCTTTAGCAACACATTTAGTTTGAGTCAGAATCATAGGATATTGGTTGTTTCATTTCCTGTACTGATTATGAATGAGTGTCTACCTGTACAGTCAACCTGAGAGTGTGTTATCGGCCAGTCCAGTGTATTGTGTCTGTGGTTATATTGATATATTGTAACCTTTTGTCATAATTATGTTTCTTTTTGTGAATGAGACTTCTGGATAGAAAATACAGAAATATTGTGAAGGGGTTTTTGACAGCTGTCAAACTTCAGTACATCTTTGCGCAAATGACTCATATCTCTCGGCTTTGGCTAAGTACTATCGAAGTGTGAGATCTATTTGTGAGCCCTTGATTGCTTACAGTATCTACGGAAAGCAAACACAGTGCCATAGTGCTTTGACTTAGATAATTTATGGTATTCCCTTTGTGTCTCTAACTATCTGCAGGAGAAAGAGAAGGCTCAGGGGAAGGATAAAGACCCCAAGGAGAAGGAGAAAAAAAACGTGAACGGCCATCTCTTCAGCTCTGTGAACCCAGCCCCATCCTCAACCTGCCACCAATGCAACAAACCCATTATCACTAAAGAAGCCTTCCTCTGCACCAGTAAGACAACAAATCTGAGTGTTTATGAGAAACCAGACTCCACAGAGTTATTTAGTCTCTCTGTTCCATGGTAAGGGACCACTGCTCTAGTTTTAGCGCCATTTACCACACCTCAATACCCCTTATTCCTTTACATGGTGATTACATAGGCCTACACTTGGTGCTGCTTTGGACCTGTTTTGTGTGTATTTCTACCTTTGAAACTATGCTGTCTCCGTAAGTCAGTAGATTCAGTACTTTAAGGTATGTTTTCAGGGGCTCAAGCCGTGTTTTCCATCATTGTGTAATGTCTGGTGGTGGAACATCCTACGTCAGCTCCAAGTAATGTGACAAAATGGTGACTGGTTATCCTGTTTATTCATTCAGTCTAGTCACTTTACTGAAACTGCTCCACATTAAGCAGGACACGGGAAATTCTCCATATCCAGGGTCTATCTGCAGAGAGCTAAAGAGGATGTTGTTTATTCTGGGGCCATCAGAAGTGGACGTATATAGGAACTATGTCGCTGCAGTATATTCATTCCTCCCACCATCTCTGTATGGCCAGCAGCATGCTATTAGAAGAGCAGAGTACTTTGTTTGTTGTCTGTCTGTCTGAAGCGTGATGGACTGGGTGGGTCTGTCCCAGTGAATAGGAGTTGGGTGGTTAGAGGGAACCAGAGACAGGGGAGGGATGTGCCCCTCGGCCCAGTCAGTCCTCTCAACGTTTCAATGGGTTGCATCACCCTGCCCCTGGCCCCTGACGCAGCTGGGAAGATGTCAACTCTACTCTTACATCCCGGCTAACTCTCTCTCTCTCTCTCTCTCTCTCTCTCTCTCTCTCTTTCTTTCGTCCTTTCTTCCACTGGCAGAGAATGTGCTGTAAGCCCTATTTGCTCATTTCTCAAAAGTGACTTAGTTTTTGTCACACAGATACACAGAATTGTGGCCCACATAGGGTTTGACGAGCAAAGACCTACATTTGAAACAAGCTCTTCATTTTGACAATTGACATAATTATTCAGAACATTTTTTTTTTTGATCAGTGATTTTGATCCTTGTCTTATCTAATAGTAAAATAGGGCTTTGTGGAGAGTCAATGAGTTCTTTCTGAAATATGAACTAATAGAGTGTAGTGTCTAATGGAGAGCTGCCTCCTCTCCAGTGGTGGAAAAAGTACTCAGTTGTCTTACTTGAGTAAAAGGAAAGATACCTTAATAGAAAATGACTCAAGTAAAAGTGAAAGTCACCAGGTAAAATACTACTTGAGTAAAAGTTGTAAAGTATTTGGTTTATATATACTTAAGTATCAAAAGTAAATGGATTTGCTAAAAATGTACTTAAGTATCAAAAGTAAAAGTACAAACGATTTCAAATTCCTTATATTAAGCAAACCAGACGGCATAATTTGATTGTTTTTATTTATTGGCGGTTAGCCAGGGGCACACTCCAACACACAGACATCATTTACAAACGAAGCATTTGTGTTTAGTGAGTCTGCCAGATCAGAAGCAATAGGGATGACCTGTGATGTTCTCTTGATAAGTGTGTGAATTAGACTGTTTTCCTATCAAAATGTAACGAGTACTTTTGGGTGTCGGAGAAAATGTATGGGGTAAAAAGTACATTATTTTCTTTAGAAATGTAGTGAAGTAAAAGTATAAATAGTTAAGTAAAGTACAGATACCCCAAAGTAGTACTTTTAAAGTATTTTTACTTAAGTACTTTACACCACTGCTCCTCTCTCTGTTCTCTCAGACTCATTTTGAGAGATTCAGTCTTGTCATGATCTGTGTTTGACACACAATTTAAAAAATGGACACACACCGTGTTGCACAGCACAGTCCCCACACACTGTTTAAAACCTTCAGCTGGGAGAGAGTAATAGCACAGTCCCCTCTCACTGTTTAAAACCTCCAGCTAGGAGAGAGTAATAGCACAGTCCCCTCTCACTGTTTAAAACCTCCAGCTAGAAGAGAGTAATATCACAGTCCCCTCTCACTGTTTAAAAACTCCAGCTGAGAGAGAGTAATAGCACAGTCCCCACACACTGTTTAAAACCTTCAGCTGGGAGAGAGTAATAGCACAGTCCCCACACACTGTTTAAAACCTCCAGCTGGGAGAGAGTAATAGCACAGTCCCCACACACTGTTTAAAACCTCCAGCTGGGAGAGAGTAATAGCACAGTCCGCTCTCACTGTTTAAAACCTCCAGCTGGGAGCACAGAGTTTAAAACCTCCAGCACAGTCCCCACACACTGTTTAAAACCTCCAGCTGGGAGAGAGTAATAGAACAGTCCCCACACACTGTTTAAAACCTCCAGCTTGGCGAGAGTAATAGCACAGTCCCCACACACTGTTTAAAACCTCCAGCTGGGAGAGAGTAATAGCACAGTCCCCTCTCACTGTCTAAAATCTCCAGCTGGGAGAGAGTAATAGCACAGTCCCCTCTCACTGTTTAAAACCTCCAGCTAGGAGAGAGTAATAGCACAGTCCCCTCTCACTGTCTAAAATCTTCAGCTGGGAGAGAGTAATAGCACAGTCCCCTCTCACTGTTTAAAACCTCCAGCTAGGAGAGAGTAATAGCACAGTCCCCACACACTGTTTAAAACCTCCAGCTGGGAGAGAGTAATAGCACAGTCCCCTCTCACTGTCTAAAATCTTCAGCTGGGAGAGAGTAATAGCACAGTCCCCTCTCACTGTTTAAAACCTCCAGCTGGGAGAGAGTAATAGCACAGTCCCCTCTCACTGTCTAAAATCTTCAGCTGGGAGAGAGTAATAGCACAGTCCCCTCTCACTGTTTAAAACCTCCAGCTAGGAGAGAGTAATAGCACAGTCCCCACACACTGTTTAAAACCTCCAGCTGGGAGAGAGTAATAGCACAGTCCCCTCTCACTGTTTAAAACCTCCAGCTAGGAGAGAGTAATAGCACAGTCCCCACACACTGTTTAAAACCTCCAGCTGGGAGAGAGTAATAGCACAGTCCCCACACACTGTTTAAAACCTCCAGCTGGGAGAGAGTAATAGCACAGTCCCCACACACTGTTTAAAACCTCCAGCTGGGAGAGAGTAATAGCACAGTCCCCACACACTGTTTAAAACCTCCAGCTGGGAGAGAGTAATAGCACAGTCCCCTCTCACTGTCTAAAATCTCCAGCTGGGAGAGAGTAATAGCACAGTCCCCTCTCACTGTTTAAAACCTCCAGCTAGGAGAGAGTAATAGCACAGTCCCCTCTCACTGTCTAAAATCTTCAGCTGGGAGAGAGTAATAGCACAGTCCCCTCTCACTGTTTAAAACCTCCAGCTAGAGAGAGTAATAGCACAGTCCCCACACACTGTTTAAAACCTCCAGCTGGGAGAGAGTAATAGCACAGTCCCCTCTCACTGTTTAAAACCTCCAGCTGGGAGAGAGTAATAGCACAGTCCCCACACACTGTTTAAAACCTCCAGCTGGGAGAGAGTAATAGCACAGTCCCCTCTCACTGTTTAAAACCTCCAGCTGGGAGAGAGTAATAGCACAGTCCCCTCTCACTGTTTAAAACCTCCAGCTGGGAGAGAGTAATAGCACAGTCCCCACACACTGTTTAAAACCTCCAGCTGGGAGAGAGTAATAGCACAGTCCCCTCTCACTGTTTAAAACCTCCAGCTGGGAGAGAGTAATAGCACAGTCCCCACACACTGTTTAAAACCTCCAGCTGGGAGAGAGTAATAGCACAGTCCCCACACACTGTTTAAAACCTCCAGCTAGGAGAGAGTAATAGCACAGTCCCCACACACTGTTTAAAACCTCCAGCTGGGAGAGAGTAATAGCACAGTCCCCTCTCACTGTTTAAAACCTCCAGCTAGGAGAGAGTAATAGCACAGTCCCCACACACTGTTTAAAACCTCCAGCTGGGAGAGAGTAATAGCACAGTCCCCACACACTGTTTAAAACCTCCAGCTGGGAGAGAGTAATAGCACAGTCCCCACACACTGTTTAAAACCTCCAGCTGGGAGAGAGTAATAGCACAGTCCCCACACACTGTTTAAAACCTCCAGCTGGGAGAGAGTAATAGCACAGTCCCCTCTCACTGTCTAAAATCTCCAGCTGGGAGAGAGTAATAGCACAGTCCCCTCTCACTGTTTAAAACCTCCAGCTAGGAGAGAGTAATAGCACAGTCCCCTCTCACTGTCTAAAATCTTCAGCTGGGAGAGAGTAATAGCACAGTCCCCTCTCACTGTTTAAAACCTCCAGCTAGGAGAGAGTAATAGCACAGTCCCCACACACTGTTTAAAACCTCCAGCTGGGAGAGAGTAATAGCACAGTCCCCTCTCACTGTTTAAAACCTCCAGCTGGGAGAGAGTAATAGCACAGTCCCCACACACTGTTTAAAACCTCCAGCTGGGAGAGAGTAATAGCACAGTCCCCTCTCACTGTTTAAAACCTCCAGCTAGGAGAGAGTAATAGCACAGTCCCCACACACTGTTTAAAACCTCCAGCTGGGAGAGAGTAATAGCACAGTCCCCACACACTGTTTAAAACCTCCAGCTGGGAGAGAGTAATAGCACAGTCCCCACACACTGTTTAAAACCTCCAGCTGGGAGAGAGTAATAGCACAGTCCCCACACACTGTTTAAAACCTCCAGCTGGGAGAGAGTAATAGCACAGTCCCCTCTCACTGTCTAAAATCTCAGCTGGGAGAGAGTAATAGCACAGTCCCCTCTCACTGTTTAAAACCTCCAGCTAGGAGAGAGTAATAGCACAGTCCCCTCTCACTGTCTAAAATCTTCAGCTGGGAGAGAGTAATAGCACAGTCCCCTCTCACTGTTTAAAACCTCCAGCTAGGAGAGAGTAATA
Source organism: Oncorhynchus nerka (assembly GCF_034236695.1). Lineage (NCBI taxonomy): Eukaryota > Metazoa > Chordata > Actinopteri > Salmoniformes > Salmonidae > Oncorhynchus > Oncorhynchus nerka. The sequence continues at coordinate 25,762,342 of NC_088420.1, forward strand.
GCACAGTCCCCACACACTGTTTAAAACCTCCAGCTGGGAGAGAGTAATAGCACAGTCCCCTCTCACTGTTTAAAACCTCCAGCTGGGAGAGAGTAATAGCACAGTCCCCACACACTGTTTAAAACCTCCAGCTGGGAGAGAGTAATAGCACAGTCCCCTCTCACTGTTTAAAACCTCCAGCTGGGAGAGAGTAATAGCACAGTCCCCTCTCACTGTTTAAAACCTCCAGCTGGGAGAGAGTAATAGCACAGTCCCCACACACTGTTTAAAACCTCCAGCTGGGAGAGAGTAATAGCACAGTCCCCTCTCACTGTTTAAAACCTCCAGCTGGGAGAGAGTAATAGCACAGTCCCCACACACTGTTTAAAACCTCCAGCTGGGAGAGAGTAATAGCACAGTCCCCACACACTGTTTAAAACCTCCAGCTAGGAGAGAGTAATAGCACAGTCCCCACACACTGTTTAAAACCTCCAGCTGGGAGAGAGTAATAGCACAGTCCCCTCTCACTGTTTAAAACCTCCAGCTAGGAGAGAGTAATAGCACAGTCCCCACACACTGTTTAAAACCTCCAGCTGGGAGAGAGTAATAGCACAGTCCCCACACACTGTTTAAAACCTCCAGCTGGGAGAGAGTAATAGCACAGTCCCCACACACTGTTTAAAACCTCCAGCTGGGAGAGAGTAATAGCACAGTCCCCACACACTGTTTAAAACCTCCAGCTGGGAGAGAGTAATAGCACAGTCCCCACACACTGTTTAAAACCTCCAGCTGGGAGAGAGTAATAGCACAGTCCCTCTCACTGTTTAAAACCTCCAGCTGGGAGAGAGTAATAGCACAGTCCCCTCTCACTGTTTAAAACCTCCAGCTAGGAGAGAGTAATAGCACAGCCCCCTCTCACTGTTTAAAACCTCCAGCTAGGAGAGAGTAATAGCACAGTCCCCACACACTGTTTAAAACCTCCAGCTGGGAGAGAGTAATAGCACAGTCCCCACACACTGTTTAAAACCTCCAGCTAGGAGAGAGTAATAGCACAGTCCCCTCTCACTGTTTAAAACCTCCAGCTAGGAGAGAGTAATAGCACAGTCCCCACACACTGTTTAAAACCTCCAGCTGGGAGAGAGTAATAGCACAGTCCCCACACACTGTTTAAAACCTCCAGCTGGGAGAGAGTAATAGCACAGTCCCCACACACTGTTTAAAACCTCCAGCTGGGAGAGAGTAATAGCACAGTCCCCACACACTGTTTAAAACCTCCAGCTGGGAGAGAGTAATAGCACAGTCCCCTCTCACTGTCTAAAATCTCCAGCTGGGAGAGAGTAATAGCACAGTCCCCTCTCACTGTTTAAAACCTCCAGCTAGGAGAGAGTAATAGCACAGTCCCCTCTCACTGTCTAAAATCTTCAGCTGGGAGAGAGTAATAGCACAGTCCCCTCTCACTGTTTAAAACCTCCAGCTGGGAGAGAGTAATAGCACAGTCCCCTCTCACTGTTTAAAACCTCCAGCTAGGAGAGAGTAATAGCACAGTCCCCACACACTGTTTAAAACCTCCAGCTGGGAGAGAGTAATAGCACAGTCCCCACACACTGTTTAAAACCTCCAGCTGGGAGAGAGTAATAGCACAGTCCCCACACACTGTTTAAAACCTCCAGCTGGGAGAGAGTAATAGCACAGTCCCCACACACTGTTTAAAACCTCCAGCTGGGAGAGAGTAATAGCACAGTCCCCTCTCACTGTCTAAAATCTCCAGCTGGGAGAGAGTAATAGCACAGTCCCCTCTCACTGTTTAAAACCTCCAGCTAGGAGACAGTAATAGCACAGTCCCCTCTCACTGTCTAAAATCTTCAGCTGGGAGAGAGTAATAGCACAGTCCCCTCTCACTGTTTAAAACCTCCAGCTAGGAGAGAGTAATAGCACAGTCCCCACACACTGTTTAAAACCTCCAGCTGGGAGAGAGTAATAGCACAGTCCCCTCTCACTGTTTAAAACCTCCAGCTGGGAGAGAGTAATAGCACAGTCCCCACACACTGTTTAAAACCTCCAGCTGGGAGAGAGTAATAGCACAGTCCCCTCTCACTGTTTAAAACCTCCAGCTGGGAGAGAGTAATAGCACAGTCCCCTCTCACTGTTTAAAACCTCCAGCTGGGAGAGAGTAATAGCACAGTCCCCACACACTGTTTAAAACCTCCAGCTGGGAGAGAGTAATAGCACAGTCCCCTCTCACTGTTTAAAACCTCCAGCTGGGAGAGAGTAATAGCACAGTCCCCACACACTGTTTAAAACCTCCAGCTGGGAGAGAGTAATAGCACAGTCCCCTCTCACTGTTTAAAACCTCCAGCTAGGAGAGAGTAATAGCACAGTCCCCACACACTGTTTAAAACCTCCAGCTGGGAGAGAGTAATAGCACAGTCCCCTCTCACTGTTTAAAACCTCCAGCTAGGAGAGAGTAATAGCACAGTCCCCACACACTGTTTAAAACCTCCAGCTGGGAGAGAGTAATAGCACAGTCCCCACACACTGTTTAAAACCTCCAGCTGGGAGAGAGTAATAGCACAGTCCCCACACACTGTTTAAAACCTCCAGCTGGGAGAGAGTAATAGCACAGTCCCCACACACTGTTTAAAACCTCCAGCTGGGAGAGAGTAATAGCACAGTCCCCTCTCACTGTCTAAAATCTCCAGCTGGGAGAGAGTAATAGCACAGTCCCCTCTCACTGTTTAAAACCTCCAGCTAGGAGAGAGTAATAGCACAGTCCCCTCTCACTGTCTAAAATCTTCAGCTGGGAGAGAGTAATAGCACAGTCCCCTCTCACTGTTTAAAACCTCCAGCTAGGAGAGAGTAATAGCACAGTCCCCACACACTGTTTAAAACCTCCAGCTGGGAGAGAGTAATAGCACAGTCCCCTCTCACTGTTTAAAACCTCCAGCTGGGAGAGAGTAATAGCACAGTCCCCACACACTGTTTAAAACCTCCAGCTGGGAGAGAGTAATAGCACAGTCCCCTCTCACTGTTTAAAACCTCCAGCTGGGAGAGAGTAATAGCACAGTCCCCTCTCACTGTTTAAAACCTCCAGCTGGGAGAGAGTAATAGCACAGTCCCCACACACTGTTTAAAACCTCCAGCTGGGAGAGAGTAATAGCACAGTCCCCTCTCACTGTTTAAAACCTCCAGCTGGGAGAGAGTAATAGCACAGTCCCCACACACTGTTTAAAACCTCCAGCTGGGAGAGAGTAATAGCACAGTCCCCACACACTGTTTAAAACCTCCAGCTGGGAGAGAGTAATAGCACAGTCCCCTCTCACTGTCTAAAATCTCCAGCTGGGAGAGAGTAATAGCACAGTCCCCTCTCACTGTTTAAAACCTCCAGCTAGGAGAGAGTAATAGCACAGTCCCCTCTCACTGTCTAAAATCTTCAGCTGGGAGAGAGTAATAGCACAGTCCCCTCTCACTGTTTAAAACCTCCAGCTGGGAGAGAGTAATAGCACAGTCCCCACACACTGTTTAAAACCTCCAGCTAGGAGAGAGTAATAGCACAGTCCCCACACACTGTTTAAAACCTCCAGCTGGGAGAGAGTAATAGCACAGTCCCCTCTCACTGTTTAAAACCTCCAGCTGGGAGAGAGTAATAGCACAGTCCCCACACACTGTTTAAAACCTCCAGCTGGGAGAGAGTAATAGCACAGTCCCCACACACTGTTTAAAACCTCCAGCTGGGAGAGAGTAATAGCACAGTCCCCACACACTGTTTAAAACCTCCAGCTGGGAGAGAGTAATAGCACAGTCCCCTCTCACTGTTTAAAACCTCCAGCTGGGAGAGAGTAATAGCACAGTCCCCTCTCACTGTCTAAAATCTCCAGCTGGGAGAGAGTAATAGCACAGTCCCCTCTCACTGTTTAAAACCTCCAGCTAGGAGAGAGTAATAGCACAGTCCCCTCTCACTGTCTAAAATCTTCAGCTGGGAGAGAGTAACTGTTTAAAACCTCCAGCTGGGAGAGAGTAATAGCACAGTCCCCTCTCACTGTTTAAAACCTCCAGCTAGGAGAGAGTAATAGCACAGTCCCCACACACTGTTTAAAACCTCCAGCTGGGAGAGAGTAATAGCACAGTCCCCTCTCACTGTTTAAAACCTCCAGCTGGGAGAGAGTAATAGCACAGTCCCCACACACTGTTTAAAACCTCCAGCTGGGAGAGAGTAATAGCACAGTCCCCTCTCACTGTTTAAAACCTCCAGCTGGGAGAGAGTAATAGCACAGTCCCCTCTCACTGTTTAAAACCTCCAGCTGGGAGAGAGTAATAGCACAGTCCCCACACACTGTTTAAAACCTCCAGCTGGGAGAGAGTAATAGCACAGTCCCCTCTCACTGTTTAAAACCTCCAGCTGGGAGAGAGTAATAGCACAGTCCCCACACACTGTTTAAAACCTCCAGCTGGGAGAGAGTAATAGCACAGTCCCCACACACTGTTTAAAACCTCCAGCTGGGAGAGAGTAATAGCACAGTCCCCTCTCACTGTTTAAAATCTCCAGCTGGGAGAGAGTAATAGCACAGTCCCCTCTCACTGTTTAAAACCTCCAGCTGGGAGAGAGTAATAGCACAGTCCCCTCTCACTGTTTAAAATCTTCAGCTGGGAGAGAGTAATAGCACAGTCCCCTCTCACTGTTTAAAACCTCCAGCTAGGAGAGAGTAATAGCACAGTCCCCACACACTGTTTAAAACCTCCAGCTGGGAGAGAGTAATAGCACAGTCCCCTCTCACTGTTTAAAACCTCCAGCTGGGAGAGAGTAATAGCACAGTCCCCACACACTGTTTAAAACCTCCAGCTGGGGAGAGTAATAGCACAGTCCCCACACACTGTTTAAAACCTCCAGCTGGGAGAGAGTAATAGCACAGTCCCCACACACTGTTTAAAACCTCCAGCTGGGAGAGAGTAATACTGCACAGTCCCCACACACTGTTTAAAACCTCCAGCTGGGAGAGAGTAATAGCACAGTCCCCTCTCACTGTTTAAAACCTCCAGCTGGGAGAGAGTAATAGCACAGTCCCCTCTCACTGTTTAAAACCTCCAGCTGGGGAGAGTAATAGCACAGCCCCCACACACTGTTTAAAACCTCCAGCTGGGAGAGAGTAATAGCACAGTCCCCACACACTGTTTAAAACCTCCAGCTGGGAGAGAGTAATAGCACAGTCCCCACACACTGTTTAAAACCTCCAGCTGGGAGAGAGTAATAGCACAGTCCCCACACACTGTTTAAAACCTCCAGCTGGGAGAGAGTAATAGCACAGTCCCCACACACTGTTTAAAACCTCCAGCTGGGAGAGAGTAATAGCACAGTCCCCTCTCACTGTTTAAAACCTCCAGCTAGGAGAGAGTAATAGCACAGCCCCCTCTCACTGTTTAAAACCTCCAGCTGGGAGAGAGTAATAGCACAGTCCCCACACACTGTTTAAAACCTCCAGCTGGGAGAGAGTAATAGCACAGTCCCCTCTCACTGTCTAAAATCTCCAGCTGGGAGAGAGTAATAGCACAGTCCCCTCTCACTGTTTAAAACCTCCAGCTAGGAGAGAGTAATAGCACAGTCCCCTCTCACTGTCTAAAATCTTCAGCTGGGAGAGAGTAATAGCACAGTCCCCTCTCACTGTTTAAAACCTCCAGCTAGGAGAGAGTAATAGCACAGTCCCCTCTCACTGTCTAAAATCTCCAGCTAGGAGAGAGTAATAGCACAGTCCCCACACACTGTTTAAAACCTCCAGCTAGGAGAGAGTAATAGCACAGTCCCCTCTCACTGTTTAAAACCTCCAGCTAGGAGAGAGTAATAGCACAGTCCCCTCTCACTGTTTAAAACCTCCAGCTAGGAGAGAGTAATAGCACAGTCCCCTCTCACTGTTTAAAACCTCCAGCTAGGAGAGAGTAATAGCACAGTCCCCTCTCACTGTCTAAAATCTCCAGCTGGGAGAGAGTAATAGCACAGTCCCCTCTCACTGTTTAAAACCTCCAGCTGGGAGAGAGTAACAGCACAGTCCCCACACACTGTTTAAAACCTCCAGCTGGGAGAGCTGGGAGAGCCTGCTCATTGTTGTGTTTCTCCCCTCTTCCCAACTCTTTCCTCCCTGAAGTGTTGTTGTGTTGTTTGGATGGGCTTGACTGGAGGTGGAGTGGAACACTTTGAACTCTATGGTCTGTTCCTACTCTACACTCAGTCTTGATTCCTCTGTTTTATGTTTTATGTTGTTAGGTCAACTGTTTATATGGCGCCTGCTCTGAACACCCCTCACCTTAACCTTGGTGTGTCTGCTAACTGTGTTCAGTAAACAAGACTTTGTAGTTGTTCAGAGGTCAAACATGGAGTGCTGGGAGAGGTACTGTAAGACACTGTACCCTGTCTGAAAAGGGAAACTAGGCAGAAACATAGAAAATATGTTTTTCTTTACAGAACATCATACCATTTTGGGACTTTTTCTAATTATTTTATGCAGCCTAAAATGGGATGGAATCTGGATGAAGACATTTTCTCAGTGTACAGATTGGAGCTTCCTCTTGCTGCCTGTTTGTTTCTATCGTTCAGGGTGGTTCAGATGAGCCATGTTGATTTGGTATGAGTCACATCACCAAGCTAGCAGCTCTTTTACACTGTTGTGTGATCCTGTTGCATTGAAATGACATTATTTACACTAGTAGCAAGTAGCAACGATGTCACCTGATGAAGGAGGAGAGTGAGATGGGTAGACCATACTACTCTGCTTTTCCTGCAGTCTTAAACAGATGTTTCTACCAAATCTTTGTCCTAATGTTGTTTTTCCTCTGATGATTTCAGACTGCAATGCACAGGTCCATAAGGGCTGCAGAGAGCGTCTCCCTGTGTGTGTCCAGGTCAAAATGAAGGTAAGCTTGCCGTCAGCTGTCTACAACGCTACTTTGTTCAACCACACAGGAACAGAATGCATGTGTGCGGGATCAGTCTCTGTCTATCGTGAATGAATGGGTAACAGGCGTGTTAATGGCATTGATGTATTGTAATACACTACTGTATTTTTCAGCAGCAGAAGCAGCAAACGGTGCCAGATTCTGAGTCCATATCCGGAGTCGTGTTGAGAAGTAAATGTAATATATTTATTTGTGCAGTTCAGATGTACAGTTGAAGTAGGAAGTCTACATACACCTTAGCCAAGTACATTTACAATTCCTGACATTCACAATTCCTGACATTTAATCCCAGTAAAAATCCCCTGTCTTAGGTCAGTTAGGATCACCACTTTATTTTAAGAATGTGAAATGTCAGAATAATAGTAGAGAGAATGATTTATTTAAGATTTTATTTCCTTCATCACATTCCTACCGGGTCAGAAGTTTACATACACTCAATTAGTATTTGTTAGCATTGCCTTTAAATTGTTTAACTTGGGTCAAATGTTTTGGGTAGCCTTCCACAAGATTCCCACAATAAGTTGGGTGAATTTTGGCCCATTCCTCCTGAAAAATTTGTGGGCAGAACTGAAAAAGCAGAACTGAAAAAGCGTGTGCGAGCAAGGAGGCCTACTCTGGCTCTGGCTGGTGTAACTGAGTCAGGTTTGTAGGCCTCCTTGCTCGCACACGCTTTTTCAGTTCTGCTTTTTCAGTTCTGCCCACAAATTGTCTACAGGGTTGAGATCAGGGCTTTGTGATTGCCACTCTAATACCTTGACTTTGTTGTCCTTAAGCCGTTTTGCCACAACTTTGGAAGTATGCTTGGAGTCATTGTCCGTTTGGAAGACTATTTGCTTTAACTTCCTGACTGATGTCTTGAGATGTTGCTTCAATATATCCACATAAATTTCCATCCTCATGATGTGAAGTGATGTGATGATGTGAAATTTTGTGAAGTGCACCAGCCCCTCTTGCAGCAAAGCACCCCCACAACATGATGCTGCCACCCCCGTGCTTCACTGTTGGATGGTGTTCTTCGGCTTGCAAGCCTCACACTTTTTCCTCCAAACATAACGATGGTCATTATGACCAAACACTTCTATGCGGTTTCCTCCAGCATCTTCACAAGATCCTTTGCTGTTGTTCTGGGATTTATTTGCACTTTTCGCACCAAAGTACGTTCATCTCTAGGAGACAGAACACGTCTCCTTCCTGAGCGGTATGACGGCTGTGTGGTCCCATGGTGTTTATACGTACGTACTATTGTTTGTTCAGATGAATTGTGTTACCTTCAGGCATTTGGAAATTGCTTCCAAGGATTAACTAGACTTGTGGAGGTTTACAATTTTTTCTTCTGGGGTCTTTTGATTTTCCCATGATGTCAAGCAAAGAGGCACTGAGTTTGAAGGTAGGCCTTGAAATACATCCACAGGTACACCTCCAATTGACTCAAATGATGTCAATTAGCCTAATAGAAGCTTCTAAAGCCATGACATAATTTTCTGGAATTTTCCAAGTTGTTTAAATGCACAGTCAACATAGTGTATGTAAGCTTCTGACCCACTGGAATTGTGATTATAAGTGAAATAATCTGTCTGTAAACAATTGTTGGAAAAATATATTATGTCAAGCACAAAGTAGATGTCCTAACCGACTTGCCAAAACTAATTTTCTGGAGTGGTTGAAAAACGTGTTGTAATGACTCCAACCTAAGTGTATGTAAACTTCCGACTTCAACCTTGTCTGTCTCAATCTATGCATTGTTAATATTCCCCCCCCCAAAATCCCAAGTACTGTATATGTTTTTACGTACAGTATTTATTTGACTTTGTGCATGTAGAATTCCTGATATCCTAATGAGCTGTACTACTTTACATGCTAACTGTATTTGTGTGATCAGCTACATCATCGACATCGTCTCGGGAGCGTCCGTGGTCTGCCATCTTGTCCCCTGATGACCAGGCCATGATTACGGTGGCAGCGGTGGTGCCTCGCAGGAATCACAGCATCCTCCCCTTTAACAAAAGCAACCTGTCCAAGAGCATCTCCATCAGCAACATCGCAGGGTGAGACACAACGCCACTCAATCACCAACCAACTCACTATCGCCCCTTACATACTCGGGTTGTACAAACAGTGTACATTTGCATGCTGACACACATCAAAAATACTGTGTACTCACAAGTGTTGTGTCAAATGCATTGTACAACCAGAGTGTATACACAACTTATGTTATCACAGTAACAGTCCATCCTTCACTAACTCTGTTTCTCTCTTCCACCCTGTCTGTCTGTCTGTCCATGCAGGCCATTGATGGATGAGATGCCACTGAAGGGCCTGAAGTACCTGTCCCAGTCCACAGACTCACTGCACAAGACCTCCAAGGTCAATGAGTCCACTGAGTCTCTCACTGATGAAGGTAAGGTAGTGAGCTGGAGAGTTATCACTGTGACAGAGCCTGTATTTGCTGTACTCTCTTTGTGGGGATCGGTTCAAAGGAGTGAGCAAATGTGACATGTTCGGATTTCCTCTGTTTTCAGCTGTTGTTTTGCATGACTTTGTATTGGTCCAATTTACAGCATATGTGAGTGTAGGAGAGCATATGTATGCTTACAGTACATACTGTTTTGCCACTCCTGCCCCGTCCAAACGAACTGTTCATGTGTGTTTTATGTGTGTTGTCCTAGGGACTGAGATGATGGACAGCCAGCTGATGGGAGAGTTTGAGGCAGAGTCTAAGGATCTTGAGGCAGACTCCTGGACCTTCACTGTGGACAAGAAGTATGTGAAGGGGCTCAAGAAGGAGGTGGTGAAGAGACAGGACGTCATCTATGGTAGGAGGGCAACTCTCCCAATCCCACTCATCCCTTCATATGTTCCCATCCTTTGTTTCAGTCAAACAATTAATTTATTAATTTAATAGGATATCTGTGGGACTAATAGTAAAGATTTGTCCTTTTTACTTTTAAAATGTATTACCTTTTAATGTGGAATAAACACAACCAGTCGTCATGTTCTCATCTGATTGTCAAACAATCACTTCAATAGGCTCCTGTAAGCCTGTCTACTCGAAAATCATTCCTACATCCGTACACTGCACTGTGCACCCGCCATTTGATGAGTGGAAAGAGACATCTGTTTAGGCGCCCGCATACAAGGTTCACTTTGTTCTTGTTCTTGCCGAGGAGGTCTTAGTCGCTTAATTTTACATCAAACTAAGATGTTCGGAGCATTATTTCTCATGTGAAAAAATGTGCATGAAAACTAGTCGTCTCTTGTTGAATGACAACAAACACTTAATTGAAGAATCCCGTTCATAGTTCCCACTCCTACTAAGAGTATTACTGTTGAACATTCACCAACGAAGGGGCGTAGACTTCGTCTACCGGATTTCGACTTGCCTCAAGAAAACAAATGGCGTTCGAACAGCTGAAAAAAACCTGCTGAACACCAAAACCAACAAAAACGCAGTAGTGGAAAAAGTACCCAATTTTCATTCTTGAATAAAAGTAAAGATACCTTAATAGAAAATGACTCAAGTAAAGGTGAAAGTCACCCAGTAAAATACTACTTGAGTGAAAGTATAAAAGTATTTGGTTTTAAATGTACTTATGTATCAAAAGTAAAAGTATAAATCACAAAAAATTCCTTATATTAAGCAAACCAGACGATACAATTTTCTTCTCTTTTTTTGAACGGCCAGCCAGAGGATAGCCACAGTTCAACACTCATACATCATTTACGAACAAAGCATTTGTGTTTAGTGAGTCTGCCATATCAGAGGCAGTAGGGATGACCAGGGATGTTCTCTTGATATGCGCGTGCATTAGATCATTTTCCTGTCCTGCTAATAAGCATTGAAAATCTAACGAGTATTTTTGGGTGTCAGGGAAAATGTATGGAATAAAATGTACATTATATTCTTTAGGAATGTAGTGGAGTAAAAGTAAAAGTTGTCAAAAATATTACTAGTAAAGTACAGATACCCCAAAAAATGACTTAAATAGTACGTTAAAGTATTTTTACTTAGGTACTTTACACCACTGCAAAAACGACACAAATGTTTTCATAATAAATGCACTGTTTGGACTGGAAAGCATGCGACAGGCTTTACAAAACGCCCCAACATGTAATGAATGACATTCAGTGATGGTCATTCATTAGACTTAACCTGACTGGATGGGTCCACTGCTGTCCAGGTGCATCTCCATCTTTGTCGTCGAACCACACCGCATTTCGGAGCGTATTACACATTCCCGCGTGCATCTCCATCTTTGTCGTCGAACCACACCGCATTTCGGAGCGTACTACACATTCGCGCATGCATCTCCAGCTTTGTCGTCGAACCACACCGCATTTCGGAGCCTATTACACATTCGCGCGTGCATCTCCAGCTTTGTCGTCGAACCACACCGCATTTCGGAGCGTATTACACATTCGCGCGTGCATCTCCATCTTTGTCGTCGAACCACACCGCATTTCGGAGCGTATTACACATTCGCGCGTGCATCTCCATCTTTGTCTTCGAACCACACCGCATTTCGGAGCGTATTACACATTCGCACATTTTTTTCATGCAACTGACATGTGGTAATGATAAATAAAAGTGTAATAGCTGACAGTTTTATTTGCATCTTTGTTTAATTATTGTGATAGGGCCATGTTTAACCGGTACGGCGTATCCCCACTAGTTATTTTGACGGTACTCTGTACCGGACCTTACCAGCTTACTTTCACCCTGGGGTTAAACACAATGTGAGGGTGTTGTTAAATGGGATTTTGCACTATAACCCACTCTCTACTTCTCCGTCCTACCCTTCCCTTCCTGTCTCTCTGCAGAGCTGGTCCAGACAGAGATGCACCACGTACGGACGCTGAGGATCATGTCTGAGGTGTACAGTAAGGGCCTGCAGAAGGAGTTGCAGCTGGAGGCCCTCACGGTGGAGCGGGTGTTCCCCATGCTGGACGAACTCTTGGACCTACACACAGACTTCTTCACCCACCTCCTGGAGCGCAAGAGGGAGTCTTCAATCGAGGGTCGGGATGACGGGAGCTTCCTCATCCACAAGATAGGGGACGTCCTTGTCTCACAGGTTAGCAGGGGGAGACTGTTTGTCGGCATGAGGGGTTTAGTGATCGTTGTGTAAATGTTGACTAGTAGACTAACCTGTAAGTTCATCTTCGATGGGTTGTCTGGTCTTCAGTTCTCAGGGCCCAATGCGGACCGCATGAAGAAAGTCTACGGGAAATTCTGCAGTCGCCACAACGAGGCGGTTAACTTTTATAAGGAGCTTCACACCAAAGACAAACGCTTCCAAGCCTTCATCAAGGTAACTAACTGCTCTTTGTTGTACATGGTTATACCCTCTACAACCACTGTGATTATTATTATTTGACCCTGCTGGTCATCTATAAAAATTTGATCATCTTGGCCGTGTTCTGTTATGATCTCCACTCGGCACAGCCAGAAGAGGACTGGCCACCCCTCATAGCCTGGTTCCTCTCTAGGTTTCTTCTGCTTGCTGTTTGCTTGCTTGCTGTTTGGGGTTTTAGGCTGGGTTTCTGTACAGCACTTTGTGACATCAGCTGATGTAAGAAGGGCTTTATAAATACATTTGATTGATTATAAGCAGTATGAAAAACATAACTTTATCCACCAGGTGGTGCCACTACACTGTTGTAATTTTATTGCATAAATCTGCAGTTGTTTGAAACAGAATATTCATATATCAATTGGATCTGTCTGTTTTTCAGAAAAAGATGAGCAGCACAATCGTCCGAAGACTAGGCATTCCAGAGTGTATCTTATTAGTGACACAGCGAATAACCAAGTACCCCGTGCTACTACAGAGGATACTGCATCACACCAAAGGTGAGGCCTGGTATTCTCTATTCCTTGAATGGCACTCGTACACTTACTTTGTGAGAAAGAGTGGTGATGTCTCTCCATCTGTGTGTGCTGAAGTGACATGCGGGTCTTCTTTCCCTGATGCAGAGAATGAGGAAGACCATGACGATATAACCCAGGCTCTGAGACTGGTGAAGGAGATTCTAAATGCGGTGGACAACAAGGTGAATGAACACGACAAGAAGAAACGGTTGAAAGAAGTGTACAGCCGCACGGACAGCAAGTCCATTCAGAGGATGAAGAGCGGCCAGATGTTTGCACGGGAAGACCTGGTGAGAGGCAGGAGGCTGCTGCATGATGGACCACTGCAGCTCAAGAACTCTGCAGGCAGACTAAAGGGTACGGGGATCAGCCTTGTTTATCTCTGTATCATTCGCCTTCTCTGTCTCTCGCTAGGTTTCGCTTTCTTTCTCATTCCCTCCTCTCTCCCTCTCCTTCTAGTTTTTTTTCACTCTTTCTGTCCTCATTCTCCCTCCCTCTCCCTCTCTTGCCCCTCCCTCTCCCTCTCTTGCCCCTCCCTCTCCCCCATTCTCTCTCCCTCTCTTGCCCCTCCCTCTCCCTCTCTTGCCCCTCCCTCTCCCCATTCTCCCTCCCTCTCCCTCTCTTGCCCCTCCCTCTCCCCCATTCTCCCTCCCTCTCCCTCTCTTGCCCCTCCCTCTCCCTCTCTTGCCCCTCCCTCTCCTCCATTCCCCCTCCCTCTCCCTCTCTTGCCCCTCCCTCTCCCTCTCTTGCCCCTCCCTCTCCCCCATTCTCCCTCCCTCTCCCTCTCTTGCCCCTCCCTCTCCCTCTCTTGCCTCTCCCTCTCCCCCATTCTCTCTCCCTCTCTTGCCCCTCCCTCTCCCCCATTCTCCCTCCCTCTCCCTCTCTTGCCCCTCCCTCTCCCCCATTCTCCCTCCCTCTCCCTCTCTTGCCCCTCCCTCCCTCCTCCACTGATCCCGACTCTGTTATTTTCCTCAGATGTCCAGGCCATGCTGCTGTCTGACGTGTTTGTGTTCCTCCAGGAGAAAGACCAGAAATATGTCTTTGCCTCACTGGTATGTTATGTTTGTTTTTCCCAGCTGTTTCATATATACCACACTTTGTAGAGAACCGTGCCCACTTCATGTTACTTTACACCAAGTTTAGCTTTCTGTGCTGTTATAACACCAGTCCTTCAAGGTTTATCCAGCTCTATTAATATTGTGCCTCGCAAGGCCGTGGCATTCTAGATGTACATTTTAATGAAGCAGTATATAAGCTTTGTTACACTCTTTGTATAATCTTATCTTGCAGTTTTTTACCATTCACTTACGTTTGGAGTTTTCATTCAGCTCCCCTTTCCTTGGGCTTTACATTGCATTTCCCTATAGTAGCTTCCATAGAAACCTCCCACTGGTCTATACATCCTTCAATAGAAATCTGGTCTATACACCGTTCAATAGAAACCTGGTCAATACATCCTTCAATAGAAACCTGGTCTATACATCCTTCAATAGAAACCTGGTCTATACATCCTTCAATAGAAACCTGGTCTATACATCCTTCAATAGAAACCTGGTCAATACATCCTTCAATAGAAACCTGGTCTATACATCCTTCAATAGAAACCTGGTCTATACATCCTTCAATAGAAACCTGGTCTATACACCGTTCAATAGAAACCTGGTCTATACATCCTTCAATAGAAACCTGGTCTATACATCCTTCAATAGAAATCTGGTCTATACACCGTTCAATAGAAACCTGGTCAATATTCTTTCCCCTCCATCCCCGCTCTCCCGTCCCCCAGGATCAGCGGTCCACAGTGATCTCCCTGCAGAAGCTGATTGTGCGTGAGGTGGCTAACGAGGAGAGGGGTCTGTTCCTGATCACAGCGGGGATAGAGAAGCCAGAGATGGTGGAGGTGCTGGCCAGCACCAAGGAGGAACGCAACACCTGGATGCAGCTCATACAGGACGCCATGCACTCCATGTGAGTCAGTTAGACAGGAACACACATAGAAATATAATGACTAGAATGGGGAAAACCCATCAGACCACAGCAATTTGTTTATTATAAAAAATATCTGGAATTCTATATCAATGGGAACACACACATTGTGTACCCACAGATACACAAATATATACACAGAACATGTTTGTTTTATACTCCACATGCAGTGTAAATGGTTTGATTGATGGAGGATTGTGTGTGTTAACAGAGAGAAGGACGACGATGAGGGAATCCCCAGTGAGACCGAGGAAGACAAGAGACTGCTAGAGACCAAAGCACGGGAGATTAGAGGTAAAAACCTGTTCTGTTTTTTTTTTCATCAAATTCTGTATAACCTGATGGATATCCTCTGTCAGTGTTGTGTATGACAGGTATTAACCACAGTGTGTGTCTCTGTTCCTCTCAGAGCTGCTGAGGAAGAAGGATGAGCAGATCATGAGTCTATTGGAGGAGAAGGTGAAGGTGTTCAGGGACATGTGTGAGGGACCAGCAGAGGAGACCAGACCAACCCAGTCTATCAGGACCAAAATGCTGTTTAGAGCCACCCCAGATGACATCACCAAGGGAGAGCCCATCATGAAGGATGCCCTGAGGGAAGGTGAGTCAGAGTGGACAGTCCTCTGGCAGAGACCAAACACAACACAGATGACCCTTTATTCAATCAGTGGTCACCTATTGAATTACCTGGACACATGGCCAACCAGTGATTTGCCCCTAACGACACAGAGGACCAATCAGAAACAATCAGGAAATTACCCGAAAATACCCCTAATATAATATAATGCCGGTAGCAGCTGAAAGACCAAGGCAGAGTGATATATGGTTACTTGTCATAGTTATTTATATCAGTGTTTTCTCTCTGTAGACAGCGATAGAATCAATGCATAAGCACACAAATGGATTGCTTTAACGCTGCAGGTTGAGTAATGAGCCAGATATTGATATTTTTTCTCATTTTCTCCTGGTTCCCTTAGAAACCCAGTTTATGGAGGCCTGTCCAGGTTTCTTCAGCTACCTAGAGTAGTGTGTGTAGTCGTTACTGAAATCATACAGGATGCTGTGTGTACATGTAGCCAGTTAAGGGTCACAAGACCTGGAAAATAGTCATAAAAAACAACACACAACTGTGAATGATTTTATGTCATGTGCAGGTCCTATCCTTATGTGTGTAATGTGTGTGTGTGTGTGTGTTTCAGTGGAGACTCTCCATGTGCTGGTGAATGGAAGTCTGGGCGGGGCTGTGGGGCAGCAGGTGTCCAGTACCCAAGATGCATCAGGGGGCAGTGTGGGGCCAGTGTGTCTGCCTCGCCGTGCTGAGACCTTCGGTGGCTTTGACAGCCACCAGATGAACATCTCCAAAAGTAAGGTCACATCACTCACTCCTACTCCCTCTCCCTATGTACCCTGACTGCCTGTCATACTGTAGCTGAGCTGTGGGATAAAGGTCTCTTTTTATTCCAGACGGAGAGAAAGAAGAGGGGGATGACTCATTAGACCTTCGGAGGACTGAGTCAGACGGTGTGTTAAAGAAGGTAATTACAGTAACTGTACAACTCAGAGGTCTATGTGTGTGAGTCACAGCAAATTAATGAAAGGAACAGAGGAATGCTTGAAGACCAGCTTAGACACACACACACACACACACACACACCTTGTTCATTAACTCCTGGCTATTCTTTATAACTATTATTTCCTAACCAATGCCATCAGGAAGGATTTAAACTTGTATGTGTCTCAGTAGGCCTGGTCCGGTCCCCCATCACCACCACTGACATTAACAGACAGACATTATCCCAGCCCGAGGCCCTGGGCTGGCTGAGCTGAGCTGGTACATATTAATAAGGCTCCATTAGGCTAGGTGATGCCCCCGGGCTGGGCTGAAATGTGTGGGAGCAGTCCTGTGCTTTTAATGCTTACAATCTCCTCTGCTCAGGCCTCCCCGCCAGGCAGGTGGGATCAATCTCTTCCTTTGAGGGGGTGATTAACGTGACCCCTCGCTTCAGCAGCTCTGTTAATATCTCAGTAACTAACTGCAGCTGTACTTGTCTTCTTCCACAGGGGGGCAACAACAACCTACTGCTACTGCTCAAGAGGAACAGTGAGGTAGGTCTGACTCCAACGCTATGTTACACTACCAGCATACTGTACATCCCTGACTGACTGGCTGACTGACTGGCTGCGTGAGAGAGGCATCACTACCTGTTCCCACAGAAAGGCCTCTAGTTGCCGCTGTACTGTATTATGTTATTTCATAGGAAGTATTTTATTGTGTGTATGTTCCTACTGTGTAACCATACACAGGTACATGTTTATGATCGCTCTTCTCGTCTTATAATGTAGCAGGTCCTCCAGAGTGTCACACACCTCCATGACCTCCTCAGTACACTGCAGGTATATCCACTTCTCCTCTCTTTCATACAATGTTCTCCTCGCTTCTTCACGTTTCCGCTCCTCTTTTATTAGATAAATCACGCAGAGCTGTTAAAAAGCACACTGACATTAGTATGCATGTCAATACAACTTCATGTGTTTATAACCATTGTTACTGTCCTCCTGCAGGCAGTGGTGGTGCAGCAGGACACCTTCATCGAGGACCAGCGTCATGCTCTGGCTGAGCGGCCATCCTCGCGCCACTCCTCCACCTCCTCCCTGTCCTCCTCCTCCTCGCGGCCCAACTCCCTGATCGAGCAGGAGAAACAGCGCAGCCTGGAGAAGCAGAGGCAGGAGGTGGCCAACCTGCAGCGGCAGCAGGTGGCCCACGCTGATGAGAGGAGGAGGAGGGAGAGGGAGTGGGAGGTGAGGGAGTCTGGGCTGGGCGACAGGGAGGTGCAGGTGAAGGAGCAGGAGGAGGAGACAGTGAAGAGGCGTAGGCAGATGGAGGAGGAGAGGAAGGAGCTTCTAAGGAGGAAGGAGGAGTATCAGAGGGATCTGGAGAGGCTGAGGGACGCCCAGAGGAAGCTGGACAGAGACAAGGAGACGCTGCAGCGGGAGGCTGAGATGGTGGAGCAGATGAAGAAAGCCGAGGTGAGCTGGATCGGCCAACACGGTTCTCAAAGAGGGCTACTGCTCACTGGCCTCTGTCTGTTACCTTACATTACAGAAATCAAATAACTATTATTTAACAAAATGTAACCACAATGGACTGACTACACATGGGCCATGTAATGATGGCCTTTAAATAACCCTTTACCTACCGCTTACCATAACCTGGGCTCAAGCCTGAGCTTCTAATCCTAAAACTAGCTCAACCTTGAATCCTAGACATAATCTCTTCCTTCAAAAGTCAGATTCCATCATTAATTTGCTGTGAGGCTTAAGTGCCTACTTGTTGTTGTATGGTTTGGTTTGATCTGTAGGCAGAGCAGGCACACAGGACCCAGCGGACGCCCTCCACCACCTCAGAGGAGTCCATGAAGTTTCAGAGCTCCACCTCTCTGGATAAAGAGCCTGGAGGAGGGGAGGCAGAGCTGTCTTCCTCCCCCGCCACCAAAGACCCCTTCCTCAGGATGGGCTCCAAGAGGAAAGGGAAGAACCTGAACCCCTTCTCCTCCTCGTCCTCTTCCTCCAACGCCAGCTCCAAGGCCCAGAGCAGCACAGAGGGCCAGAACCAAATCCCTAACCGCCTGATGCAGCTGGCCAAGACCAAGGACAAGAAGGAGAAGAAGAAGAAGAAAGGGAAGGGGCAGCAATCACAGCCAGGTACCAGTAGCACCAGCCAGGTACCAGTAGCACCAGCCAGCTACCAGTAGCACCAGCCAATGTACCAGTAGCACCAGCCAGGTACCAGTAGCACCAGCCAGCTACCAGTAGCACCAGCCAGCTACCAGTAGCACCAGCCAGCTACCAGTAGCACCAGCCAGGTACCAGTAGCACCAGCCAGCTACCAGTAGCACCAGCCAGGTACCAGTAGCACCAGCCAGGTACCAGTAGCACCAGCCAGCTACCAGTAGCACCAGCCAGCTACCAGTAGCACCAGCCAGGTACCAGTAGCACCAGCCAGGTACCAGTAGCACCAGCCAGGTACCAGTAGCACCAGCCAGCTACCAGTAGCACCAGCCAGGTAACAGTAGCACCAGCCAGGTACCAGTAGCACCAGCCAGCTACCAGTAGCACCAGCCAGGTACCAGTAGCACCAGCCAGGTACCAGTAGCACCAGCCAGCTACCAGTAGCACCAGCCAGGTACCAGTAGCACCAGCCAGCTACCAGTAGCACCAGCCAGCTACCAGTAGCACCAGCCAGCTACCAGTAGCACCAGCCAGGTACCAGTAGCACCAGCCAGCTACCAGTAGCACCAGCCAGCTACCAGTAGCACCAGCCAGGTACCAGTAGCACCAGCCAGGTACCAGTAGCACCAGCCAGGTACCAGTAGCACCAGCCAGGTACCAGTAGCACCAGCCAGCTACCAGTAGCACCAGCCAGGTACCAGTAGCACCAGCCAGGTACCAGTAGCACCAGCTAGGTACCAGTAGCACCACACATCTTTGTAAGGAAAAGAGAGCCATGGGAAAAGTTGAGTTACCTGTGCTACGCGCTATACACTTGAGTGTACAAAACATTAAGAACACCTGCTCTTTTCATGACATAGACTGACCAGGTGAAAACTATGATCCTTTATTGATTCACTTGTTAAATCCACTTCAATCAGTGTAGATGAAGGGGAGGAGATTAAAGAAGGTTAAAGAAGGATTTGTAAGCCTTGAGACAATTGAGATATGGATTATGTATGTGACAGTGTGCCTTTCAGAGGGTGAATGGGCAAGACAAAAGATTTAAGTGCCTTTGAACAGGGTATGGTAGTTGGTGCCAGGCGCTTCAATTTGTGTCAAGAGCTGCAATGCTACTGGGTGTTTGACACTCACAACAGTTTCCTGTGTGTATCAAGAATGGTCCACCACCCAAAGGACATCCAGCCAACTTGACACAACTGTAGAAAGCATTGGAGTCAACATGGGCCAGCATCCCTGTGGAACGCTTTTTACACCTTGTGGAATCCATGCCCCGACAAATTGAGGCTGTACTGATGGCGAAAGGGGGGAAAGGTTCCTAATGTTTGGTATACTCGGTGTATAAGGGATGTTGTTACAGTCTAACTAAAGTCTATGTCCGTCTTTCTTCTCCACAGATCCCGGGAACACTGGGGTCACAGAGCCTCAGTGCGACGGAAAGATCTTCTTCTGCTGATCCCGCTGTCATCCACTATCCCACAATGCCCCACACTCACTGCATCAACTGACTGCCAGACCATGTAGTAGTGTGGCCAGATAGACATGCACCCCATTGACATACTGTACCCTACCCACTGACCTGGACCTGGAGGGGTCGACCATGGCCATGGACAGGATGTACAGCTTGAGCACTTCCTGTGAACTTATTACGGAACCATGCAGACACTTTGCGCTTAGTTGCCACTGAATTGTCAAGGTGTAACTTTTAGATGAAGATAATTTGGGTTTGATTCTGTGGTGAAGCTGCAAGTCTGCTGTGGCATGGATTGGTATGCATGGGTTGGTTACTTTGGAGTTTGATAGTGTTCAGATATGATTTGGACAGTTTCAGGAATTTTACCATGGCTAGAAGAAGATTTAGCATTCATGAAGTATACAGTAGCTGACATTCGTTTTCTATGTGAAGGGAAGATTTAACAGAGCAGGTGTCGTAGGGGAGTGACTGTTGTAGAATATGCTGCATTTCACAAATGTAAGTATACCCTAATAGCCAATATGACAAAAGAGAGCATACAGTACACCCTATTCAACAATTCCAGTTGAGTGAGTAAAGCTTATGCAATAGTGTTTATTGTCATACTTCTAAGGGTATTGCTTAACACTGGGCCCCATAATGCTTTGTTCCCGCCTGTAAGGAACTACAGCCTCATTTCTCCCATCAGCACTACATCAGTTGTAAAGAAAGGCAACTCAAGGTTAGAGAAGACATGACTAACCACAGAGTTTGAGTTATAAGAAGAGGATGAATGAGTCTGGGAGAAACGGAAAACAAGACCAGCCAAAGAAAGAGAAAGAATAGCTTGTAATGGAGGAGAGAAAGTAGAGAAAAGAGAGAGAGAGATGAGTGACGAAGAGGAAGAGCTGAAGAAAGAGTGTGTAAGGAAGCGAAACTCAAAGACATAGTGGCTGACTTGCTTTTGTCGCTATTGTCCACTTTGCAATTGAATATAATGATGATAACCTGTTAGACGTTACGGTTCCAGCTGATTGAATGGGTAGAAGAAACATTTAGACATTACGGTTCCAGCTGATTGAATGGGTAGAAGAAACATTTAGACATTACGGTTCCAGCTGATTGAATGGGTAGAAGAAACATTTAGACATTACGGTTCCAGCTGATTGAATGGGTAGAAGAAACATTTAGACGTTACGGTTCCAGCTGATTGAATGGGTAGAAGAAACATTTAGACGTTACGGTTCCAGCTGATTGAATGGGTAGAAGAAACATTTAGACATTACGGTTCCAGATTGATTGAATGGGTTCCAGCTGATTGAAGAAACATTTAGACGTTACGGTTCCAGCTGATTGAATGGGTAGAAGAAACATTTAGACGTTACGGTTCCAGCTGATTGAATGGGTAGAAGAAACATTTAGACGTTACGGTTCCAGCTGATTGAATGGGTAGAAGAAACATTTAGACGTTACGGTTCCAGCTGATTGAATGGGTAGAAGAAACATTTAGACGTTACGGTTCCAGCTGATTGAATGGGTAGAAGAAACATTTAGACGTTACGGTTCCAGCTGATTGAATGGGTAGAAGAAACATTAGAGGTGTTTCTATTCCTCCACTGCACACTTGAGTTTGAATTTGTGAACCATTTTATTTGTAAATCACTGCAATGCAATACTTGCATAGGGTTTGAAGGTGATGATAATATTCACTCTGTTACAAGTGGCAAGACTTCCTGCTTTACAATGAGTGACAATCATTCAATGTACACAGACTAAATCGAAATCCAGACTGATTAAGGGATATCTATCTCACAAGAATGGATTTACAGAAACAAAGATTCTGATACAATTTTTGGGTAATATTTTAATGCTGATATTGGAATAGATTAATCTAGCCCTGACCAACCATTCCCATTGGAATTACACTGATACTGTATATCTGCCTGCAGGACAGGCTGTTCGTCTATTAGTCAAACCAAACCTTTCCTCTGGACAAAACCCCATATTTCCCTATTTTCCCTGCATCCTGCTCTAGTATTGGTAGCCTGTGGTACCATAAGCTCTCTTGTGCCTCTCAAATAGTCCAGAATAATTCCTGTCCCTGTATTTTCTTCATTGATATTTTTCCGTCCACGTCCAGTCTGGGGTTTTGATCCATATAACCAGTAGTTCATAATGCGTAATATTTCACTTTTGTCGTTTCTCTTTACTGCTGATGAGCAGAATTTAAAATGAAAGCACAGCAAAGTCCTCTTCTGACTCTGTAAAACTGAAATATGGTGCTAATCATCAGTCACATAGGCTGTGTTTACACCCGATTCTGATCTTTTTATCACTAATTGGTCTTTTGACTAATCAGATCAGCTCTAAAAAATATATACGGTCTGATGGGTAAAACTACAAATTAGTGGAAAAAATATCAGAATTAGGTTGCCTGTGTAAATGCAGCCTAACTGCTCTGCTTCTTCTTGTCTGCGTTGGTTTATCTTGTTTTGACCATCAGATGGCGCTGTGGCAATCTTCATAATTCACCACTACTATCTACTCTGTTGGATTTGTCATCTTGATATTTCACAACAATTCCCCCTGGTCATATATATGCAAAGTGAATCACCACATTAACATGGTGTGTTATGGCCTTGTTTAGTGATTTTATAAAAGTGAAAGCATAGGGAGGGATCATTGGCATTTTGATTCACATTTACTGACTTGCCTTAATAGACATATTCCGCTTTTGACAGGTGTGAACGTTCTTAGACCCTACCCTTTATCACTTGATATTCTTCTGGGAATATCTGCTAATCATCCCTTCAACAACAACCGTCATGGCCGTCTACAGTATAGATGTTGAGCAGTGCTACAGTAGCTCTGAAATGTTGTACATGATGCATTGTGGCAAATGCAGAGATAGGGGAGACCATTATGCTCAAATTGAAATGCACTAGAATATTAGCCAGCATCTGTGAGGAGTTGGAGTGGGTTTTACAGTTATACTGTATACGAGTGCTTTTAAAGTAATTTGTTGTTTGTACTAAAAAGGTACAATTTGTATTTCTTGCAGAATTTCATGTAAAAATAAAAAATAAAAGGGCAAAGCAACCATTATGTAAATATGTGTCATGTACAAATTTAACTTTTAAAGTATTGTTTGTGGATTTTTGGATCGATTTAAGCTTTTTATAATGAGGCTTTATTTATCAGTGTCCTCCCTGTTTTGGAGGTATAAAATGTAAATTCATTTTTCTCTTAATAAATAAATATTATTGTTTGTCAACTGAGATTTGTGTCTGTGTCTATTTTCTCCCCCTGTCTTTGTGTGTTAATTGTTTGTTCTATAATGGAATGGCTTTGGTGTGCCTCTAGGCCACACATAATGGCCAGTCAAGCAGGACAACTGCACGGATCGTGTTTCACAGTTTTTGGGTGAATGTTGGCCTTAATTGACTGTCTGATGCCAGCTGTACAGAGGGTATGTTTGATTTAACCACCCGTTACTCTCTTTCTCTCTCTCTGTCTCTATGATCCTGTGCTGTCTAGTTTGACAAGGTACCTCGCGAAACTGCCATTCCTCTGCAGGGGACGTTGTCTTTCTTTACGCTTGTGTGTTCCACTCCATGGACAAGATAGAAATGTACTTGTCTTTTTCATCCACCTCACTGACAGCTCTGTAGGCTGAGAGTGGCTTCAGGAGGAATTCTGTGGTAGAGGGTGTGGCGGAGTCCACTTCTGGATGTGACTAGCCCTGCCTTTGTCAGTGACAATAAGTGACCCTGCCCAGCTGGCCTGCACCGCACTGCACTGCGCCGAGGAGAAACACAGGACTTCAAGGTACGAGGATGGGAAGATAAACTGTCTAATCAGATCCAGTCAATCTATCAGTTTTTAACTAACACATTATGCTCTCTATTTCTGCTTTCTATTATTTTGTCCCAGATGAGTATCCATATTTGACTTTGAAAGTTTTTTGGGATACGAACAGCTTTATTAAGCCGTGATGAGCATTCTCTAGCAGCTGCTGTGAAATGCCCCACTTTCAGGTCCAGATCTATATAATTCCCAAAGCTCCAGCCTACAAGATGTCTGCCATTATAACTTCACCTAAGCACATATTCATCTTTGCTAGTATGACCTTTTCAAAGTGCTTCCAAATCCCCCTGGCCCTCCCTCCCTCCCTCAACTGCAGTGGAAGAATGACTGGGCAACCTGTCACACCGTTAGAATATGAGCAGAACAGCAGAGATTTGGCTTGTAAAGGATGATATTATCATGCATTGCTCACTGTCAGTAGTGACCTTTATCTAGCTCCTGGTGCCAATTGGTGTGTAACGTGAAAGAGCCATTCTAGACTGCTCCATCTGGGGGGAGAAAAGAAAAAGGAACAAAGAAAAGAAACCTGAGTCTTTATTGTGTTCCGTGTCGACGGGCATATAAATACTGTCGGTATGTTCGCTAGAACAATAGTGGCAGACTGGTGTTGTGCTCCGATATGGGCATGAGTCATTATTCTCCTTTTACATATTATACTACAAACATCAATGATCTGCTCACCGTGGTAGTCAACTTACAGTATGTTATGGCAACCTATCTGCCTCAGTTGAGTACGGAAACCTGTGTATATATAACATTAGAAACACCTTGATACCAGATGAAGAATATACTGATATACTGATCTTAGAGAATGTAGAGGCATCAAAGAAACATAATACATATTAAGATGCATTAAAGTGGCCAGTTGGTATGGTATTGAGCTATTTCAATATGATAATAACTTTAATGAGATAGGTGGTCATCTCAGATGGATGGCTGACTGATGTCTTTGTTTTACAATGAAAGCTGTATAACTTGCCAGCCTGGGTTTATACAAGCCAGTACCTCATAAATCTCACAGGTGTCACGTTCTTTTGTTCATTCCATATATATCACATTGGAAGCAGGACAGTGCAGTGTCTCCCTGTCTCTCCCATTCCCCCACACACCACGCAGGCAGCACCCTATGGGTTATTATTGAACTCAATCACTGTCTGATGGAAATGGGAGGCAGAGGGTCTGAAGCCATTTCCATCCATCTCTGGGCCTCCTCTCCCCGGGGGCAGCGATGATGAGGCTAGGGTTCATAATTTACCCCCTCAGCGTCTCCCACCATCGGCAAATCATATTTCACCTAGACTCTTAAAGGTTCAGAACTAAATTGCTTCCGCTCTGCAGCTCTTTCTCTCTCCTTCTCTTCCTGTTTTTCTCCCTCCCTCTGTTCCTCTCTCCTCCTTCACCTTTCAATCTCTATTTCTGCTAATTTGTTCTCTATACCTGATCTGCAGAATATATATATATTTTTTTGCCTTTTCCATTAATCATAAATGATGGCATTAGGCCTATATTGATCCCGTTGGAGTGGCAGAGAGAGAAGGGATAATAATGCTCATCCAGAACTTCTGCTTCTTTTTCAGGCTGTTAAATGAACATGTCTTTCTTCTGAACCAGACCTCATTTTTTTGTAAGGTACATGCACTTCAAAATCACTTTTCCTCCCTGCCCATTATTATTTCTATGGCCTCCCACTGTGCTGTAGCAGTCAGGCAGTAAGACAGTCACACAGCTTGGCATGTGAGCACATCCTTGGTGTGACATGTGAGGAGTTTGGTCATCATCTTCTGTGCTCCAGCAGATGCTGCCCTTCTGCTCTGTAATTTTGCTGTGTTTTCCCCAAAGACCGTCTTCTACTCACCAGCCCACCACAACCAGGCTCTCCCCCAATTCTCCTCCAACATCCCCTAGCTCTGTGGGGGGGGGACGTGAGGGTGGAGGATTATGCAAGATGCACACACACAGGCCACAATATAATCTATGGGTTGTAGCCGCAGCTGAAGGAATTAAATTGTTTTCGCTCCATTACGGCTGTCAACAAGGGTATTTTAATGTGCCGGTTCACTGGGAGCTTAGCGCTCGCTCTGCCATTGGCGCTGGACTAGCGGGGGCTTTGGAAGCTTCTGGGATTGTGTGTGCATTCATTAGCACTAGGCTCACCAGGCACTGCAGCCAGCTACTGGTGAGCAAGCAGGAAATTTCAATCGCTGGGGCACAACAATAGATCAAAGGGCCTGCCAGGCCAGTTGAAAATGTGAGAGTCCATTGGGCTCCTGGTGAACATGCTCTTTGAGAGAGAGAGGATGAGTTCATCGGCATGCCGATCAGGGGTTCCAGGCTCCACCATGTTTCTGATGGAGCGTTGTTCTGCTCTGTCCTGAACAGACCAGACGGACTGCTCATTGATCTGACTGGGCCTTCTGGGGGAGCTGCACTACACAGCCCACTGGGTGTCGTCTGACCAATTACCACAGCCCTCTGTGTCTGTATGTAAATACAGTATTTTGAGGAAGTGCAGCATGTTGTGTCGGTTGGCCTGTCTGTATGTTCTGTTGATGGGTGTTAAAAAAGAAAAAGATTAATGGGTGTATTTTGTGCTGGCATTAGCTTGAGTAATGGGTTTCTGGTCAAATGCAGATGTATAGAAACCCCTGGAATGCTGCATCCAGAGTAGTGAATGCCACAGTCCATGGTCTGGGTACACAAACAACTGTAGTCAGCTTTTTCACCCCCAATCACAGGGCAAGCAGCTGTAGGGCCTTGTTTGTGATCTAATTACTACACTTATCCAGAGCGACTTACAGTAGTGCATGCATACATTTTTATACTGGTTCCCTGTGGGAATCAAACCCACAACCCTGGTGTTGCAAGTGCCATACTCTACCAAATCAGCTACATGGGACAACAATTACGTATTGGATTCTGTCTTCAAATATACTTATTCATGTCACCATTATAGAACATTGATTACTTTGCATATATAAGACATTTACAGTATATGTTAGGGGTATATTAAGGGTGAATACAAACTTTGTGTAAGGAAAATTACTGTGTGAGACAAGGGGAAGTACAGAAAGTTAATAGCTGTGCAAACATGTCATTGAAGAATATGAATATTTCTAAGGAAGGAGGCGAATGTCACACCCTGACCACAGGGAGCTTTTTATGTTTCTATATTTGGTTTGGTCAGGGTGTGATTTGGGTGGGCATTCTATGTTCTTTATTTCTAGGTTTTGTGTTTCTATGGTTCTCAATCAGGGACAGCTGTCTATCGTTGTCTCTGATTGGGAATCATACTTAGGCAGCCTGTTTTGCCACCTTAGGTTGTGGGATGTTTTTTGTTTTTTTAAAGCTCTGTGTAGCCTTCAGAAAGTGACGGTCGTTGTTGTTTTGCTTAGTGTTCAGTTGTAAATAAAGTATGAACACTTACCACACTGCACCTTGGTCCGACTACTCTTCCGATGAGCGTTACATCGAAGAGTAACAGTCTAGTCTCAGTTCCTGAAGGTAGGCCAGATGCTGTAGAACTAGGATAAGGATGGGTGTGAAACTCAACTCAATAAGGTCAACATTTGAAGAGAGAAGAAACCGTTGGGAGGGGGGCCAGAGGACTTATGCAGGGCCATGACAATACCAGTAAGAAGAGCAGACTGAGTTTCTGCCTAGCAACAGAGAAGGATTGTTTATCTTAGGTATGAGTATTTGCTTCTGTGACTTGTGTGTTGTGCTTGCAGCTGAGGCCCCCATTGGGTTGAAACTTGGTTTGAGCTTTCACTAGTTGACTGTTTGAGTTTTTACTCTGTTTGTTCAGAACCTAACATGATAAAAAATATTTATCTCCACCAGTTTGTAGATGTACCTCAGTGGTCACCAAACTTTTCTGAGTCAAAATCACTTTCTGAGTCAAAATGTATGTCGATCTTCCGCTCAGATTTTATTTTACATTACTTTAAAAACATATGCGTATGGAATATTAACATTTAAGTAGACACTCTTTTCCAGAGCGACTTACATGATAAATTAGGGTTAAGTGCTTTGCTCAAGGGCACATAAAACAGATTTGTTTCACCAAGTCTCTTCAGGGATTCAAACCACCAACCACCTTTCGGTTGCTGGACCAATGAGCTTAACCGCGGGGCTACCTGCCACCCGGCTGACCTATTAAAAACAGTACTGTATCAATGAGGTTTGTACAGTAGGCTATAGGCCCAATACATTCTCACCGCATATTGGAATATATTCAATTACCCTGCCAACGCATTGTTGTTCGGGACATTTAAAAATATACAGTACCAGTCAAAAATTTGGACACAGCTACTCATTGAAGGGTTTTTCTTAATTTTTTACTATTTTCCACATTGTACAATAATAGTGAAGACATCAACTATGAAATAACACATGTAGCAACCAAAAGAGTGTTAAACAACTCTATATTTTAGATTCTTCAACGTAGCCACCCAACAAACGAGAAAGACAAAGGAAAACAAAACAACAATGGACTTGGTCTTTTACCATATAAGGTTATTTTCTGTATAACAGCCCTACCTTGTCACAACACAACTGATTGGCTCAAACACATTAAGATGGAAAGAAATTCCACAAATGAACTTTTAAGAAGGCACAGCTGTTAAATTAAATGCATTCCAGGTGACTACCTCATGAAGCTGGTTGAGAGAATGCCAAGAGTGTGCAAAGCTGTCATCAAGGCAAAGGGTGGCTACTTTGAATAATCTCAAATGTAAAAAATGTATTTAGATTTGTTTAACACTTTCTTGGTTACTACATGATTCCATATGTTATTTCACAGTTTGATGTCTTCACTATTACTCTACAAAAGGTGTGTCCAAACTTTTGACTGGTACAGTTTATATTTGAAAAATGTCAGGTAGGCTATATGATCACACCTGTAATAGATAAGTTGTTATATTACTTGTGGGGAACAGCTGAGTGAGCATACATTTAAATAATTTGTATTTTACTGGGCTGATGGTGCCTGCAGCTGATGGTCAGTTTCATCCTCAGTCAGCATCTCAACATCCCTCCGTTCTCCTTTTCCTCTACTGTGTAATGGCTCTCGTCGAAAGGAGTTGACCAAAGCGCAGCGTGGACAGTGTTCATGATATTTTATTTTCAAAAAACACTCAAACAAAATAACCAAAGTGAAAATGAAATCGCACAGTTCTGTCAGGTACAGACACTAAACAGAAAACAAGATCCCACAAAACCCAAAAGGCAAATGACAACTTATATGTGATCCCCAATCAGAGACAACGATAGACAGCTGCCTCTGATTGGGAACCACACACTGCCAATTACAAAGAAATAGAAAACAGACTTTCCCACCTGAGTCACACCCTGACCTAACATAGAGAATAAAAAGGATCTCTAAGGTCAGGGCGAGACACACTGACCAAAAAGGTACACTGTTTTCCAGCTGATGGTGAAACTTGAGTCGCATCGCATTATTTCTGACTCATGCACAAATTCATGTTGTTGTTACCTCTATGAGCAGAGAAAGTGAAATTCTTCTATATTAAAAAAAGTCCCAATCCGCTAATAACAATGCAACCAAGCCTATTGATCCACTTTCCTACTTACTCATTACAGCTGCAATGCTGGTTGTAGAGCAGGTGGAAGAAGGAAGAACTCACATTTTATGGCTTATAAAAGTGTTGAATGAATTGTGTTGACAGTGCTGAGAATGAACTTAAACATGAATTCACTCATAAAAACAAAAGCTCTTTGCTGTATTCGCTGACATTCTCGCTCTAGTTTTTATTTTTATTTAGCCTTTATTTAACTAGGCAAGTCAGTTAAGAACAAATTCTTATTTACAATGACGGTCTACCAAAAGGCAAAGGCCTCCTGCGGGGACGGGGGCTGGGGTTAAAAATATAGGAAAAAACAGACATCACGACAAGAGAGACACAACAACACTACTTAAAGAGAGACCTAAGACAACCTAGCATGGCAGCAACACATTTCATCATGTAGCAACACCACATGACAACATGGTTATTTATTTCACCTTTATTTAACCGGGTAGGCCAGTTGAGAACAAGTTCTCATTTATAACTGCGACCTGGCCAAGATAAAGAAAAGCAGTGCGACAAAAACAACACAGAGTTACACAAACAAACGTACAGTCAATAGCACAACATTTTTTTTTTATAGAAAAATCTATGTATAGTGTGTGCAAATATAGAAGAGTAGGGAGGTAAGCAATTAATAGGCCCTAGATGTGAAAATAACTACAATTAAGCATTAATACTGGAGTGATAGTTGTGCAGATGATGATGTGCAAGTAGTGATACTGGGGTGCAAAAGAGCAAGAGGATTAAGTAACAATATGGGGATGAGGTGGTCGGGTGTGCTATTTACAGATTGGCTGTGTACAGGTACAATGATCGGTAAACTGCTCTGACAGCTGAGGCTTAAAGTTAGAGAGGGAGATAAGACTCCAGCTTCAGTGATTTTTGCATTTCGCTACAGTCATTGGCCGCAGACAACTGGAAGGAAAGGCGGCCAAAGGGAGTGTTGGCTTTTGGGATGACCAGTGCAAAATACCTGCTGGAGCGCGTGCTATGGGTGGGTGTTGCTATGGTGACCTGAGATAAGGTGGGGCTTTACGTAGCAAAGACTTAGATGACCTGGAGCCAGTGGGTTTGGCGACGGAAATGTAATGAGGGCCAGCCAACGAGAGCATACAGTTCGCAGTGGTGGGTAGTATATGGGGCTTTGGTGATAAAACGAATAGCTATGTGATAGACTACATCCAGTTTGAGTAGAGTGTTTGGAACTATATTGTAAGTGACATCGCCGAAGTCAAAGCTCAGTAGGATAGTCCGTTTTACGAGGGTATGTTTGGCGGCATGAGTGAAGGAGGCTTTGTTGCGAAATAGGAAGCCGTTTCTAGATTTAATTTTGGATTGGATATGCTTAATGTGAGTCTGGAAGGAGAGTTCAGTTTGTTTTACATCCCGTGACCAGCTCGGAAACTGGATTGTACAGCGGAGAAGGTACAGTGGGATTCAAAATGGTCAGTGATCTGTTTGTTAACTTGGCATTCGAAGACTGCAGGGCAGGATGGCAGGATGGACCTAGGTCTAACAGTTTGGGTCTAGAGTGTCACCCCCTTTGAAGAGGGGGATGACCGCGGAAGCTTTCCAATCTTTAGGAATCTCGGAAAAAAACGAAAGAGAGGTTGAACAGACTAGTAATAGGGGTTGTCACAATGGAGGCAGATCAATTTAGAAAGAGAGGGTCCAGATTGTCTAGCCCAGCTGATTTGTATAGGTCCAGGTTTTGCAGCTCTTTCAGAACATCAGCTATCTGGATTTGGGTGAAGGAGAAGCTGGGGACGCTTGGGCAAGTAGCTGCGGGGTGTGTGGAGCTGTTGGCTGTGGTAGCCAGGAGGAAAGCATGGCCAGCCGTAGAGAAATGCTTGTTGAAATTCTTGATTATCGTGGATTTATCGGTGGTGACAGTGTTTCCTAGCCTCAGTGCAGTGGGCAGCTGGGATGAGGTGCTCTTATTCTCCATGGATTTTACAGTGTCCCAAAACTTTTTGGAGTTAGAGCTACAGGATAAAAATGTATGTTTGAAAAAGCTAGCCGTTGCTTTCCTAACTGATTGTGTGTATTGGTTCCTGACTTCTCTGAAAAGTTGCATATCGCGGGGACTATTCGATGCTAGTGCAGTACGCCACAGGGTGTTTTTGTGCTGGTCGAGGGCAGTCAGGTCTGGAGTGAACCAATGTCTATATCTGTTCTTAGTTCTACATTTTTTGAAAGGGGCATGCTTATTTAAGGTGGTGAGGAAATTATTTTTATCCTCTATTATCCTCTATTATCCTCTACTGACGGGATGAGGTCAAAATCCTTCCAGGATACCCAGGCCTTATTTTTATTTCACCTTTATTTAACTAGGTAGGCCAGTTGAGAACAAGTTCTCATTTACAACTGCGACCTGGCCAAGATAAAGCAAAGCAGTGCGACAAAAACACGGAATTACACATGGGATAAAAACGTACAGTCAATTACACAATAGAAAAATCTGTATACAGTGTGTGCAAATGAAGTAAGGAAATAAATAGGCCAATAGTGGCGAAGTAATTACAATTTAGCAATTTACACTGGAGTGAAATACAGTGGGGAGAACAAGTATTTGATAACCTGCAAAATCGGCAGTGTTTCCTACATGTAGAGGTCTGTAATTTTTATCATAGGTACACTTCAACTGTGAGAGACAGAATCTAAAACAAAAATCCATAAAATCACATTGTATGATTTTTAAGTAATTAATTTGCATTTTATTGCATGACATAAGTATTTGATACATCAGAAAAGCAGAACTTTAATATTTGGTACAGAAACCTTTGTTTGCAATTACGGAGATCATACGTTTCCTGTAGTTCTTGACCAGGTTTGCAAACACTGCAGCAGGGATTTTGGCCCACTCCTCCATACAGACCTTCTCCAGATCCTTCGGGTTTCGGGGCTGTCGCTGGGAAATACGGACTTTCAGCTCCCTCCAACAATGTTCTATTGGGTTCAGGTCTGGAGACTGGCTAGGCCACTCCAGGACCTTGAGATGCTTTTTCTGGAGCCACTCCTTAGTTGCCCTGGCTGTGTGTTTCGGGTCGTTGTCATGCTGGAAGACCCAGCCACGACCCATCTTCAATGCTCTTACTGAGGGAAGGAGGTTGTTGGCCAAGATCTCGCAATACATGGCCCCATCCATCCTCCCCTCAATACGGTGCAGTCGTCCTGTCCCCTTTGCAGAAAAGCATCACCAAAGAATGATGTTTCCACCTTCATGCTTTACGGTTGGGATGGTGTTCTTGGGGTTGTACTCATCCTTCTTCTTCCTCCAAACTTGGCGAGTGGAGTTTAGACCAAAAAGCTCTATTTTTGTCTCATCAGACCACATTACCTTCTCCCATTCCTCCTCTGGATCATCCAGATGGTCATTGGAAAACTTCAGACGGGCCTGGACATGCGCTGGCTTGAGCAGGGGGACCTTGCGTGCGCTGCAGGATTTTAATCCATGACGGCGTAGTGTGTTACTAATGGTTTTCTTTGAGACTGTGGTCCCAGCTCTCTTCAGGTCATTGACCAGGTCCTGCCGTGTAGTTCTGGGCTGATCCCTCACCTTCCTCATGATCATTGATTCCCCACGAGGTGAGATCTTGCATGGAGCCCCAGACCGAGGGTGATTGACTGTCATTTTGAACTTCTTCCATTTTCTAATAATTGCGCCAACAGTTGTTGCCTTCTCACCAAGCTGCTTGCCTATTGTCCTGTAGCCCATCCCAGCCTTGTGCAGGTCTACAATTTTAACCCTGATGTCCTTACACAGCTCTCTGGTCTTAGCCATTGTGGAGAGATTGGAGTCTGTTTGATTGAGAGTGTGGACAGGTGTCTTTTATACAGGTAACGAGTTCAAACAGGTGCAGTTAATAGAGGTAATGAGTGGAGAACAGAAGGGCTTCTTAAAGAAAAACTAACAGGTCTGTGAGAGCCGGAATTCTTACTGGTTGGTAGGTGATCAAATCCTTATGTCATGCAATAAAATGCTAATTAATTACTTCAAAATCATACAATGTGATTTTCTGGATTTTTGTTTTAGCATCCGTCTCTCACAGTTGAAGTGCACCTATGATAAAATTACAGACCTCTACATGCTTTGTAAGTAGGAAACACTGCCGATTTAGCAGGTTATCAAATACTTGTTCTCCCCACTGTATTTACAGATAACGATGTGCAAGCAGAAACAAATCATACTGGTTTGCACAAGAGCAGGTTTTGGCTTTGGGGATGACCAGTGAAATATACCTACTGGAGCGCGTACTACAGGTGGGTGTTGTTATGGTGACCAGTGAGCTGAGATAAGGTGGAGATTTACCTAGCAAAGACTTATAGATGACCTGGAGCCAGTGGGTTTGGCGACGAATATGTTGCGAGAACCAGCCGACGAGACCATTCAGGTCACAGTGGTGGGTAGTATATGAGGCTTTGGTGACTAAACGGATGGCACTGTGATAGACTGCATCCAATTTGCTGAGTAGAGTGTTGGAGGCTATTTTGTAAATTACATCGACAAAGTCAAGGATCGGTAGGATAGTCAGTTTTACAAGGGTATGTTTGGCAGCATGAGTGAAGAAGGCTTTGTTGCGAAATTGAAAGTTGATTCTAGATGTAACTTTGGATTGGACATGCTTAATGTGAGTCGGAAAGGAGTTTTTACAGTCTAACCAGATACCTAGGTATTTGTAGTTGTCCACATATTCACATTGTCCAAAGAAGGGCCAGATGTATACAGAGGGTGTCGTCTAAGTAGAGGTGGATCAGAGAATCACCAGCAGTAAGAACAACATCATTGATGTATACAGAGTAAGGAGTCGGCCTGAGAATTGAACCCTATGGCACCCCCATAGAGACTGCCAGAGGTCCTGACAACAGGCCCTCCGATTTGACACACTGAACTCTATCTGAGAAGTAGTTGGTGAACCAGGCGAGGCAGTCATTTGAGAAACCAAGACTATTGAGTCTGCCGATAAGAATGCGGTGATTGACAGAGTCGAAAGCCTTGGCCATATCGATGAAGATGGCTGCACAGTACTGTCTTTGATCGATGGCGGTTATGGTATTGTTTAGGACCTTGAGTGTGGCTGAGTGCACCCATGCCCAGCTCGGAAACCAGATTGCATAGCAGAGAAGGTACGGTGGAATTTGAAATGGTCGGAGATCTGTTAATTAACTTGACTTTCAAAGATTTTAGAAAGACAGGGCAGGATGGATATAGGTCTATAACAGTTTGGGTCTAGAGTGTCAACCCCTTTGAAGAGGGGGATGACCATGGCAGCTTTCCAATCTTTGGGGGATCTCAGATGATACGAAAGAGAGGTTGAACAGGCTAGTAATAGGGGTTGCAACAATTTTGGCAGATCATTTTAGAAAGAGAGGGTCCAGATTGTCTAGCCCAGCAGGGGGTGCTGAGATGTTGGCCGAGGTAGGGGTAGCCAGGTGGAAAGCATGGCCAGCCATGGAAAAATGCTTATTGAAATGTTCGTAGATTTATCTGTGGTGACAGTGTTTCCTATCCTCAGTGCAGTTAGCAGCTGGGAGGAGGTGCTCTTGTTCTCCATGGACTTTACATTGTCTCAAACCTTTTTGGAATTAGTGCTACAGGAAGCAAACTTCTGTTTGAAAAAGCTAGCCTTAGCTTTCTTAACTGACTGTGTGTATATTGGTTCCTGTCTTCCCTGAAAAGTAGGATATCGCGGGGGCTATTCAATGCTAATGCAGAACGCCACAGGATGTTGTTGTGCTGGTCAAGGGCAGTCAAGTCTGGGGTGAACCAAGGGCTATATCTGTTCTTAGTTCTACATTTTTTGAATGGGACATGCTTATTAAGATGGAGAGGAAAGAACTTTTGAAGAGCAACTAGGCATCCTCTACTGAAGAGATGAGGTCAATATCATTCCAGGATACCTGGGCCAGGTCGATTAGAAAGGCCTGCTCTCTGAAGTGTTTTAGGGAGCGTTTGACAGTGATGAGGGGTGGTCGTTTGACCACGGACCCATTACGCACGCAGGCAAAGAGCCAGTGATCGCTGAGATCCTGGTTGAAGACAACAGAGGTCTATTTAGAGGGCAAGTTGGTCAGGATGATATCTAAGAGGGAGCCCATGGTGTCGGATTTAGGGTTGTACCTGGTAGGTTCCTTGATCATTTGTGTGAGATTGAGGGCATCTAGCTTAGATTGTAGGATGGCCGGGGTGTTAACCATGTCCCACTTTAGGTCACCTAACAGTACGAACTCTGAAGATAGATGGGGCAATCATTTCACATATGGTGCCCAGGGCACAGTTGGGGGCTGAAGGGGGTCTATAACAAGCGGCAACGATGAGAGACTTGTTTCTGGAAAGGTGGATTTTTAACAGTAGAAGCTCGAATTGTTTGGGCACAGACATGGATAGTATGACAGAACTCTGCAGGCTATCTCTGCAGTAGATTGCAACTCACTCCCTTTGGCAGTTCTATCTTGTCGGAAAATGTTATAGTTTGGGATGGAAATTTCAGGATTTTTGGTGGCCTTCCTAAGCCAGGATTCAGACACAGCTACGACATACGGGTTGGCGGAGTGTGTTAAACAGTGAATAAAACAAACTTAAGGAGGAGGCTTCTAATTTTAACATGCATGAAACCAATGCTTTTAAAGTTACAGAAGTCAACAAATGAGAGCGCCTGGGGAATGGGAGTGATGCTGGGGGCTGCAGGACCTGGGTTAACCTCTACATCACCAGAGGAACAGAGGAGGAGTAGGATAAGAGTACGGCTAAAGGCTAGAAGAACTGGTCGCCTAGTGCATTCGGCACAAAGAGTAAAAGGAGCAGGTTTCTGGGCGCAGAAGAAGAGATTCAAGGCATAATGTACAGACAAGGGTATTGTAGGATGTGAGTAGTGGCGATGAGAGAGGTTTTGTCTCTAGATACACCATTTAAGCCAGGTGCGGTCACCGCATGTGTGGGGGGGTGGAACATAAGGGCTAGCTAAGGAATATTGAGCAGGGCTGGAGTCTCTACAGTGAAATAAGATTAAATGACTAACCAAAACAGCAATAGACAAGGCATATTGACATTAGGGGGAGGCATTTGTAGCTGAGTAATCATAGGGTCCATTGAGTAGCTAGGCGAGCTGGAGGCACGGCGATTCAGACAGCTAGAAGGCCGGGGCTAGCAGCAGGCCAGCAGATGGGCCTCAGGGGGATGTCGCAATGGGAGAGCCTGTTGAAACCCCCTTGGATGGTTACGTCGGCAGACCGGTCGTAATGGATCAGCGGGTCTCCTTGTCGGCAGCAAAGGGTCCAGGCCAATTGGGAAAAGCGGTATTGAAGCACAGAAATTATCTGATGGATTTCTTTGGCTAGCCGGGAGATGGGCCTAGCTCGAGGCTAGCTCCAGGCTAACTGGTGTTTGCTTAGGGACAGAAACCCCATCGGACGGTTACGTCGGTAGACCAGTCGTGATGGATCAGAGGGGCTACGTTTCGGCAGCAAAGTGTCCAGGCCAATTGGCAAAAGAGGTAATTGAGGCCCAGGAATTGCTTGATGGATCTCTTCGGCTAGCCGGGAGATGGGCCTACTTCGAGGCTAGCTCCAGGTTTACTAGCTAGCTGTGATGATCCAAAGTAAAGGTTCAGAGCTTGCAGTAGGAATCCGGAGATGTGGTAGAGAAAAGCAGTCCGATATGCTCTGGGTTGATATCGAGCTGTGCAGGCTGGCAGGAGTTGACCGGGCTGAGGCTGGCAGATGTCCGAGTTAACGGTGATGACCGCCTGCAGTGGCTAACTGACTACTAGCTAGTAGCTAGTTTGCTGGCTAGCTTCTGAAGGGGGTTCCGGTTCTAAAGTGTAAAAAATAGCAGATCCGTACCACATTGGGTGAGGTGGGTTGCAGGAGAGTATGTTCAGTCCGTAGATGGAAAATGAGATTTAAAAATATAAATAATATATACGAAATATATACAAAGAAAATTGATATATACAAGGGACGGGACAAGACAATCAAAACAGACATCCCACTGCTACGCCTTGGAAGTTTTTTCACGCATAGCAGCCACAACTGCGACAGGTAGTCTAGTGGTTAGAGTGTTGGACTAGTAGCCAGAAGGTTGCAAGATCAAATCCCCAAGCTGACAAGGTAAAAAATGTCTGTCGTTCTGCCCCTGAACAAGGCAGTGAATCCACTGTTCCTAGGCTGTCATTGAAAATAAGAATTTGTTCTTAACTGACTTTCCTAGTTAGGTAGAGAAAAATGAACTGTTACTAAAAGTGTCCATGATTGATTCTTTGAATGACGAGATGGAGATAAAACAGTCCAGTTTGTGTTTTTTGCAGTTCGTTCCAGTACCAAGCTGCAGCGAACTGAAAAGTGTGACCCAGGGATGTGTGCTTTGGGGACCTTTAACATAATGTGACTGGCAGAACGGGTGTTTGTGGAGGATGAGGGCTGCAGTAGGTATCTCAGATAGGTAGGAGTGAGGGCTAAAAGGGTTTTATAAATAAGCATCAACCAGTGGGTCTTGTGACGGGTATACAGAGATGACCAGTTTACAGAGGCGTATAGAGTGCAGTGGTGTGTCCTATAAAGAGCATTGGTGGCAAATCTGATGGATAAATGGTAAAGAACATCTAGCCGCTCGGGATCATCCTTACCTGCCGATCTATAAATTACATCTCCGTAATCTAGCATGGGTAGTAGGATGGTCATCTGAATCAGGGTTAGTTTGGCAGCTGGGGTGATCGATTACGATAGAGGAAACCAAGTCAAGATTTAAGCCTGCAGCTTTGATATGTGCTGTCTAGCCATACTCCCAAGTACTTGTATGAGGTGACTACCTCAAGCTCTAAACCCTCAGAGGTAGTAATCACACAGGTGGGGAGTCAATAAAAATAGCAGCACAACATTGCTTAGAATCAAAAGCAATGGTGACATAATTAAGGACCTTTAAGGTTGCAGTGACACATCCATAACCTGAGCAGAAACCAGATTGCATACCAGAGAGAATACAGAGAGAGAACTGCTCCTTAAAGCTAATAACCTTGCCCTTCCGGATAACCTGAGTGCACTTATTTCTCATTTGCCTGAACAAGAGCCAGTCAACCTGAGTATGCGTATGCCGATCCTTTGGCCAAATGGAATTCTTGAGGTGGAGTAACTCTGCCAGATCATGGTCGAACCAGGGGCTGAACCTGTTTTTAATTCTAATTTTCTTTATGGGGTGTTTGTTAACAATACCACTGAAAATATCAAAAAAGAAGGTCCATGCGTCTTCGAAGCTGATTCTATACCAATTTACAGAGGCCAGGTCATGAAGGAAGGCTTTGCTCCTAAAAATGTTTTGCAAGCGTATGACAAATCAGGACAGGTCATTTCACTGAGCAGCCATTACGAACACAGGCTGTAAAAGAGTGATCACTAAGGTCATGGTTTTAAATGTTTAGAAATCTCACAGTAACAACTTTGCTGTTTCTTTTTTTTACGTCTGCTACATTACTGCACACATGGAAATCTGAGTCATCCGATTGGCCAGCGATAGGCCTATAGAGCACTTGATTTGCTCTCCGGGCCCACCGGGAAGGCTGATTTTGAACCTTCAAACACATAAAATGGGAACACTTCGCCTACCCAGTGCGCAGTGCACCTGAATCGGGTGGACCTACTGCGAAAAGTGTAATACAATGTTTTTTTTTATAGGAACACAAGGCTTTATCGTTGGGTTTTTTACAGAAATATTTAGCGATCGACTAGGAATGCCTTGGAGATTGACAAGTCGATTGTGATTGACCAGTTGATGACCACTGATGTAGTTCTCTGTCTAGGAGTTTTTAGTTTCAAGGTTGTGACCGTTAACTTTAAATGGGGCTTCTGTTTGAAACAAAAATTGGTGAATGTAAATAGTTTGTAGGCTTTGATTTAGATGCTTCCTATTGGGCATACCTCCATGGTTACCAGGCTGTTGACACACAATGGCCAACATCTCCTCAGTGACAGCTGCTTGGCAAATACCACCCTGTAATGAAAAAGAGGAGAGAAAGAAGACAAACATGTTGCTTGAGAGAAACTTGGCTGGAGGTCAGAGCCATAGCCAGGGCAGGGCACCTTGACTCGTCTGAAGTATTGGAATTTCATAATCTGACCACTCAAGACTTCTAGTCATTAGGCATTCAAATTGTTTAGCCTACTTTGAATGGGGTAGAGGAATTGTCTTCTGCACAGCAGGTTGACACAAAAAAACATATGGAACTGGTGGGATTGTACATTATATTCATTCTAACAGTATGTACAGTATACAACATAGTATTCTCCCCTTTCACTTTCAAGAAATATATTTTGTCATCAATAATTAATAATAGCATTTTGAAGTAAGACAAACTATCTTGAAAACCAAAGTGAAACCTGTTGATTCATGTCTGTAGTGACAGGTAGATGAAGTTGGGGGGATGAAGTGATGCACAGAGGGGCCTTGGATCCTGCTTTGTATAATAGGAATGAATGACATTAGTGAGACTCAGACTGTTATGAGAATTTTGTTCTCAATGTTCATAAACTGAACTTCACTTAAATGACTCTGTCTATTACTTAAGAATTTGTAAGGTTCTTATTGAAATGAAATATGCAGAGGCCAGTTTACAATAATCAGTAAGGTTTATTTACGAGAGCGCTGCTGTACATATACAAAGACATTCCCCTTTTTTAACTTTCTCTTACCCTACACACATGCATACACACCAACATAGGGATTTTCTCATGAGTCTCACCACAGTTTATTACCACTCAGCTGACAGTTCCAGTCTCCCCCAGATATGAGAGCTCTGGAGGGGCTCTCCCTGTCTTATCTAATCTCCCCAGAGTTACAGCCAGGTTGGTTCAAACATAGGTTAATGCACCTCTCCATTCTCTTTCGACACACACATGCATTCCTTTCTTCCTAGGTCTAAGCTACATAACCCCTTCCTAATGAACAAATATTATTTATCGTTATAGAAAGACAGGGTAGAATTCTGTTAGTTATAATTATACGTTAAATGTGTACATCATTTAGTCATTATTCATAATAATCATAACACAGACAAAAGGCTCATTTCAGCCACAGGCTAATACAGGAGAATAGTTTGGCTGTGAAGGAAACCTCTGCTTTTCACCACCGGGCAAAGTCCTCCTTGTTTTCCCCTCCTCGTCCCTAGGGTCCTTCAGTTTTTATTCAAATGCTAATCTAGAGGAGGAAAAAAACACTTGGCCCTACTAGGCATCAGTTCTAGTGTCCTCCCTGACTGACTGGTAATCATCCGAAGGCCCTTTCAGGGTAAAACAAAAATAGGGGGAAAAGATGCTATAGGTTTAAGCCAATCAGTGTCCGTTTTACTGAACATCACTGCTAAATGCTTTGGAATGGAATGAAGCGAGGAGTGGACAGGAGTCACATTCTCTGAAGGAGCATTGTGAGGACGCTAGGGTTCTGACATCTCAATGTTAAGTCCCAACTCAGACCATGCCAGGGCCCCAGTCAGCCTATACCAAGGTCCCAGGCAGGCAATTTAATGATCAACTACAATCACACACCTGATAGGCTATGGATAGGACCAGGAGTGTTTCTTCCACATGTAAACTAACCAGGAAAAACTCTGGGACCTAGTTTTAGCCTTTGATAATAATTCTTAACTAGTTGTCCTGGTCACTTAAGTCTCTCATTAAAAAGTACACCATAGGGCACACTGATTCTGCTATGTTCACATCCCTACGTACAGCGGACCATATGGCATGCAAATACCTTGAAACAGTTTGATAAAGTGAACATTTCAAACACAGCGGACCGTTTTTTTCCTTGAGGACCCAACACCGGCACATTTTGTCACTCAAGGCCCCCACACCAGCCCATTTATTCCTTGAGGCCCCGATATTAGCCAGATATTTATCATTTTGTGCAAAAAAACTAGTTAGACAGGCCCGCTAGGCAAAAAATTATCCAGCCTATCTGGTGTTTCGGTCTGCCCCTGCCAGACTGTAATATTTGCTATAAAGTGCACTATTTATCTATAAGCTATGGCTCACCAAAGGGGTGGAAGCCAAGTCAGTCCAGCTCCTGCAGCAGCTTAGAAACAAACATTGTTTTTGGAGAGAGTTTATTATTAGTAAGTTTCATATTCATAACCGTAGACATAGTAATGCATCTGCCACCTGTAGACATAAAATGTAGGAATGCATCTGGTTGGTCAGTCTGATCACACAGCCATGAAAGCCAGTCCTCTCCCGTCCTTGTCAGCCGGGTCCAGAGCATGATTGATTGATTACACTTGGAAGACCAGTGGCCAGGGAGATAGGAGTAATTAAGCCTGCTAATAGGGTGTGACTAATGAAGATGAGAGATCATTCTAGAGAGCCTTTCACTACTTAACAATGGCATTCTCTGTCTGCTCCACATTTGTCTCTTCTTTTTGGGTGCCTTTGTGATAACGGATGTGTTTCCACTCCATCAATTACTTCTTGGGCTGTAAATCCAGACAGAGAGTGTGTCTCAATAGAACAGAGAACAGAACGGCCATTGAGTATCAAAAACAGCATGTTCACCATTGCCAGCCTTTGATTTCCCCCGGACACCCTCAAGCGTGTTATATATATTTTTTATGCTAGATGTTGATAAAGATTAAACATCTTTTTCATATTGTGTCACAGTGGAGGGAGTCAGTTTCTTACATTGTGTTGTTCCTCTTCCAAATAGGCTTGTATAATGCCCATCCCCTCTCTCTCTCTCCCCTATCCTGCTCCCCTCACAGTCCAGCCACAGGAGGAAGGAGACAGGTGAGTAATAGAAAGCAGGTTGTTATTATTATTGTGGAGAGGAACCTCAATCTCAGACAAGTGCCGACATTTGTTGTCAGGTCATGTGTGTATGTTCCCATCAATGTTTGAACAATGAATACTAATGGCACTATGCACTCAGATAGGCTGTTTTTCACAGAAAGGATGAGTGAGTGAGAGGTAGAGTGAGAGGTAGAGTGAGAGGTAGAGAGAGAGGTAGAGAGAGAGGTAGAGAGAGAGGTAGAGACAGAGGACCAATGGTGTGCCACCCCCTCCTCTCCTTCATTCTTTATCCATCCATATCTCTGAGTCTGCCAATGGTCATTTATAACCTATTAGAGATCAATAGGGATCTCTGATAGGTTCAACGGTTGGGCTAAAGGATTACACAGCAGCCATTCTCA
Organism: Oncorhynchus nerka; assembly: GCF_034236695.1. NCBI lineage: Eukaryota > Metazoa > Chordata > Actinopteri > Salmoniformes > Salmonidae > Oncorhynchus > Oncorhynchus nerka. The sequence continues at coordinate 25,804,924 of NC_088420.1, forward strand.
GTCTGTTGCTGTTGCATATGACATTATTGATTTGATTTATTTGTTATTTGATTTTTTGTTGTTTATTTGTTATTTGTCATTTGTTATGTTACAGCCTTATTCTAAAATGGATTCAATTAGTTTTTTTCTCATCAATCTGTACACAATACCCCATAATGACAAAGCAAAAAAGAATCCCTTAAATATCACTTTACATAAGTATTCAGACCCTTTACTCAGTACTTTGTTGAAGCACCTTTGGCAGCGACGACAGCCTTGAGTCTTCTTGGGTATGACGCTACAAGCTTGGCACACCTGTATTTGGAGAGTTTCTCCTATTCTTCTCTGCAGATCCTCTCAAGCTCTGTCAGGTTGCATTAGAAGCATTGCTGCACAGCTATTTTCAGATCTCTCCTGAGATGTTTGATCGTGTTCAAGTCCGGGCTCTGACTGGGCACCCAAGGACATTCAGAAACTTGTCCCGAAGCCACTCCTGCATCTTGGCTGTGTGCTTAGGGTCGTTGTCCTGTTGGAAGGGGAACCTTCACCCCAGTCTAAGGTCCTGAGCGCTCTGGAGCAGGTTTTCATCAAGGATCTCTCTGTATATTGCTCTGTTAATCTTTGCCTCGATCCTGACTAGTCTTCCAGTCACTGCTGCTGAAAAACATCCCAACAGCATGATACTGCCACCACCATGCTTCATCGTAGTGATGGTGGCAGGTTTCCTCCAGACGTGACGCTTGGAATTCAGGCCAAAGAGTTCAATCATGGTTTCTTCAGACCAGAGAATCTTGTTTCTCATGGTCTGAGAGCCTTTATGTGCCTTTTGGCAAACTCCTAGCGGGCTGTTGTTCCTTTTACTGATGAGTGGCTTCTGTCTGGCCACTCTAACATAAAGGCCTGATTTGTGGAGTACTGCAGAGATGGTTGTCCTTCTGGAAGGTTCTCCCATCTCCACAGAGGAACTCTGGAGCTCTGTCAGTGACCATCAGGTTTTTGGTCACCTCGCTGACCAAAGCCCTTCTCCCTCGATTGCTCAGTTTGGCCGTGCGGCCAGATCTAGGAAGAGTCTTGGTGGTTCCAAACTTCTTCCATTGATGAATGATGGAGGCCACTGTGACAATCCTGTTTCTGAGCTCTACGGACAATTCCTTTGACCTCATGACTTTTGCTCTGACATGCACTGTCGACTGTGGAACCTTATATAGTTATTTGTACTCTGATTGAATGACAGGAATCTTTCATATCCATCATATATCCTCTTCGGATCCCTGTGGATATGAAATGGTAAGTTTAGGCAGAGGACAGACATCAATGTTCATTATGATGAGATGCATGACCTTCGAGTGTTTCTAAAAATCCATGCCAGACCAGTAACACGGTGTCTTTGATGTGAATACAGTTTAATGGTGAATCCATCCCGTTTCCCATTTCCCCTTCCCTCTGACAGTACAGCGTGTTCTCTCTCTATGATTTCATCTGAAAGGTGTGAAAGTGGATAGTACCCTATGCTGACGCACGGCAACACCTCGCTTGTGAAACTACCGAAAGTTGTTTTCTAGATATTATCCTCTCAGAAATCTTATTTTGTCACTCAATGTTTGTGTGTGCCTGTGCTATGTTCTCTCCTTTTCTTAATAGAATTTCTCCACATTTTACCCAACATCTGACCAAATACCTTTCTTTGGCCTTCATGGAAACCTAATATCTTAGCTGTGATCACCGTCAGTCATTGTCATTCTCCAGCTTTTAGGGAAGTGGTTCCTGAACTTTTTCACTACTGTCACATTTACATTGCCTTCAGAAAGTATTCCTACACCTTATATTATTCCACATTTTGTTGTGTTACAGCCTGAATTAAAACTGTATTAAAAAAATAATAATCTCACCCATCTACACACAATAATCCATAATGGAAAAGTGAAAACTGTCACGCCTTGGTCATTGTATTGTGTTTTCGTTATACAGTGCCTTGCGAAAGTATTCGGCCCCCTTGAACTTTGCGACCTTTTGCCACATTTCAGGCTTCAAACATAAAGATATAAAACTGTATTTTTTGTGAAGAATCAACAACAAGTGGGACACAATCATGAAGTGGAACGACATTTATTGGATATTTCAAACTTTTTTAACAAATCAAAAACTGAAAAATTGGGCGTGCAAAATTATTCAGCCCCTTTACTTTAAGTGCAGCAAACTCTCTCCAGAAGTTCAGTGAGGATCTCTGAATTATCCAATGTTGACCTAAATGACTAATGATGATAAATACAATCCACCTGTGTGTAATCAAGTCTCTGTATAAATGCACCTGCACTGTGATAGTCTCAGAGGTCCGTTAAAAGCGCAGAGAGCATCATGAAGAACAAGGAACACACCAGGCAGGTCCGAGATACTGTTGTGAAGAAGTTTAAAGCCGGATTTGGATACAAAAAGATTTCCCAAGCTTTAAACATCCCAAGGAGCACTGTGCAAGCGATAATATTGAAATGGAAGGAGTATCAGACCACTGCAAATCTACCAAGACCTGGCCGTCCCTCTAAACTTTCAGCTCATACAAGGAGAAGACTGATCAGAGATGCAGCCAAGAGGCCCATGATCACTCTGGATGAACTGCAGAGATCTACAGCTGAGGTGGGAGACTCTGTCCATAGGACAACAATCAGTCGTATATTGCACAAATCTTGCCTTTATGGAAGAGTGGCAAGAAGAAAGCCATTTCTTAAAGATATCCATAAAAAGTGTCGTTTAAAGTTTGCCACAAGCCACCTGGGAGACACACCAAACATGTGGAAGAAGGTGCTCTGGTCAGATGAAACCAAAATTGAACTTTTTGGCAACAATGCAAAACGTTATGTTTGGCGTAAAAGCAACACAGCTCATCACCCTGAACACAACATCCCCACTGTCAAACATGGTGGTGGCAGCATCATGGTTTGGGCCTGCGTTTCTTCAGCAGGGACAGGGAAGATGGTTAAAATTGATGGGAAGATGGATGGAGCCAAATACAGGACCATTCTGGAAGAAAACCTGATGGAGTCTGCAAAAGACCTGAGACTGGGACGGAGATTTGTCTTCCAACAAGACAATGATCCAAAACATAAAGCAAAATCTACAATGGAATGGTTAAAAAATAAACATATCCAGGTGTTAGAATGGCCAAGTCAAAGTCCAGACCTGAATCCAATTGAGAGATCTGTGGAAAGAACTGAAAACTGCTGTTGACAAATGCTCTCCATCCAACCTCACTGAGCTCGAGCTGTTTTGCAAGGAGGAATGGGAAAAAATTTCAGTCTCTCGATGTGCAAAACTGATAGAGACATACCCCAAGCGACTTACAGCTGTAATCGCAGCAAAAGGTGGCGCTACAAAGTATTAACTTAAGGGGGCTGAATAATTTTGCACGCCCAATTTTTCAGTTTCTGATTTATTAAAAAAGTTTGAAATATCCAATAAATGTCGTTCCACTTCATGATTGTGTCCCACTTGTTGTTGATTCTTCACAAAAAAATACAGTTTTATATCTTTATGTTTGAAGCCTGAAATGTGGCAAAAGGTCGCAAAGTTCAAGGGGGCCGAATACTTTCGCAAGGCACTGTATGTTTGGTCAGGCCTGGGTGTGACATGGGTTTATATGTTGTGGTTCGTATTGTTTTTTTTTGTAATTATTGGGATCACGGCTGAGTAGGGGTGTTGCATAGGCTTGGCTGCCTGAGGCGGTTCTCAATCAGAGTCAGGTGATTCTCGTTGTCTCTGATTGGGAACCGTATTTAGGTAGCCTGGGTTTCGCTTTTGTATTTTGTGGGTGATTGTTCCTGTCTTTGTGTAGTTTCACCAGATAGGCTGTAATTAGATTTCGTTCCGTTTGTTGTTTTGTATTTATCAGTTATTTCATGTATCGCTATTTCATTCATTAAAGAACATGAGTAACCACCACGCTGCATTTCGGTCCTCTCTTTCTACAAACGAAGAACGCCGTTACAAAAACATGTTTTTTTTAAACATTTTTGCTAATTTATTGAAAATGAAATACAGATATATTGAATTTACATAAATATTCACAACCCTGAATCAATACTTTGTAGAAGCACATTTGACAGTGATTACAGCTGTGAGTCTTTCTGGGTAAGTCTCTAATTGCTTTCCACACCTGGATTGTGCAACATTTGCCCATTATTCTTTTCAACATAATTCAAGCTCTGTCAAATTGGTCATTGTTAGACAACCTCATTCACTGTCTTCTTGGTAAGCAACTCCAGTGTAGATTTGGCCTTGTGTTTTAGGTTATTGTCATGCTGAAAGGTGAATTAATCTCCCAGTGTCTGGTGGAAAGTTGACTGAACCAGGTTTTCCTCTAGGACTTTGCCTGTGCTTAGCACCATTCTGTTTTTTCTTTATGCTGAAAGACTCCCCAGTCCCTAACGATGAAAAGCATACCCATAACATGATGGAGCCACCACTATGCTTGAAAATTTGGAGAGTGGTACTCTGTAATTGGATTTGCCCCAAACATAGCTCTTTCTATTCCAAGGACAAAAATGTTCATTTTTCTCCATTTTTGCAGTATTACTTTCGTGCCATGTTGCAAACAGGATGCATGTTTTGGAATATGTTGTATTCAGTACAGGTTTTCTTCTTTTCACTCTGTCAATTAGGTTAGTAATGTGTAGTAACTACAATGTTGTTGATCCATCATCAGTGTTTCCTATCATAGCTATTAAACTCTAACTGTTTTAAAGACACCATTGGCCTCATGGTGAAATCCCTGTGCAGTTTCCTTCTTCTCCGGCAACTGCTTTAGGAAGGACGCCTGTGTTTTTGTACTGACTGGGTGTATTGATTCACCATCCAAAGTGTAATTAGTACCTTCACCAGGCTCTAAAGGATATTCAATGTCAGATGTTTTATATTATTTATACCCATCTACCAATATGTGGCCTTCTTTGCGAGGCGTTGGAAAACCTCCCTGGTCTTTGTGGTTGAATCTGTGTTTGAAATGCACTGCTCGACTGAGGGACCTTACAGATAATTTTATGTATTTGGTACAGAGATGAGATGGTCATAAAAAATAATCAACACTATTATTGTACACAGAGTGAGTCCATGCAACTTATTATGTGACCTGTTAAGCAAAATTTTACTCTTGAACATATTTAGGCTTGCCATAACAAAGGGGTTGAATACTTATTGACCCAATATATTTAAGCCCTTCATTTTTAATCAATTAGTAAACATTTGAAAATAAGAATTGCACTAAACGTAATACATGTTAAATTCAGGCTGTAACACAACAAAATGTGGTACAAGTCAAATGGTGAGAATACTTTCTGAAGGCACTTGTATTTCTATGGGCACAAGCACCGTCAATGAGACAAACTTTTCACACCCCTCTTGTTGGCGGAGAGAATTCTGCAGGTTTAAAGCTTATTTCCTGCAATTCCATACATTTTGCCATGGTGTGGAAATGTTTATTTTTTTATTTTTCATTTTAAAGCTAATTTAAAGTTAATTTCCTGCAATTATGCAACATTTGCCATTGGGTGGCGAGAACATTTTGCTGTTTTAAAACTCATGTTGGTTCATGTGATATTTGAGTGACCAACATTACAACAAAATCAATGGGTTAAAATCCTAGCTAAAAAAAAAGGCTAGTTGATCTGGACATTTCTGAAAAGCTATAAATATAAGGTCTGCAATGACTGGCATGACAAGAGGCAAACTGATGCAATACCCAATTTCAAAATTGCACTTTACTCTACATCCAGTGTCATTACACGCTGTGACACAGTAATAAGCATATATGATGTGCCATAACAGCTGACATTACTTGTCATAACATGTCATAATATGGTCATAACACTGTCGTGACCTATATAGTTACACCTGTTGTGACATATATTGCATTATTTTATGGCTGGTTGTGACACCTACATAAGAATGTCAAAATCCAAATTATTCAAATGAGTTTTTCCCTGCCAAGAAGATTCCTTTCATCTGAAAGTCTTTTTCTTAATTCCTTTGTTGTTTTTTCTAATGAATTCTTTACAGTCATGTTTTTTCCCCATCATATTTTAAATAACTTTGTGACACTGTCACGAAGCATTACGACCATCCTGTGTCACTTTCCTTGGAATAAGAAAATACATTTTATGACACTGTCAAGAAACATTATGACCATCATTATCATATAAGCCGAATAGGCCTATCATGTACATGCCAGTCACAAGTCAAAAAAAGGGTGTCTTGTCCTGCTGCTGAAATCTGCTCCTGCAGTCATTCCACTCATCAGCAACAGAGCATTGGGGTAGGTGCATGTCTGACATCAATGTGTGTGCAATTACAATTTAAGGGGCTTTATTGGCATGGGAAACATACGTTTACATTGCCAAAGCAAGTGAAATAGATGAACAAAAGTGAAATAAATAATTAACAGTGAACATTACAAAGGTTCCAAAGTAATAAAGATGTGTCATATTATGTCTATGTATGGTGTTGTAATAATGTGCAAATAGTTAAGTACAAAAGGGAAAATAAATAAATACGGTTGAAGTCGGAAGTTTACATACACTTAGGTTGGAGTCATTAAAACTCGTTTTTCGAACTACTCCACAAATTTCTTATTAACAAACTATAGTTCTGGCAAGTCGGTTAGGACATCAACTTTGTGCAAGACACAAGTAATTTTTCCAACAATTGTTTACAGACAGATTATTTCACTTATAATTCATTGTATCACAATTCCAGTGGGTCAGACGTTTACATACACTATGTTGACAGTGCCTTTAAACAGCTTGGAAAGTTCCAGAAAATGATGTCATGGCTTTAGAAGGTTCTGATAGGCTAATTGACATAATTTGAGTCAATAAGTGTACCTGTGGATGTATTTCAAGGCCTACCTTCAAACGCAGTGCCTCTTTGCTTGACATCATGGGAAAATCAAAAGAAGTCAGCCAAGACCTCGGAAAACAAATAGTAGACCTCCACAAGTCTGGTTCATCCTTGGAAGCAATTTCCAAACACCTGAAGGTACCACATTCATCAGTACAAATAATAGTACGCAAGTATAAACACCATGGGACCACGCAGCCGTCATACCGCTCAGGAAGGAGATGCGTTCTGTCTCCTAGAGATGAACGTACTTTGGTGTGAAAAGTGCAAATCAATCCCAGGACAACAGCACAGGACCTTGTGAAGATGCTGGAGGAAACAGGTACAAAGGTATCTATATCCACAGTAAAACGAATCCAATATAAACATGACTTGAAATGCCGCTCAGCAAGGAAGAGCCACTGCTCCAAAACCGCCATTTAAAAGCCAGACTACAGTTTGCAACTGCACATGGGGACAAAGATCGTACTTTTTGGAGAAATGTCCTCGAATCTGATGACCATCGTTATGTTTGGAGGAAAAAGGGGGAGGCTTGCAAGCCGAAGAACACCATCCCAACCGTGAAGCACAGGGGTGGCAGCATCATGTTGTGGGGGTGCTTTGCTGCAGGTGATGCTGGTGCACTTCACAAAATAGATGACATCATGAGGGAGGGAAATTATGTGCATATATTGAAGCAACATCAGACATCAGTCAGGAAGTTAAAGCTTGGTCGCAAATGGACAATGACCCCAAGCATACTTCCAAAGTTGTGGCAAAGTCAAGGTATTGGAGTGGCCATCACAAAGCCCTGACCTCAATCCTATAGAAAATTTGTGGGCAGAACTGAAAAAGCGTGTGCTAGCAAGGAGGCCTACAAACCTGACTCATTTACACCAGCTCTGTCAGGAGGAATGGGCCAAAATTCATCCAACTTATTGTGGGAAGCTTGTGGAAGGCTACACGAAACGTTTGACCCAAGTTAAACAATTTAAAGGCAATGCTACCAAATACTAATTGAGTGTATGTAAACTTCTGACCCACTGGGAATGTGATGAAAGAAATAATGCAATATATGTCACAACAGGTCTAAATATGTGTCATGACAATGTTATGACCATATTACAGTTAATGACAAGTTATGTCAGCGGTTATGACATATTATGATGTGTTGTGACACTAAGTGTCAAGTAAAGTGTTACCATTCATTCTACTATTACAACTTTCAAGAGTGGGACCAAAATTACAGCTTGGACAGCTTCAGGCGAGTACTATCCCAGACATTCCGGTGGTTACCCCTCTAAACACTGGGTTTATACCCTGTCCCACCCCTCCTCAGGACAGTTCTAATACCTAGTCACAGTGTCATAAGACTGTTATACAAATACACAGCTACTAGGACTGGACAGACTGACGCCCTGAGCCCATCCCCCCCCCCCCCGGCCCCAGCAGTTGGCTCGGTCTGGCCATATAACCTACTGCTGGAGGGAGAGGGATGGAGAGGAGGAGGGAGGGAGCAGCAGCTGTATTTACCCTGAACACCGCAGTAGACAATGTGACAGGGTGGTTACATGAGCCACAGTAATGTGTTCCACTGAATTACAGTCAGGGGAAACCAGGGAGAGAGGAGAGGTCACTCAGAGAAGAAGGGGAGAGGAGACTAAAGAATAACAGCAGTATGGCTGCTCTGATGCCCGTGTTTTCAGGATACTGTTCTCCGGCTATTATGGCAAATAGATTACTGTGCACCAACAGTGACCTCTTGACGATTATTGTCACAACACCTGTACACCATACTTTATACATTACTTTATTAATGACCCTATAATTTGCTAGTGTCCTTTGCACTGTGTCCTTTGCAGTGACATGCTATATATGACACATTTACCGTAAAGAGCTTATATTATGCTATGATGTATTATGACAGCATTCCTACAGTATTCTTGAAAGGCACCGTGCCCTTTAATCATCTGTATAGCGTAGTGATTCAGCATATAGCAGGGTTGGGTTCTAAAATGCAGAGTAATCTGATAAAGGACAGGAATGCCAGGTAAGGTCCATTAGGGTGGATGTGTTATGCTGCATATCCTGTCTTTGACACACTGGCTCTGCTCTACTCTACTCTGGCACCAAGGCTGGCTGCTGTTGGTTTCCAGAGGTAGAACAACTCCTCTCAGAGAGTGAGAGAGAGCCAGCAGCTTCTCAACTCTTCTCCTCTTTCCTTTCCTCTCGTCTCCTCTTCACTGCTCCGTACCCCAGAGATCTCCCTCCAACAGGCCCGGGTATCCCACCTCTTCAAAGGCTGTTAATTGCATTGTTAAAAATGTGTGGGATGACTCATCTGTCCAGGGGACCACACCTCTCTTGTCTCCTGTCATGTCCTGACCAGGCCTGTCCATCGGGCCCCTGGGAGCCGCGGTGCTCTGGCTGGTGCATGGCCCTTTCCATGGCCGAGCAGCAATGCCAAGCGCAATGCCAAGAGGCTGGAGTGGTGTAAAGCTTCCCGCCGTTGGACTCTGGAGCAGTGGAAATGCGTTCTCTGGAGTGATGAATCACACTTAACCATCTGGTAGAATCTGGGTTTGGTGGATGCCAGGAGAACGCTACCTGCCCCAATGAATGGTGCCAACTGTCAAGTTTGGTGGAGGAGGAATAATGGTCTGGGGCAATTTTTTATGGTTCGGGCTAGGCCACTTAGTTCCAGTGAAGGGAAATCTTAACATTACAGCATACAATGACATTATCAACGATTCTTTGTGGCAACAAAGTTTGGGGAAGGCCCTTTCCTGTTTCAGCATGACAATGCCCCCATGCACAAAGCGAGGTCCATACAGAAATGGTTTGTCGAGATCGGTGTGGTAGAACTTGACTGGCCTGCACAGAGCCCTGACCTCAGCCCCATCGAACCTTTGGGATGAATTGGAACTCCGACTGCGAGCCAGGCCTAATCTCTCAACATCAGTGCCTGACCTCAATATAAACTATTGTGGCTTAATGGAAGCAAGTCCCCGCACCAATGTTCTAACATCTAGTGTAATGTCTTCCCAGAAGAGTGGAGGCTGTTATAGCAGCAAAGGGGGGACCAACTCCATATTAATGCCCATGATTTTGGAATGAAATGTTTTGGTCAAGTGGTGCATTTGGTTGAGACTTTGATCAATAAGACTACAACCTATATTCACCCACTCAAAAATACAGCCAAAAGTTAGTTGAATTTCCAATGTGGTATCACTATGCTTCCAACCATCTAAAAGTACAACCAAAATTAAATGGAAAAACAATTTTTTTGACAGATTGCTTGTTTAGTTTTCACACAAATGTCTATCACTGCACTTTCAACCCTTTAAAAGCACAGCTAAATTCAAATGGGAATACAACATCAGATATTGTGTTTATTCATCTAATAGAAGAACCAAATGACTTGGATGGATTGCAGTTGAGATTACATTGTAAGTGCAATGTGCAGGTGATTAATGCTGTTGGAGATTCTGCACAGATTATTACAGGAATTGTGAAGATCTCCACAGACATGTAACCACCTAGGCATGCTCTCTTGAACATGCACACTTTATATGGTGGCCATGGATGTGTTACTAATTTTAAAATAGAATGTTACATTAGTTTGTAAAATAGCCTTAACTTTAGGATTTTTACTGTATTTCAAAAGTGATATTGAATTATGTTTGTTTTCAATGCAACCAAATATCATCATTTGAAGGAGATGTATCTTCTGCTTGGATACTTCCATCCGTGTCTTAAATTCCAGTTTTTATATAAATGAATAATTGATGTTGGATTCAGGTCTCCATCTCAACCAAAAAAAATAGAATTGAATGAACAGGGCTAAATCAAATCAAAGTTTAAATGCACTTGAAATAAAGTTTGATTTCATTAAGTGCTATTCTTCAACTTTGATTTTTGGTTAAAATGACGATGTGAATCCAACACATCAATTATTAAGTTGAAGATAAGCTGTAATTAAAGCCAGTAGCATAGATGGAACTATCCAAGCAGAAGATTCATCTCCTTCAAATGTTGATATTTGGTTGCGTTGACAACCAAACACAATTCAATATTACTAAATATCATTACATTGGAAATCAACCAGAGCTTAAAACCCAAGGCCTACACTCTTAAAAACAAAAAAAGTTGCTATCTAGAACCTTAAAGGGTTCTTCGGCTGTCCCCATAGGAGAACCCTTTAATGAACCATTTTTGGTTCCAGGTAGAACCCTTTTGGTTTCCACAAAGAAGCCTTTCCACAGAGGGTTCTACATGGAACAAAAAAGGGTTCAAGCTGGAACCAAAAAGGGTTTTCCTATAGGGACAGCCAAAGAACCCTTTTGCTAAGTGTTTTTTTGTATTGTCTATTGTTAGTTGATTTCTGAGTTAAATTGAAACTATAGCTGTTGATGACTTTGCAAATTATATATGAGTGATAAAGTATGGCCACATTTCATTCGCTCTGATAAACCTACCCTTAGGAATGACTTCACTAGAAACAGGGAATCTATTTAGTTTTTAAGTGGAGATCTCTCAATAATCATTCTCACTGTAGCACATTGGTAATAGTCGGTGACAAATATCATATCTAAGCTGGGCTTGGTTAAATCCCTGGATGGAAGACCAAATGGATAGCTGTAGATAGATCAATTCTCCAGTAGGAGGTGCTGCCCGGTCTATCATTTTTGTCTGGTAATGGATATAACGTTGAAAATCTGACATTGTTCTAAAGGTACAAATTTGACTTATTTTATTCAAGATTTGTCTATGTTGAAATTTGGTTACCATGATGACATAATCCTGTGGTTGAAATTTCACCCTCAAAAAAACTATTTTCAAATCCAATGTTTTTTCCACGTAGATTCCATAATACATTTACAAATTACATTGGTGATAACTGATGACTTCCATGCTCTTTGTACAGTATTCCTCTCGGGGTAGAACATCAGGCTACACTTCTTCAGGTTGTGCTTTCTATAAGAGGACGCATCAAACCCCCACTGGGCCCTGTTCACACGCTGAGTCTGTGGCTGACATGACTGCCTCCAAAATATCTTTCTTCCATGTGGTGTGAGGCTTGAAACAACTCCTCCCTCCTCCCTTCTGCCCACTTCACATCTCCCCTCTCCCGCTCTTTCACCAGTGAACATGGTTTACATAACATGATTCTCACTCACGAGAAAATGGAAACAGCAATGCAAACAATGACAACAAACAAAGTGTCCTACTTTGAAACGCAGTGCAGTAAAGAGTGACTAAACCCTGTGCTCAGATTCATTCTTCTGTGTGCTGTTGACGTGTGAACACTGTTCTCCCCTGGCATGCTGTTCCTCTACTCAGCTGCAGGAGATGTGTACTTGAAGATAATCTCTCAAGGATTAGCAAAAATGAAAGAGTTTTATATTGTTCTTTGTTGTGTGTGAGTGTGCGTGCATGGGATTGTGAGCATGCGAGTGTGTGCATGCATGTGTGTGAGAGAGAGCGTGTATATGCATGTTTGTGAGAGAGAGCGTGTGTAAGACAGAGTGTGAACTTTGTTGTTTCAGCACTGCTCTGGGAGGTCACCTCTGATTTTACAGCTTCATTTCTCGCATAGTTCCTTCCCACACTTGGCACATTTACTGCCAGACAGACAGACAGATGACATTACCCCAGAGTAATGCACAGACAGAGATCCTGGGCTGTCGAGCCCTGGGCTTACCTATACCCGGCAGCTCCAGACTCCTGTTATGTAAATTTGACAATCTTAAGGAGCCAGGCTTCCCATTGAACCTGGGTGGAGCGTGTCACAGCATGTTTCTGTGGAAATGCTATGTTCGCTCCTACATTCCCCTCTCTCAAGCTGTCATTACACAGTAGGCTATACAGTAAGTAATGCTGAGAATTTTCTCAGCAGGTTTACATAAAATGATTCACTTAACCATAACAAATTATGAAAGAAAATATAAAATATGAAATGATCCACTGAACATGTAGCAATGTAACTATACTGTTATATGGGATTAGATTAGGAGAGAGCAAAGAAATACATCACTTTTTGAAGATCACAGTAGTATCGGAGATAAGTAAAGTTCAGGCAAGGGAGACGCTGATGGCTCTCCAGTTTCTCTTTAACTCATTTGGATATGACCACTGACTTAGGTAAGTTCCAACAGAAACCCTCCCATGTAAACAGTCCTGGTGTGTCCTGAGGTCAGGTTGCCTGTATTGTAGTGGGGTAGAGGGGGAGGGTCCTGTAGAAAGGAGTGAGCTCAGTCCCAGCAGCAGCAGCGATCAGGTCTTATTTATTACACTGGCCTCTGAGTTATAGTGGAACAATTGCTGAATAAGGAAGTGCTGCCACCATCAATCTGTGTATTTGTGTAAACACAGAGACTCCGTGTACAGCTTCTGCTTCTGCAACTAGAGCACTGTCTATGAATTTGAAGGGGTTCTATTTCAAGTCTTTAGGTGACAAGACACATTCTTCAGTCTCCTGAGGTTGAAGAGGCGCTGTTGCGCCTTTTTCACCACACTGTTTGTGTGAGGTGAACCATTTCAGTTTGTCCGAGATGTGCCGAGGAACTTATAACTTTCCACCTTCTTCACTGCTGTCCAGTCAATGTGGATAGGAGAGTGCTGTTTTCTGAAGTCCACAATCATCTCCTTTGATTTGTTGATGTTAAGTGAGAGATTGTTTTCCTGACACCACATTCCGAGAACCCTCACCTCCTCCCTGTAGGCTGTCTTGTCGTTGTTGGTACTCACGTCAGCCATGGAGAAGGAGAGGGAGGAAACACAGCCCTTAGTAGCGGGCCATGTTGGTGGCACTGTATTATCCTCAAAGCGGGCAAAGAAGATGTTTTTGTTTATCTGGAAGTAAGATGTCAGTGTCTGTGACGTGGCTGGTTTTCCCTTTGTAATCCGTGATTGCATGTAGACCCTGCTACATACGTCTTGTGTCTGAGTCGTTGAATTGCGACTCCACTTTCCCTATACCGACATTTCGCCCTGTTTGATTGCCTTGTGGACTGAAAAACTACACTTTTTGTATTCAGCCATATTCTCAGTCATCTTTCCATGGTTAAATGCGATGGTTCGCGCTTTCAGTTTTGCGCGAATGCTGCCATCTATCCTGTCACGTCCTGACCTTAGTTCCTTTTTTATGTCTCTATTTTAGTTTGGTCAGGGCGTGAGTTGGGGTGGGCATTCTATGTTTTTGTTCTATGTGTTATAGTTCTATGTGTTTGGCCTGGTATGGTTCCCAATCAGAGGCAGCTGTCAATCGTTGTCTCTGATTGAGAACCATACTTAGGCAGCCTGTTTTCCCACTATGGTTTGTGGGTAGTTGTTTTCTGTATCTGTGTTTTCACCATACAGAACTGTTTAGATTTTCGTTGTTTCACGTTTGTTATTTTGTGTTCAGTTGTAATACATTTAACATTGACACGTACCACAATGCATATTGGTCTGATCCTTCCTATTCCTGTTCCTCAGATGAAGAAGATTGTTACAGAACTACCCACCAAAAAAGGACCAAGCAGCGTGGTAACAAGGAGCAGAGGGTTCTGGACTCCTGGACTTGGGAGGAGATACTAGACGGTAAGGGACCCTGGGCACAGGCTGGGGAATATCACCGCCCTAAGGAAGAACTGGAGGCAGCGAAAGCTGAGCAGCAGCGATATGAGGTAAGACAGCGCAACAGGCACGAGAGGCAGCCCCCCAATTTTTTGAGGGAAGGGACACGGGGAGATTGGCGGAGTCAGGCAATAGACCTGAGCCAACTCCCGTGCTTACCAGGAGAGGCGTAGTACTGGTCAGGCACCGTGTTATGCGGTAAAGTGCACAATGTCGCCAGTGCGTGCTCATAGCCCGGAGCGCTATAGGCCAGCCCCCCGCAAGTGGGAGTGGGCATCCAGCCAGGGCGTTTTGTGCCAGCTCAGCATGTTTGGTGTCCGGTACGCCGTTTCGGCCCAGGGTATCATGCACCGGCGCTGCGTGCTGTGTCTCCGGGGCGCTGGGAGGGTGCCGTTCACCCTATGCCTGCGCTCCGCCCGAGCCGGGCGAATGTGGACATTGAGAGGTGCGAGTGGTATGCACCAGATCTCCAGTGCTCCCTCACAGCCCGGTTCAACCTGTACCTGCACTCTGGAGGGTCCGGGCTAAAGTGGTCATCCAGCATGGAGGAGTGGTGCCAAGGCTGCGCACCAGAGCTCCAGTGCTCCCCCACAGCCCGGTCCATCCGGTGCCTCCTCCACGCACCAGGCCTCCTGTAGGTCTCCCCAGCCTGGTGGGTCCTGTGGCAGCCCCACGCACCAGGCTGTCTCCCCATCTCCTCCCTCCAGGTTCTCCCGCCTGTCCGGCGCTTCCAGAGTCTCCCTCCTGTCCAGAGCCGCCCGTCAGTCAGGAGCCGCCCGTCAGTCAGGAGCCGCCCGTCAGTCAGGAGCCGCCCGTCAGTCAGGAGCTGCCAGAGCCGCCCGTCAGTCAGGAGCTGCCAGAGCCGCCCGCCTATTCGGGGCCCGATGTAAGAGTCTCCAGTCCGGGGTCGCCGGCGGGGATCGCCGCTCTAAGTAGGCCAAGACTAAGGTGGAGTGGGGTCCACGTCCCGTGCCGGAGCCACCACCGCGGACAGATGCCCACCCAGACCCTCCCCTATGAGTTTAGGTTTGGCGGCCGGAGTCCGCACATTTGGGGAGGGTACTGTCACGTCCTGACCTTAGTTCCTTTTTTTAAGTCTCTATTTTAGTTTGGTCAGGGAGTGAGTTGGGGTGGGCATTCTATGTTTTTGTTCTATATGTTATAGTTCTATGTGTTTGGCCTGGTATGGTTCCCAATCAGAGGCAGCTGTCAATCGTTGTCTCTGATTGAGAACAATACTTAGGCAGCCTGTTTTCCCACTATGGTTTGTGGGTAGTTGTTTTCTGTGTCTGTGTTTTCACCATACAGAACTGTTTTGATTTTCGTTGTTTCACGTTTGTTATTTTGTGTTCAGTTGTAATACATTTAACATGGACACGTACCACGTTGCATATTGGTCTGATCCTTCCTATTCCTGTTCCTCAGATGAAGAAGATAGTTACATATACACGGTTTCTGGTTAGGGTAGGTCACTAAGGGTAGGCACATTTTGGAGTGGCCTTTTACTGTTCCCAGCACAAGGTGCATCTGTCTAATGATCATGCTGTTTAATCAGATTCCTGATATGCCACACCTGTCAGGTGATTAATTATCGTGGCAAAGGAGAAATTCTCACTAACATTTGAGAGAAATCAGCTTTTTGTGTGTTTGGAACATTTCTGGGATCTTTTATTTCAGCTCATGAAACATGGGACCAACACTTTACATTTGTTGTTCAGTAAATATATAGATTGTAAACATTAGTGGGGCATACTGGGCCGAGTATCAAACATTGGGGAACCCCTTTATGTAACTAAAGGAACTCAGATTTGACCCCATCTACCTTGATGGCCTGAGTTCTGTCATTGAGATAATTATGAAACCATTGGCAAGCATCAGTACCCAACCCTATTGAGGATAGCTTATTCAACAGAAAAACATGGACTACAGTATCAAAAGATTTTAACAAGCTACAAATTTGGCAGCACAATTCTTTCTATCATCTAAGGCATTTGCAATTTAATTTGCAACAACAATGGTAGCCATAGTTGTGCTTAACTGGCTGGCCAAGACCGGTATGACTACCATTTCTTTCCAATAGGAAACCAGGAATAGGAAATATGAAGCCAAACAGGAAGCCAGAGATAAAATTCTGATTAAAAGCATCACAGATCTGAACTTTTTCAGTAATGATGGAGTCTAAAACTACTTGCTTAGGCAGGGAAGTAGAGGAATTACCAAGCTTCAGTGAATTAACAGTTTTCTGAACCTCGGCAAGACGGAGCTGCTCTTCCTCCCGGGGAAGGACTGCCCGTTCCATGATCTCGCCATCACGGTTGACAACTCCATTGTGTCCTCGTCCCAGAGCGCTAAGAACCTTGGCGTGATCCTGGACAACACCCTGTCGTTCTCAAATAACATCAAGGCGGTGGCCCGTTCCTGTAGGTTCATGCTCTACAACATCCGCAGAGTACGACCCTGCCTCACACAGGAAGCGGCGCAGGTCCTAATCCAGGCACTTGTCATCTCCCGTCTGGATTACTGCAACTCGCTGTTGGCTGGGCTCCCTGCCTGTGCCATTAAACCCTACAACTCATCCAGAACGCCGCAGCCCGTCTGGTGTTCAACCTTCCCAAGTTCTCTCACGTCACCCCGCTCCTCCGCTCTCTCCACTGGCTTCCAGTTGAAGCTCGCATCCGCTACAAGACCATGGTGCTTGCCTACGGAGCTGTGAGGGGAGGGAACGGCACCTCAGTACCTCCAGGCTCTGATCAGGCCCTACACCCAAACAAGGGCACTGCGTTCATCCACCTCTGGCCTGCTCGCCTCCCTACCACTGAGGAAGTACAGTTCCCGCTCAGCCCAGTCAAAACTGTTCGCTGCTCTGGCCCCCCAATGGTGGAACAAACTCCCTCACGACGCCAGGACAGCGGAGTCAATCACCACCTTCCGGAGACACCTGAAACCCCACCTCTTTAAGGAATACCTAGGATAGGATAAAGTAATCCTTCTCACCCCCTCCCTTAAAAGACCTAGATGCACTATTGTAAAGTGGCTGTTCCACTGGATGTCATAAGGTGAAAGCACCAATTTGTAAGTCGCTCTGGATAAGAGCGTCTGCTAAATGACTTAAATGTAAATGTTTTCCAGAATTTAGAGGGATCACTAACAGAGTATTTTTTGGGGGGGTTCTGTGGTTCGTATTGACCAGCAGGGATGTTCCTGTCCCACCGCGCACTAGTGACTTCTGTGGCGGGCCTGGCACAATACACGCTGACATGGTTGCCAGGTGTACAGTGTTTCCTTCGACCCATTGGTGCGGCTGGCTTCCAAGTTAAGAGGGCATTGTGTCAAGAAGCAGCGCAGCTTGGCTGGGTTGTGTTTCGGAGGATGCATAGCTCTTGACCTGTAACTACCAATTGGATAACACGAAATTGGGGAGAAAAAGGGATAACAAAAATAATAAAACCTCTCGAGCCAGCTAAGGCATCCCTGGTTTCTTCGG
Organism: Oncorhynchus nerka; assembly: GCF_034236695.1. NCBI lineage: Eukaryota > Metazoa > Chordata > Actinopteri > Salmoniformes > Salmonidae > Oncorhynchus > Oncorhynchus nerka. Next base: position 25,822,871 of record NC_088420.1, read on the forward strand.
CAGTGGCACACGGACCCGACTTCACCAACCAAAACAAAAAACAACAAAAAACTCCCTGATGCTTCCAATATTGGTGTCAGCATTCTGTGAGGACAGACACTGGGAGAGGGGAAGCAAGTACAGGGACTGAATATTTTATAAATAACAGACATGAAACAAAACACGGGCGCCTGGACAAGGGAAACATAACGACATTAATGCTGACATGGGGATCAAATTGAGAAATAGGCAGATATAAAGGAGGCAATCAACAAAGTGATGGAGTCCAGGTGAGTTCAATGAAGTGCTGATGTGCGTAACGATGGTGACAGGTGACAGGTGTGCGTAATGATGGGCAGCCTGGCACCCTCGAGTGCCAGAGAGGGGGAGCGGGAACAGGCGTGACAGATACGGCATTTCTACCCTATTTGCAGCTCAAATGGTCAGGATTTGCCCAGGATTGTTCAGGTTTTGGTCACTAGATGCTTTTTTGACCCTTTTGTTTTTCCCTTGTTCTAGTTATTAGTTGCACCCGTGCCTCATTTCCCTTGAATGTATTTAAACCCTTAGTGTTCCTCAGTTCTTTGCTCTGTGTTTGTATGTTAGCACCCAGCCATGCTGTGAACTTTTGTTTCTCTAGTTGGATTTTCTTGAGGTACTCTGGTTTTGTTCTTGTTTATTTTTGATTATTCTTTTGAGGTTTGTTTTTTCCCTGCTGTTCTTACCACTTTGTGGATTTTCCTTGTGTCTTGGAGGATATACATTTTTTCTCTTGGAATTACTTTTGACGTTGTGGATTTATGTTTTTGCCTGAAGATTTTCTCTTTATTAAATCACCGTCTCTAGGACTGCTGTGTCTGCCTCATCTTCTGGGTTCTGCTGACTATTAGTGGCTCAGTTTACTAAGTGACTGTTTCTCACATCGGAGGCCTGAGTTCGTAACCAGGTCCCGACACAAATCAATAATAAAATGTAAATCCTCAAACGGTATTGATGTGGGATCTAAAAGTGTGATAGACAACAAACTGAGGGGTGTTGCTTATGGGGAAAAAAACGTTTTCCGCCTTATACAAGCTGGTTGGCATCTCCTCCTCAAACAACAACATCCCTGCTCAGTTATGTTGGGAACAGGACTTGGGTGTATCTCTCACTGCAGTACAATGGGATGCAACATGGAAAAGCACAGAATCGAGGTTGGTACACTAATGCATCTGTTATGGAAATGTCCAGCCGTCTAAAGACTTTGGACTGAGGTAGGTGATATGTTGAATTTTGAATGTACAGTATGTTAGTATGTAGGGTGGACAATATCTAACCTAGAACCACGCAACATACAGTATCATTGCATTGGCTTTCCATTCAGTCAAAACAACAAATGGAAAAACGTAAGCCTGTAACAAATAGGAACATCCATTAAGTCATCCAGAAGCATCCTACTAATTCAATTTCCCAGGGAAGGGGGAGACCCTTTCGTGGAGGGATCCCTGCAGAACACTGGCCAGTCGTTTATGGAGAGACGACATGGCGGCAACACACCCATCAGGTCAGAGCGGTGTCCAGCTACTGGAGTAGAAGAGAAAGTAGGTGGATGTGGATGTTTTATTTTGTTATATTTAACTTTTATTTACCTAGGCAAGTCAGGTGATGTGGATTCCCCAGTTTGCTAAGAGTAGCCACTTCACCTCTGTAGTCCTCTGCGAGCAAACAGTCGCTACATTGAAAGTCCAGGGGGACAACGTTATCTGGGAATAAAACAAAATATCACAGCTCCTGCAGAATTGTTAGCGACCTCCATTTCAAACTTTAGGCTAACTGTGCTTCTGAGTCTCTCTTCTTGGCAGGAATTTACAAAAAAACAACAACATGCATGTCAATCTCTCATGACTCAAAGTGGAGGAGAGATTGACTGCATCACTACTTGTCTTTGTCAGAGGTATTGATGTATTGAAAGTACCAAACTGTCTGTTTCAATCAGTTAAAACACAGCACAGACACCCATACATACCCCACTGAAACAAGACATGCTACCAGTGGTCTCTTCACAGTCCCCAAGTCCAGAACAGAGGCTAAGAAACGCACCATACTATATATAGCAATGACTACATGGAACTCTCTCCCACCTCAGGTAACTCAAGCTAGCAATACAATCGGATTAAAAAAAACCAGATAAATCAACAACTCACAGCACAATGTGAAAGGGAGAGAGAGAGAGACACATACACATTATTCTTAGTAATGTAATAATGGAGCAATGTACATATGATGCACAATGTTTTGTGTGATGTAATGTTTTTATTTCTGACCCTGGGAAGAGTAGCTGCTGCCTTGGCAACAGCTAATGGGGATCTTAATAAAATACTAAATGTTATTATATTTATAAAATGTATTACATGAATTAACCAGTGTTACTACATACACCATTATTACAGGGACTAATTAATACATTCAGCTTAAATTGAATAAATTCAACTAGAGACCTGGCTCAGCTCACATGTTGTTCATTCTCATGGCTGCTATACATGATTTATAATAGGGGAGGGCAACATGCAACAGTTGTGTCCTGGATGGAATATTTGATTGTCTTTATGATGTTTGGTTCTGAATTCCAGCTCAAGCTTAAAGTCCATGGATTGTTGAAAGAGATTCAGTGTTGGGGAAGCTATTCTGAAAATATAGTTTTCCAAGGTACCAATTACTTCACACTGGAAGAATTAAGCTACACTAGAGCTACCCTTCAGAAAAATATAGTTGATTAACTAAAGATACATTGAAAAAGTAGTTATCTACATCCAAACTACTTTGTGAAAAATGATCATATGCAAATCTAAGATGTCATATAATACAAATAGCAAAAGCAGATCGCTCTTGAGTCCCTTGTTAACAGGATGTGTTGTTGAGTCTATTAAATACAAACCTATGTTTCAAGTGAAAATGAGGCAGTTATTATGCTAACAAAGAAAGGAAATTCTTGCCTACAATTTTAGAAGAAAAACAAAAAACCTAAAAGGGTTCTTTGGCTGTCCCCATAGGAGAACCGTGAAGAACCCTTTCGGAACCCTTTTTTCGAAGAATGTAGACCCATCTTTACTTTTTGCAAAAAAGTCATTTATTAGTAATTCCAGTTGTTTTCTACACCGCTACATGGCAAAATAGTAATTAACTACTGAAAACACTAACTATATTTGAATTTAGTTCAACTACCACCAAGCTACTGTAAAATGGAGTATAGTTACTAGTGGAGCTAAATGTACAGTAGCTCACTACTCCCGATCACTAGAAAGACTACACAATGGTATTTCCAAGTGGCTTTACAGCCTTACACAGCTTGCTTCTCTCTCTCAACCCCCCTTAATTTTACTTCTTATACTTGCCCCAGAATTTGTGAGTCATTGTGAATGCGGTAGCTAGCAAATTTACAACACAACACTATCCATGTTGTAGCCTACTGTTCAGTGTAGGGTTTGTTGTAATTGTAGTTTTGTCCTCAACTGTTCCTGTTTGTATGCTCTATCCCAGTGGTGCAGTCAGGCCAGTCCTAGTCTGCAGCTCTCTGCTCCACAATGACAACACCAACCACCCCTTACACACAATATTGCTGCAGCCAATCCTCAGCTTGACGTTTAACCTCTCAACTCCCAGGAGTCTGTGTATCCAAGGCACTCACTGAGAGAAGGTCAATAGACTTTCTGCAGAACATGTCTGCATACTAAGCAGTGAGTGCAGCAGACCACTATCAATCCCATCGCTGGGGAGTGAGATTCGCTGTTCAAAGTGTTTATTTAGTTTTACACAGACTTATAGGGCTAATGGAATTCATTGATTTCACATGTCTCTCTTAATCAGTGGTAAATCAAATATGAGATTGTGGAGTATCTGACAAGCCCTGATCTATGTTTGGCATTAGAGGGAGGAGTGAGTGTGTGAAAGGCTCTCGGTCTTAATGTACACTGACCAAAAATATAAACGCAACATGGAACAAAGATTTTACTGAGTTACATTTCATCTAAGGAAATCAGTTAATTGAAATAAATAAATAAAACCCTAATCTATAGATTTCGCATGCCTGGGAATACAGATACGCATCTGTTGGTCACAGATACCTTAAAAAATAAAGTTTGCATCATGCAGTGCATCTTTCGCATAGAGTTGATCAGGCTGTTGATTGTGGAATGTTGTCCAATTCCTCTTCAATGACTGTTCGAAGTTGCTGAATATTGACGGAAACTGTGAAATGCTGTCGTACACGTTGATCCAGAGCATCCCAAACGTGCTCAATGGGTGACATTTCTGGTGAGTACGCAGACCATGAAGGAACTCTGACATTTTCCGCTTCCAGGAATTGTGTATATATTTGTATTCAGCTTAAATTATTATCTCACCGGCATGCATTGTTTCTCCACTCAATTGTGTATGTTCATGACATTTCTGGGAAGCTGCCAAACTAGGTTATTAGCCTGACTGTACGTACAGTATAGCCCACAGTATGGTGGTCATCAACAGTGTGGCTCACAGTATATGTCAGATCCTTGTACTTGTACATTTACAGTAGGGCAATTGAGAGATACTGCCTGAAAAATCGTGTAAACGTTCTTTACGAGCCATAATGTTGAACAAAATGTCAACTTTCTCTAACGGTTGCCTGTGCGGTTTGTCTTTCAGTTGCTCTAAATTTTGGACAAAATATCCACAGGAAAGTATTGCTTAACCAACTTTTTAGGGAGCTGGTAGGTATGGTTTGTTTTATATTGGTTTTCTCTCATCTATAGCTATTGAACCAAGCATTCCATGAACAATGGGTTGGCAGGTAGCCTAGTGGTTAGAGCGTTGGACTTGTAACTGAAAGGTTACAAGATCAAATCCCCAAGCTGACAAAGTAAAAAATATGTTGTTCTGAAGAAGGCAGTTTACCCATTGTTCCTAGGCTGTCATTTAAAAAAAATAACTGTTCTAAACTGACTTGCCCAGTTAAATAAAGGTAAAAATCAGGAGAGGATGGAGAACAACACAAAAAAAAGTGAATTTTTTTATTTGTTGGTATATTTAAATCCTAATAAACATTTAAAAAAGGTGTTGCTTGTTCTCAATCCTACTCTGATATGCCTACCAGCTCTCTAAAAAGTCAGGTAAACAATACTTACCTGTGGATATTTTGTAAAAAATGTAGAGCAGCTGAAGGACAAACCGCACAGACAAAAGGTATGTGCGGTTTGTAATTTTATTCAACATTCTGGCTTGTAAGGAACATTTACATAATTTTGCAGGCAGTATATACAGTTGAACTCAGAAGTTTACATAAACCTAAGCCAACTACATTTAAACTCAGTTTTTCACAATTCCTGACATTTAATCCTAGTAGAAATTCCCTGTTTTAGGTCAGTTATGATCACCACTTTATTTTTAGAATGTGAAATGTTAGAATAATAGTAGAGAATTATTTATTTCAGCTTTTATTTATTTCATCACATTCCCAGTGGGTCAGAAGATTACATACACTCAGTTAGTATTTGGTAGCATTGCCTTGAAAATGGTTTAACTTGGGTCAAACGTTTTAGGTAGCCTTCCACAAGCTTCCCACAATAAGTTGGGTGAATTTTGGCCCATTCCTCTTGACAGAGCTGGTGGAACGGAGTCAGGTTTGTAGGCCTCCTTGCTCGCAAACGCTTTTTCAGTTCTGCCCACACATTTTCTATTGGATTGAGGTCAGGGCTATGTGATGGCCACTCCAATACCTTGACTTTGTTGTCCTTAAGCCATTTTGCCACAACTTTGGAAGTATGCTTGGGGTCATTGTTCATTTGGAAGACCCATTTGCGACCAAGCTTTAACTTCCCTGACTGATGTCTTGATGTTGCTTCAATATATCCACATAAATTTCCATCCTCATGATGCCATCTATTTTGTGAAGTGCACCAGCCCCTCCTGCAGCAAAGCACCCCCACAACATGATGCTGCCACCCCATTGCTGGATGGATGGTGTTCTTCTACTTGCAAGACTTTCCCCCTTTCCTCCAAACATAACGATGGTCCTTATTGCCAAACAGTTCTATTTTTTGTTTCATCAGACCAGAGGACATTTCTCCAAAAAGTACGATCTTTGTCTCCATGTGCAGTTGCGAACTGTAGTCTGGCTTTTGATGGCAGTTTTGGAGCAGTGGCTTCTTCCTTGCTGAGTGGCCTTTCAGGTTATGTTGACATATGACTCGTTTTACTGTAGATATAGATACTTCTGTACCTGTTTCCTCCAGCATCTTCACAAGGTCCTTTGCTGTTGTTCTGGGATTGATTTGCACTTTTCGCATCAAAGTACGTTCATCTCTAGGAGACAGAACGCATCTCCTTCCTGAGCGGTATGACGGCTGCGTGGTCCCATGGTGTTTAAACCTGCGTACTATTGTTTGTACAGATGAACGTTGTACCTTCAGGCGTTTGGAAACTGCTCCCAAGGATGAACCAGACCTGTGGAGGTCTACAATTTCTTCTCTGAGGTCTTGGCTGATTTATTTTTATTTTCCCATGATGTCAAGCAAAGAGGGACTGTGTTTGAAGGTAGGCCTTGAAATACATCCACAGGTACACCTCCAATTGACTCAAATGATGTCAATTAGCCTATCAGAAGCTTCTAAAACCATGACATTGTTTTCTGGAATTTTCCAAGCTGTTTAAAGGCACAGTCAACTTAGTGTATGTAATCTTCTGACCCACTGGAATTGTGATACAGTGAATTATAAGTGAAATAATCTGTCTGTAAACAATTGTTGGAGAAATGACTTGTGTCGTGTACAAAGTACATGTCCTAACCGACCTGCCAAAACCATAGTTTGTTAACAAGAAATTTGTGGAGTGGTTGAAAAACGAATTTTGATGACTCCAACCTAAGTGTATGTATACTTCCGACTTCAACTGTACCAATGAATTGGTATTACAGGCTGATTAATCAGACTAGGTGACACCCAGAGTTCTAAAGCTGGGATTGTTCATGTTCAAGTCTTATGAACAGAATCATTTCAGAAGAGATTTACTAGCTGTCAAACAAAGTTCTCCTATGCCAATTATCTAAAATGGATTCATGGTAACACTAAAGGACAGGATTGACATGAATGAATGTACCCAGATAATTGCACCTTGAGGGATAATACATATTTATTGTTAGCAGTAGCTCAACTCAAATCAAAGTGTATTGGTCAAATACACATGGTTAGTGGATGTTAATGTGAGTGTAGCGAAATGTTTGTGCTTCTAGTTCCGACAGTGCAATAATATCTAACAAGTAATCTAACAATTCCCCAACAACTACCTAATACACACAAATCTAAAGAGATGAGTATGTACATATAAATATATGGATGAGTGATGGCCGAGTGGCATGGAAAAGGTGCAATAGATGGTATAATGGTATACTGTATGTACAGTAGATGTTATACATTATGTACATATGATATGAGCAATGTAAGAAAGGCAAACATTATGAAAGTGGCATTATTTAAAGAGGCATTAGTTAAAGTGACAAGTGATCCATTCATTAAAGTGGCCAGTGGTTGGGTCTCAATGTAGGCAGCAGCCTCTGAGTTAGTGATGGCTGTTTAGCAGTCTGATGGCCTTGAGATAGAAGCTGTTTTTCAGTCTCTCGGTCCCAGCTTTGATGCACCTGTACTGACCTCGCCTTCTGGATGGTAGAGGTGTGAACAGGCAGTGGCTCGTGTGGTAGTTGTCCTTTTTGGCCTTCCTGTGACATCGGGTGCTGTAGGTGTCATGGAGGGCAGGTAGTGTGCAGTCTGCACCACCCTCTAGAGAGCCTTGCGGTTGAGGGCGGTGCAGTTTCCGTACCAGGCTGTGATACGACAGGATGCTCTTGATTGTGCATCTGTAAAAGTTTGTCAGGGTTTTGGGTGACAAGCCAAATTTCTTCAGCCTCCTGAGGTTGAAGAGGCACTGTTGCGCCTTCTTCACCACACTGTCTGTGTGTGTGGACCATTTCAGTTTGTCTGTGATGTGTACGCCGAGGAATTTAAAACTTTTGTCCTTCTCCACTGCTGTCTCTTCGATGTGGATAGGGGAGTGCTCCCTCTCTACTATTTCCTGAAGTTCACAAGCATCCCTTTTATTTTGTTGACATTGACTGAGAGGTTGTTTTCCTGACACCAAACACAGAGTGCCCTCACCTCCTCCCTGTAGGCTGTTTCTTGTTGTTGGTAATCAAGCCCACTGCTGTTGTGTTGTGTTGTCTGCAAACTTGATGATTGACTTAGAGGCGTGCATAGCCACGCAGTCGTGAGTGAACAGGGAGTACAGGAGGGGGCTAAGCACGCACCCTTGTAGGGCCCCAGTGTTGAGGGTCAGTGAAGTGGAGATGTTGTTTCCTACCTTCACCACCTGGGGGCGGCCCATCAAAGTCCAGGCCCCATTTGCACAAGGCGGGTTGAGAGGATACTATGGTCTTGAACGCTGAGCTGTAGTCAATGAACAGCAGTCTTACATAGGTTGTCCAGATGGGATAGGGCAGTGTGATGGCGATTGCTTTGTCTGTGGACCTGTTGGGGCAGTAATGAAACTGAAGTGGGTCTAGGGTGGCTGATAAGGTGGAGGTGATATGATCCTTGACTAGTCTCTCAAAGCACTTCTTGATGACAGAAGTGAGTGCTACGGGGCAGTAGACATTTAGTTCAGTTATCTTTGCCTTCTTGGGTACAGGAACAATGGTGGCCATCTTGAAGCATGTGGGGACAGTAGACTGGGATAGGGAGAGATTGAATATGTCCGTAAACATACCAGCCACCAGGACGCGGTAAGGGATGCTGTCTGGGCTGGCAGCCTTGTGAGGGTTAACACGTTTAAATGTCTTACTCGCGTTGGCCACGGAGAAGGAGAGCCCACAGTCCTTGATAGCCAGTTGGTCTGCGCATGCTCTGAGGACGTGGCTAGGGATGCCGTCTGGGCCAGCAATCTTGCGAGGGTTAACACGTTTAAATGTTTTACTCACATCGGCCACGTAGAAGGGGGGTGAAGTCCTTGTTAGCGGTCTGCGACAATGGCACTGTATTATCCTCAAAGCGGGCAAAGAGGGTGTTTAGTTTGTCTGGAAGTGTGTCATCGGTGTCCGTGACGTGGCTGGTTTTATTTTTGTAGTGATTTCCTGTAGACCCTGCCATATACCTCTGGCTGTATTATCGGTGGGGATGTACTGTAGCATGTAGTCATTGAGCAAATGCAATGCCAAAGCATAAGTATTCTGTTAGAAAACATGAAAGGACACTGAAACAAGGCATTTGTGTTCCCTTCTCTGAACAGTGAGAAAGGTTGTTGATATTTATTTATTCAAAACAGTAGGCATTCATTGCATTTTGAAATCCTGTGAAGTTTGGCAAGACTTAAGTGTTGCTTGAGGGTTTTCTGAACTGGGAAGAGAGGGGTGGATATGCTAAAATATACATAAGTGAAGATCCAGGATTGCTCAATTATGAAGCAGCTTATGAAAACACCTGTAACAACTCTGATGCTGCATTTCAATTAGAGAGCAACCTCCTTGTGAATGCTAACATGCTATTAGGGCCATACACAGACCATTTCATGTAGCAGTTTGGAAGTACGCAGCCTGAAAGTAGTTAGGTATAGTACTTTATTATATGGTAACACCTGTAGTCAGGAGTAAATTTGTGTGGGGGTTACAAGGGATGTCCTGGTGCAGAGTGCCACCATCTCAGGATGGAAAACAGCATATAGTGGGAATTGATTACATGGAAAATCAACTAGTTTTATGAACAGTGCCATCCCAATCTAACATGCAGGACAAGCCCACATCCTTGTAGACATACATTAATAAATGAAAAAGGAATGTGATATTTGCAGTCTCTTGTAAAACCCTAAGGAAATTAAAGTATGTGTTGGAGGGAGGGTGATCTTGGATGATATTGGATATCAGCGATGATGAAGGGCAGCAGGTGGTCTGTCCAGACGGCTGAGAGGCAGGTGGGATCGTCTCCTGGCAGAAGACTCACCTTCCACCTGCCCAGAGGACTTGCTACGCTGCCTGGCGATGCCTGCCTGTGCCCTTCATTGGCTGCCTTTTGGAACTCCTCCTAAAGCTTTCTGGGCTGACAGCCACACAGGCAGATTAGAGGTGAGGGTAAATGTGTCTGTAATGAGCTAAAAACAGAGTTGCAACAACCTTGTGGACATACTGTCACTCTGAGTGTCAGGTTGAGAGATTAGTGAGTGGATTGGTGTTATTATTTGGACGGGTATAAGGATGAGTGGACATCGAGATCAAATATTCCCATTTCCACTACTTAAAAAGTGGCCGGGGACAATACTTCTGTTTTTAAACTTTCCTTTCACCTATAAAAAAAATAATCTGTGAAATCTACAGTTTGCATTTATTTTCCCTAAGGGGCCAGGACTGAGCTGGAAATAGCTCTGTTGTGGTCCGCTTCCACACCTGTCACTCCCAGCCTAATGGGTCATGCTAATAGCTTCTCGCTGTAGCAGAGCAAACGTTACAGGATAAGACCCTTGTATCCCGGGAAAGAGAGGGTTGCAAAGGCAAACAGTTATAAATAGAACTCTAAATAATTGATTTAGGCAGACAACATATTCAGCAGAGCGAGGTTTATTGTTACTGTTGCCTTCACTGGGCTAGCTTTAGGGTCTTTATATTGGTGCTCATGAAGGAGGGATTCTTATATACAAGTGAAAATACAGAATGGGTCATTTGATGCAGCATACTGCAAGAGTAAGTGTTTTGAATCTTATGAAAAATATCGACCGAACTTGTGCTTCCAAAAAACCTTGCATTAAATAATGAATCTTAGCTTTCAAGAGAACATACAGTGCCTTGCGAAAGTATTCGGCCCGCTTGAACTTTGCGACCTTTTGCCACATCTCAGGCTTCAAACATAAAGATATAAAACTGTATTTTTTTGTGAAGAATCAACAACAAGTGGGACACAATCACAATAATCATATGGATATCTTTAAGAAATGGCTTTCTTCTTGCCACTCTTCCATAAAGGCCAGATTTGTGCAATATACGACTGATTGTTGTCCTATAGACAGAGTGTCCCACCTCAGCTGTAGATCTCTGCAGTTCATCCAGAGTGATCATGGGCCTCTTGGCTGCATCTCTGATCAGTCTTCTCCTTGTATGAGCTGAACGTTTAGAGGGATGGCCAGGTCTTGGTAGATTTGCAGTGGTCTGAAACTCCTTCCATTTCAATATTATCGCTTGCACAGTGCTCCTTGGGATGTTTAAAGCTTGGGAAATCTTTTTGTATCCAAATCCGGCTTTAAACTTCTTCACAACAGTATCTCGGACCTGCCTGGTGTGTTCCTTGTTCTTCATGATGCTCTCTGCGCTTTTAATGGACCTCTGAGACTATCACAGTGCAGGTGCATTTATACGGAGACTTGATTACACACAGGTGGATTGTATTTATCATCATTAGTCATTTAGGTCAACATTGGATCATTCAGAGATCCTCACTGAACTTCTGGAGAGAGTTTGCTGCACTGAAAGTAAAGGGGCTGAATAATTTTGCACGCCCAATTTTTCAGTTTTTGATTTGTTAAAAAAGTTAGAAATATCCAATAAATGTCGTTCCACTTCATGATTGTGTCCCACTTGTTGTTGATTCCTCACAAGAAAATACAGTTTTATATCTTTATGTTTGAAGCCTGAAATGTGGCAAAAGGTCGCAAAGTTCAAGGGGGCCGAATACTTTCGCAAGGCACTGTATTTCTTGCATTGTTGTTGCTACAGCCAGTGAAGTGGACACCTCCTTCGACTACTTCTACTACTTGGCTGACTTAGCTGTGCCTATTACCTCTTCTATTAACGTTCTCATCACACTAACCACATCAGGAAAAGGATGAAATTCCGGAATAAATCCCCACTGCTCTTAATCTAACTCTAATTACGATCATAAGATGATTTTGTCTACTTCAAAGCCCTCTGGAATGTCTGCATTAGAGGTGTGACAAATCAGGACGGCAGACTGAGGCCCTCAATTAATCCCCGTCCCTGTACTTATGGAACCAACCAGTAGTCAATGTAAATTAAAAAGTAATTTATTCAAACACTTTAACAGAGTGAATTTATGACAAACCTTTCTACCAGTATTAGGCACAAGGAATTCAGTTCACAAGGAGGCATTATTACAGTCCTTGAAGGCACCCCCCACATGGAAAAGTAACTGTAGTTCAAAAGTGAGTCTTTATCATTTAAAAAAAAATCCCCCCTCCTACGGGGCTTCTGAAGAAAAAGGTTGTAGCTTCTGGGCGGCTATCATTCCACAAATAAACTCCAGATATAAACCAAATTCACCCCTGGAAAAATCCCAATATCAAAGCTTAGTACCCTCATTGACATATTATCAAATGTATAGTGCCAAGGTTGTATAACTAAAACACACATCAACCACAATGTACCCAGTGGGTACAGATGCAATTTCAACATCTAGTTTTGATTTTAAATTTGGTTGAGTTGTCAACAAATGTGAATTCAACTTGAAATCAACAAGAAATGTCACCATGTCCATTGGATTTAGGTTAAAAGGTTGGTGAAAAAAAGACAATTCCCCTACGTTGATTACTTTTTACTAATCCAAATCAGTTTTCACAGTTTTTAAATGTAATCACATTTAATTTGGGGGTTGAAATGACACGGAAACAATCTTGATTAAACCAGTGAGTAATGGGTATCGTTTCATACCTTCAAGAAATGCTTCAATGATAAGAGGTCAACAATAGCAAATTGTGCTGTGGTGTTGACAGGAGTCCCAGGCTGAATTGTTTCATAGATACAAAGTAAATACAGTACAACTGCTTATACTTTAACATGTACTTCCCCTGAAAGTTAGATGATACGTGTTGTGTTTCTTTGATATACAGTATCTCATTGTTTTAAAGAGTTGACTTGCAGTGTAGTGTAGGGCTGCTTGTTGGATCTGAGTGTCTGCTGAGGCTCATTAACAGTGTGTGCTGAGAGCCTACAGCAAAGAGCTAACAAACAGCCCCACATGTTATGATGGAAGGGATAGTGTTCCTGCTTACTGTAGTTAATTAATTGTCATTTACAAAAAACAATCACCCCTTAAGACTACATCGCCTGGGTTCAAAGCTGGAATGATCTAATAGGGGATCCCTCAAATAATAAGACATTTAAAAATGGCCTCAGTTAGAAATACTGAGCAATAATACCCAAATCGGTTGTCTGTCTATAAAGGGTCTGTTTCTCTCCATGGTCATGAATAAGACTGTTAGGAATGGTATGGATGTCTCCTTGTGATGTGAGGGAGAAGATCCAGCAAATGGCATCCCTCTTGGAGGACCTTGTGTTCTGCCGTTGGACCCCTCAGATAATCTGGAACAGTCTTTACCTCCGATGGGGTGTTTGGCGTAACAGCTATAGCTGGGCGACCCTGGCGGAACCAAACCCTTCACTCGCTTGACACATCTCGTTGGTCTACAGGCAGGCAAGCCCCAGCAAGCCTCTGCTAGTCACTATGGCCGGAAATATGTGACATCTGTGAACAGAGAGGCGGATGGATACACAGTGAAACCAAAGTCTCATGTCTCAGAGGCAAAACACTGAAATAGACAAAACAGCGCCAATGAGGAATACAGACTCAAGACATCAACACAACTTATTGGTTTATTCAGATCCCCATTAGAAGCAGCAGCTATTCTTCCACAGATACACTGATAGACAAGAACGGTCACACAAATGTAAAATACAACGATATACAAACAATACAACTAAATACAACTAAATAATGTGTAGAGTGTTAGTGTGTGCATAATTTCAGTCCCTATTGTGCCATGAGATGTTTTATACATTTTTAATGGTCATTTTGCTTGAGTAATTGGAGATGGAAGGGAGTTCCATGCGATCATGGCTCTGTATAGTAAATACTGTGTGTTGGCATGAATTCGTTTTGGACTTGGACTGTGAAGAGACCCCTGGTGGCATTTTTTGTGTCTATATGGGTGTCTGAGCTGTATGTTATTTGATTATGCAGACAATCTGGAATTTTCATCACAGTAATATTTCTCATAAAAACTAGGAGAAGCAGTTCATCTCTCGTCAACCCTCAGGGCTCCTGAGTGGCGCAGCGGTCTAAGGCACTGCATCTCAGTGAAAGCGATGTCATTACAGTCCCTGGTTTGAATTCAGACTGAATCACATCTGGCCGTGATAGGGAGTCCCATAGGGCGGGGCACAATTGACCCAGCGTCGTCCAGGTTTGGCCAGGGTACGCCGTGATTGTAAATAAGATACATGTAAATAAGAATTTGTTCTTAACTGACTTGCCTAGTTAAATAAAGGTCAAATAAAGCAGGAATGTCTGGCATGCATATTGTTAATGTTAGTTCTGTATGTGCAATTAAACCCCCTGTAGGTTTAAGTCCTTAGATCACAATATCTACTAAGCTAACGTATGGAATTGTTATAAGTTGTTCATAAAATGTATCATTTAGCTTATTTGATTTAGAATTTTTTAGGACCTATGTAGGTATCAAAAAAACATTTAACATTGAATATAGCCTTAAAAAAAACTGTAATATCCTATGCTTCACGGAATTGTGGCTGAATGACGACATGGATATTCAGTTAGAAGGATACACTCTGCACCGGCAGGATAGAACAGCACACTCCGGTAAGACGAGGGGGGGGCGGTCTGTGCATATTTGTAAACAGCTGGTGCATGAAATCTAAGGAAGTCTCTAGATTTTGCTCGCCAGAAGTTGAGTATATTGTGATAAACTGCAGGCCACACTACTTGCCTAGAGAGTTCTCCGCTATACTTTTCGTGGCTGTTTATTTACCACCACAGACAGATGCTGGCACTAAGACCGCACTCAGTCAGCTGTATAAGGAAATAAGCAAACAGGAAACCACTCACCCAGAGGCGGCGCTCCTAGTGGCCGCAGACTTTAATGCAGGGAAACTTAAATCAGTTCTACCAAATCTCTATCAACATGTTAAATGTGCAACCAGAGGGAAAAAATTCTAGATCACCTGTACTCCACACACAGAGACGCGTACAAAGCTCTCCCTCGCCCTCCAGTTGGTAAATCCGACCACAACTTTATCCTCCTGATTCCCGCTTACAAGCAAAAATGAAAGCAGGATGCATCAGTAACTCGGTCTATAAAAAATGGTCAGATGAAGCAGATGCTAAACTACAGGACTGCTTTGCTATCACAGACTAGAACATGTTCCGGGATTCTTCCAATGACATTGAGGAATACACCACATCAGTCACTGGCTTTATCAAAAAGTGCATTGAGAACATTGTCCCCACAGTGACTGTACGTACATACCCCAAACAGAAGCCATGGATAACAGGCAACATTCGCACTGAGCTAAAGGGTAGAGCTGCCGCTTTCAAGGTGCGGGACTCTAATCCGGAAGCTTACAAGAAATCCCGCTATGCCCTGCGACGAACCATCAAACAGGCAAAGCGTCAATACAGGGCTAAGATTGAATTATACTTCACCGGCTCTGACGCACGTCGGATGTGGCAGGGCTTGCAAACTATTACAGACTACAAAGGGAAGCACAGCCGCGAGCTGCCCAGTGACACGAGCCTACCAGACGAGCTAAATCACTTCTATGCTTGCTTCGAGGCAAGCAACGTTGAGGCATGCATGAGAGCATCAGCTGTTCAGGACGACTGTGCGATCACGCTCTCCGTAGCCGATGTGAGTAAGACCTTTAAACAGGTCAACATACACAAGGCTGCGGGGCATGACGGATTACCAGGACGTGTGCTCCGGGCATGTGCTGACCAACTAGCAGGTTTCTTCACTGACATTTTCAACATGTCCCTGATTGAGTCTGTAACATGCTTCAAGCAGACCACCATAGTCCCTATGCCCAAGAACACAAAGGCAACCTGCCTAAATGACTACAGACCCATAGCACTCACCTCCGTAGCCATGAAGTGCTTTGAAATGCTGGTAATGGCTCACATCAACACCATTATCCTAGCTCAGCGTTCAACACCATAGTACCCTCAAAGCTCATCACTAAGCTAAGGATCCTGGGACTAAACACCTCCCTCTGCAACTGGATCCTGAACTTCATGACAGGCCGCCCCCAGGTGGTGAGGGTAGGTAGCAACACATCTGCCACGCTGATCCTCAACACTGGAGCTCCCCAGGGGTGCGTACTCAGTCGCCTCCTGTACTCCCTGTTCACCCACGACTGCATGGCCAGGCACGATTCCAACACCATCATTAAGTTTGCTGACGACACAACAGTGGTAGGCCTGATCACCGACAACGACGAGACTATAGGGAGGAGGTCCGAGACCTGGCCGGGTGGTGCCAGAATAACAACCTATCCCTCAATGTAACCAAGACTAAGGAGATGATTGTGGACTACAGGAAAACGAGCACAGAGCACATCCCCATTCTAATCGACGGGGCTGTAGTGGAGCAGGTTGAGAGATTCAAATTCCTTGGTGTCCACATCAACAACAAACTAGATTGGTCCAAACACACCAAGACAGTCGTGAAGAGGGCACGACAAAGCCTATTCCCCCTCAGGAAACTAAAAAGATTTGTCATGGGTCCTGAGATCCTCAAAAGGTTCTACAGCTGCAACATCGAGAGCATCACTGCCTGGTACGGCAATTGCTCGGCCTGCGAGCGCAAGGCACTTCAGAGGGTAGTGCGTACTGCCCAGTACATCACTGGGGCAAAGCTGCCTGCCATCCAGGACCTCTACACCAGGCGGTGTCAGAGGAAGGCCCTAAAAAGCGACAGACTGTTCTCTCTACTACCGCATGGCAAGCGGTACCGGAGTGACAAATCTAGGACAAAAAGGCTTCTCAACAGTTTTTAACCCAAGCCATAAGACTCCTGAACAGGTAACCAATGGTTACCCGGACTATTTGCATTGTGTGTGTGTCCCCAACCCCTCTTTTCCTCTGCTACTACTCTCTGTTAATCTTATATGCATAGTCACTTTAACTATACATTCATGTACATACTACCTCAATTGGCCCGACCAATCATTGCTCTAACTGGGCTATCTACATTGTGTCCCACCACCCGCCAACCCCTTTTTATGCTTCTGCTACTCTGTGTTCATCATATATGCAGTCACTTTAACAATACCTACATGTACATTCTACCTCAATAAGCCGGACTAACAGGTGTCTGTATTTAGCCTTGCTACTCTTTTTTCAAATGTCTTTCTACTGTTGTTTTATTTCTTTACTTACCCACACACACACACAAACACACACCTTTTTTTGGCACCATTGGTTAGAGCCTGTAAGTAAGCATTTCACTGTAAGGTTTACACCTGTTGTAAACGTGACAAATAAACTTTGATTTGATTTAATAATTCATAAATAGCAAAACACAGTAAAATAAATAAATAATACGGAACAAGATTTTGAAGTGTCTGTCCTATATCCGAGAGATATAATAAAACTCAGGTTTGGTCACATTATTTTTGGCTCATTTTACCCCATATGCACTTTTCGCAATTTTTACAGCCAGGTCCTGGGTTACCTTCAGATGAATCCCCTGAAGCTTGTGTGCGTCGTAGAGCAGATCAACCAACATCTTCATGCATCTTTTGCCTGCTTACCTCGGTTTATTTAAATAAAATAAATAAAAAACCTTGCCAATGACAAGCATACCCATAACATGATGAAGCCACCACCATGCTTGGAAATATGAAAAGTTGTACTGTGATTTTACCCAAACATAAGGTTTTGTATTCAGAACATAAAATGAATTTCTTTGCCACATGTTTTGCATTTTTACTTTAGTGCCCTATTGCAAACAAGATGCATGCAGGCTTCCTTTTCACGCTGTAATTTTGGTTAGTATAGTTTAGAAATTACAATGTTGTTAATCCTTTCTCCATTTTGTCATATCCCAGCCAATTTTACTCTAACTGTTTCCTTCCTCTTGGTTTCCTTCCTCTTCGGTAACTGAGTTAGGAAGGACAACTGCATCTTTGTAGTGACTGGGTGTATTGATGCACCGTCCAAAGTGTAATTCATAACTTCATGCTCAAAAGGGATATTCAATGTCTGCATTAATTTTTAGCTGCCCTTTGTGAGGCATTGGAAGACCTCCCTGGTCTTTGTGTTTGATACTCACTGCTCGACTGAGGAACCCTACAGATAATTGTATGTGTGGGGTACATACAGTTGAAGTCGGAAGTTTACATACACTTAGGTTGGAGTCATTAAAACTCGTTTTTCAACAACTCCACAAATTTATTGTTAACAAACTAGAGTTTTGGCAAGTCGGTTCAGACATCTACTTCGTGCATGACACAAGTAATTTTACCAACAATTGTTAACAGACTATTATTTCACTTACAATTCACTGTATCACAATTCCAGTGGGTCAGACGTTTACATGCACTAGGTTGACTGTGCCTTTAAATAGCTTGGAGTTTACAGGTTTTTGTTCCAGCCCTTTACCAACACCTCATTCAACTAATTGTGGTCTAAATGTAAGACTTTCACACAGTGCAATCCCCCAGAAGTCACATCTGTATTTTAGAATGAGTGTCATAAATTACAATGACCTGAACAATCTGCATGACAAACAATAACCTGGATGAATCTATTTCTATATCAAATAAAAGTTTATTGGTCACGTCACAGATTAGCAGATGTTATAGCTGGTGCAGCGAAATGCTTATGCTTCTAGCTCCAGCAGTGCAGTAAGTATCTAACATTGTGATGTTGCACACCCCTGAAACAAATCCTGGGATATGGTGATTGTCCTGGTGGCTGGGGGGTTCTCAAGTTCTTTACATCTGCCCAGGTGTCAGGGTGGGATATCCTTCAACCTGGAACAAGCACAGATAAGAGGGGAGATATTAACCTCACTGCTCAAATTCCAGTGCTGGTTCAAGTTTCTGAAGCCACAACAACCTCTTAAATGTGCAATTGTTTTGTTAAGTTTTGCATATTTATAGACTTAATCAAGTTGTTTACATTAAGAGTAGTAAAATAACTTATCCTCTAATTTTAACTAGTAAAGACAAACCCAACGGTACAACACAATATCGTAAGAGAAGGTCAGCAAACGTTAGGTAAACGGACTCAACAGAATGCACAAATAACTTAGATTTGTTTGAACACAATTGGCTGCATTTACATTTTTCCATCAGATGTTGAAATGTCTTACCTCCAAATGAGTTAAGCATAACTGTTTCCTCCTGCTAAGCCAATTGCGTGAAATGCCAATCAGGTGCCCTCTTTAGTCCCTGAAAACAAATGGGAAAACTAATTTGCCACATGTCTTTAGCTGGCTAGCAAATTAGCCAATTCATGATAAAAAAAAAAAATCTGTCTGGGTCTTAACAATTAACACTACTGAATCTACGATTAGTGTTTAATTTCCGGTCACAACTTGTAGAGTTGTTTACGTGCTGCTGTGCGGTTTGTTGCTCACGTTACTTTGCTACCTGCCAACTTCACTGTTTCAATTTTTTAATTACCGTTTATATTTGAATTTTTGCTCCTTGCTCGACTTTTTTCATTCAATTTTTTTACACCCCGGACTCTTTATCTGGACGTGGTTCATCAGGACCTTCACCAGCCGAAGCGAAGTAATAACATTAACATGATGCTTTCTAATTGCAGTCGCTGTACTCATAATATACAGGAGAACGATCACCTTATGGCGAAGATAGCTGTGCTGCAAGCCCAGCTTCAGACGCAATCGTTAGGCAAGGGCAATTTCAGTGTAGGAAAGGATGAAACAGCGTCTGTGCCACCAGTAAGTACAGATAGTAGTATAAATCCCCTCACACAGTCCCCACAGCCGGACAATGTTCTCATGGCTTCTGGAAGGAAATGCTGTAGGAACGCTCAACCGGTGTCGCTCATTCAGCCAACAGAAACTTTCAACAGGTTCTCCCCATTAAGCAGCGGGTCGGAGTCAGAGGCCAAGCCTTCTCTTGTCTCTATTTCTCCCATTACGGGGTCTGAGACGCCGAAGCCACCCACCATTAGCTCTGACAAATTGTAAACCCTAGTCATTGGCGACTCCATTACCCGCAGTATTAGACATAAAATGAATCATCCAGCGATCATAAACTGTTTACCAGGGGGCAGGGCTGCCGACATTAAGGCTAATCTGAAGATGGTGCTGGCTAAAGCTAAAACTGGCGAGTGTAGAGTGTATAGGGTTTAGAGGTTGACCGATTAACCGGAATGGCTGATTAATTAGGGCCGATTTCAAGTTTTCATAACAATCGGAAATTATATTTTTGGGCGATGATTTGACTTTTTGAAAAAAAAATTACACCTTTATTTAATCTATTTAACTAGGCAAGTCAGTTAAGAACACATTCTTACTTTCAATGACGGCCTAGGAACAGTGGGTTAACTGCCTCGTTCAGGGGCAGAAAGACAGATTTTCACCTCGTTTTTCATTTTTATTTTACCTTTATTTAACTAGGCAAGTCAGTTAAGAACAAATTCTTATTTTCAATGACGGCCTAGGAACAGTGGGTTAACTGCCTGTTCAGGGGCAGAACGACAGACCTTGTCAGCTCGGGGATTTGAACTTGCAACCTTTTGGTTACTAGTCCAACTCCCTAACCACTAGGCTACCCTGCCGCCCCAGGGGAGCTAGGGGAACCAATCTTGCAACCTTATAGTTAACTAGTCCAACGCAATAACGACCTGCCTCTCTCTCGTTGCACTCCACAAGGAGACTGCCTGTTACGCAAATGCAGTAAGCCAAGGTAAGTTGCTAGCTAGCATTAAACATATCTTATAAAAAACCATCAATCATAATCACTATTTAACTACACATGGTTGATGATATTACTAGATATTATCTAGCGTGTCCTGTGTTGCATATAATCTTACTGAGCATACAAGCATACAAGTATCTAAGTGACTAAGCGGTGCTAGGCAGAAGCAGGCGCGTAAACATTCATTCAAACAGCACTTCCATGCGTTTTGCCAGCAGCTCTTCGTTGTGCGTCAAGCATTGCGCTGTTTATGACTTCAAACCTATCAAATCCCGAGATGTGGCTGGGGTGACCGAAGTGAAATGGCTGGCTAGTTAGCGCGCGCTAATAGCGTTTCAAACTTCACTAGCTCTGAGCGGGTGGTTGTTTCCCTTGCTCTGCATGGGTAACGCTGCTTCGAAGTGGTGGCTGTTGTCGTTGTGTTGCTGGTTCGAGCCCATGGAGGAGCGAGGAGAGGGACGGAAGCTATACTGTTACACTGGCAATACTAAAGTGCCTATAAGAACAGAATAGTCAAAGGTTAATGAAATACAAATGGTATAGAGGGAAATAGTCCTAAAATAACTACAACCTAAAACTTCTTACCTGGGAATATTGAAGACTCATGTTAAAAGGAACCACCAGCTTTCATATATATGTTCTCATGTTCTGAGCAAGGAACTGAAACGTTAGCTTTCTTACATAGCACATATTGCACTTTTACGTTCTTCTCCAACACTTTGTTTTTGCATTATTTTAACCAAATTGAACATGTTTCATTATCTACTTGAGGCTAAATAGATTTTATTGATGTATTATATTAAGTTAAAATAAGTGTTAATTCAGTATTGTTGTAATTGTCATTATTACAAATACTTTCCACCCCCTCCAATAATCGGTATCGGTGTTGAAAAATCGCAATCGGTCGACCTCTAACAGGGTTATTGTTATCCAAGTCGGCACCAACGATGTTAGGATGAAACCGTCAGGTCATCAAGCGCAACATAGCTTCAGCATGTAAATCAGCTAGAAAGATGTGTCGGCATCGAGTAATTGTCTCTGGCCCCCTCCCAGTTAGGGGGAGTGATAAGCTCTACAGCAGAGTTTCACAACTCAATCGCTGGTTGAGAACTGTTTTCTGCCCCTCCCAAAAGATGGAATTTGTAGATAATTGGTCCTCTTTCTGGGACTCACCCACAAACAGGACCAAGCCTGGCCTGTTGAGGAGTGAAGGACTCCATCATAGCTGGAGGGGTGTTTTCATCTTATCTACGAACATAGACAGGGCTCTAACTCCCCTAGCTCTACAATGATATAGGGTGCAGGCCAGGCAGCAGGCTGTTAGCCAGCCTGCCAGCTTAGTGGAGTCTGCCACTAGCACACTCAGCGTAGTCAGCTCAGCTATCCCCATTGAGACTGTCTGTGCCTCGACCTAGGTTGGGCAAAACTAAACACGGCGGTGTTCGCCTTAGCAATCTTTACTGGAATAAAGACCTTCTCCATTCCTGCCATAATTGAAAGAGATTGTGATACCTCACATCTCAAAATAGGGCTACTTAATGTTAGATCCCTCACTTCCAAGGCAGTTATAGTCAATGAACTAATGGCTGATCATAATCTTGATGTGATTGGCCTGACTGAAACATGGCTTAAGCCTGATGAATATACTGTGTTAAATGAGGCCTCACCTCCTGGTTACAGTAGTGACCATATCCCCCACACATCCCGCAAAGGCAGAGGTGTTGCTAACATTTACAAAAAAAACTGAAATGTTCATCTTTTGTGCTTCTAGTCATGAAATCTATGCAGCCTACTCAATCACTTTTTATAGCTACTGTTTACACGCCTCCTGGGCCATATACAGCGTTCCTCACTGAGTTCCCTGAATTCCTATCGGACCTTGTAGTCATAACAGATAATATTCTAATCTTTGGTGACTTTAATATTCACATGGAAAAGTCCACAGACCCACTCCAAAAGGCTTTCGGAGCCATCATCGACTCAGTGGGTTTTGTCCAACATGTCTCCGGACCTACTCACTGCCACAGTCATACTTTGGACCTAGTTTTGTTAACTGGAATAAATGTTATGGATCTGAATGTTTTTCCTCATAATCCTGGACTATCGGACCACCATTTTATTACGTTTGCAATCGCAACAAATAATCTGCTCAGATCCCAACCAAGGATCATCAAAATTCGTACTATAAATTCTCGGACAACCCAAAGATTCCTAGATGCCCTTCCAGACTCCCTCCACCTACTCAAGGACGTCAAAGTACAAAAATCAGTTAACCACCTGAGGAACTCAATTGAACCTTGCACAATACCCTAGATGCAGTCGCACCCATAAAAACATGTGTCATAAGAAACTAGCTTCCTGATATACAGAAAATACCCGAGCTCTGAAGAAAGCTTCCAGAAAATTGGAACGGAAATGGCTCTACACCAAATTGGAAGTCTTCCAACAAGTTTGGAAAGACAGGACCGTGCAGTACCAACTTAATCGAGGAAAATAAGAACAATCCAAAATGTATTTTTGATACTGTCGCAAAGCTAACTAAAAAGCAGCATTCCCCAAGAGAGGATGGCTTTCACTTCAACAGTGATTAATTCATGAACTTCTTTGATGAAAAGATCATGATCATTAGAATGCAAATTACGGACTCCTCTTTAAATCTGGATATACCTCCAAAGCTCAGTTGTCCTGAGTCTGCACAACTCTGCCAGGATCTAGGATCAAGGGAGACACTCAATTTTTTAGTATTATATATCTTGACACATTGATGAAAATAATCATGGCCTCTAAACCTTCAAGCTGCATACTGGACCCTATTTCAACTAAACTACTGAAAGAGCTGCTTCCTGTGCTTGGCCCTCCTATGATGAACATAATAAACGGCTCTCAATCCACCGGATGTGTACCAAACTCACTAAAAGTGGCAGTAATAAACCCTCTCTTGAAAAAGCCAAACCTTGACTCAGAAAATATTTTAAAAACTATCGGCCTATATCGAATCTTCCATTCCTCTCAAAACATTTTGAAAAAGCTGTTGCGCAGCAACTCATTTCCTTCCTGAAGACTAACAATGTATTCTTAATGCTTCAGTCTTGTTTTAGACCCCATTATAGCACTGAGACTGCACTTCTGAAGGTGGTAAATGACATTTTAATGGCGTCAGACTGAGGCTCTGCATCTGTCCTCGTGCTCCTAGACCTTAGTGCTGCTTTTGATACCATCGATCACCACATTCTTTTGGAAAGATTGGAAACGGAAAATGGTCTACACAGACAAGTTCTGGCCTGGTTTAAATCTTATCTGTTGGAAAGGTATCAGTTTGTCTCTGTGGATGGTTTGTCTTCTGACAAATCAACTGTCAATTTCGGTGTTCCTCAAGGCTCCGTTTTAGGACTACTATTGTTTTCACTATATATTTTACCTCTTGGTGATGTAATTTGAAAACATAAAGTTAATTTTCACTGCTATTCGGATGTCACACAGCTGTACATTTTGATGAAACATGGTGAAGCCCCAAAATTGCCCTCCCTGGAAGCCTCTGTTTCAGACATAAGGAAGTGGATGGCGGCAAATGTTCTACTTTTAAACTCAGACAAAACATATATGCTTGTTCTAGGTCCCAAGAAACAAAGATCTTCTGTTGAATCTGACAATTAATCTTGATGGTTGTACAGTCGTCTCAAATAAAACTGTGAAGGACCTCTGCATTACACTGAACCCTGAACTTTCTTTTGAAGAACATATCAAGACTGTTTCAAGGACAGCTTTTGTCCAACTACGTAACATTGCAAAAATCTGAAACTTTCTGTCCAGAAATGACGCAGAAAAACGTATCCATGCTTTTGTCACTTCTAGGTTAGACTACTGAAATGCTCTACTCTCCGGCTACCCGGAAAAAGCACAAAATAAACTCCAGTTAGTGCTTAACACGGCTGCTAGAATCTTGACTAGAACCCACAAATTTGATCATATTACTCCAGTGCTAGGCTCTCTACACTGGCTTCCTGTTAAGGCAAGGGCTGATTTCAAGATTTTACTGCTAACCTACAAAGCATTACATGGGCTTGCTCCTACCTATCTTTCCGATTTGGTCCTGCCGTACATACCTACCCGTGCACTACGCTACGGTCACAAGACACAGGCCTCCTTACTGTCCCTAGAATTTCTAAGCAAACAGCTGAAGGCAGGGCTACCCATGTGAGAGACGCAGACTCGTTCTCAACCTTTAAGTCTTTATTGAAGACTCATCTCTTCAGTAGGTCCTGTGATTGAGTGTAGTCTTGCCCAGAAGTGTGAAGGTGAACGGAAAGGCACTGGAGCAAGGAACCACCCTTGCTGTCCCACCTGGCCGGTCCCCCTTTCTCCACCCCTATTACAGGGCCTGAGTCACTGGCTTACTGGTGATCTTCCTGTCCGGGTTGGTGCCCCCCCTTTGGGTTGTGCCGTGGCGGAGATCTTTGTGGGCTATACTCGGCCTTGTCTCAGGATGGTAAGTTGGTGGTTGAAGATATCCCTCTAGTGGTGTGGGGGCTGTGCTTTGGCAAAGTGGGTGGGGTTATATCCTTCCTGTTTGGCCCTGTCCGGTGGTATCATCGGATGGGGCCACAGTGTCTCCTGACCCCTCCTGTCTCAGCCTCCAGTATTTATGCTGCAGTAGTTTATGTGTTGGGGGGCTAGGGTCATTCTGTTATATCTGGAGTATTTCTCCTGTATTATCCAGTGTCCTGTGTGAATTTAAGTATGTTCACTCTTTTTCTCTCTTTCTTTCTCTCTCGGAGGAACTGAGCCCTAGGACAATGCCTCAGACCGACCTGGCCTGATGACTCCTTGCTGTCCCCAGTCCACCTGGCAGTGCTGCTGCTCCAGTTTAAACTGTTCTGCCTGCGGCTATGGAACCCTGACCGGACGTGCTACCTGTCCCAGACCTGCTGTTTTCAAATCTCTACAGACAGCAGGAACGGTAGAGATACTCTGAATGATCGGCTATGAAAAGCCAACTGACATTTACTCCTGAGGTGCTGATCTGTTGCACCCTCGACAGCCACTGTGATTATTATTATTTGACCCTGCTGGTCATTTATGAACATTTGAACATCTTGGCCATGTTCTGTTATAATCTCCACCCGGCACAGCCAGAAGAGGACTGGCCACCCCTCATAGCCTGGTTCCTCTCTAGGTTTCTTCCTAGCTACTGTGCTTCTACACCTGCATTGCTTCTACATTGCTTGCTGTTTGGGGTTTTAGGCTGGGTTTCTGTACAGCACTTTGTGACATCAGCTGATGTAAGAAGGGCTATATAAATAAATTGGATTCAATTTGATTGATTAGTTAGTTTAGTTGTTCATCATAGCTTTCACGTCTGACATGTCCGAGATTCTTTTTAACGCGTAAATTCAGATGGCGACACTTGCTTCGCCCTCATGTTGGTGCTAGCAAGCAGGCTAGGTATAAGCCAATCCAGTAGGATCTGGAAATTATATTGAGCTTCGATTGGTTAATAGCAAAAGGATGTCGGAGTATTTGCATAAATTTCAGCTTTCCCCCAACTATGGCCCCGCCCTGTTTATGTCCCTCTCCCACTTCGCTTCAGTCATTAAAAATGGGCTTCTGTTATTTCATCGTCCCCAACGCGGATCTTGTGTTAGCTAGCTTGACAACAGGCTGATAAACATCAGTGACTCAACATTGGAAATAATATGAAATAATTTTAACATTAACATCATTTGGTGAATAAATGTTTTACAGTTGGAAGTGTTATTACTTATCCTTTTGGAATTCTCTCCAACGAGGAGACTTATGTCCGCCAGCAAGCAGGAGGATGAATACAAACTCGACAACCCAACCTTCATCAAATATACAAGCCCTTAAGATAAGGGGTGAGGGTAGTCACTAGTTACAGCCACAAAGTATGAGTTTCAGCTGAACCCCACCTCGTTCTACAATATATTTACATGTTCAATGCACTCACTGTTCCAAAATGTGACTGACCAGTTCAAATCAGTCTTATGTAGCAACATTTGAAATTGAATAAAAGTAGACTCAGAGATACAAAATAGTACAGCATACACTGCAATTAGGAACAATGGGCAAGTAATTCTGCTTTGAAAGTTGATCAACTTGTAAACTCACTTTTGAGAAAAGGACCAACTGGGAGTTCTCGCTTGTCTACACCCATTCAGCATTGTTCACACCCTCTTAAACCAGCCACACCCATCTCTTTAAGGATTCGCATGAGGTCATGTGTTAAAACAGTGAGTAGTGCAGTAAAGACTAAGACTAAAAAGGTAATAGTAGCCTACAATAAGGAACAAATCCAGGTAAACAGTGTCCAGATAAATATTATAGACACTTACCCAGACACAATTGTATAAATTGATGGGTTATGTGAAATAAATGCTATAACCCCCAGCCACATTCAGTGGTAAAAAAAAAACAACTGTCAGAGTAAAATCATAAATCACTTCAAATTCCTCATATTAAACCAGACGGCACAATTCCATTTATTGGAGTGTGCCCCTGGCTCTCGTCAACACTCAAGACAATTTACAAAAAAAAGCATGTGTTTAGTGAGTTGGCCAGATCAGAGGCAGTAGGGATGTTCTCTTGATAAGTGTGAATTGGACAATTTCTATCAAAATGTAACAAGTAGTTTGGGTGTCAAGGAAAATGTATTGAGTAAAAATAATTTTCTTTATGAATGTAGTGAAGTAAAAGTAGCCCCAAAAAATATAGAAAAAAAGTAAAGTAGTGTACAGGTACCACAAAAAAGTACTTTAATAAAAATACTTCACACCACTGCCCAAATTCTTTCACACCAGTACATTTACATACTTTATAAACTGTTGCACATGCACTTTTCACAGTATTCCATACATAAGTTAAGGCCATGCAACCTGAGTGAGTTACTCATGTACAGTACATAAAGATGCATGCGCCAAATATTTCTGTAAATGACACTTGATACGGTCACACAATATTGTTGTGGTATGTTACGACCACACATACCAATATTTTGCTAAGTGGGTGGTCTCTACAGACGGTGTAAACTGTGCAGCCAAATGGTTACTTGCATAGTAGCAATATCAGAAATAGACATTTATATTAACACTATCTATCAGTGATTGATGAGGTAGTTATATGTATACAATCAGGGGTAAAGTGGGTGAGCAGCAGGATAAAAACATTTAATATTAGCAGCAACGTATGTGTTAGGAGAGAGTCATGTGAATAGAGGCACTGCAGATAGTGCTGATGACTGGTCCGTCCAAACCATGCATGAACAAGAGAATGTATATTTTGGAGAGCCTGTTTCGGTCTTGCCCTTGACTTTGGTGCAGGGCATGTGATGTCCATGGCTTCTTCGTCGCAAAACTCCCTGA
This sequence comes from Oncorhynchus nerka, assembly GCF_034236695.1. Classification (NCBI taxonomy): domain Eukaryota; kingdom Metazoa; phylum Chordata; class Actinopteri; order Salmoniformes; family Salmonidae; genus Oncorhynchus; species Oncorhynchus nerka. The sequence continues at coordinate 25,850,972 of NC_088420.1, forward strand.
TCTTGTTAAAAATATACATTTGTCTAGCTGTGTCCAGTCCAGGTGGTGATTTTATAGGCAGACTATCTATGTGAGGAAGGATGCGCAGAAGCTGAACCATGTTCCCGACCTCCCGAAAACTCCTTGGTGACAACACCAGGCACCAGAGCATCGAAGCTGTAAAACAGGGAATAACAAAAATCAGAAGACATTACAACCCTGCACAAGATCAATTCACCTCCCAAGTATTGATAAGAATAACCTTAATGAAAATATTTTTTTACCTGATGTGCTGGAACTGCTTGCTCTGTGGCAGCAGCCTGAAGTACGGAGCCAGGTGTTGTTGCCAGCCATAGCTTTCCACCAGCACCGTACCATCCTCCAGTCCAACCAGCTGTGAGATGTTGACCCGTCACAGTGCTGTCCTTCACAACACTAGAAATATCAGACAGTGTTCACTCTGGTCTTTCTGAAGCGCCGCTTGATAAGGCCGAAGCACCAGTCGGGGGGAAAACTTGGTGAGTTTTGGTAACTGTATGACTGGTGGATTAGAGTCAGGCGTATTCTACTGATTGATGATGAAAGACAAATTCCAGATAAATATTTTAGCCTTATTATATAGATGTGAAATGGCATTCTGAGATATCACTACACAGTTCATACAGGGAATGTTAGCTACTGTAACTAGCCAGACATCTAACATCAGCTGGCTAGCTAACGGCAAGCAATAAACAGATTGTCATAGCTAGCTAAAGTTAACCCAATAGGTTCAATGTTAGCTAGCTAACATTAGGCTATAACTAGCAATGCGGAATGGCATTCTGAGAACTACACTAACGTTACACACACACGTTAATGTTAGCTAGCCACTTAACCTCAGCTGACATTAGCTAGCTAACAGCAAGCTTTAACTCTTTTGTTTAGTCACATTAACTAGCTAAAATATGAAATATAATCCCAATCCAATGAGTAACGTTACTAGCAATACAAACAAATTGTCATAGCAAGCTAAAGTTAACAATGAAACTAACGTTATTTGGTTAGCAAGCCAGCCATCGAACTCCAGCTGGCTAGCTAACAGCAAGCTGAAGCCTGCAATGAAAATGTTAACAAAATTAGAAACATATAATGTCTGAATCTGTAGCTAGATTCTTACCTGTATACATGGATGAAATCTTCATGGCAGACTACAACCCCTGTGTTTCTGTTTAGTTTACACAGCTTGTTTGGCCGGTTGTGTTCCACCGATTTCAAAATGTGTTATTTTTAGAGACAGCATTGCATGGCACGATCGTCATCCAGACATTTTTCCACACTGGCCTTTGTCGATAGCATCTGATAAATTCAGGGCAGCAATGTTGAGAGCAGCAGCAAAATATTTGCAATTCTCCGTGGTTAAAGTTATATCTTTCGAAAACTGCATTACGAGCAGCTCATTATATAGACAAGATGCAACACTGCAGACCAATCCACACTCATCACTCAGCATGTCCAGCCCACTTGTTATCTCAGCTAATGATGGTGCATATCAAAGTGCATGCCTTATTTTCTGTATATCGTGTTGTTTCTACTGTAGCATAACCAAATGTATGCATATATGGAGCATAATATATTTAGTTTTAAGTACTGGTGAAAAATGATGCGTTCCAATTCTTGCATAGATTGTAATGGATGTGTGTAAAATACTTTGACAGTTGTACTAACCCAAAGCTGTTCGCCAGCTACGTGTGGCACCTTGTTTGTTGACATTATACCATGCATTCTGGGTGTCACGTAAACATCTCAGACCAAAGATATTATAACAAATTCATGTGAAGGGACGGTTCACTCATCTTTGAATGAAGGGAAAGGAATGATCGTAGACACACCCTCTTCAACATGAATACTGCAAACAGACAAAACTCATGTCTTATCTTAAGTTGACACGGGGAAGGAAAAAAAAAGTGACATTTTAGATTTTTTAAATGATTTTGATCAATGTTGAGCTCACCCGTGATGTGATTCATTGTAAATAGTCATTGCCATTAGCCAATTCATATTATGGTTTGTCAGCCGAAAGTTACCCAAATATGACCGTTGTGTTAAGTAAATCTTTCCTCAGATAACGCTAAGAATAATGTAGCATACATTTTCCGGTTTGGATGATTGTGTTATGCGGACACCGCTTCTGAGGATGTCTGAACATTGCATGCATCCAAAAATAAACTGGTCACATTTAGGACATTACGTTTCAAAACAATGTTCTAAATAAGCGTTCTAATCACACAAGTTTGAGAGTATGCTGCAGGGACCACTGTATAATGAACACACCCGTGTTAACGACATTGCTAACCTTAAATTAAGCCCAAAAAGCAAATTGTTTTATGAATGTTTACGATATAGCCAATTCTGACTGTGGCAACCAGGGGAGAGAGAGCTGAATGTTGCGAGGCTTTCTGGTAAATGTAGGAAACTGCAAAGGCAGAGGAAGCTTGGGGAGAGGATTGCACAATCTTGGAGGGTAAAGGAAAATGCTGTTTTATAAAATAAACGGTAAGATATTAAGTGATTTAGCGGGTGTATTTTCACTACAGTACATGTAACGATGCTTGTAATGTATTAAATAAAATAAAAATATTTTCCTATAAATATCAGCAATCAAACAATTTCAGCGCACACCGGTGTACTGGCTATCCAGATATCTAGGAGAAGGATAAATCTACAGAAAGTATGGAGGGCTGTTATTTTCATGTCATTCAAATCTGTTCGCACACAAGAATAAAGCCATAAGGTTTCCCTCACATTGGCATATTTATTGGAAAACAGCAGCATGTTACGGATCTGACTTTTCTGCTGCAATTCTAATGACCGCAACGCGTCCAGCTCTGTCCGAATGTATGTTGTTATGTTGTAATTTAAAACAGAGTAAAATTAAAATATCCTGAAAAAAATAAATGGATGTTATAATAGATGTTTTCAAATGATAAATTATTAACCGAATATTCATGTATAAAAATTAAAAAATGGTGGAAAAAGTGTCCATGACTGATGTTCTCATCCTACGCAACATTTGGACTGTTTACACAGAGAATTTTAAATAACGTTTGATTTTGAATGAAGCAACAAATCTGCCAGTACCTTCAAGATGGCTACCAGGTAAGCAGATCTTTATATTTCTCCAGTTAAAAGTTAAACAAGCTCGTCAGACTGCATACACGACAGTATTGATTGTCATTACCGATACAGGTAGTTTCCCACATTTAGAAAAACGTTACGTTTTTAAATCTATGAAAATATAATTCATTAATGTCTAATTATGTACATTGAGTGATAAAAATGTGCTTAGTCATCATGTCTTCTCCATTGTTAGCAAAACATGCTACGGTTCCTTATCCTTCGCAACACCATTCTCACTTACCACTACAATTTAAGGCTAGTTGTGGTAGAGAGAACTTCTGTTTCGGTAATGAGAATTGAATCATACTGACTATTTAATATATATAATGAACTATTAATTTAAATATTATTTACTAACTGTTGAGATTTTTCTTTATGTCCTGTTTAATTGGAGACAATCAGCAAGTGACAAAAAGAAAGCTTTACTGTAGGCTGACAAAATTCAGAGAAAGCTTACACCAACCCAGAACTGCTGGAAGAGTACAGAAAGAAGACAAGAGAGGTTAGGGGTTGGAGAAGTTACAGCAAGAGTAATTAGCATATAGGTCTACAGGAAGCCTATGCCCTCACAGTGTCTATAAGAAGTCAATACCCTACAGTGTTTAGAAGTCTACACATGCACGCGCACACATCCACCACACACAGAATTAGTAAGCCATTTAGATACTATGGATGTCCACACAGTCTGTAAGCCATTCAGTCACTACTATAGGATGTACACACACGTCAGTAAGCCATTCAGTCTTTACTATAAGATGACGTGTCCATAACAGTACGATTTCCCCCATGTTTTGAGACATGCTCCTTTCATGCTTCCTTTCCATTTCTAGATAGCAAAAACAAAAGCAAAATTGTAAAATCAAGAAAACTCCAGATCTGACAAAGCAGCAACAAACGAAGCACAGTGGCGGGAAAACTCAAGAGGTATTACAGAAAAAATAAACATCTAAAAGCTGTGATGGACATAATACCATGAAGCGAAGAAGACAATACACTTCAACATGTTCAAGAGGCAAAATTAAGTTATTCAAAGTCTTCAAGAAGACAGCCTCCTCAAGAGAACTGCCATTCTCACCTCAGCAGGTAAATGTCCCTGCCATCAACTCAACTCCTAAAAGAAGAGACACAAGCACCAAGAAACTCACCCAGAAAGAAGAACCGAAGAAAGAAAACATTCCAAATTGAGGTCAAAGTTGCGCTACACAGAAAAGCTGCTGGAGAAGACCAAAGAGATTGTCAACCTAAAGAAAATAATTGAGATGATGGCCAAGAGGAAGCAGGTCATTGACAACATGGAAGGCAGATAGGTCCAGAAGAAAACTACAAAGAGAGGTCATCAGAGAACATTATTCAATAACAGCCAGAGAAGACTAATGCGCAAACTCATTAGCCATTTCCTTCATCAAGATGAAGTCTCCACTGTAATAAACGGGAATCCGGAGAAATTCGGAAAAGAGCCAGATATTCCGTAAGAGAGCCCTGACAGACACTATGGCAAATCTTCATAGAAGTCTGAGAATCCAAGGCACAACCTTTCCAAGGCTCTACTTGCACATCATCATCTGCACATCTATCACTCCAGTGTAAATGGTAAATTGTAATTATTTCACCTCTATGGCCTATTTATTGCCTTACCTCCCTAATCTTCTACATTTGCACACACTGTACATAGATTTTTCTATTGTGTTATTGACTGTACGTTTGTTTGTGTAACTCTTGTTTTTGTCGCATTGCGTTGCTTTATCTTGGCCAGGTTGCAGTTGTAAATGAGAACTTGTTAACTTAAGCCACTTTGGATTGGCCAGCAAAGAGTCAGACAGAAACATGTGCTTGCAAAACGCATGAAAATTTTGGCTTAAAGATAAAGAAGCTGCACCAGAGCTTGGGGTCATAGAAACGTCATCCCAAGGGACACTGTACAGGCCAGTGTGTGTAGTGATATGTGCTCTAATGTTTTTGTATGTGTTTATGTGTTTTGTTTTTAGCCTGTTATGTACTTTTGAAGCACTGCAAAATGAAATTGATTGAACTTAAATCCATGGTTGTGCCAATATGATCTAATTTTCTAAAAATGTCATGTTTTTAACTATACCACAGTCTTAGTATCATTACCAAAATCAACCTCATTTCCGAACCTGTGTCCATTTAATGTTAATTTAATGAATGGAAAAGTTTGCTTTTAAATGCATATGCAGAATCTATACGTTACGTTCTTTCAGGCTTGCCACATTTTAAAAATATGTCAGGTGTCAATGAAATGTCAAAAATTTTAGGTTGAAGATTGAGGAAGGTGTTGCGGTAATGAGAGAAGTCAGTTAAAATCAAATAAACATTTTAATTAAAAAATATATATTATTTCAGAGTTTCAAGTAACAAATCTGTTTTTATTTTTATGTGAAAATGTATTAGCTTTCCTAATGGTCTTGACGTTTTCAGACCATTCATGTAATGAGATTAAGGACTTGTTTTGGAAAATATGTTCAAAAAAGGTGTTAAATTGTCAGTAAATGTTTTAAAAATGTATGCTCAAACACTTCAGACCTTGATATTAATGCCTAAAAAGGACATTTGTTGATGCATGTCTTTAAAGATTTCATGTTTGAAATCTTTGAAACTAAGATTGTGAGAATCACCCTAGCATACTCATTTTTGCCAACTTAATTCTGTAATTATAATAAAATGTTGCATTGCTTACAAATCTCCCACGTCGCATGCTCAAAATGGAGCCTCTGACAGAGCTGCTTTGACCAAGTGACAATTAGATGTCGACCGATTTAAATCGGCTTGGCAGATTAATTAGGGCTGATTTCAAGTTCTCTTAAATCGGAAATCAGCATTTTTGGACGCCGATTACGAGGAGACTGCGTGGCAGGCTGACCACCTGTTATGAGAGTGCAGCAAGGAGCAAAGGTAAGTTGCTAGCTAGCATTATACTTATAAAAAACAATCTTAACATAATCACTAGTTAACTAAAGATGGTTGATTATATTACTAGTTTAACTAGCTTGTCCTGTGTTGCAAATAATCAATGTGGTGCCTGTTAATTTTATCATCGAATCACAGCCTACTTCCATCTTCACCAAACAGATGATGATTTAACAAAAGCGCATTCGTGAAAAAAGTGCAATCATTGCACCAATGTACCTAAGCATAAATGCCTTTCTTAAAATCAATACACAAGTATATATTTTTAAACCTGCATATTTGTAAAAGACTCATGTTAGCAGGCAATATTAACTAGGGAAATTGTGTCACTTCTCTTGTGTTCAGTGTAAGCAGAGTCAGGGTATATGCAGCAGTTTGGGCTGCCTGGCTCGTTGAACTGTCTGAAGACCATTTCTTCCTAACAAAAGACCATAACTAATTTACCAGAATTTTACATAATTATGACATAACATTGAAGGTTGTGCAATGTAACAGCAATATTTAGACTTCTGGATGCCACCCGGTCGATAAAATACAGAACGTATCCGTATTTCACTGAAAAAAATAAACGTTTTGTTTTCTAGATGAGTTTCCGGATTTGACCATATTAATGACCTAAGGCTCGTATGTGTGTTTATTATATTATAATTAAGTCTATGATTTGATATAGCAGTCTGAGCGGTGGTAGGCAGCAGCAGGCTCGTAAGCATTCATTCAAACAGCACTTTCCTGCGTTTCCCAGCATCTATTCGCAATGCTTGAAGTGCAACTCTGATTATGACTTCAAGCCTATCAACTCCCGAGATTAGGCTGGCAATACTATAGTGCCTATAAGAATATCCAGTAGTCAAAGGTATATGAAATACAAAATGGTATATATAAATAGTCCTATAATAACTACAACCTAAAACTTAACTGGAAATATTGAAGACTCATGTTAAAAAGGAACCATCAGCTTTCATATGTTCTCATGTTCTGAGCAAGGAACTTAAACGTTTGCTGGCACATTGTACATTTACTTTCTTCTCCAACATTGTTTTTGCCTTATTTAAACCAAATTGAACATGATTTATTATTTGAGACTAAGTTGATTTTATTAATGTATTAAAATAAGTGTTCATTCAGTATTGTTGTAATTGTCATGAAAAGAAGGGAAAAAAATAAAGTTATATTTATAAAACGGCCGATTAATCGGAACCGGCTTTTTTTGGTTCCTCCAATAATTCGGTATCGACGTTGAAAAATCATAATCGGTCGACCTCTAGTGACAATAACAAGCTATTTAGAAATGCATAGTCTTTCATTGTATGTAGCAATGTCACAGAATTTAATACAATTTTAGACAAAGCCTTTTAATTAAAATAGGCATTTATGTACTCAAATTAGTCTCGCAAGTAAATCAAATACTAACGTCCGTTTGGGTATGCGAATAACTGCCCATCCCTACTTAAACAGCGTCGAACAAGAGACTACGATGAGTTTAGCTTTTTCTGTTGATGAAATAGGTTAAAGCACTTTAGAGGATAATATTTATGAATACTCCTGCAGATTTAACATTCAAAGTTAGTAGATTCAGACGCTGGACTGCATTCCTTTACATTCAAAATGAGTAAAAGGCGGAGGACAGGCAATTACCTTTTAACTTGTTCTGTATCAGCCTACTATTGTGTAAGGCTCTCAGACAATATGGAACATGCCCTGGAAGTTGGTACCAATAAGGTTTGCTTAACAAGTCTCAATGCTTTGTATTTTTAACATCTCTGCACATCCTGCTTTCACACCCCACAGTGTGGAAGATAGGCAATTTTCTTTAAAGAAGAAACAATAGCGGATTTGGCATATCACCGGTTCATGGTAATTGTATGATGAAGGATCTCAGCCTCCTATTACAGTGTAATGGCTCATGATATCCTTATCTGGACACCGGTCTAGACTGGAGCAGAATGAACATAGCTCTGCTGCATAATGCGATAAGGTTTGAAATTTCAGGGCGGGTAGGGATAGCAAAGAACCAGTGGATTTCAGGAAAGGGAAGTTCAGTGCAATGCCATGTCAGCCTGTTCAGACTACTGCCAATATACACTGCTCAAAAAAATAAAGGGAACACTAAAATAACACATCCTAGATCTGAATGAAAGAAATATTCTTATTAAATACTTTTTTCTTTACATAGTTGAATGTGCTGACAACAAAATCACACAAAAATCAAATTTATCAACCCATGGAAGTCTCGATTTGGAGTCACACTCAAAATTAAAGTGGAAAACCACACTACAGGCTGATCCAACTTTGATGTAATGTCCTTAAAACAAGTCAAAATGAGGCTCAGTAGTGTGTGTGGCCTCCACTTGCCTGTATGACCTCCCTACAACGCCTGGGCATGCTCCTGATGAGGTGGCGGATGGTCTCCTGAGGGATCTCCTCCCAGACCTGGACTAAAGCATCCGCCAACTCCTGGACAGTCTGTGGTGCAACGTGGCGTTGGTGGATGGAGCGAGACATGATGTCCCAGGTGTGCTCAATTGGATTCAGGTTTGGGGAACGGGCGGGCCAGTCCATAGCATCAATGCCTTCCTCTTGCAGGAACTGCTGACACACTCCAGACACATGAGATCTAGCATTGTCTTGCATTAGGAGGAACCCAGGGCCAACCGCACCAGAATATGGTCTCAAAAGGGGTCCGAGGATCTCATCTCGGTACCTAATGGCAGCCAGGCTACCTCTGGCGAGCACATGGAGGGCTGTGCGGCCCCCAAAGAAATGCACCCCATACCATGACTGACCCACCGCCAAACCGGTCATGCTGGAGGATGTTGCAAGCAGCAGAACGTTCTCCACAGCGTCTCCAGACTCTGTCACGTGCTCAGTATGAACCTGCTTTCATCTGTGAAGAGCACAGGGCTGTAAGCACAACCCACCTGTGGACGTCGGGCCCTCATACCACTCTCATGGAGTCTGTTTCTGACCGTTTGAGCAGACACATGCACATTTGTGGCCTGCTGGAGGTCATTTTGCAGGGCTCTGGCAGTGCTCCTCCTGCTTCTCCTTGCACAAAGGCGGAGGTAGCGGTCCTGCTGCTGGGTTGTTGCCCTCCTACGGCCTCCTCCACGTCTCCTGATGTATTGGCCTGTCTCCTGGTAGCGCCTCCATGCTCTTGACACTACGCTGACAGACACAGCAAACCTTGCCACAGCTCGCATTGATGGTCCATCCTGGATGAGCTGCACTACCTGAGCCACTTGTGTGGGTTGTAGACTCCGTCTCATGCTACCACTAGAGTGAAAGCACCGCCACCATTCAAAAGTGCCCAAAACATCAGCCAGGAAGCATAGGAACTGAGAAGTGGTCTGTGGTCACCACCTGCAGAACCACTCCTTTATTGGGGGTGTCTTGCTAATTGCCTATAATTTCCACCAGCATGTGAAATGTATTGTCAATCAGTGTTCCTAAGTGGACAGTTTGATTTCACAGAAGTGTGATTGACTTAGAGTTACATTGTGTTGTTTAAGTGTTCCCTTTATTTTTTTGAGCAGTGTACTTAGGGCAGGCTGAACAAGCAAAGCCCCCCCCCCCTATTCTGGGGAGAGGAAGCTGTGTTTAATGTATGTAGATTTGTGAGGGAGAGTCTAGTACTCTCTATGTTCCCTGTGTCTAGCTACCAGCTGCATGGCGTTACAGTTGGAGCACCAGTACATTGGGCCAAAACACCATGTTTCCTGCGACAGTAACATGTGCCACAGAGAGATAAGATTAATATCCACAAAATCTGATGTAGTGCCTCTGCAACAGCCACACAATTAGCTGGTTTAGTCTTTCTGGAAGCAGGGGGTACTGGTTGGCATGGTGTCACGACTGCTTGTTCTGGCAAATTAACTGGATTACTGATCTAGGCACAGTCACAATGCAGCTACCCAATACAATCCCTCTGGACTGGAGGTAAGAGAAGCAGTAACATAAGTGTACCATGCTTTCAGACACAATGTCACATGGTGGGACTGGGACACACATGGAGCTGCAATTTTGCTTTAAAAGCAGCAATATGCTAATTTTTGGGCATCCCGACCAAATTCACATAGAATTGTTATAGATCTTTAATTCTCATTGAAAGCAACATAAGCACAATATCTATTGCCATTTCTATGCTTCCCGTTAAGTCTAGTTTGAGTCTTAATCTGGTTTAAAAAACAAAGTAAAAACAGCTGGAAAATATATTTCACAGCGGTTTACATGGTGCATATCAAATGTCACATACACATGGTTAGCAGATGATAATGCGAGTGTAGCGAAATGCTTGTGCTTCTAGTTCCGACAATGCAGTGATAACCAACGAGTAATCTAACCTAACAATTTCACAACAACTACCTTATACACACACACACACACACACACACACAAGTGTAAGGGATGAAGAATATGTACATAAAAATACATGAATGAGTGATGGTACAGAACGGCATAGGCAAGATGCAGTAGATGGTATCGAGTACATTATATACATATGAGTAATGTAGGGTATGTAAACATATTAAGTGGCATTGTTTAAAGTGGCTAGTGATACATTTTTTACATCAATTTCTCCATTATTAAAGTGGCTGGAGTTTAGTCTGAGTGGCTGCTGCCAACATACTATGTTAGTGGTGGCTGTTTAACAGTCTGATGGCCTTGTACCTATGTTGGGCATAAAAATGTCTAAATGAATTATTCTGTCATGGTTAAGAACAAATTGTCATCCAACCCGGTTCCTGGAGAACTACCTTCCTGTTGGTTTTTGGTCCAACCACAGTAACTAACCAGGTTCAGCTTATCAACCAGCTAATTATTAGAATCAGGTGTGCTAGAGTCGGGTTGGAGTGAAAACCTACAGGAACGCAGCTCTCCAGGAACCGGGCTGGAGAGCCCTGCTCTACACGATGCTTGCTTTTTTAATCAAACTGAAATTAGGTGAACTATTAGAATTTTAGCAACCAGGAAATGGCAGAGCAATTTCTACATAGTGCATCTAACTAGCAAAGCTCCGCCAGTGCCATGTAAAGTTTTGGTCCCATGTTTCTTGAACTGAAATAAACGATCCCAGAAATGTTCCATATGCCCCGAAATCTTACTCTTCTCAAATTTTGTGCACAAATTTGTCAAGATAATCCATCCCCCTGGCAGGTGTGGCATATCAAGAAGTTGATTAAAACAGCATGATCATTACACAGGTGCCCCTTGTGCTGGGGACAAGAGGCCACTTAAAAAATGTGCAGTTGTAACATAATGCCACAGATGTCAAGATTTGAGGGAGCATGCAATTGGCATGCTGACAGCAGCGAAGTCCACCAGAGCTGTTGACAGAATTTCTCTACCAGAAGCCTCCAATGTCATTTTAGAAAATTAGGCAGTACGTCCAACCAGCCTCACAACCACAGACCATGTGTAACCACACCAGCCCATGACCTCCACATCCAGCTTCTTGATCTGCGGGATTTCTGAGACCAGCCACCTGGACAGCTGATGAAACTGAAGAAGGTTTGTCTGTAATAAAGCCCTTGTGTGGGCAAAGAAAAATAATAATTGATTGGCTGGGCCTTGCTCCCCAGTGCGTAAGCCAGTCTCCCAATTTCAATTGACTGATATCCTTGCGATCAGCCATAACACAGCAAAGCTGAAAGTAATACCTTTCGAAAAAAGGCAGAGACACTATTACATTTTTATTCAAATGGAATGGAGTAGAACAGCAAACACACACATGGCCACTGCGCCTGCTACTCCTCCCCATTTCCATATGAAATAGCCATTGGGTGCTGTTCAGGGGAGGGCAGGCCCACAACAATGGCCGGAGTTGAATGGAACAGCACTTCACCTTAGTGACTGTTCCCTCTGCTCTATACAATACATATCTGTTTATTTTATGTGATGATAAAAGGCTCATACAAATATTTGTTTTAATGTTTTCTTTCAGTGATAGCGACTCCGACTGGGAGCCCCCGGTGCCAAGCTGCCCGCTCTACCTCTGCCCCCAGTGGTGTTCATATGCCACAGTTCATTACTGCAGGCATGACTGTGCCTCAGGGCACAGCATTGAGGCGTTGTTGTGTTCTGTGTCGCATGAACTGCACCACTTGTTCAGTTTGCCCCTGCTTTACATCAGAAAGAGACTGCTCTGGGATATGGCACAGGCAGCAAAATATTGTGTCGAGGACTTCCAAAGAGTGTACGGTTTAAAAAAAAAAAAAAAAAAAAAAAAATTTAAACATTTTTTTGTGTGTGTGTGTGTGTGTTAGAATTGCTTTTTGATATGTTGTATATAGTTATTTGCACTGTTGTATATAGTTATGTAATTTCACCAATTCGGCCACTTGGGTACATTTGGGCAACTTGTGTGGGACACCTGGGTGACTTCATGCTAAATGTCATGTAGCTCACCCATTCCTGAAGTTATCAGTCTGAAACTTTGCACACCTACAGTTGCCCTCTTGTGTTATCCATCAAAATGATCTCCAGCATCCTGACTGTGTGGCTATTCTAGTACATGTGAAAGATGCTACAACAATAAAAAACAGAAAACGTATGCTCTTTCTTTCTCTTTTCTTCCACCAGATCTACTGTGTTATATTCTCCTACATTCAATTAATATTTCCACAAACTTCAGAATGTTTCCATTCAAATTATACCAACAATATGCATATCCTTGCCTCTGGGGCTGAGCTACAGGCAGTTAGATTAGGGTATGTCTTCAGGCGGAAATTGAGAACAAAAGGGATGCAGCCATAACAGGTTAAACACTGTTTCCCATGCTTGTTCAATGAACCATAAACAATTAATGAACATGCACCTATGGAACGTTCGTTAAGACACTAACCGCTTAAAGACAATAGGCAATTAAGGTCACAGTTATGAAAACCTAGGATACTAAGAGGCCTTTTTTGCAGACTGAAAAAGAAAGATGCCCAGGGTCCCTGCTCATCTGCGTGAATGTGCCTTAGGCATGCTGCAAGGAAGCATGAGGATTCCCGATTATCGTCTAAGGAATGAGCGTTACACCGGGGCCTGTACTCTGGAGTGGGATCGATTTGGAGGTGGAGAGTCCGTCATGGTGTGGGGCGGTGTGTCACAGCATCATCGGACTGAGCTTGTCATTGCAGGCAATCTCAACACTGTGCGTAACAGGGAAGACATCCTTTTCCCGCATGTGGTACCCTTCCTGCAGGCTCATCCTGACATGACCCTCCAGCATGACAATGCCACCAGCCATACTGCTCGTTCTGTGTGTGATTTCCTGCAAGACAGGAACGTCAGTGTTCAGCCATGGCCATGGCCAGCGCCGAGCCCAGATCTCAATCCCATTGAGCACGTTTGGGACCTGTTGGATCGAAGGGTGAGGGCTAAGGCCACATTCCATTTCTGTTAGTCACGTCTGTGGAACTTGTTCAGTTTACGTCTCAGTTGTTGAATCTTATGTTCATACAAATATTTACACGTTAAGTTTGCTGATAGATCTCAGCTCTGTAGACTTTGCTCAGAAGAGACGAGCACTAGATATTTTATTCTGATATTGCCCCTACGTAGCATGTTCCTGGTCACAGGTTCAGGACTGGTAAAATAAAACCGCAGGCCTACTCAGATGTGGCGGTAATTAATGCCCATGCAGCGTTCAAGGTAGAATTGTTCATCAATTTAGAAAATTCCAAGGAATGGGCATAAACTAAACTGAATGTATGTATATCGAAAAGAGATTTGTTTGTAACCCTCAACTTGCCAAATTAAGCCCAGTTTCAAATTATCACCGAAAATAACTGCTTGAGACATGAGATGTCGACGCACTATTCTGTTATGTTTTTTTTACTATAAAATAGGAGTCTTGACCATAGGAGTCCAGGAAACAAGTGTTTTGTCTGCCAAATTAAAAGGGACACACTGCTGAGGATATTACCTTTTTGAAGATTGTGTGCCACGACATACCCAGTTGATATTACGGTTTCAATAATTTAATCATAAAAAAATGGCATGCAGAAACGTGTTTCTTTTTCTTCACCCTTCCCAGAGTACTTGCACTCGAACAGTCAAAAGGTCAAAAGCCTATCCCGATCAGACAGGAAATCTAGAGATGAGATGAAATAATGAAGTCATGAAACAAATCTAATATAGACACGGAGGCATTTTGGTAAAGTAATGTGAATTAATTATGGTTAATAAGTGATAAGCGGTCACTACCATCATGGGACTATTAATTGTTTTATTCTGCGTTACACTATTCAGCCCACATAAGAGCGCATGTAACGTTTTAAATTTATCTTTGAAACCAAAGTGTTATAAAATATAGAACAGAAACCGAACCAATCTCAAAAAGCATTAACAGTAAAACTAAAGCAGAGGAAATGGCCATGTGTTTAACGTTGCCCATTTAGTACAGCCATTAAGTATTCTCTACAGTGTGGCTGCTTGCGGTGGAAAATTCTGGTGAAAGAACAGGCAGACTGTAGCCTGAGGTGTGTCGCAGCCTGGCAGGCTCCCCCCGAGGATCATTTACTGTAGTGGAGCTCAGATGTCTGATATGACTGACTGGGTGCTGGGCATCTGTCCTACATTTCTGCAACTTTGTCAAATTGCCCAGGGTATCAGTGGTAAACTCAGATTGGTTCATTAAAGAAAGACACCATTACTGTATATCTGTTCAGAATTATGGTCAACCATCATTATATAGTTGCCTCTGGGTCTGAGGTTCATAAAAACATACTTTAAAATATAATAGCAGAAGACCTACAGTACCTACAGTATTATTTTTATAATTTAACCAAGCAAGTCAGTTAATGACAAATTCTTATTTACAATGACGGCCTAAACCGGCCAAACCCAGATGACGCTGGGCCAATTGTGCGCCGCCCTATGGGACTCACCGCCGGTTGTGATACAACCTGGATTCGAACCAGGATGTCTGTAGCGACACCTCTAGCACTGAGATGCAGTGCCTTAGACTGCTGAAGCCACTCGGGAGTACTGTAAATAGGTTACTTTAGTTTGCTGAGAGTGAAAGCGATCACGATGTTATAGTATCCCCTTATTTTCTGCTCGGGCGTAATTAAATTAAATCTGAACTCACTGTGGAGCCTAACCACTGAGCTGGAAAACCCCCATCTCCAAGCCAAGCAAGACAGAGACACCTCTTCATAGCTTTAACACCATTTTTTTCCTCTTCCTCCCACAACCAACCACTATCACGCTATACAGGAAGGAGTCAGCTGTAAGCCACACTCAGGCCAATAAAAACCATAAGCTCAAGGCCCTGTGGGTGACTTTCACAAACAAATGTCAGGAATGAGAAGAGGATACAGGCCTTTGTACAGTCACCATGTTGAACTGAGGAGAATCCACCCCTAGGACACAGCAAAGCCAAGAGAGGTATCATCCCTGTGCCAAGAGAGTATTCTAACAGGTCTACACCTCCCTATGGACATTCATTAGATTCAAAACGACGATGCGCTTTGGGAGGGCAAAGCCTGTGAGACCAACATGGGAGAAACACTATGTAAAATGTATCTTGCGTACTGATTTGCTTCATTTGTCCAGCTAGCGTGAATGCGTCGGTGTGGAGAGCAATTTACAGAACTCTTCACAGTAGAGGTCGACCGATTATGATTTTAACACCGATACAGATTATTGGAGGACCAAAAAAGCCGTTTCCGATTTAAATCGGCCGATTTTAAAAATATATTGATGACAATTACAACAATACTGAATGAACACTTATTTTAACTTAATATAATACATCAATAAAAATCTATTTAGCCTCAAATAAATAATGAAACATGTTCAATTTGGTTTAAATAATGCAAAAACAAAGTGTTGGAGAAGAAAGTGCAATATGTACCATGATAAAAAGCTAACGTTTAAGTTCCTTGCTCAGAACATGAAAGTTTGTGGTTCCCTTTAACATGAGACTTCAATATTCCAAGGTAAGAGGTTTTAGGTTGTAGTTAATATAGTATTTATAGGACTATTTCTCTATACCATTTGTATTTCATATACCTTTGACTATTGGATGTTCTTATAGGCACTATAGTATTGCCAGTGTAACAGTATAGCTTCCGTCCCTCTCCCCGCCCCTACCTGGGCTCGAACCAGGAACACATCGACAACAGCCACACTCGTGGAGCGATGGGTAACGCTGCTTCAAAAGCCGCGGCCCTTGCAGAGCAAGGGGAATAACTACTCCAAGTCTCAGAGCGAGTGACGTTTGAAACGCTATTAGCGCACACCCAGCTAACTAGCTAGCCATTTCACATCGGTTACACCAGCCATTAGGCTGATAGGCTTGAAGTCATAAACAGCGCTGTGCTTGCGAAGAGCTGCTGGCAAGACACACGAAAGTGCTGTTTGAATGAATGCTTACGAGCCTGCTGCTGCCCACCATCGCTCAGTCGGACTGCTCAAATCATAGACTTAATTATAACACACAGAAATACGAGCCGTTGGTCATTAATATGGTCGAATCCGGAAACTATCATTTCGAAAACAAAACGTTTATTATTTCAGTGAAATATGGAACCATTCCGTATTTTATCTAACGGGCGGCATCCCCAAGTCTAAATATTGTTTTTACATTGCACAACCTTCAATCTATGTCATAATTACGTAAAATTCTGGCAAATTAGTTCGCACTGAGCCAGGCTGTTGCATATACCCTGACTCTGCGTGCAATGAACGCAAGAGAAATGACAATTTCCCCTGGTTAATATTGCCTGCTAACCTGGATTTCTTTTAGCTAAATATGCAGGTTCACAAATATATACCTGTGTATTGATTTAAAAGGCATTGTTGTTTATGGTTAGGAACAGTCGTCCAACGATTGTGCTTTTTCCCCCGCAAATGTGCTTTTGTTTAATCATCCCCCAGCGTTGCATCGATTATATGCAAAGCAGGACAAGCTAGATAGTTGTGTAGTTATAACTAGTGATTTTGATCGATTGTTTTTTTTATAAGTTAAGTTTAATGCTAGCTAGCAACTTACCTTGGCTTCTACTGCATTCTCGTAACAGGCAGGCTCCTCGTGGAGTGCAATGAGAGGCAGGTGGTTAGAGCGTTGGACGAGTTAACTGTAAGGTTACAAGATTGGAACCCCTGAGCTGACAAGGTGAAAATCTGTCATTCTGCCCCTGAACAAGGCAGTTAACCCACCGTTCCTAGGCCGTTATTGAAAATAAGAATGTGTTAACTGACTTGCCTAGTTCTTTTATTTTTTTAAAGGGTAAAAATTTCTGATTGTTATGAAAACGGCCCTAATTAAAATCGGCCATTCCGATCAATCTCTACTTCAGACACACAGGCAGGGCAAATTAAACACATCAGTACTCCAGATACATTTTCCATACAGTGTTTCTACCATGTTGGTATTGAAAAGGGTTCACCTAGGGGTCATGATACGGGCTATACCAAATGTTTGATATATTATAATAATTGATTATGCTTATGTTGTATTAATAGAAGAGGGGTTATAAGACCCCACCCTCCTTACATTTATAGGGTCCTAGACTACAGATTAACAATATATATTCATTATAGAGGTTTAGTATTGTTCCACATGTGTTTTCTAGGCTCTCTGCCTCTTACGAAACTTTCTGAGAAATGTGTGAATGAAGACAGAACTCTGCAGGGGAGTGTAAGAGATTAGTCAAACATTCCACTATAAAATCAACTTGGACATTTACTGCTAAGCTTTTATATAGCTATATTAAAACAAGAGTGTGTTGAGTAGGCATGGTTTTGGTCTCAGGAGTAGAAGATAATGACGTATGCAGTGACATCACTAGGGCTGGACTACGGGTTTAATAAAATAACTTGGGACCTTTTACATTTTGCAGAACTTACTCAGAAACATGCGCTGTGTTCCTGTTGTCAACTTGTCTGCAATTGCATTAAAGGTTTTAATGATTTAATTAAAGATAGTCATGATGCTAATTTCACTAATGATTGACAAGGAAACGAACCAACAGTATCAAAGGCTTAATATTATGGACCAATGATTCAAATTTCCTAAATTATATTTCATAGAATCATTCCTCATATTGGATTGGATTAATAATCATGCCTATTCGACCACCCAAAACCATCCAGTGTAACCCTAGTCCTCACAGGCTGGCTTCTAAAATAAAAAGTCCTCATTAAAATGTGAGCGCTTCAAGCCCTGACATCTGATTAAGTGTAAGAGGGTACCAAAATGTCTGACAAGAGGCTCCAGTCGAATCGAAAATGTTTAGGATACGCACTTCTGGCATAAAAGGTGCCTACTGAGTAATGACATACTTTTTTGTTCACTGGTTTGGTCCAACACTATGGCTCAACCATATTGCTGGGGAGTCGAGACTGTAAAGTTCAGGGGCAGTACCAGAGAGATACTTGAATAGCAGGTGGAGTGTGGCTAGATGCGGGCAGGTAGTCTACTCTCCCCTTTAACCTGCTGTAGTTGTAAATATAAATATTTTAAAAATAAAGTAAATAACTGAAACAGGATTCACAGGCCTGCTCACAGACCAAAGCATGTGGGTGTCTGTACTGTGACCACCTCACCTGACTCCTTTACAGGGGAAGTTGGTTGCAGTCATTCAACAAATTGTGTTTAGGGAGAAATGGATGTGTGGAGAGGGTGAGGATGTAACAGCAGCTGTAAGTTCAAATCAAAATCAAATTTTATTTGTCACATACACATGGTTAGCAGATGTTAATGCGAGTGTAGCAAAACGCTTGTGCTTCTAGTTCCGACCATGCAGTAATATCTAACCTAACAATTTCACAACAACCAGAGAGTCACCCAGCTACAGTCTCCCAGGCAGCCCAGCCGCCACATTCATCAGTCAGGGAGAGAGGAAGGGCAGCCACCCTGGGGATCCAGCCTCTCTAGCCTGGCCCCCAGGGGCTAATTATGAAGCTGGGCCATCTGCTCCTTTGAAATGGAGCCCTGTGATGTTTGCTGTAAGGTGAGTGTTAATGATTACACACAGGAGACTAAACCTCAGCTCACAGCACAGGGGTAATGTGAACTAAGTTAGTTGCTTCTGTTCTCACTAGCCTGGTAGATGACTGGACCGACTTGAGCCTCCCTGTCCCCTGTAGCAACATCATCCATTAAGACTACAGGGGTTATTGGGTTTGAAGGTCTTTTCAGCAATACTCCAATCCCACTACAGTAGCTCAGCATCAGCAAACATACTCACCTACCTTTCAGATAAGGCACAATTCAGGCATATGCATAACTGTAAATAACTGCGATGGTCTCATTTATTCATGATAAAAACAGGACATCATGTCAGTTTAGGAAACTACAGGGCTGTACTTTAGACTATATTTAATGAGGTTAAGGTACATTTGGGATCTACTGGCTTTCACAACTGAACAGCACCCACCCCCATTAGAGTATCTCTTGGTTGCTCTCTGGTCATGCCATGTAAAACCGATTGAGCCCCAGCATGTTCTCCAATAGGCTAATAGCCAATTGACTGGAAAACCTCTAATGCAGCTCACAAATAAATGTCTGAGTGGCTTACTGCTCTGCTGATCCTGACAGAGGCACAGCGATTTCCCCCTGATAAACCTTCCAGCCTTTACTGCTACTATAGTACTAGCTACCACTCCCAAAAGCCATCATCATCCAGGTACTGCAGAGTTTGTACTTTTCCAAATCATTGCTAAGAATAATGAGAATGACTGCAGGTTGTACTCGTCATTGTTTTCAGTCTGGTTGTATTGGTGCTATCTAGGTACCAAGCTAATGCTAGCTACCCCAGAAGTTGCGGTCGAACAAAATGCTTTATTACCAACGCGGTATTGTAAACACATCGTTGGTGGCCGGTGTTTGCAGTCTGTACAGCTTTGACAGTGCTACTGTATCTTTTTTGACACGCAAAGACAAACGGTGTTCTATAGTATGTATGTCGTGAAGCTAATAGCAGTGACATCATTACTGTGTAACTCCGGATGTGCAACATCTGAAAAATACCGCACCTGGTAGTGTGTACCAGTGCTCAACAAGTCGGTGAAAGCCAACATCACCCACGACAGAGAACGGTTGGTTGTCAAGAGCAATGAATTCCATCATCTTGGCTTAGGATTTTGCCCGAGTGGTCTCGCTGAAATTATTACTCTTTCAAATGACTGCTCAATTCACACAGCAGACATTGTTGGCTAGTTTAGGACTACTGTGTTGCACTTAGAGCAAACTTTTACGTGGAATCATTAAATCATGTACCTATGTTATATAGGTATGCACAGCAGCTTTGACATTGGTTTTGCACATTCCAATACGTTCACCGATATATTGTGCATCCCTACCCCTTTCATTGAGTAGCCACACCTCTCCTCAGCACACAAAATAACTAGAGGTCGACCGATTAATCGGAATGGCCGATTTCAAGTTTTCATAACAATCGGAATTTTCAGGAGCCGATTTGCCGATTATACCTTTATTTAACTAGGCAAGTCAGTTAAGAACACATTCTTATTTTCAATGACTGCCTTGTTCAGGCGCAGAACGAAAGATTTTCACCTTGTCAGCTCGGGTGATCCAATCTTGCAAACTTACAGTTAACTAGTCCAACACAATAACAACTTGCCTCTCGTTGCACAACAGGAGACTGCCTGTTACGCGAATGCAGTAAGCCAAAGTAAGTTGCTAGCTAGCATTAAACTTATCTTATAAAAAACAATCAATCATAATCACTAGTTAACTACACATGGTTGATGATATTACCTAGCGTGTTCTGTGTTGCATATAATCTGACTGAGCATACAAGCATCTGACTGAGCGGTGGTAGGCAGAAGCAGGCGCGTAAACATTCATTCAAACAGCACTTCCGTGTGTTTTGCGAGCAGCTCTTTGTTGTGCGTCAAGCATTGCGTTGTTTATGACTTCAAGCCTATCAACTCCCGAGATGAGGCTGGTGTAACCGAAGTGAAATGGCTAGCTAGTTAGCGCGCGCTAACTAGAGGGACGGAAGCTATACTGTTACACTGGCAATACTAAAGTGCCTATAAGAACATCCAATAGTCAAAGGTTAATGAAATACAAATGGTATCGAGGGAAATAGTCCTATAAATCCTACAACCTTAAAACTTGTTACCTGGGAATATTGAAGACTCATGTTAAAGGAACCATCAGCTTTCATATGTTCTCATGTTCTGAGCAAGGAACTGAAAAGTTAGTACATATTGCACTTTTACTTTCTTCTCCAACACTTGGTTTTGCATTATTTAAACCAAATATAACACGTTTCATTATTTACTTGAGGCTACATTGATTTTATTGATGTATTATATTAAGTTAAGTGTTCATTCAGTATTGTTGTAATTGTCATTATTTATATATATATTTTAATCGACCGATTAAATCGGTATCGGCCTTTTTGGTCCTCCAATAATCGGTATCGGCGTTGAAAAATTATAAATCGGTCGACCTCTACTTTAAAAAGCAGAACTTAGACAAGCTTAGCAGTCTGGCGTTCACTTATCCTGAGATCAGTCTGCCAAGTGTACATATCAACAGCTAGCAGACTTGAGTCGCTTTCACTTGAAAGCCTTTAAAATCAGAATTTGGGGAAATATAGTACACATCTTATGGAAAGTGCTCCATGAATATGTTCAAAGGATTACAACGTATACATTTATCTAGAACTACTTGAATTCTACCCTGTTTTATTATATCTGATTAATAATGTTAGTTCATAAGAAAAAAGGTTGTTTGGCATGGACAAGGGGTAATTGGAAATGATAACCATTGTGGAAGAAGGAATGCATGTGTCTAAAGTAAGCAAAGAGAATCCTTAACCTGTTTGAACCGACCCGGCTATAACCCTGTGGAGATAAAATAAGACAGCGAGAGTTTTCCATATCTGAGGGGGGACTGGAACTGTCAAGTGGTAATATACTGTGGTGAGACTTCAGGAGATAATCCAGATATAGTGTGTAATGTATGTGCGCTAGTGGGTTGGAATGGACTTTAGAAGCAGCTTTGTCCTTGTCGGAGAGAAGGAGGGGCATTCAAGACGCTATGACAAAATGTGAGGTATTTAAACCAATGTACATGGTATTATGACCAGTGCTCTCGAGAATAAACGCTATTGGCCAATTTCGGTTGACGGGCCTCTGTCCATTTTATGCAAATAAGGATCTTACAAATTCTTAGAAACGGACAGATTATTTTAAATTGGTTAATGAACACATAAGAAATAAATTCATCTAACACTTACCCAGTTCTGGAGACCACTCCTTGTTCATGTCAAGGTTGCTAGGCAGGTAGATGTTTCCAGGTGCTTACAAACGCAGTGGGAATTAGTGAGTAAGGCACTGTGGTTATACTGTTCCAGCTATCAGACGTAGGGTCATAACAGTCTAGCGTCTTGCAGCGCTGCGTCCCAAAGTAGCCCCCCACCACGTACAGTTTGTTCCCAGAGGCCACCGCATGGCAGCTCATTCTTTTAGAAGTCATGTCCCCAACACGAGACCACTGGTTGGTCTCACAGTCAAAGCGATAGGCGGAGGCGGCAGTGAACTCAGTGTCTCCGCCCATTATGAAGATCTGGCTGCCCAGAACAGCAGCGGCTGTGTATCTCCACGGTTGCGGACATTCTGCTGCGATGGCCCAGCGGTTCTCTAGAGGGTCGTAGCACTGCACCTTTGAGGCCTTGTCTCGGTGTATGGTGGTACCACCAAACACAAACAGCTTTAGCTTGGCGCTGACCACAGCTGCATTGCTAACACCATCTCTGAGCGGCGCCTTCATGGTCCATTTGTTGGTGAGTGGGTGATACCGCTCTACCTGTTTGAGGGAGACTGAGGGGGAGGCTGGGAAGATGCCTGCTATGGCAGTGTGGCCACCCACCACATACAGCCAGTTCTCCAGTTCAGCTGAACCATGGCCAAACCGTGCTATCAACATGGGAGCTCCTTTAGACCACTCCTCATGGACCGTGTCATAGATCCAAACATCCTTGGACACCCCGTTCTCAGAACCCCTCCCCCCAGTCACGTAGACCTTACAGCCAATTGCACAGGCGCTGAACTCTTTCCTGGGACTGGGCAAGACCGACTTGGGAATGATCTCCTTGGCTTTGTGGTCCACTTGGTAGATCTTATCACACATGAAGGTATGTCCTCCCAAGATGAGCAACGTGTGGCCTGCCTTGCGGGGCCGGGCACATGGGCTGGTGACCACCCCATCGTTTTGCAGGATCTTCTTCTTGCACTGCATGGCCTCCTCCACTATCTGCCGGCTCCTCTTGTCTGACATCACCAGCTCCTCGCAGGCCACCGCCTCAATCAGACACTCCGAGGGCAGCAGGGCCAGGCGGATTCCACCCAGCAGCTCAGGGAGGTAGTCTCTGCGGCCGTCCAGGTCGTAGCGCACCCAGCGCATCACAGCATTGAACACGATATGCTCGTCCTCGATCTCCAGCTCATCGCTGAGGATCAGGTTCAGCAGCTTGTCTTTGTTGAGGCCGTAGAAGTCCTCTGTGTCCCGCAACGCCTCAAAGTGCACCAGGCACATCCTCCAGGAGAGCTCATACAGCTGTTTGCATTGGTGGGCATCAGACAGTAGCATCATACCCAGGCAGTTGGACAAGTGCAGGTTCTTCTCCAGGAACTCCGCAGCAGCGTCTCTGATGTCGTGGAACTGCAGCATGTCTCCCGCCTCCAGCAACGACTCCGCGTTCTCCTCGTTGATGATGACACGTGACGAGTAGGCAAAGTCCAGCAGCAGCTCCAACACCTCTGGATGCACACTGTCTCTGAAGTTCACCTCGTTGTCCAGGCTCTCACGGAGCCCGCCGCTGAACATCGCCTCAAAGTAGCGGCTGCATGCGGCCAGTACCGCCCGATGGCAGGGGAAGGAGCGGTCCCCCGCCCACAGCATCACGTCAGTGAACATGCACTGCTTGCGGAGGGTGTTGAGGTGGGTGAGCACGCTGTCTGGATGCGAGGGCTTATGGAACAGTGAGATGTTCATGGAGCCCGTGCTGGTCCGGGACTTACGGTTTTCATGGACGCTGACTGACATGGTTTCAGAGAACTCCAGGGAGTCGCTTGTCCTAATTTCTCCAACTACTGAAAAACAAAAACAGAAAATGAGATGCAAAACAAACTGGTGGATATTTTTCCCAACATACAATTTTCTTCTAAAGTTGAGCTCAAATGGGGATTTATTGTTAAATCAAATAAACTTAACAGATTCTTTACATCTACTCATTGGCCCAAAGTTAAGGGCAGACTTAAAATATAATTTGAAAAAAAGTATTATTTATCCAACTGATCATAGACAACCAAATGGGGGAAATGTATTCAATTACTAGGCAACATCTAGATCATGTGATAACGTGCTGCTTATTTGAATGCCATTCCTACATTGGAATAATGCCTATTACAACACCTCTAAGCCTAATTGCAGAGAATTGATCATCCTAAGGTGGATATGCCTATTTAATCAAACAAGTTAGGCCTATGATTTTGGTTAGGCTATTTAAAGTGCTTTTTTTTATTTTTTATTCTTCAAAGTCACTCATGTAAATGAACCGTGCTTAGTAGGTACAACATTATGACATCAGTTGATGTCTGAAATTATTCAGCAGTCTCAACATTTTTTATTAATAGAGCTCACACACACACACACAGCAGAGAAGGCCCACAGAGTAATGCGGCCAGAATGCGCCCCTCAGCTAAATTGCACATTCAAGCCACTTAATGAATCTCCTGAGTAAAGCATAGCCTAATTGTTAAGAGTTTGTGGGAAAGCCTTTCAAAATCAACCTTTCAAAGTAACCAAATCCTATTTATTAAAATTGTAGTAGATACAGTTCCTAGCCTATGTTATGTCTTATCGATGGCCTATATGCATATTAAATCATTAAGCAGACTTCCTGGCACGTTTCATAGCATATCAGCAGATCTACAGTTGAGCCGGTTTATTAAATAATGGTCAGTCAACACAGGGCATCCCTTTTTAAAACGGTCTCTCCCACTTGTCATCAAAGTCCACAAAACACTAACAGTAATTAATAAACCAATTCAGAGCTTTCAAACCATTATATACCACAGAGCATTCGATTAGTGAAGTCATTCCAATCTCAGACAAGGAGACATTGCACTCAATATTCATTAGAATGCTTTTCTTTTTCAACAGAGGGGAAATATCATGGGGTGCACACTGCTGCTCAATCACTGTTAGTACTTCTACCGCATAGCAACACTCCAATCCCAAAAGGATCAAGTCTTCTTTTAACTATATGGCATGGAAACAGACGAGTATACAAAAGCCCTGTTTCAGGAACTTAATTTTAATAGTACCAGCCCAAGTACGTGTGTGCTGACATGCAGTTTGAGTCCATAGCAGACAGGTTTGGGTTCAGTTGTGGCAGGTTGGAGGGCACAGACAGGCATACACACATCAGCAGGGCATTTAAAAATGTCAATGTCAGGTTGACAGGGAACACAATGCAGCAGGTCAGTCACAAAAAAGATGGGGCACACAGCAAACCATGAAATTTAGTAAATGCAAAGCAGTGCGATTGTCCTGTACCAATTACACCAGCAAATACCGCTGATCCAGGCACAGACTGTAGAGGGTTTTTGGGGGGCAGCATCAGATCCCCCAAAAAATGCTTCCTCAAGAGGCCGGTCTGATTAGGGCTGGGTGATATTTCATGTAGTCAGGAAAAATGCTATGCAGCTTGTGAGCTGGTACATTACTTAGGCCGGGGAACCACAAAATGGCCAAAGGAGTTCTGATGGTGGTTTATGTTACTCAAATAAAAGTTTATTGGTCGGGCTAACAGTTTTGAAGATGTGATCACAGGTGCAGAAAAACGCTTGGGTTTCTAGGTCCTATAGTGCAGTAATGAAGAAATACAATAAACAAAAGTTCAACTTTAAAAATTAAGACATATCAGAACGAGCAATATCAGAGGCCGCAATATAAATGTGTGTGTGTGTGTGTATATAGACAGTATGACTAGAAAAGGTGTGTACAGCAGTAGTCATATAGAATGAGCAGTAAGAATACAGTAAATAAATAAAGTAGGTAAAACAGTACGTAAACATTTAAGTGAGCAGTGTTGACTATGTACATAGGACAGCAGTCCAAGGTGCAGGATAGAGTACCGAGTGGTAGCCGGTTAGTGACAGTGTAAGGTTCAGGCCAAGGTACTGGACGGAGGCCAGCTAATGATGACTGTTTAGCAGTCCGATGGCCTGGAGATAGAACCTGTTAATCAGCTATTACTGCCAATAATAACTGCCAGTCATGCCCAGCATGATCAGGACGATGCTGAATCATTCTCTGTGAGACTAAATACCAAACTTCCAGGACATTCACACATGAATGGGGCCTCTTAGATTGCCAATAGGAAACTTAGAAAAAAAAAATACCCCATTTTCCCCATCTTGTTTCTTCCCTCCGTAAACATCTCAGCCCTTCTGACTAAAAGCCTTTCCAGGATCTTTTCACATGGTGTTTGTATTCCAGTGCTACTCCTTTTTATTAGACACAGGGAGGATGGAGGAGAACCGGGGGTTCAGGAGTCTGAAGCAGGGAACTTCTCTGCATTTGTGATGCTGAATGGATCACCAGCTGGTTTGCAGTCCTAATAACCAAGAGCTTCTATCAATCCGTAGGGACTCTACATGGCCCATTGGGAAATGGCTGGTGTCTGTGCAACTGAGGGCATGTGGGTTCAAACCCTCACGCTACTTTGACAAGCCAGTGAGTGAGTCTAATGAAAAAGTGTTTGAAAGAACAGCTCCAGGGAGTCAGGGACCTTCAAGCCAGAAGCTTTCAAAGATGAAAATTCTTCTCTTAGTAGAAGAGTTAATCCTTTATGGCTGAGAAACAATTGTTTTGGAGGCCACTTTGCCATCCTGTTCCAGATGGACCAGAGAGAAAAGCCAAAGAGTTACATTTTGGACTGAATCTGCCATCTAACGTGGGATGAATTTATTAATGTGTCTGGTCTGGTGTGACTTGGAAAACGAAGATTTTAATTGTAAAAGTTGTCATTGTAAATGAACTTGTTTTCCACAACTAAGTCTAATAAAGCCATTTTGTTTTACTGCCTAACTTTTAAATTATTTTAGTCACCAAGGTCCCAGTTTACTCCTAGCCTATTAATGTTATAGCCCTGGAATTATGCATTTTGCTTTCAACGTCTCAGTAGGGTGCCAAATAACATGTATTTTTTCTAACGTATTTATGAATGGAAATCAACCCTGTTTAGTGTGTTATGATTATTATTAAACAGAGACATCAAAATACACCCCTATGTGCCAGCCAGCAAGATATAACTACGCTGATAAATCATTCTGAAATCCTGGGTGGTGGGCGGCTGGCTACTTTCAAACAAATAACTTAAATAATTATCACGTTAACGAAGTATCACCTAGGCTACAACAGCTGTTGAGTGAATCAATTTAAAAATGGTAAAACTCCTATAAAAGTACAAAAAGTTGACATTCAAGACATCAAAAGGTGGCGTGGTAAGATAGCTTCGATTTCCTTCAGACAATTGAACACAAGCCACATGTGGAATCAATTCAATTCAAGGGCTTTATTGGCATGGGAAACATGTGTTAACATTGCCAAAGCAAGTGAGGTAGACAACATACAAAGTGAATATATAAGGTGAAAAACAACAAAAATGAACAGTAAACATTACACATACAGAAGTTTCAAAACAGTAAAGACATTACAAATGTCATATTATATATATATATATATATACATACAACGTACAAATAGTTAAAGGACACAAGATAAAATAAATAAGCATAAATATGGGTTGTATTTACAATGGTGTTTGTTCTTCACTGGTTGCCCTTTTCTCGTGGCAACAGGTCACAAATCTTGCTGCTGTGATGGCACACTGTGGAATTTCACCCAGTAGATATGAGAGTTTTTCCAAATTGGATTTGTTTTCGAATTCTTTGTGGACCTGTGTGATCTGGGGGAAATATGTATCTCTAGCTAATGAAGTCCGATTATGACGATAACGAAATTAATTGAAACGCTCACATTGTTAAGGCAAGCTAACCTGACAGTCTTAGCCCCCCAAAATATCTTCAGAATGATCTGGTCAGGCCTTGCACGTTAACGCTAGCTAGCTAATTATCGATGGTTTCGCCAAAGGACTAGATAACCAGTTAGCAAACTAGCTAACCAGTTAGCAAACTAGCTAACCAGTTAGCAAACTAGCTAACCAGTTAGCAAACTAGCTAACTCGTTAACGTTACGTTGTTTTTTTTCTTCTATTTCTAGAGTACCACCAATTTGTATCAAAGAAACCTGTTTAACCCTATGTTCTGTCAAGCTAACTAGCTAGTTATATATATATATATATATATATATGTGAAAAGTTTAACAGCTAATTTACCTAGCCAGCCAACTAACTAGCAAACAAACTTTATCTGAAGTAACGACGTCCACCTAGTTACTCCTTCTGTCAAGACTTCAGATGACAAGCTAGCCAACATCCAGATAAACACTTGCAAAGTAGCCTAATAACAATTGACTGCATACTCACATACATATGGTTGTTAAACGGGAATCCAAGAAGTATATAGTTTCTGGTTGATTGATTAAACCATGATTTTACTCTAAGTAGTTGAGGTCCTTTCACGCCACTTTGTCTGCAACTGGGTTCGGTCTGAGGTGGGAAATCAGGAAAAAATGCATATCCAGTGGTGTGTTTCTTTACCCAATTCCGGCAACCTATTTTATGCAATTCAGCACAACAACCAATAAAAGTAGATCTTTGGGTGCGATTTTGACAACTAATAGACCAATCGGATTAAACGACAGAATGGGATCCGCCCTCTTCCTCTTGGTGGTAACAGCAAAACAATAGCATGCCCACTGACAATTAATGAATTAGAGTACATAGATAATTTGTATGGGAAAGTGGATATCTAGTCAGTTGCACAATGAATGTGTCTAATGCATTTAACCCAATCCCTCTTGCCTCAACCTCTTTCAAGTCTCCCACAAAGATGAGGACACTCCCTCTCTCCCTAGCAATGATATTACTCTAAAGACAAGTCTTGTAAAATTTTCCAGAAAAACTCAACAATGAAAATGAACATGAAGTTCAACTATTGAACAAGAAAAAATACATGTTACTCATTCGGTTCATGTTTTGCACTACATTGACTTAAAAAAAAAAAACTTGGTGTGGCTTCGTGTCTATAATTTTGCCTTTGTCTAGTGTAGAGTTCCCTCTAGTGGAAGTAGGCCTACAACTGTACACCACTGCAGATACTGTGGCATATAGTGTAGAGTAAATACAACTTATCTGTTCACAGAAAAGCCATCTCCAAGGGAATGAATAAGGCACTTCAGAAGGAGGTAAGCAAGCAAGGTGCATTATGCAGTCCAATACTCCAATATAGAGTATAGAACTGCAATGATATCCCTTAAATGAGAGAACGCAGCAAAGAAACATCTCTAATACTGGTACTTGCTAATTAGGGACACTTGAGATCAAGTAGTCAATGTAAGCTGTTGTTTTGAAGGTAACATGTTTTCAACACAAACAAACTTTGTATAAAATATGTTTCATTTTGACCTTTGAAACAAGGTCAGATCTTCAATGTTATATCCACTATCAGAAAAAAAGAGAATAAGATGAGCAGCACCTCCTACTGGATAGTTAATCTATCTGCAGCTATCCATTTGGTGTCCCATCCAGGGTTTTAACTAAGGCCAGCTCTGCTTAGCTTTGATATTTGTCACTGACTACTACCTATGTGCTATCGTGAGAATGATTACTGAGAGATCCCTTAATAAATAAATAGATTTACTGCTATCAAAGTCATTTCAAAGGGTAGGTTTAACAGAGCAAATTAAATGTAACTTAAACTGGATTGTTTGAGCTCTGAATGCTGATTGGCTGAAAACTGTTATAGGGGACCGTATACCACGGGTATAACAAAACACTTATTTTACATTGGTAACCACTTTATAAAACAATAAGGCACCTCGGGAGTTTGTGGTATATGGCCACTATACCACGGCTAAGGTCTGTTTCCAGGCACTCTGAGTTGTGCATAAGAACAGCCCTTAGCCGTGGTAAATTGGCCATATACCCGCCCTTGTGCCTTATATTTTAGTGATACAAGGTCTATATATATATCTTTTGCGAAGTAATTAACAGCTATTGTTTCAATTAAATCCAAACTTCAACTAAAAATAGACAATTCATATAGGCCTAGGGTTTCAAGATTTGGTTGATTTGAAATGTAATATTTACGTTAATAATGAATATGTTGGATTTATGTTGCCATCTCAACCAAAAATCTAAGTTAAAGAATAGGATTAACTTTATTTAAAGTGCCTTTAAAGTTTGATTTCATTTGGTTCCATCCTTTAACTTAGATTTTTGGTTGAGATAAAGATGTGAATCCAACATATTCATTTGTAAACAAACAGTGCAACCAAATGTCAACATTTGAAGGAGATGTATCTACAGTGTGTTTGGAAAGTATTCAGACCCCCTGACTTTTGCACATTTTGTTTCATTAGTCCTTTTCCCCTCATCAATCTACACACAATATACTATAATTATTAAGCAAAAACAGGTTTAGAAATCGTTGCAAATTTACTAAAAATAAAAAACTGAAATATCACATTTACATTAGTATTCAGACCCTTTACTCAATACTTTGTTGAAGCACCTTTGGCAGTGATTACAGCCTCAAGTCTTCTTGAGTATGACGCTACAAGCTTGGTACTCCTGTATTTGGGGAGTTTCTCACATTCTTCTCTGCAGATCCTCTCAAGCTCTGTCAGGTTGGATGGGGAGTGTCGCTGCACAGCTATTTTCAGGTCTCTCCAGAGATGTTCGATCAGGTTCAAGTCCGGGCTCTGGCTGGGCCACTCAAGGACATTCAGAGACTTGTGCTAAAGCCACTCCTGCATTGTTTTGGCTGTGTGCTTAGGGTCATTGTCCTGTTGGAAGGTGAACATTCACCACAGTTTGAGGTCCTGAGCGCTCTGCAGCAGGTTTTCATCAAGGATCTCTCTGTATTTTGCTCTGTTCATCTTTGCCTCGATCATGACAAGTCTCCCTATCCCTGTCGCTGAAAAACATCCCCACAGCATGATGCTGCCACCACCATGCTTCACCGTAGTGATGGTGCCAGGTCTCCTCCAGATGTGACAGTTGGCATTCAGGCCAAAGAGTTCAATCTTGGTTTCATCAGACCAGAGAATCTTGTTTCTCATGGTCTGAGAGTCTTTAGGTGCCTTTTGGCAAACTCCAAGCGGGCAGTCATGTGCCTTTTAATGATGAGTGGCTTTCGTCTGTCCACTCTACCATGAAGGCCAGATTGGTAGAATGCTCCAGAGATGGTTGTCCTTCTGTAAGCTTCTCAATTCTCAGAGGAACTCTGGTGCTCTGTCAGAGTGACCATCAGGTTCTTGGTCACCTCGCTGACCAAGACCCTAGTCCCCCGATTGCTCAGTTTGGCCGTGCGGACAGCTCTAGAAAGAGTCTTGGTGGTTCAAAACTTCTTCCATTTAAGAATGATGGAGGCCACTGTGTTCTTGGGGACCTTCAATGCTGCAGGCATTTTTTGGTATCCTTTCCCCAGATCTGTGTCTTGACACAATCCTGTCTCGGAGCTCTACAGACAATTCCTTCGACCTCATGGCTTGGTTTTTGCTCTGACATGCACTGTAAACTGTGGGACCTGAAGAACATCGATCATTCAGCTAAACGGCAAAAGCAGGGAGCATATACGATTCAAGCTTCTGGGAAAAAGCTGCGTCGATCATGACGAAGGTTTGCATATTCAAAATGCGCAACACAACGAGGAAGTAAGAAGAAACAGGGATGTTCTCAAGCAGTTTATCAACACCACTGAGTTTTTGGGCATGCAATAATTGGCTTTAAGAGGACACGACGTAGGAAAGTTCTGCTAACAAGTGCAACCACAATGAGCTTGTAGCGGTAATTGCACATTACGATACTTTACTTGCTGAACATATGGAACTTTCTACTGTCTTTTCTGGGATGTCGAAATCAATTCAGAATGATTTGATAGTTTCATTGCATCATCCATTAAAAGTTATATTAAAAGAGAGAGGTTGACGCAGCACATTTTCTTTCATTGCTCGCTCAAGTATGCTTTCCACTTTCCTCCAGTATTTATTTAGCAAAGATGATAACACATGATCACTCCAGACAGACACAAGCAAAAACACATTAAATAAATGTTGCAGTAGCCTAGGCTACACCTAAACATTTGAGATTTGGCTTGCTATATGGGATGAAAACGAGACAATGTTTTTGTCTGATCAACTGTAGGCTACTAATAGCAGTAATTCAACAAATGTCTGGCTGTCTTTTTGAGTGGGTGAATAAAGGTTGAAATCTCATTGATAAACGTCTCAACGAAGTATTACCCAAATTTCCATGTTGAAATGATGTGGTGTGTCCAGTGGGACACAACCAAGCCCTTTTCAAACCTCAATGGTTGGCCATTATAGCATGAAGAAACATAGAAGGGGGAGGGCGATGACTGAGGATACATATGAGGACATGGAGACACCAACCTTTCTCCTTGGACCCCTATCTCTTCATTGTTGGCAGACTGGATGGAACTGCTAATGGGAGCTGAGGAACTGTAACAGAGTTAAGAACATAACTGCATTACTCCACAGCTAGCTTGAAGTGCCGCTGATGCAGCCAAGCACAAGTTACTTTTTGTTTACATGTTGTCAAGGAGGGCGGTCACATGTGTTGCAAAGCAGAAGATCAGTGGTTCGAGCCCAGTATGGGGCAGTCGGACAGTGGAGTAAGCTAAGCTTTTAGCAGCACACTGACCCCCGCAACATAACCATGCTTGATATGTGCTGTAATATCAGACCGAGGTGTGCTCCCAAATAGTACAGTAAGTTGTTGGTCTTTATATGGCCCCAGCAGTTTCCTAAGAGCCATACTGGTTCAGGTTAGGTTCAGGGTGCTGAGTGGGGTGTTTCTCACAGCTGAAAGTAGAACATTTCAGGTAATTGAGCTTGTGGTTTGGCAGCAGTCTTTTATTTAGATGTATGATACCTATCAGTGAAACTGAATAATGTGTTGAGAACAGCCTGTGATCTGGCACCAGATGGATTATCAAAATACATCTATGGAAGTAGGCAAGATTTGAACAGCTGGGAGGGGTATTTGCACCGTTGATTGCCATATTATACAGCCGATTTGGCACCAATGGTCCTTTTTTTCAGAAAACAATGTTTATTGCGTAGTAGTTTCATGGCGTGGCTCATAGTTTGTGAGCAGATTCTCATATTTGTGATTGACAATGGTGTTCTGGGTTTCCATGAGAATTCTGTACATGGAGGCAGAAAAAATGCCAGTGCATCCCGAATGAAGGCAGCAAACAATGTACCAGACCAGCTGTGGTTTACAACCTGATAGCAATATTTGTTGGACTACCAAGAAATGTATTGGTTAATTATATTAATCATGCATTGAATTGCATCCATCTATTCTGCCAACATTGCCTTAGTGTTCGTCATGCAACATTGAGTCAAATATGACCTATTTTTAAAACCTTGTATGAAGTTGGTTTTGTAGCATGACCTGGATATTTTTATATTTTTTACTGATATTATGATTGTCTGATATTAGGATCTGTCAAGTAGTTAAAACGCTGTCAGTTCCACTTTAAACTTTAGGTCACCGGTTACTTTGTGTGCTAAACATGAAATGCTTTTTGCAATTTTTTTATTTAACCAGGTAGGCCAGATGAGAACAAATTCTCATTTACAACTGCGACCTGGCCAAGATAAAGCAAAGCAGTGCGACAAAAACAACAACACAGAGTTACACATGAACAAAAGTACAGTCAATAACACAATAGAAAAATCTATGTATAGTGTGTGCAAATGTAGAAGATTAGGGAAGAAAGACAATAAATAGGCCATAGAGGTGAAATAATTACAATTTAGCATTAACACTGGAGTGATAGATGTGCAGATGATGATGTGCAAGTAGAGAGTCTGGGGTGCAAAAGAGCAAAACGATAAATAACAATATGGGGATGAGGTAGTTGGGTGTGCTATTTACAGATTGGCTGTGTACAGGTACAGTGATCGGTAAGCTCTGACAGTTTATGCTTAAAGTTAGAGAGGGAGATATACGTCTCCAGGTTCAGTGATTTTTGCAATTCGTTCCAGTCATTGGCAGCAGAGAACTGGAAGGAAAGGTGGCCAAAGGAGTGGTTGGCTTTGGGGATGACCAGTGACATATACCTGCTGGAGCATGTACTACGGGTGGGTTTTGCTATGGTGACCAGTGAGCTGAGATAAGGTGGGTCTTTACCTAGCAAATACTTATAGATGACCTGGATCCAGTGGGTTTGGCAACAAATTTATAGCGAGGGCCAGCCAACGAGAGCATACAGGTCGTAGTGGTGGGTAGTACATGAGGCTTTGGTGACAAAATGGATGGCACTGTGATAGACTACATCCAGTTTGCTGAGTAGATTGTTGAATGCTATTTTGTAAATGACATCGCCGAAGTCAAGGATCAGTAGGATAGTCAGTTTTACGAGGGTATGTTTGGCAGCATGACTGAATGAGGCTTTGTTGCAAAATAGGAAGCCGATTCTAGATTTAATTTTGGATTGGAGATGCTTAATGTCAGTCTGGAAGGAGAGTTTACAGTCTAACCAGACACCTAGGTATTTGTAGTTGTCCACATACTCTAAGTCAGAACCATCCAGAGTAGTGATGCTAGTCGGGCGGGCGGATGCGGGCAGCAATCGGTTGAAGAGCCTGCATTTAGTTTTACCAGCATTTAAAAGCAGTTGGAGGCCACAAAGGAGTGTTGTATGCATTGAAGCTCATTTTGAGGTTTGTTAACACAGTGTCCAAAGAAGGGTCAGATGTATACAGAGTTGTGTCGTCTGCGTAGAGGTGGATCAGAGAATAACCAGCAGCAAGAGAGACATTGATATATAAGGAGAAAAGAGTGGGCCTGAGAATTTAACCCTTTGGCACCCCCATAGAGACTGCCAGAGGTCCGGAAAACAGGCCCCCGATTTGACACACTGAACTCTATCTGAGAAGTAGTTGGTGAACCAGGCAAGGCAGTCATTTGAGAAACCAAGGCTGTTGAGTCTGCCGATAAGAATGCGGTGATTGACAGATTTGAA
Organism: Oncorhynchus nerka; assembly: GCF_034236695.1. Taxonomy (NCBI): domain Eukaryota; kingdom Metazoa; phylum Chordata; class Actinopteri; order Salmoniformes; family Salmonidae; genus Oncorhynchus; species Oncorhynchus nerka. The sequence continues at coordinate 25,886,201 of NC_088420.1, forward strand.
AGCCTTGGCCAGGTCGATGAAGACGGCTGCACAGTACTGTCTTTTATCGATGGTGGTTATAATATCATTTAGGACCTTAAGCGTGGCTGAGGTGCACCCGTGACCGGCTATGAAACCGGATTGCACAGTGGAGAAGTTACTGTGGGATTCAAAATGGTCGGTGATCTGTTTGTTAACTTGGCTTTCGAAAACTTCAGAAAGGCAGGGTAGGATGGATATAGGTCTGTAATAGAGTCTCTCCCCCTTTGATGAGGGGGATGACCGCGGCAGCTTTCCAATATTTCGGAATCTTGGATGATACGAAAGAGAGGTTGAATAGACTGGTAATAGGGGTTGCAACAATGGCGTTGAATAAGTGTAGAAAGAGAGGGCCCTGATTGTCTAGCCCAGCTGATTTGTATGGGTCCAGGTTTTGCAGCTTTTTCAGGACATCTGCTATCTTGTTTGGGTGAAAGAAGCTGGGGAGGCTTGGGCAAGTAGCTGCGGGGAGTATGGAGAGGTTGGCCGGGGTTGAGGTAGCCAGGAGGAAAGCATGGCCAGCCGTAGAGAAATGCTTATTGAAATTCTCGATTTCTGTGGATTTAATTGGTGGTGACAGTGTTTCCTAGCCTCAGTGCAGTGGGCAGCTGGGAGGAGAGCCCTTATTCTCCATGGACTTTAGTGACCAAGGGCTATTTCTGTTCTTAGTTCTACATTAAAGAACGACCAAGCATCCTTTACTGACGGGATGAGATCAATATCCTTCCAGGATACCCGGGCCAGGTCGATTAGAAAGGCCTGCTTGCAGAAGTGTTTTCCGGAGCGTTTGACAGTGATGAGGGGTGGTCGTTTGACTGCGGACCCATAGTGGATGCAGGCAATAAGGCAGTGATCGCTGAGATCCTAATTGAAAACAGCAGAGGTGTATTTGGAGGGCAAGTTGGTCAGGATAATATCTTTGAGGGTGCTCATGTTTACGGATTTAGGGTTGTACCTGGTGGGTTCCTTGATTATTTGTGTGAGATTGACGGTATCTAGCTTAGATTGTAGGACTGCCGGGGTTTTAAGCATATCCCAGTTTAGACCACCTAACAGAATGAACTCTGAAGATAGATGGGGGGCAATCAATTCCCGTATGGTGTCCAGGGCACAGCTGGGAGCTGAAGGGGGTCTATAACAGGCGGAAACTTGTTTCTGGAGGGAAATTAAATTAGATGCTTGAACTGTTCGGGCATAGACCTGGAAAGTATGACCGAACTTTGCAGGCTTCCTCCCCCTTTGGCAGTTCTATCTTGACGGAAAATGTTGTAGTTGGGGATGGAAATCTCAGAATTTTTGGTGGCCTTCCTAAGCCAGGATTCAGACATGGCAAGGACCTCAGGGTTGGGGAGGTGTGCTAAAGCAGTGAGTAAAACAAACTTAGTGAGGAGGCTTCTGATGTTAACATGCATGAAACCAAGGCTTTTACGGTTACAGAAGTAAACAAATGAGAGCACCTGGGGACACACATGGCCTGGGTTAACCTCTACATCACCCGAGGAACAGAGGAGGAGTAGGATGAGGGTACGGCTAAAGGCTATCAAAACTGGTCGTCTAGTGCGTTGGGGACAGAGAATAAGAGGAGTAGATTTCTGGGCATGGTAGGATAGATTCAAGGCATAATGTACAGGCAGGGGTATGGTAGGGTGCTGGTACAGTGGAGGTAAACCTAGGCATTGAGTGACGATAAGAGGTTGCATCTCTGGACGCGCTAGTTGTGCTGGGTGAAGTCACTGCATGTGTGGGAGATGGGACAAAATAGGTATCTGAGGCATGTTGAGTGGGAATAGGGGCTCCACAGTAAACGCAGCATACTGTAGCTAAGAAAGGAATTCTAAGCGTATGTTGTGTAGTAAGCTGTTAGTAGCCCATGTGCCTCACCCTAATAATTTGGTCCCGTTTCCCCATCCTAATTTTGCTTACTGTTCTGACTTGGTGGTGCACATGTAGCCTATAACCTGTTTAAGAGAAGTGTAATCATCGAATATTGTAAGAGCTTTCATTGTCTGCTTATAAGCCCCTTTTTTATCCTATGGTTCTGACTTGGTGTACAGGTAGAATACTGTAAGAACGGCCCATGTTCTGAATTCTGTTGGTGTACATTTAAAAAGTGCTGAACAAATAGTTATTTTGATTACGTCCATCCTAGCTCGCTCATTGTCTTTATCAAAATTACGGATTGCCTCTTATCCGCTAGGCGTCTCCCTATGCCATAGTTTCTACATCTCAATTGTCATTAGAAACCACATTTGTTTCAGCAAGTTATCCATATCAGCTATGTTTTTTTAAAGGCAGTAAATAAGGCTGAATTAACTGTTTCGCTGCCAGACAAGGCTCAGCTGATAGTCAGGTGTAGCCGTGGTAAGATGTTTGGACTATGCTGTTGGGACAGCTTTATGTAGGCCCTAACAGTGTGTGGGCACCGTTTGTCACCATTATAGTGCAATTAATGTATTATTTAGTATTGTGTAGTGGGTTTGCTGCCATGCATCTGAATTGTTTATTTTTTGGTTTAGCCCCACCAAGATATACATGGTAAAATTACATCTGAGAATAGGCATTGGTATGAAGCTGAAAAAGGAAATTAACATGAGCAACATGAGCAACATTATATTGCCCTGGCTGTGTGTTTCGGGTCGTTATCATGCTGGAAGACCCAACCACGACCCATCTTCAATGCTCTTAGTGAGGGAAGGAGGTTGTTGGCCAAGATCTCACGATACATGGCCCCATCCATCCTCCCCTCAATACGGTGCAGTCGTCCTGTCCCCTTTGCAGAAAAGCATCCCCAAAGAATGATGTTTCCACCTCCATACTTCACGGTTGGGATGGCGTTCTTGGGGTTGTACTCATCCTTCTTCTTCCTCCAAACACGGCGAGTGGAGTTTAGACCAAAAAGCTCTATTTTTGTCTCATCAGATCACATGACCTTCTCCCATTCCTCCTCTGGATCTTCCAGATGGTCATTGGCAAACTTTAGACGGGCCTGGACATGCGCTGGCTTGAGCAGGGGGACCTTGCGTGCGCTGCAGGATTTTAATCCATGACGGCGTGGTGTGTTACTAATGGTTTTCTTTGAGACTGTGGTCCCAGCTCTCTTCGGGTCATTGACCAGGTCCTGCGATGTAGTTCTGGGCTGATCCCTCACCTTCCTCATGATCATTGATGCCCCACGAGGTGAGATCTTGCATGGAGCCCCAGACCGAGGGTGATTGACCTTCATCTTGAACTTCTTCCATTTTCTAATAATTGCGCCAACAGTTGTTGCCTTCTCACCAAGCTGCTTGCCTATTATCCTGTAGCCCATCCCAGCCTTGTGCAGGTCTACAATTTTAGCCCTGATGTCCTTACACAGCTCTCTGTTCTTGGCCATTGTGGAGAGGTTGGAGTCTGTTTGATTGAGTGTGTGGACAGGTGTCTTTTATACAGGTAACGAGTTCAAACAGGTGCAGTTAATACAGGTAATATGAGTGGAGAACAGGAGGGCTTCTTAAGGTCTGTGAGAGCTGGAATTCTTACTGGTTGGTAGGTGATCAAATTCTTATGTCATGCAATAAAATGCAAATTAATTACTTAAAAATCATACAATGTGATTTTCTGGATTTCTGTTTTAGATTCTGTCTCTCACAGTTGAAGTGTACCTATGATAAAAATAATTTTCTCATATTTATTTTCTCATATATTTTAGAGTGGAGAACTTTGGTGGCTGACAAAATACTTTTTTGCCCCACTGTACATGCTTTGTAAGTAGGAAAACCTGCAAAATCGGCAGTGTATCAAATACTTGTTCTCCCCACTGTATCTGTATCAAATTGTGACTTTTAAAGGTTTTCGTAAAAGGAATTGCAAAATGTTGATATTGTACTGGGAACTTTGTGTAATACATCATTCATTTTGAGTGCCATTACAGCTATATTTTGTAGTTTCTCTTTTCAAGTGTATAAAAATAACTGGTGTTTCTTTCACTCTCTCTAGAGGTCAACATGTTTAATAAAGACCATAAACTTGAACACTACAAAATACCAAAACAACAAATGTGAAAAACCGAAACAGTCCTATCTGGTGCATAGACACAAAGACAGAAGACAGGAAACAACCACCCACAAAACCCACCACAAAACAGGCTACCTAAATATGGTTCCCAATCAGAGACAATGACTAACACCTGCCTCTGATTGAGAACCATATCAGGCCAAACATAGACAAACTAGACATACAACATAGAATGCCCACTCAGATCACATCCTGACCATATAAACATACAAAGCAAATTATGGTCAGGGCATGACAGTAGCTTGTAAATTCAGGGATATCAAATGATGATCAGAAAAGCGAGCCAACTGATGTTCTACATCTATAACAAATTGTAACAAAAAGGGGTAAATTAGGAATAAATCTATTCTACATTTTCGTGACATAGTTTTGTTGGTCCTGGTATAAATCCAGTTAGGGCTAGGCAGAATACTGCCCCCTTTGGATGAATTGTGTGCCCATAGTAAACTGAAAAATAAATCTGTCCAAAATTGCTAATATATGCATATAATAATAATTATTGGATAGAAAACACTCTAAAGCTTCTAAAACCGTTTGAATTATGTCTAAGTATAGCAGAACCCACAGGGCAGGCAATCTCCCAAACTATTTTTGGGAGCCGGAAACTTGGGGCAACTTTGACGCCATCGCCCCCACCCTTCCCAACCAGCTATGGATCTGGAGACACTTTCTATGTCTTCCACTAGATGTCCTCATTCAGTACAGCGTTTAATTGTGCAAATCCGCGAGTTTTGACCCTTTGGGAGGCGAAAGAGTGGATGTCGCAAGAAAATACCTGGTGACTAGAGCGCGCTTTTAGAACAGACCTTCCTTTGTTCCAGAATGCCTGAGAAGAAGCATGATTGTCCGATAGATTTGAGAATTGTTTTGTACGTTTAGAACATCCTAAAGCTTGATTCTGCACTTAGTTTGACCAGTTTAGTCGACATATAATATGTAATTTTGAAGTTTTGATGCGCAACTGTTCGAGACCAGAAGTAATTTTGGATGCATTTCAGCTGGAACTCATAGCATATGCTACTATAAAGGTACATGAACTGAAACCAAACGTTATATTAGGTAAGTATGACTCCTTCCACTACATTCTGATCGAAGACCATCAAAGGTAAGGGAATATTTATGTTGTAATTTTGTATTTCTGTTGACTCCAACATAGCGGAGAAATATTGCTTACGTCTGAGCGCCGTCTCATTATTACATAGTGAACTAATTCTGTAACGTTAAAAATAAATGTAACACAGCGGTTGCATTAAGAAGAAGTGTATCTTTCTAACTATATGTAGAACATGTATATTTAGTCAAAGTTTATGATGTTTATTTCTGTTATCTGGCGGAGGTATCTATAATTTCTCCGGACATTGTTGTGCATTTTCTGAACATGGTGTCAATGTAAACGGAGATTTATGGATATAAATTGCATATTATTGAAAAAAACATAAATGTACTGTGTAACATGTCCTATTACTGTCATCTGATGAAGATTTTCAAAAGGTTAGGGAATTATTTTTCTTTTAATCCTGCGTTTGTGATTGCATCTTTTGTTCGACAAAATGTCTGTATATCGTCTGTGTCTTTGTGGTGGTTTGATATAAATATGTGCCATGTTTTCGCCGTAAAACATTTTATAAATCTGACACGCTGGGTGAACAAGGTGTTTATCTTTCATTTGAGCTATTGGACTTGTTAATGTGTGGAGGTTAAATATTTCTAAGAATATTTTTGCATTCTGTGCGCCACTGTTTCAGTTGAGCTGGGGGGGCTGGTACCCCTTCAAATCAAATCAAATTTTATTTGTCACATACACATGGTTAGCAGATGTTAATGCGAGTGTAGCGAAATGCTTGTGCTTCTAGTTCCGACAATGCAGTAATAACCAACAAGTAATCTAACTAACAATTCCAAAACTACTGTCTTATACACAGTGTAAGGGGATAAAGAATGTGTACATAAAGATATATGAATGAGTGATGGTACAGAGCAGCATAGGCAAGATACAGTAGATGGTATCGAGTACAGTATATACATATGAGATGAGTATGTAAACAAAGTGCCATAGTTAAAGTGGCTAGTGATACATGTATTACATAAGGATGCAGTAGATGATATAGAGTACAGTATATACGTATGCATATGAGATGAATAATGTAGGGTATGTAACATTATATTAGGTAGCATTGTTTAAAGTGGCTAGTGATATATTTTACATCATTTCCCATCAATTCCCCTTATTAAAGTGGCTGGAGTTGAGTCAGTGTCAGTGTCAGTGTGTTGGCAGCAGCCACTCAATGTTAGTGGTGGCTGTTTAACAGTCTGATGGCCTTGAGATAGAAGCTGTACCGTTAACACGATAACCCTTTGCATCAATTTTGAAGTCATTTCCAGGCATCATCAACAGAGAAATCCCTGCGCAATATTGTTATGATATTGCCATTTGGAGAGCTTTGATTCAGTCTAGGAGGAAAACGATCAGCAGAGTCATCAGGTGTTTCGTTAAAATCCAAGTATTTGTTGCGTAAATCCTGTAATTTTATGGTAAATTGGGCAAAAAGGTCTCATTTGGAGCATGTGCGTTATGTCCATACGCATTACAAATGATGAAAATAGCATTATCAAGTTACTATGACAGAGTGGCTCAGTGGTCTAAGGCATCTCAGTGCAAGAGGTGTCACTACAGACATGAGATAAGACAGTCCGGGTTAGTGGTAATGAATCCAATTCAGTGATGCCTAGAAAGCCGGTAAAGTAGACCTCCAGAACTGGTGCACGGAATGAGCAGCAGGACCGGGGGAATGCGTGACAGTACCCCCCCCGACGGTAAAAAATACCTGGTCACGAAGCGTCCAGGATGTCCACCGCAGAAACCCAGCACGGCTTCTCTGTGCCATATCCCTCCCAGTCGATGATGTACTGGAGACACCCCACCCGACGCCTCGAATCCAGAACTTCATCGACCGAGTATGCCAGACCTCCCTCAATATCCAGAGGAGGCGAGGCGTCCTCTGGCCTGAGGAAAGACACATGAAAAGTCGGGTTAATGCGGTAATCAGCAGGGAATTGCAAACGGTACGTTACCTCATTAACCCTTGTCAGGACTTTAAGACAGCCACACAAACCTCGTGCTCAGCTTCCAGCAGGGCAGGCGGGGGGGCAGGTTCTGGGTGGAGAGCCAGACCTGGTTGCCTGGAAAGAAAACAGGCGCCTTACTGCAGTGGCGGTTGGCCTGTTCCTTGTGCCGACTCACAGCCCGCTGTAGACGAGTGTGCGCAGCAGTATCCTGCGCGCGCCGAAACCACTCCTCCACTGCAGGGACCTCGGTCTGGCTCGGATGCCAAGGTGTCAGGGCCAGCTGAAACCCCAACATGCACTAGAAAGGAGTGAGGTTAGTGGAGGAGTAGCAGGGGAAATTCTGTTCCTGATTGACCCTCTCCACCTGCCCATTAGCTTGAGGATGGTACCCGGAGTTAAGACTGACCGTAACCCCCAGGCGTTCCATTCACGCCTTCCTTAGGCGTGAGGTGAACTGAGGACCACGATCTGACACAATGTCCTCCGGGATCCCGTAGTGACGGAAGACATGCGTAAAAAGAGCCTCCACTGTTTGCATGGCCGATGGGAGCCGAGGCAGAGGAAGGAGGCGACAAGCTTTGGAAAACAGGTCCACAACGACGAGAACGGTGGTGTTCCCCTGGGAAGGGGGAAGGTCAGTGACAAAGTCCACTGTGAGGTGAGACCAGAGTCATTGTGGAACCGGCTGGGGAAGGAGCTTTCCTAAGGAAGGTGTGTGGGTGTCTTTGACTGAGCACAGATGGAGCAGGAGGAGACTTCAATCCTGGTGTCCCTAGCCAAGGTGTGCCACCAGTACTTCTCAGACAGGCAGGTGATGGTATGGCTTATCCCAGGATGACCCGACGCAGGCGCCGTGTACGCCCAGATAAGGAGGCGGTCCCGCACACCTGTGTGCACATAGGCATGGTTCTCCGGGCACTGTGCAGGGTTCGGGTTCCTTGAACAGGGCCTGCTGTATGTCAGCGTCCACATCCCACACCACTGGCGTGATGATACGGAATGGAGGGATGATGGGTGTCTCCTCTCCCTGTCTCTGCATCATAGAAGCGAGACAGGGCCTCAGGCCTTCACATTCTTCGAGCCTGGCATATAGGAATGCGTGAATTGGAACCTGGTGAAGAGTAGAACCCACCTTTAGCCTCTTTGCTGCCCTGATGTACTCCAGGGTGCGGTGGTCCGTCCACACCAGGAAATGGTGTTTGGACCCATCCAGCCAGTGCCTCCACGCCTTCAGAGCCTTCATGACCGCCAAGAGTTCCCGGTCCCCTACGCCATAGTTTCTCTGGGTGGGGCTCAGCTGCTTGGAGTAGAAGGTGCAGGGCCGTAGCTTTGGAGTGGTTCCAGTGCACTGGGACAGCACTGCCCCGACTCGATGAAGGGGAGTGAGGGGTCGGAATGTACCAGTACGAGAGTAGTGGTGAAGCGTGCCTTCAGTGTCTCCAACGTCCTCGCCGCCTCTGCCGTCCAACAAAGGTGCTGGGGACCTCTTAGCAGGGAGGTAAGAGGTGCGACCACTGTGCTGAAGCCCCGGTTGAACATCTGGAAATAGTTGTCGAACCCAAGGAATTCGCTGGACTGCTTTCACGGAGTTGGAGACGGGCCATGACCTGACTGCGCAGATGTGTTGCTCCTCCATCTCCACTCCCTCCGTGGATATGAGGTAGCCCAAAAAGAACATGGAAACACTGTAAAAACAAACATTTATCTTGTTTGACAAAAAGATCATGCTCCAGCAGTTTTCCCAGCACAGTCCTGACTGACGAGACATGCTGGGTGCGGTCAGCAGAATAGACCAAAATGTTGTCTACATAAACCACTATGCCCCGTCCCAGCATGTCCCGAAACAATTAGTTAATAATGGCCTGGAAGACTGAAGGAGCATAAGACAGGCCAAAAGGCATTAGGAGATACTCGTAATCGCGGAAAAGACCGTTTTCCATTTGTCTCCTGCACAAATGTGCACCAGATTGTAGGCGATCCTCAATTCCAGTTTCGTGAAGTACTGCGCCCTGTGCATTTGTTTGATGATGGTTGGGATAAGGGGTAAAGGTTTACTGAACTTGACAATGGCATTATTCAGTTTGATAATCAATGCAGGGAGGCAGTCCCCCATCTTTCTTTTTAACAGAAAATAAGCTTGAGGAGGCTGGTGATGTAGAGGGGTGGATAAAACCCTGCTGGGGGCTCTCCTGTACGTAGATCCATGGCCTCGGTCTCAGCATAGGAGAGGGGATGTACGTGTTCTCTCGGGGGTGCTGCTTCAGACAGCAGGTCAATGGCACAGTCCCAGGGGTGATGAGGCAGGCGTGTAGCCTGGGTCTTAGAGAACCCGGTGCAGATCCTGGTATTCCTCTTGTAAATCCACTTGAGGGGCGTGGTCCAGACTTTCCAACGTGGTGGTGTTGACAGACACCGCTAGCCACCTCCCTTGACACTCCTGGGTGGGAGCAGGAGAATTCCCTGGCTTGTCACCTCCTCGCCTATTTGTGGATAGAGGGCAGGTCGGGGAGAAATGACCCCTCTCTCCACAATAGGAGCAGAGGCCCAGATTCCTCCTTCTCCTACACTCTGCCTCGGGCAAACGTGCAGAGCCCACCTCCATCGGCTCTGGCCACGGAGCAGGTGTAGCCTTGTGCTCCAGATTCCGCACAGGTCCTTGTCGACCCACAGGAGGTTGTCCAACCGGATTGCCATGCTGATGAGCTGATCGAGTGACAGGTTGTCATCACGACAGGCTAACTCCAGCTGAACCTCCTCTCGCAGTCCGCTGTAGAACACTGTGACCAGTGCCAACTCGTTCCATGCGGTAGAGGCTGCGATGGTCCGGAACTCCAGGGCGAGCTCCGAGGAGGTCCTAGATCCATGGCATAGTCAGAGTAGACACTCACCCCCCTCTTGGCGCTCCACAGGATGATACAACACCTAGCAGAAGAGGAGAGTGAAGGGCTCGTAGGACTCGACCTTGGTTCCACCCGTTTCCCAGACTGGCATCACGAGGACTATCTCTCCAGACTCGGCAGCGCCATTGACAGTGTGCTGGCAACCATCCTGCATTTGGAGAGGAATGTGCAGTCCCTCCAGTCTCCAGCACAGGTTCCTCTCCAAATGCAGGATGGTCGCCAGCATGCTGTCCATGGTGTTGCCGAGTCTGGAGAGACAGTCCTCATGATGCCAGCTCTGCCTTTCCCGCTGTCTCCATTTTGCAGATCGGTTATTCTGTCACATTGTATAAGAATCGGAGACAGTTGCAGCAATACGTAATAGGGGGTTTTATTACTACACCCAAAATTCAACATTTCATAAAAAAGGCACAGGGACGACACCCAAAACAAACAATTATATAAAATACACAGGGATGTAACCCAAACAAAAGAACAATTTCTAAACCTCTAACAATTACACGGGACGAGACCCGAAATAACAAGTGCACAATACACGTAGCACGAAAGCCGAAACAACAAAGCACAGGTACTCACAAGACCAACGGACATGGGAACAATAACCGACAAGGACAATGTGGAACAGAGGGCACATATATAACATACTAATCAGGGGGAATGGGACCCAGGTGTGCGTAATGAGACAAGTGTCACGTTCTGACCTTAGTTCCTTTGTTTTTGTCTTTGTTTTAGTATGGTCAGGGCGTGAATAGACATGTTTGTTTTTCTATGTTGGGTTTTGAGTTCCACCTAGTATGGTTCTCAATCAGAGGCAGCTGTCAATTGTTGTCCCTAATTGAGAATCATACTTAAGTAGCCTTTTTCACCTGGGTTTCGTGGGTGTTTATTTCCTGTTTCGTGTTTTGTCATTCAACTTACGGGACTGTTCGTTCATCGTTTGTTGTTTTGTTCCAGTGTTCAGTTTGTTTATTAAAAACGACATGAACACTTACCACACTGCACCTTGGTCCTCCTCTCTATCTCCAGATGACATCATACATTTCATAGCGATTTTGATGGTACAATGATTCCCTACACTATTGTTTTCTCACATAAACTGAAATTGAGCAAATAGTGTAGAATTTCATCAACCAGGAAATCATTGGCCACTGCCACTTGACCTGATTTCCACTATATAACACAGCCACAAGGTCAAAACAGCTTTCCCATTTTGACAACAAATGCCGCTCCGGCGGGAGAAATCAATAGATTTATACTGTTAGCACTAAGCCAGTGTGCCCTAGGAGGAAGTCCACTGTGAGCAGCTCACCCTGTACTAACGTAAATAACATGAGCACATCTACTAAGCTTCCCAGTAAAGCAATGAAAGCAAGTAAGCATCCCAGAAGAAAAGTGCTCAAAATATCCCACGTTAATATATGTAGCTTAAGAAACAAGATTCATGAAATCAATAATTTGCTAGTAACATATTTTATACCTTTATTTATTTAGGTAAAATAAAATATGTTACTAGCTAATTATTAACAGATGACATTCATATCTCTGAAACTCACTTAGAAAATACCTTTGACGATACAGTGGTAGCAATATAAGGTTATAACATTTATAGAAAATATAGAAATGCCAACGGTGGAGATGTTGCTGTTTATATTCAGAACCACATTCCTGTAAAGATTAGAGACGATCTCTTGTCAAATACTGTTGAAGAAATATGGCTACAGGTTCATCTGCTTCACCTAAAGCCCAATCTGGTGGGAAGCTGCTGTAGACTACCAAGTGCTAACAGTCAGTATCTGGATAACATGTGTGAAGTGCTTGATAATATGTGTAATATCAAAAGAGAGGTGTATATTCTGGGTGATTGAAATATTGACTGGCTTTCATCAAGCTGCCCACTCAAGGAAAAGCTTCAAACTGTAATCAGTGCCTGCAACCTGGTTCAGGTTATGAGTCAACCTACCAGGGTAGTTAAAAACAGCACAGACATGAAATCATCAACATGTATTGATCATATATTTACTAATGCTGCAGAAATTAGCTTGAAAGCAGTATCCAGATCCATTGGATGTAGTGATCAGAATATAAGTAGCCATATCTAGGAAAACCAAAGTTCCAAAGGCTGGGCCTAATATAGTGTATAAGAGGTCATGCAATACATTTTGTAGTGATTCCTGTTATTGATGTTAAGAATATGTTGGTCCGTGGTGTGTAATGAGGAGCAAACAGACACTGCACTTGACACATTTATGAAATTGCTTATTCCAGTTGCTAATAAGCATGCACCCATTAAGATAGCTAATGACTCTAAAAACTGTTAAATCCAGGTGGATTGATGAGGAATTGAAAAATTGTATGGTTGAGAGGGATGAGGCAAAAGGAATGACAAATAAGTCTGGCTGCACAACCGATTGGCAAACTTATTGCAAATTGAGAAATCGTGACTGAACTGAATAAAAAGAAGAAACTACACTAAACCAAGATTAATTGAATAAAGAATGATAGTAAAAAGCTTTGGAGCAACTTAAATTAAATTCTGGGAAAAAGATTAACACATTGAAACAAATGTCTCATTCATCACAAAACCAACTGATATTGCCAACTACTTTTAATGATTTTTTCATTGGCAAGATTAGCAAATTTAGGCATAACATGCCAGCAACAAATACTGACACTACACATCCAAGAATATCTGACCAAATTTTGAAAGACAAGCAATTGTCATTTTAAATTCCGTAAAGTTAGAGTGGAAGAGGTGAAAAAATGATTGTTGTCTATCAACAATGACAAGCCACCGGGGTCTGACAACTTTGATGGAAAATTACTAAGGATAATAGCGGACGATATTGTCACTCCTATTTGCCACATCTTCAATTTAAGCCTATTAGAATGTGTGTGCCCTCAGGCTTGGAGGGAAGCAAAAGTAATTCCGCTACCTAATTGTAAAGCCCCCTTTAATTGCTCAAATAGCGTACCAATCAGCCTAATAATAACCCTTAGTAAACATTTGGAACAAAATGTGTTTGACCAGATACAATGCTTTTTTACAGTAAACAAACTGACAACAAATTTTCAGCATGCTTATAGAGATGGACATTCAACAAGCAAAGCACTTACTCAAATGACTGATGATTTGATATTATCGATCATATTCTGCTGCTGGATAAACTTATGTGTTATGGCTTTACACCCCCTGCTATATTGTGGATAAAGTGTTACCTGTCTAACAGAACACAGAGGGTGTTCATTAATGGAAGCCTCTCCAACATATTCCAGGTAGAATCAGGAATTCCCGATGGCAGTTGTCTAGGCCCATTATTTTTTCAATCTTTCCTAATGAATTTCCACTGGCTTTGAGGAAAACCAGAGTGTCTATGTATGCGGATGACTCAACACTAAACATGTCAGCTACTACAGAGACTGAAATGACTAACACTTAACAAAAGAGTTGCAGTTCGTTTCAGAGTGGGTGGCAAGGAACAAGTTAGTCCTAAATATTTCTTAAACTTAAAGCATTGCATTTGGGACAAATCATTCACTAAACCCTAAACCTCAACTAAATCTTGTAATAAATAATGTGGACATTTGTAATGCCCGGGGTGTAGTGGAGGAAGGAGTCAGACGCAGGAGACACAGAGTTCAGAGTAGCGCTACTTCTTTATACACCGACCAGGTGAAAACAGACACCACTCAAAACAAATGCCCCAAAAACACAGGGGAACTAAACAGTCCCAAAAACAACTCATGTACACAAACAACCGTGACTTACAAGCGTGTATAATGAGTACACATAAAACAATCCCGCACACCCAGCAGGCGGGCCGGCTGGCTAATAAAGCCCAACTAATACAACTAATTAACAACAGGTGTAACTAATAAACAGACAAGGAGGGGGAGGAAAAGATCAGTGGCAGCTAGTAGGCCGGTGACGACGACCGCCGAGTGCCACCCGAACAGGAAGGGGAGCCACCTTCGGTAGGAGTCGTGACAACATTGAGCAAGTTGAGGTGACTAAACTGCTTGGAGTTACCCTGGATTGTAAACTGTCATGGTCAAAACATATTGATACAATAGTAGCTAAGCTGGGGAGAAATATGTATATGATAAGGCGCTGCTCTACCTTCTTGACAGCACTGTCAACAAGGCAGGTCCTACAGGCCCAAGTTTTGTCAGACCTGGACTACTGTTCAGTCGTGTGGTCAGCTGCCACAAAAAAGGACTTAGGAAAATTGCAATTGGTTCAGAACAGGGCAGCATGGCTGGCCCTTGGATGTACACAGAGCTAATATTAATAATATGCATGTCAATCTCTCCTAGCTGAAAGTGGAGGAGACATTGACTTCATCACTGCTTGTATTTATGAGAAGTATTGACATGTTGTATGCACCGAGCTGTCTGTTTGAACTACTGGCACACAGCTCGGACCCCCATGCATACCCCACAAGACATGCCACAAAATGTCTCTTCACAGTCCCCAAGTCCAGTACAGACTATGGAAGGTCGCACAGTACTAAATAGAGCCATAACTACATGGAACTCTATTCCACATCAAGTAACACATGCAAGCAGTAAAATTAGAATACTAAACACCTTATGGAACAGCGGGGACTGTGAAGCAACACAAACATAGGCGCATACACACACATACACATGGATTTTGTACTGTATATATATGTGGTAGTGGTGGAGTAGGGGCCTGAGGGCACACTGTCTGAATATATTGTGATGTTTTTAAAATGGTATAAACTGCCTTAATTTTTCTGGACCCCAGGAGGAGTAGCTGCTGCCTTAGCTTATGGGGATCCATAATAAATACAAATACAAATAGGCAAATATCACCGGCAACCATAACACTGGCGGGTAAGTAATACCGTGAAACACAATAGACATTTTTGGTTATTAAAGTGCAAAAATTCTAAAGAATCCTGAAACCTGTAGGAAATGTTATGCTGAAGTACTGTTACTCCAACAGAAGAATGTCAAACCATTTGAAGAACATTACTAGAACATTACCAAAATTGAAATTATATTTACTGGATGACTGTTTTTTTTGTTGCTCTGGTTCCTGACACCTAGTCTGACAGTAATAAAGGTTTGTGGTGTGGCAGTGAGTTATGTCTGTTTAGTTACTGAGGCAGCATTGCTTTAAACATTGTTCATTCGTACTGAGGGTTTGTATTCAACAACTGAGACAAACTGAACAAGTTCTACAGACGTGACAGAAATTGAATAATGTGTCACTAAACAAAGGGGGGGGGGGGGTTCAAAATCAAAAGTAACAGTCGGTATCTGGTGTGGCCACCAGCTGCATTAAGTCCTGCAGTGCATCTCCTTCTCATGAACTGCCCCAGATTTGTCAGTTCTTGCTGTCAGTTACCCCACTCTTCCACCAATGCACCTGCAAGTTCCCAGATATTTCTGGGGGGAATGGCCCTAGCCCTCACCCTCCGATCCAACAGGTTCCAGATGTGCTCAATTGGATTGAGATCCGGGCTCTTCACTGGGCATGGCAGATCACTGACATTCCTGTTTTGCAGAAAATCACGTACAGAACGAGCAGTATGGCTGGTGGCATTGTCATGCTGGGGGTCATGTCAGGATGATCCTGCAGGAAGGGTACCACATGAGGGAGGAGGATGTCTTCCCTGTAATGCACCGTGTGCACATGTGACACACCGCCCCAGACCATGACGGACCCTCCACCTCCAAATCAATCCCGCTCCAGAGTACAGGCCTCGGTGTAACGCTAATTCCTTCCACGATAAAGGCAAATCCGATCGTCACCCCTTGTGAGACAAAACCACGACTCGTCAGTGAAGAGCACTTTTTGCCAGTCCTGTCTGGTCCAGCGATGGTGGGTTTGTGCCCATCGGCAATGTTGTTTCTGGTGATGTCCTGCCTGACAACAGGCCAACAAGCCCTCAGTCCAGCCCCTCTCAGCCTATTGCGGACAGTCTGAGCACTGATGGAGGAATTGTGCGTTCCTGGTGTAACTCGGGCAGTTGTTGTTGCCATCCTGTACCTGTCCCGCAGGTGTGATGTTCGGATGTACTGATCCTGTGCAGGTGTTGTTACACGTGGTCTGCCACTGTGAGGACGATCAACTGTCCGTCCTGTCATCCTGTAGAGCTGTCTTAGACGTCTCACAGTACGGACATTGACTCATGCCTTCTTGCAGCATGCCTAAGGCACGTTCACGCAGATGAGCAGGGACACTGGGCAGCTTTCTTTTGGTGTTTTTCAGAGTCAGTAGAAAGGCCTCTTTTAGTGTCCTAAGTTTTCATAATTGTGACCTTAATTGCCTACCTTCTGCAAGCTGTTAGTGTCTTAACGACCATTCCACACGTGCATGTTAATTAATTGTTTATGGTCCATTGAACAAGCATGGGAAACAGCTTTTAAACCTTTTCGAATGAAGATCTGTGAAGTTATTTGGATTTTTATGAATTATCTTTGAAAGACAGGGTCCTGATAAAGGGACTTTTCTTTTTTAGCTGAGTTTACTATGGGTTATATATGCCCGCAGGCCTCTTGCCTAAACCCCCCCCCGGGAACAAATGAAACAGAATAATTTATCAATAATTTACATGAACACTTTCAATTAACCAAAAACACAAAGTCCTATTGGCGTACACATACCTCTGAAGGAGTGGCTACAAAATAATATCAACAACTTTCCCTGACCATCAACCACCTGACATAAAAATAAGCTTTCCTCCATGAGGGAGGAACACTGGCTTTTATCAAGCTGGAGAAGGAGTTGGTAATTGAAGAGACAGCTGTTTCCCCTGACAAGAGGGAGGGATCAGATCTCCAATCAGCAATGGGGCCGACCAATCAGCTGCTTTAGGATTCCAGAAAGCCATTTCCTGAAATACACACACATACATGCATATAATTGTTTTATGTCACAGACATTATTCTTTTTGTATCAGTGCAAGCATGGACCCCAGCATAGATTTGAATTTCACATTGTTAGCTTACATGCTACTTAGATATGTGATTCTAATTCATTGATGGGTTCAGTTTAATTAGTCTGCATGCCATTGCCTCTCCCAACTTTGGTCTCCACAATAAACTCTGCAACCACCTATGCGCTTGCAAGATTTTTAGCTTACTGATATCTAGCCTAGTAGTTTCAATGTAAATCTTCCCAATTACAGTTGATTCCTTACTTAATGAGGTGTATAGGAAAGTTCGTATTTTCTATAAAAAGCAGTTGCTCTGAACTTGTTCTCAACTGGCCTACCTGGTTAAATAAAGGTGAAATAAAAAAATAAAAGGTGTCACTACAGTCCCTGGTTCAAATCCAGGCTGAATCACATCCGGCCGTGATTGGGAGTCCCATAGGGCGGCGCACAATTGGCCCAGCGTCGTCCGGGTTTGGCCGGGTAGGCCGTCCATTGTGAATAAGTATTTGTTCTTTACTGACTTGCCTGGTTAAATTAAAAAAAGATCTGCTACTTAATTAACTTCCTGTTGGAACCCAAGATGTTGCACAACAGCAGTATCATTTATTTGGAGATACACTTGGGACTATATACAGAATGTCCCTCTAGCACGTTGAAGTATATTGGATATGTATAGAAATGTGTATTATCTTGTCCAGTATCTTTACAGACCCATGCATTATAAGAAATATCCACTCAAAAACTATGTTTTGGTCTCAAAATGTTTTGCATGTCAGAAGTAACATTTACGATATTGGATTTTCAAGAAGCACTTGCTACAGTTTTCCTTTCAGGAGGCTTCTGTGAATTCATTTCTCTGGGAACTCAGTTCTCAGATGCACCTCACTAGCAAGCTATCGTTTCAGGCTTTGCAATACAAATGCCCTTCTCCTCTTCACCCAATTTCTTCTATGGCGCTATCCCTGTGATCTGTTTCCATATTGTAAAGTCACAATAGGTTATACTGTATGAGTCAAGTGTTTAACACAGTGTTGTGACTTTACTTTCATTAATCTGATGACTGTTATTTATCTAGTCAACTAACTATGTTTAATTGTTAAGCATTGGGGCACCACAATAGCGTTTTTTAAAGAGTTACCATCTCCCGAATTAATCTCTCCCGAATTAATCTATCACATCCATAAACAGTCAACGTATTAATCACAATCTCATATCATATCATCATTCTGAACAGTCGTAACCGCCTGCATCTGCAAAAACCACAGCCTTATGATTCAGTACTACACACACTGGTTTCATTATTTATTTACTAGCTAACTAAATGGTAACACAGGATAAACATACACACAATACATTAGAACTAGTGGACTGACACAATATTGTGTCTTGTTACAAAAGAGAGGGGGCAGAGAGGGAGGGGGCAGAGAGGGACAGAGACGTAATACTTTGGGACATTTAGAAACTACTCTCACAGTAATCATATACTTTGCACCCGAACCACCGTCTGCTTGGAGTAAGAAATCATGAATGTATTTATGTGTAAATGCCTTGGTTTGCCATATTATCTCTGTTGGAACACGCCTTCTTGGAAGATTGTTGGGCCTTTCCGCAGCATGCTTGTAAGGTTCTGATTGTCCAAAAGGGGTCCCCACCCGTCTCCTACTATTGCTCTCCTCTGCTGGTATCTATTGACCAATTGTGTAGTCCTGAACAGAACCACAGAGCTCACTCTACTTCCACTTGCTATGGAAGATAATTCTTTGAAGATAGGCTAGCCAGCCGTGTCGATGGTTCGCAGTGTGGTGATGAGAGTAGCATATTATGGTGAGAATGGATCCCCTTAAATGAGCTTTTCTAGATAATTTACTTAGGACAGCTAATCAGCCATACCAGTGATTGTCCGGGAGGTTACGTTAAATCCTCTCTGGTTGGATATGTTAATTCTTAACCCATTGTTTTATACAGTTCATTCAAAAGGGGTGGTTCGTGAGGCTTACTCGCTCTCTGACCTCACTCAAGGGGCGGTGACTACCCACTTGTACAAAGTTATAGAAAGAATTTCCTCTTATATTTTCTAAGATCACATCCCTCTCTTAACAAAAACACTAATTTTTCATACAACGTTGAGGATGGAGACTTCCTACATGTAGTGTATATACTTTTCAAGTTACTGTATTTCCTTTAACATTTTTAATAACATCACAAAATAACAATCAAAATGCCATTTTATTCTTTAGATCACCTCTGACCATTCCCCATGTTCTATGTGAGAAATATTCTTACAGTATTCACTTTTGAACATGTTAGACTTTTGGTAGGAAAACTGAAACAAAGGCACATTCCTGTGTGAATTTGGAGAGGGAGATAGCTGCAAGTTCTAATCCTTGATTTACATCAGGGTGTGAACTGTCAACGGGTGAGAGGGAGTCTGTCGTCACAGGACAGTCATGTCAACAGTGTCTAGGAGCAGAAAGAGAGCGCTACAGGTGTAGGTCATAACTCATAGACCATGTGTGGATTAGGGAGGGAAATTAGTTCTGTTGTGACAGGCAGTCAGTCACCTAGCTTCATTTGCTGACCTGTAGGGATGAGAGTTTAATGAAATGGTAGCAACTCCTCCTTAAGAAGAAGTAATTGGGTTGTGTGTGTCTTTGTCATTGAAAAAACCTGACTTGTGTGTCACCAACACTAGACACTTGTGCCGGGGTAATTCAACTCTAGGGACAGATTGTTTCTCATTAATAGCAACTTATTCGAAGGCCAAAAGTTCTCTCTGTGTCGTTCGAGAGGAAGCAGTTTGATGAAAGATGGCTCCCATCATATCCCACTGCTAACGAGCCGGTTAAGTCCTGGTTTAGCTTTTATGTGCTAATTTGCTAGGATTTACGTTACCTGTTATACATGCACCAACCAGATGAATGATAGGGCATCATGAGATGGCCATAAACATTAACTGGTCATGTTGCATAGTTTTAGGAAGGTCTGGAAGTCACCTTTCAGGTTAAAATAGTTATAAATTGCTGAGGTGTACTCACATTTGAGGACACAAGCTCAAGTACATAGTACAAATATTATGAAAATGATTTTTTTTCTTTCCAATTCAATAAAAGTGGGCCAATAGGGCTTGCAATACTTGAAATGCTTTCTAAATATAATAACAATCAAATTATAGACAAATAAATATGATCATAAACAGGGAATTGACTCCTAAACATCCACATCCTCTGTGACCAGGAGAAAGTGGTTTTGTTTAAATTCTATGAAATGATTTAGTATTTTTCATGTTGAGAGCTCTAAATCCAGCAGAGAATATCACAGCGTGATGAAACCACAACGGTTGAATTCGCTAGACTGGTTGTGCTGTCATTCAGAGAAAGAGAAAATCGATTATTTGTCTGGATAGGCCAGAAAATGTGACACGTCACTCCTTATGCAAATGTGGGGTCTGAAACCTGACATTTCAAGTCAGCTCCGCTGAGAGAGTGGAAGCGGAGAGCAGACAGATGGGGCTTTCTAGCACTATAAGACACGGGACCCTACGGTGTTCAGAGAGATTTGTACACCAAAATGTCTGTCTGAACCTGGCCAGAACCACTCAAATTCTCCCATATACAGTTGAAGTCAGAAGTTAACATACACCTTAGCCAAATGCATTTAAACTCAGTTTTTCACAATTCCTGGCATTTAATCCAAGTAAAATATTCCCTGTTTTAGGTCAGTTAGGATCACCACTTGGGTCAAATGTTTTGGCTAGCCTTCCACAAGCTTCCCACAATAAGTTGGGTGAATTTTGACCTATTCCTCCTGACAGAGCTGGTGTAAGTAAGGTGTGTAGGCCTCCTTGCTCGCACATGCTTTTTCAGTAATGCCCACAATTATTTTTTTCTATAGGATTGAGGTCAGGGCTTTGTGATGGCCACTCCAATACCTTGACTTTGTTGTCCTTAAGCCATTTTGCCACAACTTTGGAAGTATGCTTGGGGTCATTGTCCTTTTGGAAGACCATTTGCGACCAAGCCTTAACTTCCTGACTGATGTCTTGAGATGTTGCTTCAATATATCCACATTTCTTCCTCCCTATTTTGTGAAGAACACCAGTCCCTCCTGCAGTAAAGGACCCCCACAACATGATGCTGCCACCCCTGTGCTTCACGGTTGTGATGGTGTTCTTCGATTTGCAAGCCTCCCCCTTTTTCCTCCAAATATAACAATGGTCATAAGGGCCAATAAGTTATATTTTTGTTTCATCAGACCAGAGGACATTTCTCCAAAAAGTATGATCTTTGTCCCCATGTGCAGTTGCAAACTGTAGTCTGGCTTTTTTTAAAGGTGGTTTTGGAGCAGTGGCTTCTTCCTTGCTGAGCCGCATTTCAGGTTATGTCAATATAGTACTCGTTTTACTGTGGATTTTGATACTTTTGTACCTGTTTCCCACAGCATCTTCACAAGGTAATTTGCTGTTTTTCTGGGATTGATTTGCACTTTTCGCACCAAAGTACGTTCATCTCTTGGAGACAGAACGTGTCTCCTTCCTGAGCTTTTTGACAGCTGTGTGGTCCCATGGTGTTTATACCTGCGTACTATTGTTTGAACAGATGAAGGTGGTACCTTCAGGCATTTGGAAATTGCTCCCAATGATGAACCAGACTTGTGGATGTCCAACAATTTATTTTCTGAGGTCTTGGCTGATTTCTTTTGAATTTCCTATGATGTCAAGCAAAGAGGCACTGAGTTTGAAGGTAGGCCTTGAAACACATTCACAGGTACACCTCCAATAGACTCAAACAATGCCATTTAGGCTATCAGAAGCTTCTAAAGCCGTGACATTATCTTCTGGAATTTTCCAAGCTGTTTAAAGGCACAGTAAACATAGTGTATGCAAACATCAGACCCACTGGAATTGTGATAAAGTGAATTATAAGTGAAATAATCTGTCAGTAAACAATTGTTGGAAAAATGACTTGTCATGCACAAACTAGATGTCCTAACCAACTTGCCAGAACTATAGTTTGTTAACAAGAAATTTGTGGAGTGGTTGAAAAACGACTTTTAATGACTCCAATCTTAGTGTACAGTTGAAGTCAGATGTTTACATACACTTAGGTTGGAGTCATTGAAACTCGTTTTTCAACTACTCCACAAATTTCTTGTTAACAAACTATGGTTTTGACAAGTCGGTTAGGACATCTGCTTTGTGCAATCATTTTTCACCTTTGTTTTAAGACAGATACTAGGTTTCAATCTGACAAAAAAATATAACTGCTGGAGCCAAAACAGGAATTTACTATCTGATCAGCTTGTCATCAGTTTTGACCTGAGGAACTGTTTAACCTACTAAACGTACATGATATGCTTCAGCGATTTCTGAACCAGTAAGCAGTAATTTGACGTTTACAGCCTCAATCTCTGAGCAAAGCCTTACTCATTCTCAGCCACAGGTTGTAGGCTAGATTTAGGAGTGGACATCCTTTATGATTTGACACCTGTCTCTCTTAGTGTGTTAGGTGCATGGATAGGAAACATTGATGTGATGTAAGCTGTTTTAGTAAAAGTAGAGTGCTTACCAATGATGGTTGGGGGCCTCTGGGTGTAATGACTAGCAAGATGTGGTAGCCCAGGAGATGGTGTAACTTTTCAGATGACGAGACAACCTGATCACCTGTGTTATTTTCCAGGCCGTTTTATTGGGTGCTCCTGGTCACGGAGAGCAATGAGAGCAGAGGCACTGTCTGGATGCTAGTATCACTACAACTAGGCCTATAGCTATTACATGGCTCAGAAATTATGTGAAATATTTGGATTCTCACTTTAGCTGGATTACAATATTTTATGAGGCATGCATGTAGCTTTATAGGAACAATGTCTTTTTCATCCATTACATTTCAGAATTATACAACTCATACTGCCATTAATATTTTATTGCCTGCATATACTTGATGACTGTATTCAATGCCCTTTTTGGTGTTGGGGGGGTGAAGATTATTTTCACTGCACACATTTCACAGGCCAAACTAATTGGAGAACATTGTTGATGTTTAATAACATGTGAGTGGTCTGTCTACATATGAAGTTATACAATTTTGTTAAAATGATAGGGTCAGCCATTTGGTGCATGATCACATATTGGCAAATAATAGTTTAATATCAATCCCCTCCCTCACTATAATTATATGTTACAACATACGCACCCCTCGGGTTCATCGTAGGTTCATACAAGTTTCCTTGACTTGAGAAAAAGTGCAGCTGGCCTCTTTTTTTCCTTGATGTGTGGAAGAGCGTGTACCTGGTCCATGCTCTAAAGGCTGCTTACGGTGTAATAAAGTTATCAGATCCTAGCAGCTGGCTGCTCTCCTCTCTGGTCCCTCCTCGTCACAGCCAGTTTCATCTCCCTGCCAGTGGGCTGCTGTCCTGTCTTGTGTCATCAACAGGGGTGACAGGGAGAAAAAGACATGGCTGACTTCTCAACCTCACTGGCGTCTATAGCACCCATTCTCTCCATTTTGATGCCACCAACACGTACAGTACAGGAAGCCTATACATCAACCACATAAGCTATACGCTTAAAAAAATACCTGCTCTCACACAGGCATATAGCACCCATTCTCTATCCCCCTCAGATCCACACACGTTAGATCCTCAGATCGATTCAGTTATTTCTGATTTATTGCTGCATTTGCAAGTCAATGGCTGGCGAGGTTACATCCATGCACCTACCTTCCATTGAAGAAATTAATATTAGCTCTTTATTTCATCTGATTAGCGGTTGCATGTCACGCACATGTTTAGAAACGGCTTACAGCAAGATAATATTTCACAACAGCTGATGTGGTTTTTGAATATGTTAAAATATGGTCTATATGTATATAGGCCTAGCTATACACTGAGTGTACAAAACAGAGACACTGTTGGGAGTGAAAATCCCAGCAGAGCTGCAATTCTTGACACACTCAAACCAGTGCGCCTGGCACCTACTACCATACCCCATTCAAAAGCACTTAAGTCTTGCCCATTCACCCTCTGAATGGCACACATACACAATTGTTATGTCTTTACTATCAATAAATGAAGACTTTTAGTTTTTATCAAAGATTCTCTGTAATTAGTGTTACGCGATTAAACTGATTAATCATGTAACTGTAATTGACTAGGAAGTCGGGGCACCAAGGAAAATATTCAGATTACAAAGTTATAATTTTCCTAATAACTTTTCAGATATTTTATTTCTGATCAATTAGTCTTCTGATTAATTAATTATTTATTTTACTATGAGTCATCGATACATCAATTGTTTTAAAATCATTTATTTACTAACTAAGTAATTCACAGAAATGCATAAACAAACAGTAGATAGTTACAAGGAAATGATAACGGAGTTTCCCTAGTGGGATAAACCGGCATCGCGGCTTGGTGTACAAAAGGGAAGTGGGGTTCGACTGAGATAAGACAACACACAGTTGATAACTATAACAATTGAAATGCTAATCCTTTGCACATGAACGCTCACTCATTCGGGAACAATTGCAATCAATATGTATATTTACGCTCAGTGTGTCGTCGGGGTCTCTGTTGAAAAGTTTGTTTCTGTTGGAGAGTGTTCTCTCTCTCTCTCTCTCTCTCGTCTCAAAACTTTGTCCTCTCGTAATGGAGAGAAACATGGTCTGTTGATAAATTCTCAAAGTGGGGTTTTTATTCGGGAGTTTCAGAAAAGGGCCTGACCCAGGATGCCCGACCCTAACTGGGCTCATGGGCGGTCCCCTGATTTAGTTAAACTCAAAAGGGAATTGGAGTTTCCTTCATTTAGCAGTCCAAAATCACATTACACAATTTTACAAACAGTATCATCCTCACTCATTCATCTTATACATCAATTAGATGTAAACCTCATATCTGAGGCTATTATATAAACAGCGTTATGGTAATGTGGTCGTATTGTCTCCCATGAGTTTCACCAAATTGTACCAAACGGACCAGTTCGTAGCTGGATTCTTCACCGATATTTTATACCTTCTCCAGAACATAAATGTTGTTCGGACCTCAAGTTCTGTGAGGTGGAAGAAATTCCTTTGTTCTCTATGAAAATTCACTCTGTCTCTATACTGTGGCCATGAGGAGATAAATTCCTGGAGGAGATTACGACCTCTCTGACCACAGCAGCCTGTGTGTAGGAGACAGGGAGAGGGGGATGGGGCTTGCTGTACTGAAAGAGGGCAACGTCATGACACAATCCATGTCTCAGCGGTGTCAAGGCTTAAAAATCATTCTTTAACCTGTCTCTTCCCCTTCATTTACACTGATTTGAAGTGGATTTAACAAGTGAAATCAGTATGGGATCATAGTGTTCACCTGGATTCACTTGGTCAGTCTGTCATGAAAAGAGCAGATGGTCCTACTGTTTTGTACACTCAGTGTGTGTTGTATGTACAGTAGAGTTTTATCTACCCTATTTCTTATTCATTCTTATTCAAGCCCTGTGTCCTACCCTTCAGTCTGACCCCCTGAGATCTTTGAAGCCTTAGCTCTCTCCCCTTTCCCACCTTAGTTGTTTGCTGTCACCCACCCAGCTTACTGCCAACTCTTTAGCCCATGAACTTCACAATGCCCTTTGCTTCACCGTTAAAAGTTCACAGCATTAATCCCAACCTGACATCATTCAAGCCATTCTGTCCAAGGAATCCTGTCTGTCAGCGTTTCCCCGCTATGGGTCCTGCTACACGTCCAACAGACAGTTGTGATTGATCTCTGAAGATAGCAAAAACATGGCCGTGGCTTAGCATAGCGGAGAGAGTATTACATAACATTTTGTGTCTCCTTATGTTACGGGGTGAAAACAGTTTTCATGGGCACACAAATCCGTAGTACTACTTCAAAAAAGATGCAAAACACACACAAACACTGCACATTG
This sequence comes from Oncorhynchus nerka, assembly GCF_034236695.1. Taxonomy (NCBI): domain Eukaryota; kingdom Metazoa; phylum Chordata; class Actinopteri; order Salmoniformes; family Salmonidae; genus Oncorhynchus; species Oncorhynchus nerka. Next base: position 25,912,048 of record NC_088420.1, read on the forward strand.
TTATAAAACTTCTACAAAACACACAAAATGTGTCATTATTGAGCAACCTCACATGAAGCCTAGAGTGAAAGAAACTAAAAAAAATACACAATACTCACCGAGACATAGAACTGTAATTGCTGCTCAGGGTCAGCTGGCTGGCTTTAAGTCATGGGAGTGCACCTTCTAAAAAACAATGGTTGAACACCTCTCCAAACATAGAACGTTATAAGGGCACAGGAGGCAGATGGTTCGAGTTTCTGATATTTAATATAATCCATGAGGCAGGCAAGAGAATGGTCGTGGACAGGCAAAAGATCATAACAAGGTCAGAGTCCAGGAGGTACAGAGTGGCAGGCAGGCTCGAGGTCAGGGCGGACAGTATGGTCAGGCAGGTGGGTTAAGAGTCAAGGCAGGCAAGGGTCAAAACTGGGAGGACTAGAAAAAGAGAGATAAGAAAACCACGTTGGTTGACTTGACAAGACAAAATGGTAACAGACAAACAGGAAACACTGGAAAAAAATACCCAGGGACTAAAGGGGAAAACGGGTAACACCTGGAGACAGGTGAAAGAGACCAGGGCGTGACCAACAACCTGTAAGAGAGCAGCACAAGCCATCATGAGTCATGATTCATCTACATCACCTGAAGACGGGAGTAAAAAAAAGAGATGCTATAATATCCACAATACTCACTGAAACATAGAACTGTCTAACTGCTGATCAGGGTCAGCTGCCTGGCTCCACTCTGTCAAAGTATTGGATAGCAATATTACAGACAGGAAAAAGAGACATTAGAAATGTATGAGTAAAATAATGGTAAGTAAGCAAGTTATAGGAAATATGTCGCAACTACCTTATTGGAGGGGCAATTTTCTCAACAGCTTACTTTTCTCTGCAACTCATCATGTCAGTATCCAGGGCCATTAGGATGTCCTTCTCGGTGGCCATCAGCATGAAGGTCTCTAGGTGTTCTTGTGAGATAGTGCTCCTGAGTCTGCTCTATATATACTTTAAAGTAGAGAAACTTTGCTCACAAGCTACCTGTGTAACTGAGAAGGTGAGTAAGAACTTGTATCCAAGGCCAATGATATGGTATGCATCAGTCAGCAGGTTGTACCTTGTCAAAATCTGGTAACAACACAGTGGACATTCTTTGCAGGATGAGCAACATTTATTCTTCATTTCCACCTCATCTTCCTTTCCATCAGGGCCTTCCTCCACTGTCCTGGTCATGTATTCCTCCAATCCTGAACTTTTCAGTCTTTCACACTGCAAATTGTTAACAGTTGCTCGGCTATCAAATCGAAGCAAACATTTGCTGAGCTCTTGAAGGCCTGTCTCTGGAAGACCATTGTATGTTATTGAGGGAGAAGTTTCTTGGGTCCAGAAGGGCTAGGTCAGCATATACATGTAGAGTGCCATGAGACAGTATCCATAGGCGCATTCTATTTGTGACTGTATCCATAATTTGGTTATGGACTTTATAGGCACTCTCTGCCTCTGTCAAAGCTTCATCTTGAGACATCTCTCCAGACATGATTTTCTTCTTTCTTGCCCTTTTCTGTGGCAGAGTGGCTTCCACCTCCTCCAGCTCTGTGTCCTCATCCTGTTCATTAATCTTCTTATTTGCAAACTGAACAAATGTGTCTATAGCTGCCTTAATGGTGTCAGTCTCTTGACATGCCTTTCAGGGTTTCCTGTGTAGCCACAATCACTTGATCGGCAGACAGGATGTCCATCCCACTTGTCTGCAGGTATTTGGACAGTGGTGACGTGTTCTCAAATATCCCAAAGAAATATTTGAGCTGTCAGTTTTGTCTCATACCAGAGAAGAGCCTCAGTAAATCCTCTTGCCTTCACCCAAACAGTTGTCTTCATGTTGGCCTGTCCTTGTATGGATGATAGTGTGAGGAGTACTTCAACATAGAGACCCTGGTCTGGTTTTCCAAAGGATCAAAATACCTTTTTCAAAGCACTATCCTTAGTCCACCAGCATGTTTCTCAGATTGGAGATAGGTGTCTTGTGTCACGTGTCCTGGCTCTTCTTCTCTCTTCTTCTTCCAAACATCCATCCTTTGGTAGGATTCACACAGCAATGTCTTTCAAGCAGACGTCATACTTTCCCAGCAGTATTATCATCTCCAAGAAATTACCGTGATCAATACTGGTGTCCTCTAATGTATACACAGCCTCAGACGGCATCCCCCTGTAACTGCCAATGACTTTCACGATGTCTACAACACGTTCCAGCACCTGCCTTCTCCTGCATACCTGCTCTCTGTGGGAAGACACCTGACTGCCACTGAGCAGACTTTGAATGTCTGCTCTGGAGGACCTTAAACACCTTAACCTCTTATGGCTGCATCCCTTGTTCTCAATTTCCGCCTGAAGACATACCCTAATCTAACTGCCTGTAGCTCAGCCCCAGAGGCAAGGATATGCATATTCTTGGTATCATTTGAATGGAAACATTCTAAAGGTTGTGGAAATGTTAATTGAATGTAGGAGAATATAACACAGTAGATCTGGTGGAAGAAAAGAGAAAGAAAGAGCATACGTTTTTTATTTTTTTTATTGTTGTAGCATCATCTTTCATATGTACTAGAATAGCCACAGAGTCAGATAAGACGCTGGAGATAATTTTGATGGATATCACAAGTGGGCAACTGGAGGTGTGCAAAGTTTCAGACTGATAACTTCAGAAATGGGTGAGCTACATGAAATTTAGCATGAAGTCACCAGGTGTCCCACACAAGTTGCCGAATTGGTGAAATGACCTGTAACTATATACAACAGTGCAAATAACTATATACCACATATTAAAAAGCCATTCTAACACACAATATTTTTTAATAAAAATGTTTAAAAAATATTAGATAAAAAAATAAAAAAATAAAATACCAGTATGTATCAATATCTTCTATATCTGTATACTTAGACTTGGATTTAGGCTATAAAAATTGATTTTATCAAAGAAAACGGCACTTCATTTGATCACTGGGACCCTCAGGAAGAGACATAAGAGCAAGATATCAGAATGTAAGTCATAATTTTACCTTCAGATGTGAATGTGTAAAAACTGTCATGGTGGAAAAAAGTTTTGCGTGTTTTTTTGTCTTATTTTGTTTCTAGTTTTTCATTGTGACTTTGTATTCGTGCAAGAAGGTGTCAATTTGATGTGGTTATTAGGCAGGGTTTCATGTATAAGTACTATGTGACATCTGTGGATGTAAAAAGGGCTGCTTTATAAATAAATGTGATAGACTTATTGACATAATTTGAGTCAATAGGTGTACCTGTGGATGTATTTCAAGGCCTAACTTCAAACTCAGTGCCTCTTTGCTTAACATCATGGGAAAATCATAAGAAATCAGCCAAGACCAAAAAATTGTAGACCTCCACAAGTCTGGATCATCCTTGGGAGCAATTTCCAAATGCCTGAAGGTACCACATTCACCTGTACAAACAATAGTACACAAGTATAAACACCATGGGACCACGCAGACGTCATACCGCTCAGGAAGGAGACACGTGCTGTCTCCTAGAGACGAACGTACTTTGGTGTGAAAAGTGCAAATCAATCCCAGGCCCTTTACCACGATACATGGTTATAGGTTTGGTTGATCACGCCTCTAATACGGGCAGCTTAAATAAAAACCCATTTAATTTTCAACACTTCAATGCAGAGTATGTAGCTCTCTGTCAGGACGGACGTCAGGTCCCTGCTAAGGCTTTCCAACCACAATTTAATAACAACATATCTGTGCGAGAATGTTATAATCTATTCCTGGCTACCGGGAGGCATCTAAAAGATCTCTCTTTACCTATTGACAGAAATGATTTTGCAGAGGATTACACATTGTATGCTTTCAATTTATCACCTGATGATGACACCTCAGGAAATCTTTCGGTGGTGTCCCAAGGCAACCTCAGGCTGGAAATGCGTTTCTGTGCACCTTTAGCCTTTACCGTTAACATGATTGTTTATGCATGCTCTGATTCAATCTTGGAAGTGAATACCCGAAGACAGGTCAAGATTATTATTAAGGATCGTTGAGCAAAGACATGAATACCCAAGAGTTGGAAGGGCTCATGAGCCGACTGATTGGACATTTTTTGGGGGGAGTGTTGGCTTGTGATGAATTACCTATTGAGAAATGGCCGGAGCGGCTGCCGGGTGTTATGTCTTTGTTTTAGTATGGTCAGGGCGTGAGTTGGGTGGGTTGTCTATGTTCCTTTTTCTATGTTTTGGGATTTCTGTGTTTGGCCTGGTATGGTTCTCAATCAGAGGCAGCTGTCAATCGTTGTCCCTGATTGAGAACCATACTTAGGGACCCTGGTTTCACTTTTGAGTTGTGGGTGATTGTTTCCTGTGTCTGTACCACATGGGACTGTTTCGATTTTCGTTTTTTCATTCACGTTGTTATTTAGTATTTTTATAGTGTTCAGTTTTATATATTAAAATGGACACTTACCACGCTGCGCATTGGTCCGACCTCTCTTACTCCTCGTCAGAAGAAGAGGACAATCGTTACAGACAGGCTCTCTTGCAAGCTCCATCAAAGCTCTGTAAGTTTTCACTCCAGCGAAAGATCTGCCGTCGGGCATGTGGGTCCTGCGTATGTCTTAAGGATAGACGTGGCCAGCGCCGTAATTGTCCAGCTTATTCATAAGGGTTATGAATATGGGATAATCAATCAATTTAAAGCTAAACACCGGCATAAAAAAGTTTACATCCTTGCATGCTTTGGAAAATACATATGAACTGACAGATTTCACCGCATTTGCGCTATCAAATTGTTCACATGCTAAAATTGACTAGTTCTTCAATATATGCATAAATTAACACCCTCTAAAGCGTGAGAACAGGAACATGATGCCCATATATGGGCATAAGCACGTGATAAGTTCCCGCCAGGATGTCCTGACCGGATGCCCAAATATGGGCATGCACATGGCATCCTGACATAGGGTCATAAATCAAACGTTTGACGTGTGCCGTCTACTTTATTCTCTCCATCGATATTTTGGGTCCATGGCCAGGAAATTCCCCAGACCTTAATCCCATTGAGAACTTGTGGTCAATCCTCAAGAAGCGGGTGGACAAACAAAAAAAACAAAATTCTGACAAACTCCAAGCATTGATTATGCAAGAATGGGATGCCATCAGTCAGGATGTGGCCCAGAAGTTAATTGACAGCATGCTAGGGCGGATTGCAGAGGTGTTGAAAAAGAAGGGTCAACAATATAAATATTGCCTCTTTGCATCAACTTCATGTAATTGTCAATAATAGTCTTTGACACTTATGAAATGCTTGCAATTATACTTCAGTATTCCATAGTATCATCTGACAAAAATATCTAAAGACACTGAGGCAGCAGACTCTGTAAAAATTAATATTTGTGTCATTCTCAAAACTTTTGGCCACGAGTGTACAGCTGCAAGTCTCTTGGGGTATGTCTCTGTAAGCTTGGCACATCTAGCCACTGGGATGTTTGTCCATTCTTCAAGGCAAAACTGCTCCAGCTCCTTCAAGTTGGATGGCTTCCGCTGGTGTACAGCAATCTTTAAATCATACCACAGATTTTCAATTGGATTGAGGTCTGGGCTTTGACTAGGCCATTCCAAGTTATTTAAATGTTTCCCCTGAAACCACTTGAGTGTTGCTTTAGAAGTATGCTTAGGGTCATTGTCCGTAGGTGAACCTCCGTCCCAGTCTCAAATCTCTGGAAGACTGAAACAGGTTTCCCTCAAGAATTTCCCTGTATTTAGCTCCATCCATCATTCCTTCAATTATGACCAGTTTCCCAGTCCCTGCCGATGAAAAACATTCCCACAGCATGATGCTGCCACCACCATGTCCTCACTGTGGGGATGGTGCTCTCAGGGTGATGAGAGGTGTTGGGTTTGCGCCAGACGTATAGTTTTTCTTGATGGACAAAAATCACAATTTTAGTCTCATCTGATCAGAGTACCTTCTTTCATATGTTTGGGGAGTCTCCCAGATGCCTTTTGGCAAACACCAAACTTTTTTTTGTTGCTTTTAAGAAATTGCTTTTTTTCTGGACATTCTTTTCTAAAGCCCAGCTCTGTGGAGTGTTCGACTTAAAGTTGTCCTATGGACAGATACTCCAATCTCTGCTGTGGAGCTTTTCAGCTCCTTCAGGGTTATCTTTGGTATCTTTGTTGACTCTCTGATTAATTCCCTCTTTGCATGGTCTGTGAGTTTTGGTGGGCGGCCCTCTCTTGGCAGGTTTGTTGTGGTGCCATAATCTTTCCATTTTTTAATAATGGATTTAATGGTGCTCTGTGGAATGTTCAAAGTTTCGGATATTTTTTATAACCCGACCCTGATCTGTACTTCTCCACAACTTTGTCCCTGACTTGTTTGTAGAGCTGCTTGGTCTTCATAGTGCCGCTTGCTTGGTGGTGCCCCTTGCTTAGTGATGTTGCAGACTCTGGGGCCTTTCAGAATAGGTGTATATATACTGAGATCATGTGACAGATCATGTGACACTTATATTGCACACAGGTGGACTTTATTTAACTAATTATGTGACTTCTGAAGGTAATTGGTTGCACCAGATCTTATTTAGGGGCTTCACAGCAAAGGGGGTGAATGCATATGCATGCACCATTTTTCCATTTTTTTATATTTTTAACCTCTTCAGTCGACCCTCTACTTTTTTGAACATTTTGTTAAAAATCGCGCAACATTTCAGCGCCCTGCTACTCATGCCAGGAATATAGTACGTTCATATGGTTAGAATGTGTGGATAGGAAACCCTCGGACGTTTTTAAAACTGGTTAAATCACGACTGTGGCTATTACATAACGTGCATTACATCGGAAAGCGCAGGAAAACCTGATCACAGAAAATGGAAATAAATATCCTTGCGCCACTTCCAGCAATTGTTAACAGTGAGCCGAATTAGATAAGACCGAGCATTCAACTCCCACAGCATCCCCATGTTGTCTAGTGTTACGGATACAGTTATCCTGTGTGTGTGTATCCTGTGTGTGTGTTTCTTTTCTCTCCTTCTCCCCTCACAGGTGAAAATCATCACTCCCCAATCAGTCAACAATCAATCATCAATCAGAAGACACACCTCCTCCTATTTCCTACCCTATCACAGTTCCTTCCCCATGGTTTAAAAACCCCATCATTTGTTTGTTCTAAAGCAATCTCTAGCTCAATCTCTAGCTTAATCTCTCTGTAAATGCCATGTCTGTAGGTCTCTGTGTTTCACTCTCGCTTTGTGTCTTAACCTCTCTTTTGTTTAAAGCACCTCCATAGCACTTTGTCATCACCTGTGAGTATTGTTTTTGGTTATGGTGTTTGTTTGTTTGCTGGTGGGAAAAGGGGAAACCAAGACAAGTCGCCCATGGGCATACACTACCCGTAGGTGAACTTTGTTAAATACACTAGTTAGAACTGGGCGGACCACCAACTGTATTTTTGGTTAGTTAGCTGTTGTTAAAGTAGGCTAGTCTAGCTTAGGGGTGTTTTTGAATACTTATTGTTTCTTTCCTTGGGTCCAGCTCAGCCCCTTTTCCTGCTCCCCCCATTACCGTGTGTTTATAAATAAACCTAGAGTTTGACGGTAGATTTCTGTTGTCGTGGTTATTTCGTGCACACTTTTACTTTGTCACCATAATAATTTGCATGAGTTATGTTACGGGTCTCATTACCATCCACCCTAGACTGTCGGGCCAAAAGGGATTCGTAACATAAGTGGGGGCTCGTCCGGGATCTGTCATAACTGACACCCATGCCGCTCATGTAGATTGTTGTAGTGGTATAGTTCAGTGTTGAGCGTCATAGCTGAAGTAGCATTAGTGTTTGCTATTTGCTTTGGCACTTGTGAAGTAGTGTGAAATGACTACTTTTGATTTGAGATCCTTTTTGGATAACCCTTCGTGGGAGGTTTTTGACAAATGTCGTAGAGTTGATTTAATGACCTTGGCTGACCATTATTCAGTATCGATTCCGCAGAGTTTAGTTAAGGCGGAGGTTAAACAGCTAGTATTAAATGTATTGTTGGAAGAGCAGGTGCTTGTGTTACCGCTGCCTGAGCCTACTACCCCTGTAGGGGATGTTGCTGCTCCTGTGAGCCCATTGGTGTCTGATAATGAGGGAGAGGCTAAAACACCAGCCACATTGTCCCGTTTTGATCCACTCTCCCCACTGTCAAATGGTGATGCCAGGAGGGATGTCCGTTTAGCACAGTTCCAACTGGAGGTGGAAGAGAGAGCCCAAATTAGGCGAGAGACTCTCCAGTTGGAGATATGTAAAATAGAGGCAGAAAAAGAATGAGAACAACGACATTTGGAGATGTGTAAAATTGAGGCAGACAGAGAACAAAGGCAGTTGGAGTTCAAAATGCGCCAGATGGAACTGGAGGCAGAGACAGCGAGGCTAGCCTCCGGTCCTACCGTGCCTGTTTGTGAGCCGTCCTCACCTGCTGTGTCCTCAAACACGTTTGACATTAGTAGGCAGATTGCCTTAGTACCTTTGTTCAGAGAGTCAGAGGTTGACTCCTATTTTTGTGTATTTGAGCGTATAGCCGTAGCATTGAAATGGCCTGAAGAGGTATGGTGCCTATTACTTCAGTGTAAATTAACTGGTAAAGCCCAAGAGGTTTTGTCAGCGCTACCTCTGGAGGACAGTTTGAATTATGAAGTGGTCAAAGCTACTGTTCTTCGTGCCTATGAGCTTGTGCCTGAGGCATACCGACAGAGATTTAGGTCTCATAGAAAGTCTTCTAGTAAGACTTATGTGGAATTTGCTAGAGACAAGGGAAATCTGTTTGATAAATGGCATGCTGCTAGTAAGGTAACTGATTTCAACTCTCTCCGGGAGTTAATCTTGTTGGAAGAGTTTAAAAATTGCTTACCCGAACGCATTGTAGTTTACCTAAACGAACAGAAAGTATCCTCCCTGGCAGAAGCGTCTGTGTTGGCAGACGAGTTTGTGTTGACGCACAAGAGTGTGTTTTCGGCTCAAACTGAGAGTAGAGCCACTGAGTTTCCTACCTTTAGCCCTAGTCGGCCAGCAGTAGTATATCAAGCACGCCAGAAGAATGAGCGTCCCTGTTTCTATTGTCATAAAGTAGGACATATGATTAATGATTGCTTCCTGCTTAAACGCAAACAAGGGATGCCTCTTCGTGCCAAGCCACCAACAGGTGTTGCTCTAATTCGTACGGTTGTGAGGTCTGCAACAAAACAGGTGCCTCAGGGTAACTAGTTTGAAAGTCTCAGTCCCCGACCGCAGTTATGAACCATTCATTTTCGAGGGGTTTGTGTCCCTAACGAATGACGAAGCGTCTCAGCGACCGGTTAAAATCCTTAGAGATACTGGTGCGGCGCAGTCGTTTATATTGTCTGATGTGTTGCCCTTATCTGACGATACATACTGTGGTTCCAGTGTGTTAGTGCAGGGTATTGAAATGGGTTTTGTCCCAGTGCCATTGCACTTTGTGAAAGTACACTGAGTTAATCAGTGGAATATTCAGAGTGGGGGTACGCCCTATGTTGCCAGTGAAAGGTGTGACCTTTATAATGGGTAACGATATTGGCGGAGGAAAGGTAGTACCCGTATTGGATAAAAGTGACCACTCTCTCTCGAATGAGCTGGCACAGAGTTATCCACATGTGTTCCCCGCGTGTGCTGTCACTCGTGCTCAGGCACTACAAGAGGGTGACGAGATAGATTTGTCGAACACTGTACTGTTCAAAGAGGCTGATCACCTCTGACAAACAGCCCAGGAAAGAATCAAAGAACGTTGAACTCATTGCTGATGCAATACAGTTACCAGTCACTCGTGAGCAGCTGATTGCTAACCAAAAGGTTGACAACAAGCTTGCTAAATGTTTTTCTAGTGTTGTCTCATTGGAAGATGTGAAGAAGAAGAACGTGGCTTACTTCATTGATGGTAATCTCCTCATGCGTAAATGGAAATCCCATGTTGACGCGGATGGAGATTGGAATGCTGTTTACCAAATAGTGATTCCTACAGCCTTTCGACAAAATGTGTTATCCCTTGCTCATGATCACCAGTGGTCTGGTCATTTAGGAATCACAAAAACTTATGATCGGATCCTTCGACATTTCTTTTGGCCGGGTTTAAAACAAGATGTGGCTCAGTTCTGTCGGACATGCCACACATGTCAGATAACAGGAAAACCAAATCAGGTTATTCCTCCCGCTCCTCTTTGTCCCATACCTGTCATAGATGAACCATTCGAGCATGTGGTGGTTGATTGTGTCGGACCGTTACCGAAGACAAAATCGGGTAACCAGTTTTTGTTAACGATAATGTGTATGGCTACAAGATACCCCGAGGCCATTCCTCTGAGAAGGATTACAGCCCGGTAGTGAGTAAAGCCTTAATAAAATTCTTCACGACATTCGGGTTACCTAGGGTGGTACAAAGCGATCAAGGTACCAATTTCCTATCCAAGCTCTTCAGGCAGGTGTTAAAATCCTTGTCAATTACGCACCGTGTGTCAGCGCCTATCACCCAGAGTCTCAGGGTGCACTTGAAAGATGGCATCAGACACTGAAGTCTATGCTACGTAAATATTGTTTGGAATCTGAGAAAGATTGGGATGAGGGAGTTCCTCTAGTTTTGTTTGCTGCTCGTGAAACTGTGCAGGAGTCCCTAGGTTTCAGCCCGGCTGAACTGGTGTTTGGTCACACAGTGAGAGGACCAATGAAAGTCCTTAAAGAACAGTTCTTGTCCCAAGAGTTGTGTACCAGAGATGAGAATGTGTTGGACTACGTTAGTCGCTTTCGTGAGCGCCTACACCAAGCTTGTGCTCTCGCAAAGGAAGCTCTGTCTTCCTCACAGAGGAGCATGAAAAGACACTATGATAAAGAGGCTGTTTCTCGTCCACTACAGCCAGGTGACCAAGTACTGGTGTTATTACCTGTTCCAGGATCTTCACTGTCAGCTCGTTTCTCGGGTCCTTATTTAATTGAGAAGAAAATAAGTGAAACTGACTATGTGCTTCAAACTCCTGATAGACAACGCCAATCTCGTGTGTGTCACATTAACATGTTGAAAGCTTACCACACCCGACCCATCACACAGTTAGAGAGTTCAAAAACAGAGGAAGGTACTGCTGTCTCCTCTGCTACTACTGCTATGATAGTGGACTGTCATATTGATGATGTTGATGGCTTGGAGTTGCGCAATACTCAGCAGCAGTGTGTTAGATTGCCCAACTCAGAAATGTTGCTGTCTATCCAATCCGGTCTGGTTCATTTAACGGATGGACAGGCCAATGATATTGTGAGGCTACTACACAGTTTTCCATGTCTCTTTAATGACGTTCCTACTCGCACAAATGTGTTGGAACATGACATTAATGTTGGAAATGCTACACCTATCAAGCAACACCCATATCGTATCAACGCTTCCAAGAGGAAGATAATGAGGAATGAGGTGAAATATTTGTTGGAGAATGACCTGGCTAAGCCAAGTTCAAGCCCTTGGAGTTCTCCTTGCATTTTGGTTCCTAAACCTGATGGTACGTCCAGGTTATGTACGGATTATCGAAAGGTAAATTCTGTCACAATGCCAGATTCGTTCCCGTTACCCCGACTGGACGACTGTATCGACACTATTGGTGCTGCTAAGTATGTAACCAAGTTAGACCTCTTAAAAGGTTACTGGCAGGTTCCGTTAACTTCACGTGCTTCTGAGATTTCTGCCTTTGTGACCCCAGACAACTTCCTACAGTACTCAGTCATGGCTTTTGGGATGCGAAATGCACCAGCCACTTTCCAACGACTGGTTAACTCCGTATTAGCTGGCGTTCCTAATTGTAGTGCATACCTTGATGACCTAGTGATTTATTCGTCTGAGTGGACAGATCATGTTGACTCGCTAAGGGTAGTATGTGAACGGTTGGCAGCTGCTTCTCTAACCCTGAACTTGGCAAAGTGCGAGTTTGGGAAGGCTACTGTTACCTATCTCGGCAAAGAGGTTGGCCATGGACAGGTGCGCCCTGTTGATGCCAAGGTCTTGGCTATAACTGCATTCCCTGCACCTACCACCAGACGAGAGCTACGCCGCTTTCTAGGGATGGTTGGCTACTACCGTAGCTTCTGTAAAAATTTCTCTGCGGTAGTTGCTCCATTGACCGATTTGCTTAGTCCAGCTAGATCATTTGTGTGGTCCCCTGATTGTAAGAGAGCTTTTGAATCAGCGAAAGCACTCTTATGTAGTACACCTGTACTTGCTGCTCCAGATTTTGAACAACCATTCAAACTTGAGGTAGATGCTAGTGCCAGAGGTGCTGGTGCTGTTCTACTGCAGCAGGACAAGAGTGGAGTGGATCATCCCGTTTGTTATTTTTCACGTAAATTTAATAAATGTCAAACAAACTATGCGACAATAGAACAAGAAGCTCTTGCTTTGTTGTTGGCTCTGCAATACTTTGAAGTATATATTGGTTCCAGTGCCCTACCCGTGATTGTATATACTGACCATAACCCCTTAGTTTTTCTCCACCGAATGTACAACCAGAACCAGCGCCTTATGCGTTGGGCGCTGATTGTACAAAATTATTATTTGGAGATCTGCCACAAAAAGGGTTCTGATAATGTGTTGGCAGATGCTTTGTCTCGTGTGTGAAAATTATTTCTGTATGTTTTGCAAGGTTGTTGCTTTGTGATGAGTATTCATTGACATACTGTAGTCGCAGCCCCTAGGGTTGCTCTTTTAAGGGTGGGAGTGTTACGGATACAGTTATCCTGTGTGTGTGTATCCTGTGTGTGTTTCTTTTCTCTCCTTCTCCCCTCACAGGTGAAAATCATCACTCCCCAATCAGTCAACAATCAATCATCAATCAGAAGACACACCTCCTCCTATTTCCTACACTATCACAGTTCCTTCCCCATGGTTTAAAAACCCCATCATTTGTTTGTTCTAAAGCAATCTCTAGCTCAATCTCTAGCTCAATCTCTCTGTAAATGCCATGTCTGTAGGTCTCTGTGTTTCACTCTCGCTTTGTGTCTTAACCTCTCTTTTGTTTAAAGCACCTCCATAGCACTTTGTCATCACCTGTGAGTATTGTTTTTGGTTATGGTGTTTGTTTGTTTGCTGGTGGGAAAAGGGGAAACCAAGACAAGTCACCCATGGGCATACACTACCCGTAGGTGAACTTTGTTAAATACACTAGTTAGAACTGGGCGGACCACCAACTGTATTTTTGGTTAGTTAGCTGTTGTTAAAGTAGGCTAGTCTAGCTTAGGGGTGTTTTTGAATACTTATTGTTTCTTTCCTTGGGTCCAGCTCAGCCCCTTTTCCTGCTCCTCCCCCATTACCGTGTGTTTATAAATAAACCTAGAGTTTGACGGTAGATTTCTGTTGTCGTGGTTATTTCGTGCACACTTTTACTTTGTCACCATAATAATTTGCATGAGTTATGTTACGGGTCTCATTACCATCCCCCCCTAGACTGTCGGGCCAAAAGGGATTCGTAACATCTAGAGTCTTGTGAATTGAATCATCTTTGATTCTTGGTTGAACCGAAAGAGGGGCACGACTTACCTCCGGTCTCCGCCCAGATCATTCCGGAAGAGCTCTCTCCTGAAATTTTTTCCAAGACGACAGCTAATGATATCTACATCGCCTACGGATGATTTTTATCGCTTATTAACGTTTACTAATACCTAAAGTAGCATTACAAACGTATTTCGAAGTGTTTTGTGAAAGGTTATCGTCTACTTTTTGAATTTTAAAAAATGACGTTACGTTGTGAAATCGCTGTTTTTTTCGTTTATCACACAGTCTACATATAACGATATCTTGGCTTTATATGGCCCGATTTAATCGAAATAAAGACCCAATAGTGTTTATGGGACATCTAGGAGTGCCAACAAAGAAGATGGTGAAAGGTAATGACTGTTTTCTATTTTATTGTGCGGTTTGTGTAACGCCGAAATGCTAATTATTTTGTTTACGTCCCCTGCTGTGCTTTTCTGTTGTAGTGTATTGGTGCATGCTATCAGATAATAGCTTCTCATGCTGTCGCCGAAAAGCATTTTAAAAATCTGACTTGTTGCCTGGATTCACAACGAGTGTAGCTTTAATTTGATACCCTGCATGTGTATTTTAATGAACTTTTGAGTTTTAACTAATACTATTAGCATTTAGCGTAGCGCATTTGCATTTCCAGAGCTCTAGTTGGGACGCAAGCGTCCCAAGTAGAGGCAAGAGGTTAAATAAGTTATTTTTTTCATTTCACTTCACTAATTTTTATTTTTTTGTGTACGTCCATTACATGAAATCCAAATAAAAATCCATTTAAATTACATGTTGTTATGAAACAAAACAGGAAAAACACCAAGCGGGTGATTACTTTTGCAATGCACTGTAGCTGCAGCTCATCCCGTTTGCTCAAAAATGTATGAATGGTTAAAAACAGTAATGCCCGCGTCCATTGAGACACATACCCGCTCTACTGGTAGTACTGCTACTACCAGAATTACTACACCTCCACCTGTCAATGACACAAGTTGTTCTGCTTCCATGAGCACATCCAATACTAGCATCAGTAATTCTACATTTGTTGTTAGCCCAGTGTCACGAGAATTTTTATCCCAATGGTTGAACTCAACTATCACTATAGCGTTGACCAATTCCCAGAAGTTTGTAAGACCCTGGTTAATGAAGAATTAGACAAAGCCCCCAGTCTGCAATAGATCAATCCTTTATTCAGAGAGTACTCTGAAGTCAAAAATGAGAACACAGTCATTTTATAATTCCCACAGGCACATCAGTAGAAACTTCACCTCTCTTTAGGTGAGCTGTATTGTTCCACAATACTAACACATAATTTCTCATTAGCTTGTACAAGCCTAGCCATTCCTAACAGTTACTCCCCCTACCTAAGTTGGGGAGTCCTCTTTCTTGTTATTTTGTTTCAGAGTTGTCACAAGTTGACAGTTCAGTTGGCCTTGAATGTCTCAACTCTAACCAGCTCACATTGCGAAATAGCAACACAATGGTCTAGTCAGACACATTATTAAATGATGACTGGTTAGAGTGACTGACACATTTCATACAATTACATGATTTCAGGGAGGAATACTTTAATCATTACTTTAAACATATAAATTAATTTATCACCCAGCTAAACTCAGCAAAAAGTCCTGCTCACCTGCGTGAATGTGCCTTAGGCATGCTGCAAGGAGGCATGAGGACTGCAGATGTGTCCAGGGAAATAAATTGCATTGTCCGTACTGTGAGACGCCTAAGACAACGCTACAGGGAGACAGGACGGACAGCTGATCATTCTCGCAATGGCAAACCACGTACAACAACACCTGCACTTGATCGGTACATCTGAACATCACAGCTGCGGGACAGGTACAGGAAGACAACAACAACTGCCAAGTTACACCAGGAATGCAGAATCCCTCCATCAGTGTTCAGCCTGTCCGCAATAGGCTGAGAGAGGCTGGACTGAGGGCTTGTAGACCTGTTGTAAGGCAGGTCCTCACCAGACGCCATCACCGGCAACAACGTCGCCTATGGGCACAAACCCACCGTCACTGGACCAGACAGGACTGGCAAAAAGTGCTCTTCACTGACGAGTCTGGGTTTTGTCTCACCAGGGGTTATGGTCGGATTCGTGTTTATCGTCGAAGGAATGTGCCTTACACCGAGGCCTGTACACTGGAGCGGGATTGATTTGGAGGTGGAGAGTCCGTCATGGTCTGGGGCGGTGTGTCACAGCATCATCGGACTGAGCTTGTTGTCATTGCAGGCAATCTCGATGCTGTGCGTTACAGGGAAGACATCCTCCTCCCTCATGTGGTATCCTTGCTGCAGGCTCATCCTGACATGACTCTGCAGCATGACAATGCCACCAGCCATACTGCTCATTCTGTGCGTGATTTCCTGCAAGACAGGAATGTCAGTGTTCTGCCATGGCCAGCGAAGAGCCCAGATCTCAATCCTATTGAGCACTTCTGGGACCTGTTGGATCGGAGTGTGAAGGCTAGGTTCATTCCCTCCAGAAATGTCCGGGATCTCGCAGGTGCTTTGGTGGAAGAGTGGGGTAACATCTCACAGCAAGAACTGGCAAATCTGGTGCAGTCCATGAGGAGGAGACTCACTGCAGTACTTTACTTTTTATGGCTGCAGGGGCAGTATTGTGTAGCTTGGATATCAAACGGCCTGCTCCTCAGTCATAGTTGCTAATATTTGCATATTATTATTTGTATTGGATAGAAACCACTGAAGTTTCTAAAACTGTTTGAATTATGTCTGTGAGTATAACAGAACTCATATAGCAGGCAAAAACTGGAGAAATTCCACTTCCTGTTTTTTTTCTGGGAGGTGGCAGATTTTCAACCAAGGTCTCATTGAAATTACAGCGAGATATGGATGAGTTTTCACTTCCTACACCTTCCACTAGACATCAGCAGTCAATAGAACTTTGTCTGATGACTCTAATGTGAAGGGGGGTCGATTGACACAGGAAATAGTCACCACAGCCATGAGTGGACCATGCTTTCACCAGGCGCTTTCACATGGGAAGGACTTGCGTTCCACCGCTCATCTGAAGTAATTATCATTCTCTGGTTGGAACGTTATTCAAGATATTTGTAAACATTCTAAAGACTGATTCAGTACATCGTTTGACATGTTTCTACTGACTGTTACGGAACTTTTGGACATTATAGTTGACGCGCTTTGTGACTTTGGAATTGTTTATCAAACGCTCTAACCAAAGTAGCTAATTGGACATAAATAACCTACATTTTCGAACAAATCAAGCATTTATTGTGGACCTGGGATTTCTAGGACTGCATTCTGATGAAGTTAATCAAAGGTAAGGAAACATTTATCATGTATTTTCTGGTTTCTGTTGACTCCAACATGGAGGCTAATTTGGCTACTGTTCTGAGTGTCGTCTCAGATTATTGCATGGGTTGCTTTTTCCGTAAACTTTTTTTGAAATCTGACACAGCGGTTGCATTAAGGAGAGGTATATCTATAATTCCATGTGTATAACTTGTATTATCATCTACATTTATGATGAGTATTTCTGTTGAAACGATGTGGCTATGCAAAATCACTTGATGTTTTTGGAACTAGTGAATCTAAATAGCCAATTGGCCAAATAAATATTAACTTTATCAAACAAAACATGCATGTATTGTGTAACATGAAGTCCTATGAGTGTCATCTGATGAAGATAATTCAAGGTTAGTGATTAATTTTATCTTTATTTATGCTTTTTGTGCATGATATATTTTGCAGGAAAATGGCTGTGCTTATTGTGATTTGGTGGAGACCTAACATAATCGTTTGTAGTGCTTTCGCTGAAAAGCCTATTTGAAATCGGACAATTTGGTGGGATTAACAATGAGAATAGCTTTAAAATGATATAAGACAAATGTATGTTTTAGGAATTGTAATTATGAGATTTCTGTGGTTTGAATTTGGCGCCCTCTATTTTCACTGGTAGTTGTCATATCTATCCCGATATCGGGATTGCAGCAATAACAGGTTAATGCAGCTGGTGGCCACACCAGATACTGACTGTTAATTCTGATTTTGAACCCCCCCCTTTGATCAAGGAACAAACACATTATTCCATTTCTGTTAGTCACATGTCTGTGGAACTTGTTCAGTTTATGACTCAGTTTTTGAATCGTATTATGTTCATACAAATATTTGCACATGTTAAGTTTGCTGAAAATAAATGCAGTTGACAGTGAAAGGACATTTATTTTTTTGCTGAGTTTAGTATGGACACTGATAGTTGTGAATCTGATGCAGCCGAAGATCTACAGCCCCCTTACCCGGGAATGCACCGAAGAACAGACAGGGACGTTGGACCATCGAAGAGGCGCAAATATAATGAGAACTACATTGATTTGGGGTTCACTTATATTGGGAGTAGTGCCTTTCCTCAGCCACAGTGCGTTATATGTGCAAAAGTACTATCTCACGATTCTATGAAACCTTCAGTCTTGCACAGACATTTAGAAACAGAACATGCCAATTTGAAATTTTCGCTAGCGGAACTCCTCGCCAACAGCCAATGAAATTGCAGGGCGCCAAATACAAATCAACAGAAATCTCATAAATCTAATTTCTCAAACATACAAGTTTTAAGCACCATTTTAAAGATAAAATTCTCGTTAATCTAGCCACAGTGTCTGATTTCCAAAATGCTTTACAGCGAAAGCTCCACAAACGATTATGTTAGGTCACCACCAACTCAACACCAACCCAGCCATTTTTCCAGCCAAAGAGAGGAGTCACAAAAAGCACAAATAGAGATAAAATTAATCAGTAACCTTTGATCTTCATCAGATGACACTCATAGGACTTTATGTTACACAATACATGTATGTTTTGTTCGGTAAAGTTCATATTTATGTCCAAAAATCTTATTTTACATTGGCGTGTTACTTTCAGTCATTCCAAAACATGCAGTGATATTGCAGAGAGCCACATGAATTCACAAAAATACTAATTAAAAATGTTGATGAAAATTCAAGTGTTATGCATTGAACTTTAGATACACTTCTCCTTATTGTAACTGCTGTGTCAGATTTCAAAAAAACTTTACGGAAAAAGCATAATCTGAGAACGGCGCTCAGAGCCCAAACCAGCCAGAGAAATATCCGCCATGTTGGGTAGTCAACATTATTCATAAATAGCATTATAATTATTCACTTACCTTTGATGATCTTCATCAGAATGCACTCCCAGGAATCGCAGTTCCATAATAAATGCTTGTTTTGTTCGATAATTTCCATAATTTATGTCCAATAGCTTCTTTTGTTAGGGCGTTTGGTAAACAAATCCAAAAGCGCGATCTGGTCCAGTCCGACGAAACGTTCAAAATGTTATATTACAGGTCGAAGAAACTTGTCAAACTAAGTCTAGAATCAATCGTTAGGATGTTTCTATCATAAATGTTCAATAATGTTCCAACCGGAGAATTCCATTGTCTGTAGAAAAGCCATGGAACACAGGTCGCTCTCATGTGAAAGTGCGTGACTGAGTTCGAGGCTGCGGGCAGACCCCTTAGTCAAACAGCTCCTATCCAGCCCCCCTTTACATGAGAAGCCTGAAACAAAGTTCTGAAGACGGTTGACATCTAGTGGAAGCCCGAGGAAGTCCAAAATAACCCATATCCCACTGTGTATTCAATAGGGGTGAGTTCAAAAACGACAAACCTCAGATTTCGCACTTACTGTTTGGATTTTATCTCAGGTTTTTGCCTGCCATATGAGTTCTGTTATACTCACAGACATCATTCAAACAGTTTTAGAAACTTCAGAGTGTTTTCTTTCCAATACTAATATTACTATGCATATATTAGCATCTGGGACTGAGTAGGAGGCAGTTCACTCTGGGCACGCTATTCATACAAAAGTGAAAATTCTGCCACCTATCCCAAATAAGTTTTTAAGAAAGATATCCTCTTCTGCAAACCACTGGAAACCAGGACAATGTGAGAGGATATTTTTAAAGTACAGGACAGCTTTGTGACATCAAATGGACTTTGATGTTCAAGATGTGTTGGTATCTGTATTGATGGCGCAAAAGCCATGACAGGGAAACATAGTGGAGTGGTAATGCGTGTGAAAGCAGTTGCACACGCAACTTGGGTACACTGCAGCATCCACCGAGAGGCTCTTGCTGCCAAGGGAATGCCTGACAGCTTGAAAGACGTTTTGGACACTACAGTGAAAATGGTTAACTTTGTTAAAGCAAGGCCCCTGAACTCACATGTATTTTCTGCACTAGACAATGATATGGGCAGCGACCATGTAACGTTTTTACAACATACATAAGTGCGTTGGTTATCAAGGTGCAAAGTATTGACAGGTTTTTTTAATTGAGAGACAACCTTAACGTTTTCTTTACTGACCATAATTTTCACTTGTCTGACCGCTTGCATGATGACCTATCACACGATTGACCTATCTGGGTGATGATTTTTCTCACCTGAATGATCTGAATCTAGGGTGACAGGGACTCTCCGCAACTATATTCAATGTGTGGGACAAAATTGAGGCTATGATGAAGAAGTTGGAGCTCCTCTCTGTCTGCATTAACAAGGACAACACACTGGTCTTTCCATCATTGTATGATTTTTTTTTTGTGTGCAAATGAGCTCAAGCTTACGGACAATGTCAAATCTGGTGTAGCGAAACACCTGAGTGAGGTGAATGCACAATTACGCAGGTACTTTCCCAAAACAAACAACTAGATGTGTTACCCCTTTCATGCCCTTCCTCCAGTTCACCTACCAATATCTGAACAAGAGAGCCTCATCAAAATTGCAACAAGCAGTTCTGTGAAAATGTAATTTAATCAGAAACCACTGCCAGATTTCTGGATCAGGCTGCGCCCAGAGTATCCTGCCTTGGCAAATCGCGCTGTTAAGACACTGATGCCCTTTAAAACCGCGTACCTATGTGAGAGTGGATTCTCGGCCCTCACTAGCATGAAACTAAATACAGGCACAGACTGTGTGGAAAATGATTTAAAGCTGAGACTCTCTCCAATACAACCCAACATTGCAGAGTTATGTGCATCCTTTCAAGCATACCCTTCTCATTAACCAGTTGTTCACCATTTTCGTTGAACAAATAAGCTTTTATATGTAAGATGGTTAAATAAAGAGCAAAATGATTGATTATTATTATTATTATTTGTGCCCTGGTCCTATATGAGCTCTTTGTCACTTCCCAAGAGCCGGGTTGTGACAAACTCACACTCATTCTTATGTTTAATATATGTATCGTATAATGTGTGTGTGTGGCAGGCTTACAATGATGGCAAAAAAACTCAAATTGAGAGTGTGCTGACCCTGGTGCTAGAGGGGGTCTGCAGCTGGAAGTTGAATATTTGAAGGGGTAGGGGACTATAAAAGTTTGGGAACCACTGGTGTAGGTGATCCATTCACACTTCACCACCATGACTGTTTAGGTGCTGTCTTTCTACAAAGTGCCGCCAAGTGAGACAGAGGGTAGAAGCTCCACCAAACCCCTGCTGGGCTGGGTATTTGGGACCCACACATCGCTGGGTTTTTGTGACCTAAGGGATCTCGCCACCTAACTCATCAGCAAAATTAGATGTCTGAATTATAGGTCCTTGGCTGGATTTTGGGAAATGAATTTGTGTTGCAACTCGATAGCAAGGTCACATAGTAAAAATAGGTATGGAAATGTAACAACAATGTCAATGTCAGTTCTCTCTTTCAAGTTTCCACTGTACAGCCAACATTACAGACAGCAACAGCAGCAGCCTGGCTGAGGTTTTGATGCAGTGTTAATCTTTTCTCCTCACAGAATGCAGGGGACATTGAGAGCTACCTCAATATCGTCAACATGCTGGATGAGCTGCTTTCAGCCGGTGAGTCTTCGTTGTTGATTCAGATTCATAGTACAGATTCATAGTCATTCCATTCAGCTATATAACGCTACAGTACCTCTACTCTCCTTTGAGATCTACAGTCAATTACCCTTCTTTGGTTTAGTTGCCTTTAACCACTGTGTTGTGTGACAACTTAACTGACATGGATGCAACCCTCATATCTTCATTAGTGACATGTGGCCACTAGTTGTTGTAACCCTGTTGTTGTCATGTTGTGTTCCTGCCATGCTATGTTGTTGTCTTAGGTCTCTCTTTATGTAATGTTGTGTAGTGTCTCTTGTCGTGATGTGTGTTTTGTCCTATGTTGTTTTTTAATTTAGTTTTAGTTTTTAGCCCAGCCCACGTTCCCGCAGGAGGCATTTTGCCTTTTGGTAGGCCGCCATTGTAAATAATAATTTTTAACTGACTTGCCTAGGGGTGATGCTGGGTGTTAGGCTTTCTCCATTCATATTCAGATGTTTATTCTTACTCAACCCAAACTAATGAAGCGTTTATGGTAACTGGTGTCAGCAGCATAAGCTGGTCTCTAAAAACATTTTGGTCCCAAGCTATTTCGACAAGAATGAGAAGCAAGGGTCAATTTTAAGCGCTCAGTTGTTGTGATCTTTCCACCTAATTCACCAGCAAATTTAGACGTCCGTGTCAAAGGTCCCCAGCTAGCTTTTGGGAAATGCATTTGCGTTTCCACTCGAGAGCAAGGTCACATAGAAGCAACAGTCGATTTTATATGGTGCTGTACGATACAATTTATTTGAGCTTGCATTACTATTTGCATTAGATCCCAAATCACTTTATTTGATTGCTTTCATTATGTCATTGCTAAACAGTACATAGTGTATTTATTGGTCTCATCTACTTCATGATGAAAGGAAAGCTTTGCTCCTCATGTCAAGGCCTGATGAGCCTGTTGTGTCTGCGCTCCAAAACATACAGTACAGTCATCTAATGAATTCCTTTGACGGGACACTTCACATTTAATGGGTGTCCTCCAATCATAAAAAATTCCAGCTATGAATATTTATGCACAAGGCAGTATCCAATAATGCCATTGAAGCTTTTTCCACAGTAATTGCTGTGATATTTGTTCATAAACTAGGATTGCTGTGCCTGGTTAAGCAATCTATTCCACTCCTCGGACCAACAGGCAATTCATATGTGTAAAAGCACCATGAAATCATTCAAGCAAATTGACAATTTATGATCATTTGCATTGCATATCATTCAGTGCAAATGTTGCCCTCATGCTACCAAGCAGCATTTATTAATGCATTCATGTTATTATGGTGATTCTCACTGAGAAGTGTTTTCTTGTTATTTTAAGTGATAGATGAAATAATCAAAACATACAGTATACACAAACTGTTTTAATTCCACTAATCAAATATTTATTTGATCAGTTATCACTGCCGGGGCGGCAAGGTAGCCTAGTGGTTAGAGCGTTGGACTTCCTTTGACGGGACACTTCACATTTAATGGGTGTCCTCCAATCATAAAAAATTCCAGCTATGACTGGAAGGTTGCAAGTTCAAACCCCCGAGCCGCCCCGGCAGAGCTGACAAGGTACCAATCTGTTGTTCTGCCCCTGAACAGGCAGTTAACCCACTGTTCCTAGGCCGTCATTAAAAATAAGAATTTGTTCTTAACTGACTTGCCTAGTTAAATAAAGGTAAAATAAAACATTTATTTGCTTTTTCTACCTCATAGAATGTGAATATTTGCATCGGTGTAAACAGTGTCTGTGGGTGGTCAGTCAGTTTTCAGTAGATCTGTGGGTTACTCATAGCTGTGTGTCTGTGGTGTTTTGTGTGTCTCGGTCAGACCGTCGTATTGGGATGAAGGCAGAGAAGGCCGAGGCTGTGCTGCTGACACTGACTCTGCTGAAACAGAATATCAAATATACCAGGAGGACGGCAGCCTGCCTTTGGGTACTCCAGGTCTTCTTCTCTGGTAGATAAATGGTCAAAGTCCTTAAAGCTTCAATCACATTTTACTGCTTTGTCCATCTGATTTATTCTCAATGTCAACAGTATCCAGAAGTAATACAAAGGTTATGTATGTGTAACTTTGGGAGTTCAGAGAAAATGAAGGAGGTCTACATTCTGAAGTGGCGACAAAACATTTGGCTTAGGTATAGACATATGCTGGTGCCCTTCATTTAGGATAGTAATGAGGATTTGTTAAAAACATACTCTATCTAAATATTGACCAGTGAAATTGTCAAATAACATGTCTGAGGTCACATGGTCAAAGCTGGAGCAGCTTTAATGTTGGGGCAAGGAGTTCCCCTCAGGGAACGTTCAGCAGAAAAGGTGGTGCAGGGAATTCAAAAATATTCTTTAGAAATATTTAACTTTCACACATTAACTAGTTGCTCCTACCCTCTACTTTTTTGAACATTTTGTTAAAAATCGCGCAACATTTCAGCGCCCTGCTACTCATGCCAGGAATATAGTACGTTCATATGGTTAGAATGTGTGTATAGGAAACCCTCGGACGTTTTTAAAACTGGTTAAATCACGACTGTGGCTATTACATAACGTGCGTTACATCGGAAAGCGCAGGAAAACCTGATCACAGAAAATGGAAATAAATATCCTTGCGCCACTTCCAGCAATTGTTAACAGTGAGCCGAATTAGATAAGACCGAGCATTCAACTCCCACAGCATCCCCATGCAGTCGGGTATCTTGTGAATTTAATCCTCTTTGATTCTTGGTTGAACCGAAAGAGGGGCACGACGTACCTCCGGTCTCCGCCCAGATCATTCCGGAAGAGCTCTCTCCTGAAATTTTTTCCAAGACGACAGCTAATGATATGTACATCGCCTACGGATGTTTTTTATCGCTTATTAACGTTTACTAATACCTAAAGTAGCATTACAAACGTATTTCGAAGTGTTTTGTGAAAGTTTATCGTCTACTTTTTGAATTTTAAAAAATGACGTTACGTTGTGAAATCGCTGTTTTTTTTCGTTTATCACACAGTCTACATATAACGATATCTTGGCTTTATATGGCCCGATTTAATCGAAATAAAGACCCAATAGTGTTTATGGGACATCTAGGAGTGCCAACAAAGAAGATGGTGAAAGGTAATGACTGTTTTCTATTTTATTGTGCGGTTTGTGTAACGCCGAAATGCTAATTATTTTGTTTACGTCCCCTGCTGTGCTTTTCTGTTGTAGTGTATTGGTGCATGCTATCAGATAATAGCTTCTCATGCTGTCGCCGAAAAGCATTTTAAAAATCTGACTTGTTGCCTGGATTCACAACGAGTGTAGCTTTAATTTGATACCCTGCATGTGTATTTTAATGAACTTTTGAGTTTTAACTAATACTATTAGCATTTAGCGTAGCGCATTTGCATTTCCAGAGCTCTAGTTGGGACGCAAGCGTCCCAGGTAGAGGTAAGAGGTTAACAAGTCCAATACCTCAAATGAAAGATAAACATCTTGTTCATCTACCCATCATGTCAGATTTTTTAAATGTTTTACAGCGAAAACACAACATATATTTATGTTAGACCAGCACCAAACCCCCCAAAAAACGCAGCCATTTTTTCCAGCCAAATATAAAATCACAAAAGCAGGATTAGAAATCAAATGAATCACTAACCTCTTGAAAATCTTCATCAGATGACAGTCATATGACATATGACAGTACATTTATGTTTTGTTCGATAATATGCATTTTTATATCCACAAATCTCGGTTTACATTGATGCCATGTTCAGAAATTCCTCCAAAATATCCGGAGGAATTATAGAAAGCTACGCCAGATAACAGAAATACTCATCATAAACTTTGACTAAAGATACTTGTTCTACATATAATTAAAGATACACTGGTTCTTAATGCAACCGCTGTGTCAGATTTTTTTAAACGTTACGGAAAAAGCCTCACATTGCAATAATCTGAGACGGCGCTCAGACGTAACCGCCATGTTGGAGTCAACAGAAATACGAAATTACAACATAAATATTCCCTTACCTTTGATCTTTCATCAGAATGTAGTGCAAGGAGTCCTAGTTCCACAATAAATCGTTGTTTTGTTCCATAATGTCCAATACTAGTGTCCAAGTAGCTGCATTTGCTATCACTTTCAGCTCACGTGCCCAAAAACTGACTGCTGGTCCAAGAAACTCGCACGAAAACTTCCAAAAGATATATTCCAGGTTGAATAAACTGGTCAAACTAAGTAGAGAATCAATCTTCAGGATGTTATTATCATATATATCCAATAACGTTCCAACCGGATCATATGTTTTCATCTGGGGCCGAATGGAACAGCCGTAGCACCCACAGAGAAATGCGCCTCAACAAAATGGCATTCTGTCGGGACATTGACTATTTTCCCTCCCATTAGGTCAAAGTTCACAGCAAATGCTCCATTACACGTTCTATTGAATGAGGACATCTAGTGGAAGGCGTAGGAAGTGCTTCCAGATCCATATCTTGTTGGGAAAGGAGGGGGCGATGACGTCAAAGTTGCCCCAACTTTCAGATTTTCACTTCTTGTTTGGACGATTGCCTGCCCTATGAGTTCTGTTATACTCACAGACATAATTGAAACAGTTTTAGAAATTTCAGAGTGTTTTCTATCCAATAGTAATAATAATATGCATATATTAGCAATCTAGGACAGAGTTTGATGCAGTTCACTATGGGCATGCAATTCATCCAAAGTGAAAATACTGTCCCCTATCCTCAACAAGTTTTAATTACTTTCTTTCTCTGGGACTGTTTGTTGCCCCTCCCTGTCTGGATCTGTTTGTTGTCCCTCCCTGTCTGGTTGTCCCTCCCTGTCTGGTTGTCCCTCCCTGTCTGGATCTGTTTGTTGTCCCTCCCTGTCTGGATCTGTTTGTTGTCCCTCCCTGTCTGGATCTGTTTGTTGTACCTCCCTGTCTGGATCTGTTTGTTGTCCCTCTCTCTCTAGATCTGTTTGTTGTCCCTCCCTGTCTAGATTGGTTGTGGCCCTCTCTCTCTGGATCTGTTTGTTGTCCCTCCCTGTCTGGATCTGTTTGCTGTCCCTCTCTCTCTTTGGATCTGTTTGTTGTCCCTCCCTGTCTAGATTGGTTTGTTGTCCCTCCCTGTCTAGATCTGGTTGTTGTCCCCCTCTCTCTGGATCTGTTTGTTGCCCCTCCCTGTCTGGATCTGTTTGTTGTCCCTCCCTCTGTGGAACTGTTTGTTGTCCCTCCCTCTGTGGAACTGTTTGTTGTCCCTCCCTGTCTGGATCTGTTTGTTGTCCCTCCCTCTGTGGAACTGTTTGTTGTCCCTCCCTGTCTGGATCTGTTTGTTGTCCCTCCCTGTCTGGATCTGTTTGTTGTCCCTCCCTGTCTGGATCTGTTTGTTGTCCCTCCCTGTCTGGATCTGTTTGTTGTCCCTCTCTCTGGATCTGTTTGTTGTCCCTCCCTGTCTGGATCTGTTTGTTGTCCCTCTCTCTGGATCTGTTTGTTGTCCCTCCCTGTCTGGATCTGTTTGTTGTCCCTCTCTCTGGATCTGTTTGTTGTCCCTCTCTCTGGATCTGTTTGTTGTCCCTCCCTGTCTGGATCTGTTTGTTGTCCCTCCCTGTCTGGATCTGTTTGTTGTCTGGATCTGTTTGTTGTCCCTCCCTGTCTGGATCTGTTTGTTGTCCCTCCCTGTCTGGATCTGTTTGTTGTCCCTCCTTGTCTGGATCTGTTTGTTGTCCTTCTCTTTCTGGATCGGTTTGTTGTCCCTCCCTCTTTAGATCTGTTTGTTGTTCCTCTCTCTCTGGATTGGTTTGTTGTCCTTCTGTCTCTGGATCTGTTCGCTGTTCCTCTTTCTCTGGGGATGCTTTCACTCTCTCACGTATACAGCTCGCATGTTGGTCTCTGCCTTGCATATAAGCCTCTCTTTCTGCTTGAACATCATTTATTTTTTCCGAACAAAAGTAAGACATGTGCTGTCTTATGCTGTACACATTGAACTGAAAGCTTAAACATCTACTTGCTTTTTATATCACTGATGAACCAGTTTAAGTTCATTTTCTCTCGTTACTCTATGTAGAGCCAATCACATACACAATCACATTATTACACATCAATGATTTTACTCCTTGCTCGAACTAAGTCATTCTTAGCTCTTTTGTCTAACTGTGTAGTGTGTTGTGTTATTGTTTTTTATCTTCCCAGTCAAGTCCTGTCCTGCACTGAAGTCAAGCCTCTGAACACCTCAACTCATGCCTCATACCCTCATTCAATCACTGCTGTGATCCCTTCCTTAAACGGTATAGGTTGCCCTCTCATTCCCTATAATATTGTGCTATAAATGTCTTTATTAAATGCTTTATGTTAAAATAATTACTCTTTGAAGATTTTTGAAATACACTTTGACATCTCCGTGCGTTCTGTGCCTATACCGTGGGTCTCCCATCCTCCTCAGTTTTTCAAGTCAGCACACTCCCCTGAAACGAATGTAAATAATGTAAATGTAAAT
This sequence comes from Oncorhynchus nerka, assembly GCF_034236695.1. Classification (NCBI taxonomy): domain Eukaryota; kingdom Metazoa; phylum Chordata; class Actinopteri; order Salmoniformes; family Salmonidae; genus Oncorhynchus; species Oncorhynchus nerka. The sequence continues at coordinate 25,939,914 of NC_088420.1, forward strand.
GAAACATTCCAGTTAAATTAAACACTCCAATTAAATAATCCAGTGTTTAATTGCTAAATTGTAATTATTTCGCCACTATAGCCTATTTATTGCCTTACCTCTTTTATCTTACCTCATTTGCACACACTGTATATAGACTTTTTTCTATTGTGGTATTGACTGCATGTTTGTTTGTTCCATGTGTAACTCTGTGTTGTTGTTCGTGTCGCACTGATTTGCTTTATCTCGGCCAGGTCGCAGTTCTAAATGAGAACTGGTTCTCAACTAGCCTACCTGGTTAAATAAAGGTGAAATAAAAAAATTAAAAAATGCTATTCTGTTCTTTGAAAAAAATTGTCTTCGTATTCTGTTACTCAAGATCTTTGTAAACACAACCAAAGGGTTATTTTTCGATAGCATACACTGAGTGTTCAAAACATTAAGAACACTTTCCTAACCTCCCCTTTTGCCTTCAGAATAGCCTCAATTCGTTGGGGCATAGACTCTACAAGGTGTCGAACGTGTTCCACAGGGATGCTGGCCCATGTTGACTCCAATGCATCCCACAGTTGTGTCAAATTTGCTGGATGTAATTTGTGTGGTAGACCATTCTTGATACACACGGGAAACTGAGTGTGAAGAACCCAGCAGCATTTCAGTTCTTGACACAAATTGGTGTTCCTGGCACCTATTACCATACCCCGTTCAAAGGCACTTAAATATTTTGTCTCGCCCATTATTCTACATACACAATCCATCTCAATTGTCTCAAGGCTTAGAAATCCTTATTTTACCTGTCCTCCCCTTCATCTACACTGATTGAAGTGGATTTAACTAATTACATTATTAAGGGATCATAGCTTTCACCTGGATTCACCTGGTCAGTCTGTCATGGAAAGATCAGGTGTTCCTAATGTTTTGTACTCTCAGCATATATGAAATGTAATTATTAGACTGTTAGAATGTTGCAGTCAAAATGGCTGCCCATTGGTGTAGTTAAGGGGGTAGCGAGGCCCAGCAGTTTAACTTCTTGACGCTACCCATCCCTGTCGCGGGATCATTTTCGTCAGCAACCGCTGAATAACATAGCGCCACAGTCAAATAATATTACAAAAAAATATTCATATTCATGAAATCACAAGTGCAATATTGCAAAACACAGTTTAGCCTTTTGTTAATCCACCTGTCGTCTCAGATTTTGAAATGATGCTTTACAGCGAAAGCAATCCAAGCGTTTGTGTAAATTTATCGATAGCCTAGCATAGCATTATGTACACTTGGTCACGAAAATCAGAAAAGCAATCAAATGAACCTTTTACCTTTGATCTTCGGATGTTTTCACTCACGAGACTCCCAGTTACACAACAAATGTTCATTTTGTTCCATAAAGATTATTTTATACCCAAAATACCTCCGTTTGTTTGTCGCGTTATGTTCAGAAATCCACAGGAAAGAGCGGTCACGACAACACAGATGGAAATTCCAAATAGTCTCCATAAAGTCCACAGAAACATGTCAAATGTTTTTTATAATCATTCCTCAGGTTGTTTTTAAAATATAAATTCGATAATATATCAACCGAGTGTGTAGGTTTTTCAATAACAGCTGGTGGAACAATGTCTGCTTTACTCTGTAGTGCAAAAACTCACTCTGAGAGCCCCCACCTATCCACTTATGCAATGTGATCTTTCACGCTCATTTTTTAAAATAAAAGCCTGAAACTATGTCTAAAGACTGTTGACACCTTAGGGAAGCCATAGAAAAATGAATCTGGTTGATATCCCTTGAAATGGAGGATAGGCATGCATAGGAACAGAAGGGTTTCAAAATAAGAGGCACTTCCTGATTGGATTTCCTCAGGGTTTCGCCTGCAATATCAGTTCTGTTATACCCACAGACAATATTTTGACAGTTTTGGAAACTAGAGCGTTTTCTATCCCAATCTATCAATTATATGCATATTCTAGCCTCTGGTCCTGGGAAATAGGCTGTTTACTTTGGGAACGTTATTTTTCCAAACATAAAAATAGTGCCCCCTAGCTTCAAGAGGTTAAGTGTTAACTAAGCTGATTGTGTCTCATGAGTTAGCAAAGTGTAGCCTAACTCGGGAGAGGCAGAAGTGACTTCCTAGTACAGGAGATTGATGGCATCTTAATTGGGGAGGACTGGCTTGATGACTGGAGCCAAATTAGTTGAATGGCATCAAATACAAATATGTTCCGTTCTGGCCATTATCATGAGCCGTTTATTTCCTGCCTTCACTTCTAGCACTTTAATCAATTACTTAATGTCCTGCACTAATGTGTTATCATTTACACACTTTGTCACGTTTCCTTTGTCTTAATATGCCTCTATTTAAAAAATATAACGAATTTTTGGCAGGTCTTATCTTGCCACTGTAGGGTGATCAGCCTATTTCTATGGTTCTGTACTCCTGAAGTTGTTGACTGTTTTTGTGCTTGCCAGTCAGCTAGCAGCTGTTAGCATCCAATGGCTAGCAGTTTCTTACTGGTGATAAAAACAGATGATTGCCATAATTATTTCAAATTATTACTGAATTATTTAATGTAACAAATCAAGCATTAAACCTTGTAAACAATTAATTGTAATTCATGTTAACCTCGTAAACAATTCATTTAGACCCTGCGTTTATTTGAAACAGGCATTCATTTGCTGAAATATGTGCCGTTACCCTGTTATTACAAGGGACAGGTGGCTATTTGAGACTGTATTTCATTTACATTTTACTGTAGCTAAGAAATACCTATTTTTCCCCTCAATGAGCAAGAGAGGTTTTCCATTTTCTAAAACTGAATCTCTTATGAAACTGAACTTTTTCGGGTCGACACAAATTCAACAATTTGCATAAGTTTGCATGGCTCAGATTTGTAATTAAATGTGTGCCTTAAAACGAGAGTCCGCCGGGCAGAGAGTGAAGGAACATGCTGAACCTACATTCATCAGAACTTTCCCCAGCAGCTCATTTAGAAGGAAGTAGCTAGGTTACTCATGTTTAATGGAGTTGGATCACGGCAGGGGGCATATGTATTGGCACTGTCTTACTGTGCAAATGAAAAGTAATTATTACTGCCTTTGGCAGCATGGGGGAGTTTGAGCACCTGACGTTCTCACTCAATTTTACCAGCCTGAAGTCCTTAATAGATTTTGTTGTGTGAAAGACAGTTTAACTAATCATAATATACAAAAACATGTTTTTTATAATACTTTAATACTTTTCCCAAATGAGGACAGCATGTGTGTTTGTGCGTGCACGCGGACCTGCGTGTGTGCTTCATTTAGTAACAGTTTAGAAGTGCTTATATCAACAATCTCAGCACTAGCCAGTCAGTGCTCTTCTTACTGACTGGAATTTATTGTCCATCCATTGCTAAACAGAGTCTGACACTGGTGGCATTTCCGATCAGTCGTTCCCAGCCCACATTCTGGATTGCTGGCATCAGCTCTGAGCTGTGAGCTTTGTGGTCCGGGCTGAGTGTCTGTGTGTCTCCTGATGAAGGACAGTCTACTGCCCTGAGCCGGCTCTCAGACTCTGGAACCCTGGTGGTTTAACTGTCTTGCTCCTCTTCCCCTCCCATTCTGCTAGCGTCCAGTTCCACTGTTCTCCTCCCTGTGCAGTCCTCCATTCCCCACATGGGCTATAGTAATGCAAATAGCTTGGGATAGTATTTCCTGTATCTGTCTATGCAGAACAGATGCAAACCAAGGCATGTTTACTTACCCATTTCTTATGAGGTTTAAAGAAAAGGGCCTAAACCTTCTTATTCCTCCGTATTACATTAATCTCTCTGTTGTTCGGCAAACAACTGTGAGATAATGAGATGACATGAGCTCCATAGAGAGAGACTGCTGGGAAATTGGACAGGTTCCATATCAACCTGCTGATAGCTACACATCCATGCAGGGTGAAGCACCACACTGTCAATTACAGAGCTCCCTGCTCCCAGCATGGATTCTGATTAAGAATTCTGAAACATGCAGTTATTTGATCACATGCGAAGTAAAACATATGGGGAATAGGAAGAGGCTTATCAGCAATGTACAGTATGTAGTGAACTGTGCCCTCAAAGCCTTTCCCCAGCATGGTATCGAAAACGCAATACTGCCAGATTTCCCTTTTTGCTGCCTTTAGTGTTCAGACTGTACACTATAGGCTGTTTTTGCCCATAGGGAGATCTACAGGGGGCTAACAATGACACACACAGCTGGGTTTCAGAACAACAAGCTAGTTGATAAGAGGGGCTCCACAGGGCTAACCTGTGGTTATGAGCCGAGTCTCACAAAGGGCCTTAATATGACCAAGAAGCTTTTCTCAGAAGATAATTAACATGACTCTCTGTACCTCTGATGAGCTCCTCTGTGTGAGTGTGATCATTGATCTGTCCAGATATCTTCATATCCCACAGCAAAAACAGCCACAGCAGAGAGGAACAACTTCATAACCCCTGTTCAAATGTGCTGAAATAAATCACATTTTTCATGTGAAATCGGCAAGATAATTTATTTTTCACCACTTAGATCAGTTAGCACCATGGGCTCTTTTGCATACAGCACTGCAAGGTGCCTGTGTTTAACTGTTTAAGTTGCACTGTTTCAGTTTGAGTCTGAGATGGGAAGGTGTGTTGGTAAAACAGAGCATGTTAACTGAATCATTTGTTAGGCTACATGATACTCTGTGTGAGTGGTATTGATGTGGAAGCATCAGAGGGGAAGCACACACTGCTTATCCTTCGTAATGGAGCATGTCACAGTAGCTGTGTCCTCTAAATGTGGATCAAAGACAAATCAACAGACAACACTGGCATCATCCTAATTCCCAAGACCGAACTAGGATTCATGGGGATGTAGCTAACATCATTCATAATTAATCTAAGTTCACACTGTTGTGGCAGAATATACTGTATGTCTGAAACCCTGAATCAGCAGTTATGTTGCTGGTAATACATGTTTGTGATTGTATTGACAGTGATTTTGACTTTACTATTGAAGGGGCCTCTGCTTATGTAACCTACATTGCCTTCAGAAAGTATTCATACAGTACCCCTTGACTTAACACATTTTGTTGTTACAGTCCATTTATTTTTCTAAATTTACCCATCTACACACAATACCCCATAATGACAAGTAAAAACATCAATTTAAAAAGAAAAATACAGATATCTAATTCACATAAAATTTCACACCCATGAGTCAATACTTTGTTGAAGCACTTTTGGCAGTGTTTGCAGTTGTGAGTTTTTTGTGTAAGTCTCTAAGAGCCAATTTTACGTCAAAACTGTAACTAGGCCATTCAGGAACATTCAATTTCGTCTTGGTAAATAGGTCCAGTGTATATTTGGCCTTGGGTTTTAGGTTATTGTCCTGCTGAAAGGTGAATTTGTCTCCCAGTGTCTGTTGAAAAGCACACCAGGTTTTCCTCTAGGATTTTAACCTGTGCTTATAGCTGTATTCTGTTTCTATTTATCCTAAAAAAATACTCCTTAGTCCTTCCCAATGACAAGCATACCCATAACATGATGCAGCCACTACCATGCTTGAAAACATGAAGAGTGGGACTCAGTGATGTGTTGTGTTTGATTTGCTCCATGCATGTTTTGGAATATTTGTATTCTGTACAGGCTTCCTTCTTTTCACTCTGTCATTAAAGTTAGTATTGTCGAGTAGCTACAATGTTGTTGTTCCATCCTCAGTTCTCTCATATCACAATCATTACAGTTTTTCTCAATTGCTAAAACACTAAAACCCATTGGCTGAACAAAGTTCTCAGTTGCCTGGACTCATTTAGCTAATTATGCAGTCTGTTGTTGTAACGGTTTTCTTTAGGTGAAGTAGAGGCGGACCAAAATGCAGCGTGGTTGTTATTCATTGTACTTTAATAAAGAAACTGTAGACGAATAAACTAACAAAACAACAAACGTGCGAAAACCTAAAACAGTCCTATCTGGTGCAAAACACAGAGACAGGAACAATCACCCACAAACACACAGTGAAACCCAGGCTACCTAAATATGGTTCCCAATCAGAGACAATGACTTAACACCTGCCTCTGATTGAGAACCATATCAGGCCAGACATAGAAATAGACAAACAAGACATCCAACATAGAATGCCCACTCAGATCACACCCTGACCAACCAAAACATAGAAACATACAAAGCAAACTATGGTCAGGGTGTGACAGTTGTCAATACCTTAAACCATTTCACATGGTAAAACACAATTTGCAGATCTCACTTAGACTTTTCAGCAAAACTCTAAACACATTCTCATTCTGAAAACACATTCTGCACTCTAATGCACACGGTAAACACAAGTGGCAACAATCAAATACAAATAGAGAAGACATGTCATTGATTGGACACAACCACTCAAAATGGATTTAACCTGTTTCAAATGATGCGACACAACCAATATAAGTCAGTTCAGAGAGCAAACAGGCTGTTGAAGGTGGGAAGGAGAAAGTCTGAGAATGGATAGAATAAACAATGTGAGAGGAGTGCGTATGCGAGGTGGGCGACGAGGAGGAAGAGGGGGAGGAGGGAAAGAAAGAGGAAGAGGATGATGAAGAGGAAGACAAAGAGTGTAAATATCTGATGAAATCAGAGCAACAGTTATAGACCATGTTCTTGTCCATGGACTGACAATGAGGGAAGCAGGACTTAGAGTGCAACCCAATTTGAGCCGATTTTCTGTGTTCACCATAGTAAGGACATTAAGAGAAGAGAACAGGTACAGGATACTACTGTATTTTTGTAATTGCAAATATACTGTACTACACTATATGCAGCTGTTTCAATAGACATTTGTAAAGTTAATCACTGTATGTATTGTACTGCATGAATATGTTTTGTAACTGCACAACTACTTTTTGTAGAATTGCAAGGCTGCCACATGCAGGTGGAAGGACAGCTATATTCACTCGGGAGCAAGAGGCCGTTATAGTTGGCATGGTCCTTCAAGATAATGCAATACGACTCAGAGAAATCCAGGAACGAGTGATACAAGACAACACACACTTCCAGGGAATCACCAAGGGTGAAAGAACTGTGAGCTCAGTATGTGCAAGTAAGTGTACATTCAGGAACATTTACTGTAATCCAGATTGTCTACAGTACTAACACATACTATGTGAATGACATTACTCTTCAGTACATACAATGTATGTGAATCAGAAGCCTAATTGTACTCTACAGTATAGCACTGTCTCTGTACGACTTACAAAATCCTACATACAGTATGTTGTATTTCTACACAGACAATATTTGACTTGGAATCCTTGGACAGACCCCATGAGTTCATCTTTGTCGATGAAGCAGGCTTCAATCTAACAAAGAGGAGAAGGAGAGGCCGAAACATGATTGGACAGCGGGCCATTGTTGAAGTCCCTGGTCAACAAGGTGGCAATGTCACAATCTGTGCTCTTATCAGCAACCATGGTGTTCTACATCCCCATGTTACACTCGGGCCATATAACACCCAGCACCTTCTAAGATTTATTGCCAATCTAAGATATACTTTATTTGAGCAGCAGGTTCAAGAGCAGCAGGGTCAAGAGCTAAATGAGAATCCCATTCCCACCTATGTGATAGTGTGGGACAATGTCAGTTTCCACCGAGCTGCTCAGGTAAGGGAATGGTTTAACATCAATGGGCAGTTTATGAACTTGTACCTCCTTCCATACTCACCTTTCCTGAATCCGATTGAGGAGTTTTTCTCCTCTTGGAGATGGAAAGTGTATGATAGACAACCCTACATCAGAGTAAATCTGCTGCAAGCCATGGATTTAGCCTGTGGTAATATAGGTGAGGAATCATGTCAGGGCTGTATACGGCACTTAAGAGGCTTCTTCCCCCGTTGCCTCAGGAGGGACAATATTGCTTGTGATGTCGACGAAGTAATCTGGCCTGACCCAGCCCAAAGACAAGAAGAATCACATTGATCACATGTTTACTCCTTTGATTTTTGTCCCTTTTAGTATTTTATACTGTAGTACAGTGCATTGTAGGCTATATACGGTACAATGGACAAATTGTATGGCCTGAACATTGTGCTTTCCATTTATTAACAGTACTGACTGCTCAATAGATTTTGACTGGTTGCAGGTTCATATCAATAAAGAACAATAATTATAGTATCACAGAGACAAAGGACAAGTTTGTGAGATGCAGGGTACAGAACTGTCAAAATAGGGGTACAAGGAGGAGGAAGAACAAAATTGCAAAGAGCAAAGCAGAGTAGTAATTTCTGATCAATTTTGAGCTACTATGATAGAACACGTTTTCATTCATCAAAAGACAATGACGGAAAAATATGATTTAATTTTTTTTTAAATATCAAAGTATCAAATACTTGTTATCCCCACTGTATATACAGTATATCACAAAAGTGAGTACACCCCTCACATTTTTGTAAATATGGGTGTGAATGGGGAGCAGGTGTGTTAAATTTGGTGTCATCTCTCTCACACTCCCTCATACTAACTGGTCACTGGAAGTTCAACATGGCACCTCATGGCAAAGAACTCTCTGAGGTTCTGAAAAAAATAATTATTGCTCTACATAAAGGTGGCCTGGGCTATAAGACCCTGAAACTGAGCTGCAACACGGTGGCCAAGACCATACAGAGGTTTAACTGGACAGGTTCCACTCAGAACAGGCCTCGCCATTGTCGGCCAAAGAGGTTGAGTGCACGTGCTCAGCATCACATCCAGAGGTGGTCTTTGGGAAATAGACGTATGAGTGCTACCAGCATTGCTGCAGAGTTTGAAGGGGTGAGGGGTCAGCCTGCCAGTGCTCAGACCATACGCCGTACACTGCATCAAATTGGTCTGCATGGCTGTCGTCCCAGAAGGAAACCTCTTCTAAAAATGATGCACAAGAAAGACCACAAACAGTTTGCTGAAGACAAGCAGACTAAGGACATGGATTACTGGAACCATGTCCAGTGGTCTGATGAGACCAAGATAAACTTATTTGGTTCAGATGGTGTCAAGCATGTGTGGCGGCAACCAGGTCAGGAGTACAAAGACAAGTGTGTCTTGCCTACAGTCAAGCATGGTGGTGGGAGTGTCATGGTCTGGGGCAGCATGAGTGCTGCCGGCACTGGGGAGCTACAGTTCATTGAGGGAACCATGAATGCCAACATGTACTGTGACATACTGAAGCAGAGCATGATCCCCTCCCTTCGGAGACTGGGCCTCAGGGAGTATTCCAACATGATAACGACCCCAAACACACCTCCAAGACGACCACTGCCTTGCTAAAGAAGCTGAGGGTAAAGGTGATGGACTGGCCAAGCATGTCTCCAGACCTAAACCCTATTGAGCATCTGTGGGGCATCCTCAAACGGAAGGTGGAGGTGTGCAAGGTCTCTAACATCCACCAGCTCTGTTATATCGTCATGGATGAGGACTCCAGTGGCAACCTGTGAAGCTCTGGTGAACTCCATGCCCAAGAGGGTGAAGGCAGTGCTGGAAAATGATGGTGGCCACACAAAATATTGACACTTTGGGCCCAATTTGGACATTTTCACAAAGGGGTGTACTCACTTTTGTTGCCAGCGGTTTAGACATTAATGGCTGTGTGTTGAGTTATTTTAAGGGGACAGCAAATTTACACTGTTATACAAGCTGTACACTCACTACTTTACATTGTAGCAAAGTGTCATTTTGTCAGTGTTGTCACATGAAAATATATATTCAAATATTTACAAAAATGTGAGGGGTGTACTCACTTTTGTGATATACTGTATATATAATAAATAAATACAGTATATCACAAAAGTGAGTACACCCCTCACATTTTTGTAAATATTTGAATATATATTTTATATATAGATATATTTGTATTCTATTACAGCATATTGGATGACTGTCATTCATATTCCATCCACACAGTTCAATGTAACATCGATAGATTTAGGCTATTATGACACTAGAATTTTCCCTATACCCATCATGAGGTTGCTACAATCTAGCCTTGAATGAAAGTATATAACACAGGTCGAGAGACAAATTGTATTAATCTTGGTTACACATTCAATACCGCCTTGCACACTCTTGCCTGCATCTGGCTGACTAGGGGGTAATCATTAGTCCAAAATGAGTTTCTATTGGACAAATTCAGGTAGGTAGGTCTTTCTCCGTTTCGTTTGCTTCCATTTAAGAAACGTTTTACAACAGAATCGTCTGAATGAATATACTGCTGATCACCCGCACACACAGTTCACTTTCATAGCAGCCACATTCAAACAACAATCACTTTGCTTTATAATTCCTTCTCGCATCTATGCGCTCTCCTCCTCTCACATTTTCCCTTTGCTTTTGGACTTCAGTGCACAACACAACAGCTGTCTGTGACCAGGCGAAAAAACCTCTCCAAGCCAAACCTTCACATCATAACCGCTACACATAGCCTACATCGTTGTCACAATATTAGCTAACGTCATTGTCAACATAGTTCTAGTAGCTAACGCGTTAGTAAACCCACTACTGTCACCCAGTACAGAGTACAGCAAGCTGTTGAGCAATTACACTGGTGGGCCCCGGTGGCAATAAATTAATAAAACCAAAAGCTTACCTTAACTTGAAAGAGTTCCAGTGTTGGATAGCCTTAGCCAGCCACAGTAGCTAACATAAATAGCATTCCTCTCTGTTTGAGCTAGGTGTTTGAGTAGGCTAAATTAGATAACTTCATTAGTAAGTGAAAGTTATTTTTTTTAAACAAAAAATAGCTAGCTCTCGCTGATTCTTGTCCTTAATTTTAGAAGATGTCAATTTGTTCAAAATGGTTCAACTCTTTTGTTTCTCTCTTTGAGTCAACTACTCAACACATATTATGATTTGCGGTGCTAGCTAGCTGTAGCTTATGCTTTCAATACTAGATTTATTCTTTTATCCTTTGATTGGGTGGACAACACCCGACAATGTCCGTTCATGCCTCAGGAGCTCTGATAGGTTGGAGGACATCCTCCAGAAGTCATCATAATTACTGTGTAAGTTTATGGAAAGGGGTGAGAAACATGAGCCTCCTAGGTTTTGTATTGAAGTCAATGTACCCAGAGGAGGATGGAAAATAGCTGTCCTCCGGCTACACCATGGTGCTACCCTAGAGAGTGCTGTTGAGGTTACTGTAGATTTTCATTGCAAAACAATGTGTTTTAATCCGATTTTTGGTGACGTGAAGATATTTATTATAGTTTTATTTCAAAATGGGAACTCCTGAGGTGCTGACCTGTTGCATCCTCTACAACCACTGTGATTATTATTTGACCCTGCTGGTCATCTATAAACAGTTGAACAGCTTGAAGAATAATCTGGCCTTAATGGCCATGTACTCTTATAATCTCCACTTGGCACAACCAGAAGAGGACTGGCCACCACTCAGAGCCTGGTTCCTCTCTAGGTTTCTTTCTAGGTTCCTGCCTTTCTAAGGAGTTTTTCCTAGCCACCGCGCTTCTACCTCTGCATTGGTTGCTGTTTGGGGTTTTCAGATGGGTTTCTATATAAGCACTTTGTGACATCTGCTGATGTAAAAAGGGCTTGATAAATAAATTAGTTTAGATTTTTAAAGTTTCACTATTTTTATTTTCATGAAATTCAGTGAGCAGGAGAGTTCTCCCTTTCCTCCTTTGAGGAGCCTCCTCTGGTTGGGTAGCCTGGACTGCAGGCCTTATTATGTGTTGGATAGCCTCAACTCCAGCCCTTATTAAAGAAGCTGATTGTGGACTATATGAAAAAGAGGGCCAAACACAACCCCATTAACATCGACAGGACTGAAGTCGAGAGTTTCAAGTTCCTTGGTGTCCACATCACCAACAAACAATCATGGTTCCAACACACCAAGAGAGTTGTGAAGAGGGCACGACAACACCTTTTCCCCCTCAGGAGACTGAAAAGATTTGGCATGGGTCCCCAGATCCACAAAAGGTTCTATAGCTGCACCATGGAGAGCATCCATGGTTGCATCACTGCCTGGTATGGCAACTGCTCGGGATCTGACCGTAAGGTGCAACAGAGAGTAGTGCGTACTGCCCAGTACATCACTGGGGCCAAGCTTCCTGACATCCAGGATCTCTATACCAGGCGGTATCAGAGGAAGGCCCTGAAAACTATCAAGACTCTTCTGAAATGCCAAGTCTAGGACCAAAAGGCTACTTTTGGTCCTTTTTACAAAAGGTCACAACTTGCAGGCTTGTTTTCGAGTTGCTGTGCGTTTTGTTGCCAACCTATTTTGCTACCTGACAACTTTACGGTTTTCACTTTTTAATTACCGTTCATATATTTATTTATTTTTTCCTCAACTTTTTCACTCCGGACGCTTTATCTGGACACGATTCGTCAGGACCTCCAACAGCCGAAGCTAAGTAGTAACATTAACATGATGCCTTCTAATTGCAGCCGCTGTGCTCGCCTTACGGAGAGGATAGCTGTGCTGCAAGCCCAGCTTCAGACGCAATCGTTAGGCAAGGGTAATTTCAGTGTAGGAAAGGATGAAACAGCGTCTGTGCCACCAGTAAGTACAGATAGTAGTATAAATCCCCTGGCACAGTCCCCGCAGCCGGACAACTTTCTCACGGTTTCTGGAAGGAAATGCTGTAGGAACGCTCAACCGGTGTCGCTCATTCAGCCGACAGAAACTTTCAACCGGTTTTCCCCATTAAGCAGCGGGTCGGTGTCAGAGGCCGAGTCTTCTCTGGTCTCTACTCCTCCCGTTACGGGGTCTGAGACGCCGAAGCTTCCCACCATTAGCTCTGACAAATTGAAAACTCTAGTCATTGGCGACTCCATTACCCGCAGTATTAGACTTAAAGCGAATCATCCAGCGATCATACACTGTTTACCCGGGGGCAGGGCTACCGACGTTAAGGCTAATCTGAAGATGGTGCTGGCTAAAGCTAAAACTGGCGAGTGTAGAGAGTATAGAGATATTGTTATCCACGTCGGCACCAACGATGTTAGGATGAAACAGTCAGAGATCACCAAGCGCAACATAGCTTCTGCGTGCATATCAGCTAGAAAGATGTGTCGGCATCGAGTAATTGTCTCTGGCCCCCTCCCAGTTAGGGGGAGTGATGAGCTCTACAGCAGAGTCAATCGCTGGTTGAAAACTGTTTTCTGCCCCTCCCAAAAGATAGAATTTGTAGATAATTGGCCCTCTTTCTGGGACTCACCCACAAACAGGACCAAGCCTGACCTGCTGAGGAGTGACGGACTCCATCCTAGCTGGAGGGGTGCTCTCATCTTATCTACCAACATAGACAGGGCTCTAACTCCTCTAGCTCCACAATGAAATAGGGTGCAGGCCAGGCAGCAGGCTGTTAGCCAGCCTGCCAGCATAGTGGAGTCTGCCACTAGCATAGTCAGTGTAGTCAGCTCAGCTATCACCATTGAGACCGTGTCTGTGCCTCGACCTAGGTTGGGCAAAACTAAACATGGCGGTGTTCGCCTTAGCAATCTCACTAGGATAAAGACCACCTCCATTCCTGTCATTACTGAAAGAGATCATGATACCTCACATCTCAAAATAGGGCTACTTAATGTTAGATCCCTTACTTCAAAGGCAATTATAGTCAACGAACTAATCACTGATCATAATCTTGATGTGATTGGCCTGACTGAAACATGGCTTAAGCCTGATGAATTTACTGTGTTAAATGAGGCCTCACCTCCTGGCTACACTAGTGACCATATCCCCCGTGCATCCCGCAAAGGCGGAGGTGTTGCTAACATTTACGATAGCAAATTTCAATTTACAAAAAAAAAAATGACGTTTTCGTCTTTTGAGCTTCTAGTCATGAAATCTATGCAGCCTACTCAATCACTTTTGTATAGCTACTGTCTACTGTCAGACCCCAACCAAGGAACATCAAAAGTTGTGCTATAAATTCACAGACAACACAAAGATTCCTTGATGCCCTTCCAGACTCCCTCTGCCTACCCAAGGACGCCAGAGGACAAAAATCCGTTAACCACCTAACTGAGGATCTCAATTTAACCTTGCGCAATACCCTAGATGCAGTTGCACCCCTAAAAACTAAAAAAATGTCTCATAAGAAACTAGCTCCCAGGTACACAGAAAATACCCGAGCTCTGAAGCAAGCTTCCAGATAATTGGAACGGAAATAGCGCCACACCAAACTGGAAGTCTTCCGACTAGCTTGGAAGGACGGTACCGTGCAGTACCGAAGTGCCCTTACTGCTGCTCGATCATCCTATTTTTCTAACTTAATTGAGGAAAATAAGAACAATCCGAAATTCATTTTTGATACTGTCGCAAAGCTAACTAAAAAGCAGCATTCCCCAAGAGAGGATGACTTTCACTTTAGCAGTGATAAATTCATGAACTTCTTTGAGGAAAAGATTATGATTATTAGAAAGCAAATTACGGACTCCTCTTTAAACCTGCGTATTCCTCCAAACCTCAGTTGTCCTGAGTCTGCACAACTCTGCCAGGACCTAGGATCAAGAGAGACGCTCAAGTGTTTTAGTACTATATCTCTTGACACAATGATGAAAATAATCATGGCCTCTAAACCTTCAAGCTGCATACTGGACCCTATTCCAACTAAACTACTGAAAGAGCTGCTTCCTGTGCTTGGCCCTCCTATGTTGAACATAATAAACGGCTCTCTATCCACTGGATGTGTACAAACTCACTAAAAGTGGCAGTAATAAAGCCTCTCTTGAAAAAGCCAAACCTTGACCCAGAAAATATAAAAAACTATCGGCCTATATCGAATCTTCCATTCCTCTCAAACATTTTAGAGAAGGCTGTTGCGCAGCAACTCACTGCCTTCCTGAAGACAAACAATGTATACGAAATGCTTCAGTCTGGTTTTAGACCCCATCATAGCACTGAGACGGCACATGTGAAGGTGGTAAATGACATTTTAATGGCATCGGACCGAGGCTCTGCATCTGTCCTCGTGCTCCTAGACCTTAGTGCTGCTTTTGATACCATCGATCAACATTCTTTTGGAGAGATTGGAAACCCAAATTGGACGGACATGTTCTGGCCTGGTTTAGATCTTATCTGTCGGAAAGATATCAGTTTGTCTCTGTGAATGGTTTGTCCTCTGACAAATCAACTCGTTTTAGGACCACTATTGTTTTCACTATATATTTTACCTCTTGGGGATGTTATACGAAAACATAATGTAAACTTTCACTGCTATGATGACACACAGCTGTACATTTCAATGAAACATGGTGAAGCCCCAAAATTGCCCTCGCTAGAAGCATGTGTTTCAGACATAAGGATGTGGATGGCTGCAAACTTTCTACTATTAAACTCGGACAAAACAGAGATGCTTGTTCTAGGTCCCAAGAAACAAAGAGATCTTCTGTTGAATCTGACAATTAATCTTAATGGTTGTACAGTCGTCTCAAATAAAACTGTGAAGGACCTCGGCGTTACTCTGGACCCTGATCTCTCTTTTGAAGAACATATCAAGACCATTTCGAGGACAGCTTTTTTCCATCTACGTAACATTGCAAAAATCAGAAACTTTCTGTCCAAAAATGATGCAGAAAAATTAATCCATGCTTTTGTCACTTCTAGGTTAGACTACTGCAATGCTCTACTTTCCGGCTACCCGGATAAAGCACTAAATAAACTTCAGTTAGTGCTAAATACGGCTGCTAGAATCCTGACTAGAACCAAAAAAATTGTTCATATTACTCCAGTGCTAGCCTCTCTACACTGGCTTACATTTACATTTACATTTAAGTCATTTAGCAGACGCTCTTATCCAGAGCGACTTACAAATTGGTGCATTCACCTTATGACATCCAGTGGAACAGTAGTGCATCTAAATCTTTTAAGGGGGGTGAGAGGGATTACTTTATCCTATCCTAGGTATTCCTTAAAGAGGTGTGGTTTCAGGTGTCTCCGGAAGGTGGTGATTGACTCCGCTGTCCTGGCGTCGTGAGGGAGTTTGTTCCACCATTGGGGGGCCAGAGCAGCGAACAGTTTTGACTGGGCTGAGCGGGAACTGTACTTCCTCAGTGGTAGGGAGGCGAGCAGGCCAGAGGTGGATGAACGCAGTGCCCTTGTTTGGGTGTAGGGCCTGATCAGAGCCTGGAGGTACTGAGGTGCCGTTCCCCTCACAGCTCCGTAGGCAAGCACCATGGTCTTGTAGCGGATGCGAGCTTCAACTGGAAGCCAGTGGAGAGAGCGGAGGAGCGGGGTGACGTGAGAGAACTTGGGAAGGTTGAACACCAGACGGGCTGCGGCATTCTGGATGAGTTGTAGGGGTTTAATGGCACAGGCAGGGAGCCCAGCCAACAGCGAGTTGCAGTAATCCAGACGGGAGATGACAAGTGCCTTGATTAGGACCTGCACCGCTTCCTGTGTGAGGCAGGGTCGTACTCTGCGGATGTTGTAGAGCATGAACCTACAGGAACGGGCCACCGCCTTGATGTTAGTTGAGAACGACAGGGTGTTGTCCAGGATCACGCCAAGGTTCTTAGCGCTCTGGGAGGAGGACACAGTGGAGTTGTCAACCGTGATGGCGAGATCATGGAACGGGCAGTCCTTCCCCGGGAGGAAGAGCAGCTCCGTCTTGCCGAGGTTCAGCTTGAGGTGGTGATCCGTCATCCACACTGATATGTCTGCCAGACATACAGAGATGCGATTCGCCACCTGGTCATCAGAAGGGGGAAAGGAGAAGATTAATTGTGTGTCGTCTGCATAGCAATGATAGGAGAGACCATGTGAGGTTATGACAGAGCCAAGTGACTTGGTGTATAGCGAGAATAGGAGAGGGCCTAGAACAGAGCCCTGGGGACACCAGTGGTGAGAGCACGTGGTGTGGAGACGGATTCACGCCACGCCACCTGGTAGGAGCGACCTGTCAGGTAGGACGCAATCCAAGCGTGGGCCGCGCCGGAGATGCCCAACTCGGAGAGGGTGGAGAGGAGGATCTGATGGTTCACAGTATCGAAGGCAGCCGATAGGTCTAGAAGGATGAGAGCAGAGGAGAGAGAGTTAGCTTTAGCAGTGCGGAGCGCCTCCGTGATACAGAGAAGAGCAGTCTCAGTTGAATGACTAGTCTTGAAACCTGACTGATATGGATCAAGAAGGTCATTCTGAGCGAGATAGCGGGAGAGCTGGCCAAGGACGGCACGTTCAAGAGTTTTGGAGAGAAAAGAAAGAAGGGATACTGGTCTGTAGTTGTTGACATCGGAGGGATCGAGTGTAGGTTTTTTCAGAAGGGGTGCAACTCTCGCTCTCTTGAAGACGGAAGGGACGTAGCCAGCGGTCAGGGATGAGTTGATGAGCGAGGTGAGGTAAGGGAGAAGGTCTCCGGATATGGTCTGGAGAAGAGAGGAGGGGATAGGGTCAAGCGGGCAGGTTGTTGGGCGGCCGGCCGTCACAAGACGCGAGATTTCATCTGGAGAGAGAGGGGAGAAAGAGGTCAGAGCACAGGGTAGGGCAGTGTGAGCAGAACCAGCGGTGTCGTTTGACTTAGCAAACGAGGATCGGATGTCGTCGACCCTCTTTTCAAAATGGTTGACGAAGTCATCTGCAGAGAGGGAGGAGGGGGGGTGAGGAGGATTCAGGAGGGAGGAGAAGGTGGCAAAGAGCTTCCTAGGGTTAGAGGCAGATGCTTGGAATTTAGAGTGGTAGAAAGTGGCTTTAGCAGCAGAGAGAGAAGAGGAGAATGTAGAGAGGAGGGAGTGAAAGGATGCCAGGTCCGCAGGGAGGCGAGTTTTCCTCCATTTCCGCTCGGCTGCCCGGAGCCCTGGCTTCCTGTCAAAGCAAGGGCTGATTTCAAGGTTTTACTGCTAACCTACAAAGCATTACATGGGCTTGCTCCTACCTATCTCTCTGATTTGGTCCTGCCGTACATACCTACACGCACAAGACGCAGGCCTCCTAATTGTCCCTAGAATTTCTAAGCAAACAGCTGGAGGCAGGGCTTTCTCCTATAGAGCTCCATTTTTATGGAACGGTCTGCCTACCCATGTCAGAGACGCAAACTCGGTCTCAACCTTTAAGTCTTTAGTGAAGACTCATCTCTTCAGTGGGTCATATGATTGAGTGTAGTCTGGCCCAGGAGTGGGAAGGTGAACGGAAAGGCTCTGGAGCAACGAACCGCCCTTGCTGTCTCTGCCTGGCCGGTTCCCCTCTTTCCACTGGGATTCTCTGCCTCTAACCCTGTTACAGGGGCTGAGTCACTGGCTTACTGGGGCTCTCTCATGCCGTCCCTGGGGGGGGTGCGTCACCTGAGTGGGTTGATTCACTGTTGTGGTCAGCCTGTCTGGGTTGGCGCCCCCCCCTTGGGTTGTGCCGTGGCGGAGATCTTTGTGGGCTATACTCAGCCTTGTCTCAGGATGGTAAGTTGGTGGTTGAAGATATCCCTCTAGTGGTGTGGGGGCTGTACTTTGGCAAAGTGGGTGGGGTTATATCCTTCCTGTTTGGCCCTGTCCGGGGGTGTCCTCGGATGGGGCCACAGTGTCTCCTGACCCCTCCTGTCTCAGCCTCCAGTATTTATGCTGCAGTAGTTTATGTGTCGGGGGGCTAGGGTCAGTTTGTTATATCTGGAGTACTTCTCCTGTCCTATTCGGTGTCCTGTGTGAATCTATGTGTGCGTTCTCTAATTCTCTCCTTCTCTCTTTCTTTCTCTCTCTCGGAGGACCTGATCCCTAGGACCATGCCCCAGGACTACCTGACATGATGACTCCTTGCTGTCCCCAGTCCACCTGGCCATGCTGCTGCTCCAGTTTCAACTGGCCTGGGCCCTAGGACCATGTCCCAGGACTACCTGACATGATGACTCCTTGCTGTCCCCAGTTCACCTGGCCATGCTGCTGCTCCAGTTTCAACTGTTCTGCCTTACTATTATTCGACCATGCTGGTCATTTATGAACATTTGAACATCTTGGCCATGTTCTGTTATAATCTCCACCCGGCACAGCCAGAAGAGGACTGGCCACCCCACATATGCTCTCTCTAATTCTCTCTTTCTTTCTCTCTCTCGGAGGACCTGAGCCCTAGGACCGTGCCCCAGGACTACCTGACATGATGACTCCTTGCTGTCCCCAGTCCACCTGACTGTGCTGCTGCTCCAGTTTCAACTGTTCTGCCTTATTATTATTCGACCATGCTGGTCATTTATGAACATTTGAATATCTTGGCCATGTTCTGTTATAATCTCTACCCGGCACAGCCAGAAGAGGACTGGCCACTCCACATAGCCTGGTTCCTCTCTAGGTTTCTTCCTAGGTTTTGGCCTTTCTAGGGAGTTTTTCCTAGCCACCGTGCTTTTACACCTGCATTGCTTGCTGTTTGGGGTTTTAGGCTGGGTTTCTGTACAGCACTTTGAGATATCAGCTGATGTACGAAGGGCTATATAAATAAATTTGATTTGATTTGATTTGACTTAATAGCTTCTACCCCCAAGCCATAAGACTGCTGAACATCTAAACTAATCAAATGGCCACCCGGAATATTTACATTGACCCCCCCCTCCCCTTTGTTTTTACACTGCTGCTACACGCTTTTTATTATCTATGTCACTTTACAAATGACCTCGACTGCACATTGACTCGGTGCCGGTACCCCCTGTATATAACCTCCATATTGTTATGTCCATTTCTTGTGTTACTTTTTGATTGATTAGATTTTAGTTTTTTTTACTTTAGTTTATTTAGTAAATATTTTATTAACTATATTTCTTGAACTGCATTGTTGGTTAAGGGCTTGTAAGTAAGCATTTCACAGTAAGGTCTACTACTCCTGTTGTATTTGGCGCATGTGACAAATCAAATTTGACTTGATTTATTGTGTGTTGGATAGCCTCGACCCCAGCCCTTACTATGTGTTGGATGGTCAGTGCCACAGGCTTTGTTTTGACTGTACAATTAATCTATTCTCTTGACATCGATCCCCTTAATTAACTGGTCAAAGGTGGTCATTTTATCAAGTCTATTACAAGCCAGTGGGTAAATTGTAACAGTAATGAGCAGTTTTAGCAATTTTGCTAGCGTAGGCAATGGTGAAATAAGCATTTATGACAAGCAATACTATTGGGATATTTAAATTAAGTATTTTTCATTTGTACTTAGCTAACATCTTCTTGGATGTTTATAATGCAGATCCAATCCCCATGTCTGTGTTTTTACTCAGAGTGATCATCTTTATGAAGTGGTTTAATTGATTTATTTTCTTGCAGCAATTCTATTTCTAACAGCTTCTTCCCAGTCGGATTCACTCAGTTGGAACACAATCATACTCAGTATAATATAATTACACTGAGCTTCTCCACAACTTTACAACTTGTCAGACAATGATTTAATATCACATCTCCCTCACAATATATTTGCTCAGAACACAATCCATATTAGCTATTGATACTGTAGTAAATATCACTTTAATATAGGTCCCTGTGTACTTTAACAGAACTGTTATTTCCTTTTATCGTCAGGGGGAATCCTTTTTTTCTCTCCAACAAAATCAAATTACTGTTTTCTCTCGGCATTCAAAATGCGTAAAGGCATGAAAACACACAAGCTCAGCTATTAATCTGCCACGGAGAGGTTGCAGTAATGCTCTCAGCTCTGTGAGGAGACATCCTCTCTTATAACAGCCAGGCAGCAGTGTTCTAGTCTAACTGTAGGTGGCAGTGTGACACTGTGCCTCACTCAGCCAGCCCCTCAGCTCACTCAGCCCCTCAGCTCTCTCTTTTGTGTATGCAGGCTCTGCACCTGTTGATGCACTGCAGTTGCTTGCTAAATGATTCTGCTTATAAATAACATTAGGATCCTGCTTCTCTCTGAAGCCTATTTTAAGATGTGCACCTAGGTGGTGATGGTGCAATTAATTATCTTACATTCAGCAGCAGTTTCCAGCGCAGTCACTGCTCTTTGTCTTTGCAGTCTTCAGGGAGCTTTATTACCCTTTGTGATGTTATTTTTTTACGGTCCTGTTTTCCTGTTCTTTCAGGGGGATGTGAGTCAGAGGTAGTTAATAACCACTGAACAATTCAACAGGTTTTTCCTTGACGATCAGATAGTTGTGCATTTTATTTCAGTCTAACACATTTAGATGTTGAAGGCTAGATGATGTTTCTGTAAAGCTGCTCAGACGACAGCTACAAAGATGACATGAAATGTGAAAAGGAAGATTGCAGATGGATCATATTTTCATGCTGAATTACCAATGTTTAGCTGGTTAAACTAGGCTTGAGCTGCATCCTCTCTGTGTTGATGCGTTATTTCTGGGCAGCTGTCATGACACCGTTTCTCAAACCATATCTCCATAGGAATACAAAATAAAAAATCCTAAAGTATTAAAACAATTAAACTTTCTAGGATTTTCAGATCGATTACATACAAACATATCTGCCCCTGTGGTTATTTTTGGATTAATGTGGATTAGTATGCATCACCTGTGTAGTATGCATTACCTACATACCTGCTCCTAACAAATTGATCTCCAGTCCTGTGTGAGAGTGATCAAACCCATTGCAGTCATTCATATTTTAGAAAGCTGTGTTTGTGCTTTGCAGAGGGCTGGAGCTCTAAGAACCCATGGACCT
Source organism: Oncorhynchus nerka (assembly GCF_034236695.1). NCBI lineage: Eukaryota > Metazoa > Chordata > Actinopteri > Salmoniformes > Salmonidae > Oncorhynchus > Oncorhynchus nerka. Next base: position 25,961,454 of record NC_088420.1, read on the forward strand.
TATGCTGAGATATAGGGGAGAGAGAGTGTGTGGGAGAGAGAGAGAGACAGAGGGCGGGGGAGAGGGGAGCTCTTGCACTAGTGAGATAATCCCAAGTCCTTACTCATTTGTTTCTATACTCACTCTACACTCCATCTCCTGTGATCATCTGTCAGACTGGGGAGATACACTTCATCACTTCCCATGCTGCCCCAGTCCAACATACAATGCAGTACACACGTCAGGCTGACCTTCACAACACTACGCTTGCTCTGTGCACTACTGCAGTGGCTCTATAGATTCTCTATCAGCAGCAGAGTGTAGCTCTGGCTCTGGCTTGGGTATTGGCCATGCCCCAGCTTCTTCATCAGATACAAGGATGCATTATGTTATAAGATCAGCAAGCTGTGTCAATGGGAGTGTGTACATCGTCCTCCCCTTCACTGCACGGTAATGAGGTTCATGGCCATTGTGGATAGTAGATCTAGTTAGGCTTATGTCTATACCTAGCTAACTAAACAAAGCCAGGGCATTTCTATACAGTCCCTTTAAACTCATATTCCTCCTTCAATTATGTAGATGTTGCAGTACTCACTAGACCTTCGTTATCATACCAGTTGACCTAAAGCGCTTCTTACCGTATTCTTCTGAAGTTCTTTTGATACACACAATTGTTCTGCACAATGGTATCATCACAGAGCCTACATGTGTTATAACACAAACTGCCATCATCTCATTGAGTTTCTCATCTCATATCCATTGGATCAGTCTTCCTGCATTCCACATCTTCTCCAACATCTTCGTCATTATTATAACCAAATGCCACATGTTTTTATTTCATTTCATTATAGCATTGTTTATTTGGCCTCTCAGTGCCAAAATGATGCACGCTCTTATTACATTTTTCTAATAAAATGCACAGTGAAGCATAACATGGAGAAAAAGAAAGCACTAGCCAGGATCAATTTTAATATGAATAGCTAATACAGCTGCTTGAAGTAAACATTTACCCAGACCCAGAGAGTAAACAGACAAGGAACTAATGCAAATACAACACACTTTTTTCTTTGACACTAAGGTGGTTGCTAATATTTAAATTGATGCAACGGTTAAATGTGAATAAATACTTTAAACAATTTAGCACTCTGCACTCCTTAGCTCTCTGCTGGACATATGATGGATACTATGTTTTGGCTTCAGTTAGGCCTTGCCAAATTATCATTGACGAGAAATAGAGTTCAGAGAGGTAGATAAAGTGATGCCAACAGGAGAAAGTCCTTCACATTTCCAAGTTTATTTCATTCTGGTGTCTTTCAGTGAGCTGGAAATGAGGATGTTTGAGTGTTTCTACTGCTATTAAACCTGATAGAAAAGCTTTTCTGTGTCTAGAGAGCTGTGATAAAAGCTTACCCTGCAGATACGTTTGCACATGTCAACTGAATGTTAAAGTGTATATTTTTCCGGCCTTGACATCTCACGCTGTGTACAATGCAATATTTGACATTTTCCAAGAAAAGGTAGCTATCCTTGTCAAAGTAATAACAGTCATTGATCATTGGCTCAAGATCCTTGACATCACTGCCATGGGCTTGATAAATAGGCCAAGGAATCATTGCTAAACCTAGTGGCTCAATAAATAAATAATATAGCACGGCTATATACTGTAACAACTACTTCGTGGATATTAAAACCTCTAAATTTCTCTCTTATTTTCAGAGGCCAATATCAGGACTGCTGTAGCCATGCCCTGCTATATCAGGCATTCTCCAGGGCAGCTGTCTAGGCCCCTTACCTTTTTCAATCTTCACTAATGACCTGGCACTGAGTAAAGCCTGTGTGTCTATGTATGCTGATGACTCAACACTATAGGTCAGCTAACACAGCAATTGAAATCACTGCAACACGAAGAGCTGACCTCAGTTTCAGAATGTGTGGCAAGAAATAAGCTAGATAAATATTTCAAAAATGAAAAGCATTGTATTTGGGACAAATCATTCAATAAACCATAAACCTCAACTAAATCACATTTTCAACCTCTCCCTGACCGAGTCTGTAATACCTACATGTTTCAAGCAGACCACCATAGTCCCTGTGCCCAAGAAAGCAAAGGTAACCTGCCGAAATAACTATCGTCCCGTAGCGTTCACGTCAGTAGCCATGAAGTGCTTTGAAAGGCTGTACATGGCTCACATCAACACCATCATCCCAGAAACCCTAGACCCACTCCAATTCGCATACCGCCCCAACAGATCCACAGAAGACGCAATCGCAATTACACTCCACACTGCCCTTTCCCACCTGAACAAAAGGAACTCCTATGTGAGAAAACTGTTCATTGACTACAGCTCAGCGTTCAAAACCATATTGCCCACAAAGCTCAACACTAAGCTAAGGACCCTGGGACTAAACACCCCCCTCTACAACTGGATCCTGGACTTCCTGACGGGCCGCCCCCAGGTGGTAAGGGTAAGCAACAACACATCTGCCACGCTGATCCCCAACACGCGGGCCCCTCAGGGGTGTGTGCTTAGTCCCCTTCTATACTCACTGTTCATCCACGACACGTGGCCAAACACGCCCCCATTCACATTGATGGGGTTGTACTGGATCAGGTCGAGAGTTTCAAATTCCTTTTTGTCCACATCACCAACAAACTATCATGGTCCAAACACAACAAGACAGTCGTGAAGAGGGCACGACAACGCGTTTTCCCCCTCAGGAGACTAAAAAGATTTGGCATGGGTCCCTAGATCCTCAATAGGCTCTACAGCTGCACCATCGAGGTCATCCTGACTGTTTGCATCACCGCCTGGTTTGGCAACAGCTCTGCATCTGACCATAAGACTCTACAGATGGTAGTGCATATGGCCCAGTACATCGCTGGGGCCAAGCCTCCTGCCATCCAGGACCTATATACTAGGCTGTGTCAGAGGAACGCCCACAAAATTGTCTGAGACTCCAGTCACCCAAGTCATAGACAGTTCTCTCTGCTACCGCACAGCAAGCAGACTATTTACATTGAGTCCCCCTCCTTTTTGTTTTTACCCTGCTGAAACTTGCTGTTTATTATCTATGCATATTCCCTTTACCCCTACCTACACTATAGAGGTCGACCGATTGTGATTTTTTAATGCCGATACCGATTATTGGAGGACCAAAAAAGCCGATACAGATTAATCGGCCGATTTTTTTAATGTATTTGTAATAATGACAATTACAACAATACTGAATGAACACTTATTTTTAACTTAATATAATACATCAATAAAATCAATTTAGCCTCAAATAAATAATGAAACATGTTCATTTTGGTTTAAATAATGCAAGAACAAAGTGTTGGAGAAGACAGTAAAAGTGCAATATGTACCGTTTAAGTTCCTTGCTTAGAACATGAGAACATGTGAAAGCTGGTGGTTCCTTTTAACATGAGTCTTCAATATTCCCAGGTAAGAAGTTTTAGGTTGTAGTTATTATAGGAATTATAGGACTATTTCCCTCTATACCATTTGTATTTCATTAACCTTTGACTATTGGATGTTCTTATAGGCACGTTAGTATTGCCAGTGTAACAGTATAGCTTCCGTCCCTCTCCTCGCTCCTCCCTGGGCTCGAACCAGGAACACATCGACAACAGCCACCCTCGAAGCAGCGTTACCCATGCAGAGCAAGGGGAACAACCACTCCAAGTCTCAGAGCGAGTGACATTTGAAACGCTATTAGCGCGCACCCCGCTAAGTAGCTAGCCATTTCACCTCGTTTACACCAGCCTCATCTTGGAAGTTGATAGGCTTGAAGACATAAACAGCGCAATGCTTAACGCACAACGAAGAGCTGCTGTCAAAACGCACCAAAGTGCTGCTTGAAGGAATGCTTACGAGCCTGCTGCTGCCTACCTCCGCTCAGTCAGATACTTGTATGCTTGTATGCTCAGTCAGATTATATGCAACGCAGGACATGCTAGATAAATTAGTAATATCATCAACCATGTGTAGTTAACTAGTGATTATGATTGATTTATTGTTTTTTATAAGATAAGTTTAATGCTAGCTAGCAACTTACCTTGGTTTACTGCATTGCGTAACAGGCAGTCTCCTTTTGGAGTGCAACGAGAGGCAGGTGGTTATAGTGTTGGACTAGTTCTTGTGACTCCACATTCCGGATCCGTGAGCGTAATCATCGCCTGACACTAATTAGCATAACGCAACGGAAATAAATATCCCTAGAAAATATTTCTATTCATGAAAATCACAAATGAAATATATTGAGACACAGCCTTTTGTTAATCACCCTGTCATCTCAGATTTTCAAAATATGCTTTAGAGCCAAAGCTAGACAAGCATTTGTGTAAGTTTATCGATAGCCTAGAATAGCATTATGCCTTGCTAGCAGCAGGCAACCTTGTCACATATCAGAAAAGCAATCAAATTAAATCGTTTACCTTTGATGAACTTCAGATGTTTTCACTCACGAGACTCCCAGGTAGTTCCCAGGTAGTTCATTTTTTTCCCAAAATATTATTTTTTTAGGCAAAATAGCTCCGTTTGTTCTTCACGTTTGGCTGAGAAATCGCCCGGAAATTGCAGTCACGAACACGGCGAAAAATATTCCAAATTAGCTCCATAATATTGACAGAAACATGGCAAACGTTGTTTATAATCAATCCTCAAGGTGTTTTTCTATTATCTATTGGATAATATATCCATCAGGACAATTAGTTTTTCAGTAGGACCGATTGGAGTAATGGCTACCTCTGTATTTTACGCGAGACTCTCTCTTGGAGCCACCATGCGACCACTTACGCAATGTGGCCACCTACGGCTATTCTTCAACAGAAATGCGTAAAACTACGTCACAATGCTGTAGACACCTTGGGGAATGCGTAGAAAGCGTAAGCTCGTTGATGGCACATTCACAGCTGAATAGGGACTCATTGGAATGCAGCGCTTTCAAAACCTGGGGCACTTCCGGATTGGATTTTTCTCAGGCTTTCGCCTGCAACATCAGTTTTGTTACATTTACATTACATTTAAGTCATTTAGCAGACGCTCTTATCCAGAGCGACTTACAAATTGGTGCTTTCACCTTATGACATCCAGTGGAACAGCCACTTTACAATAGTGCATCTAGGTCTTTTAAGGGGGGAGGGGAGAAGGATTACTTTATCCTATCCTAGGTATTCCTTAAAGAGGTGGGGTTTCAGGTGTCTCCGGAAGGTGGTGATTGACTCCGCTGTCCTGGCGTCGTGAGGGAGTTTGTTCCACCATTGGGGGGCCAGAGCAGCGAACAGTTTTGACTGGGCTGAGCGGGAACTGTACTTCCTCAGTGGTAGGGAGGCGAGCAGGCCAGAGGTGGATGAACGCAGTGCCCTTGTTTGGGTGTAGGGCCTGATCAGAGCCTGGAGGTAGTGAGGTGCCGTTCCCCTCACAGCTCCGTAGGCAAGCACCATGGTCTTGTAGCGGATGCGAGCTTCAACTGGAAGCCAGTGGAGAGAGCGGAGGAGCGGGGTGACGTGAGAGAACTTGGGAAGGTTGAACACCAGACGGGCTGCGGCGTTCTGGATGAGTTGTAGGGGTTTAATGGCACAGGCAGGAGCCCAGCCAACAGCGAGTTGCAGTAATCCAGACGGGAGATGACAAGTGCCTGGATTAGGACCTGCGCCGCTTCCTGTGTGAGGCAGGGTCGTACTCTGCGGATGTTGTAGAGCATGAACCTACAGGAACGGGCCACCGCCTTGATGTTATTTGAGAACGACAGGGTGTTGTCCAGGATCACGCCAAGGTTCTTAGCGCTCTGGGACGAGGACACAATGGAGTTGTCAACCGTGATGGCGAGATCATGGAACGGGCAGTCCTTCCCCGGGAGGAAGAGCAGCTCCGTCTTGCCTAGGTTCAGCTTGAGGTGATGATCCGTCATCCACACTGATATGTCTGCCAGACATGCAGAGATGCGATTCGCCACCTGGTCGTCAGAAGGGGGAAAGGAGAAGATTAATTGTGTGTCGTCTGCATAGCAATGATAGGAGAGACCATGTGAGGTTATGACAGAGCCAAGTGACTTGGTGTATAGCGAGAATAGGAGAGGGCCTAGAACAGAGCCCTGGGGGACACCAGTGGTGAGAGCACGTGGTGAGGAGACGGATTCTCGCCACCCTACCTGGTAGGAGCGACCTGTCAGGTAGGACGCAATCCAAGCGTGGGCCGCGCCGGAGATGCCCAACTCGGAGAGGGTGGAGAGGAGGATCTGATGGTTCACAGTATCGAAGGCAGCCGATAGGTCTAGAAGGATGAGAGCAGAGGAGAGAGAGTTAGCTTTAGCAGTGCGGAGCGCCTCCGTGATACAGAGAAGAGCAGTCTCAGTTGAATGACTAGTCTTGAAACCTGACTGATTTGGATCAAGAAGGTCATTCTGAGAGAGATAGCGGGAGAGCTGGCCAAGGACGGCACGTTCAAGAGTTTTGGAGAGAAAAGAAAGAAGGGATACTGGTCTGTAGTTGTTGACATCGGAGGGATTGAGTGTAGGTTTTTTCAGAAGGGGTGCAACTCTCGCTCTCTTGAAGACGGGAGGGACGTAGCCAGCGGTCAGGGATGAGTTGATGAGCGAGGTGAGGTAAGGAGAAGGTCACCGGAGATGGTCTGGAGAAGAGAGGAGGGGATAGGGTCAAGCGGGCAGGTTGTTGGGCGGCCGGCCGTCACAAGACGCGAGATGTCATCTGGAGAGAGAGGGGAGAAAGAGGTCAGAGCACAGGGTAGGGCAGTGTGAGCAGAACCAGCGGTGTCGTTTGACTTAGCAAACGAGGATCGGATGTCGTCGACCTTCTTTTCAAAATGGTTGACGAAGTCATCTGCAGAGAGGGAGGAGGGGGAGGGGGAGGAGATTCAAGAGGGAGGAGAAGGTGGCAAAGAGCTTTCTAGGGTTAGAGGCAGATGCTTGGAATTTAGAGTGGTAGAAAGTGGCTTTAGCAGCAGAGACAGAGGAGGAAAATGTAGAGAGGAGGGAGTGAAAGGATGCCAGGTCTGCAGGGAGGCGAGTTTTCCTCCATTTCCGCTCGGCTGCCCGGAGCCCTGTTCTGTGAGCTCGCAATGAGTCGTCGAGCCACGGAGCGGGAGGGGAGGACCGAGCCGGCCTGGAGGATAGGGGACATAGAGAGTCAAAGGATGCAGAAAGGGAGGAGAGGAGGGTTGAGGAGGCAGAATCAGGAGATAGGTTGGAGAAGGTTTGAGCAGAGGGAAGAGATGATAGGATGGAAGAGGAGAGAGTAGCGGGGGAGAGAGAGCGAAGGTTGGGACGGCGCGATACCATCCGAGTAGGGGCAGTGTGGGAAGTGTTGGATGAGAGCGAGAGGGAAAAGGATACAAGGTAGTGGTCGGAGACTTGGAGGGGAGTTGCAATGAGGTTAGTGGAGGAACAGCATCTAGTAAAGATGAGGTCGAGCGTATTGCCTGCCTTGTGAGTAGGGGGGAAGGTGAGAGGGTGAGGTCAAAAGAGGAGAGGAGTGGAAAGAAGGAGGCAGAGAGGAATGAGTCAAAGGTAGACGTGGGGAGGTTAAAGTCGCCCAGAACTGTGAGAGGTGAGCCGTCCTCAGGAAAGGAGCTTATCAAGGCATCAAGCTCATTGATGAACTCTCCGAGGGAACCTGGAGGGCGATAAATGATAAGGATGTTAAGCTTGAAAGGGCTGGTAACTGTGACAGCATGGAATTCAAAGGAGGCGATAGACAGATGGGTAAGGGGAGAAAGAGAGAATGACCACTTGGGAGAGATGAGGATCCCGGTGCCACCACCCCGCTGACCAGAAGCTCTCGGGGTGTGCGAGAGCACGTGGGCGGACGAAGAGAGAGCAGTAGGAGTAGCGGTGTTGTCTGTGGTGATCCATGTTTCCGTCAGAGCCAAGAAGTCGAGGGACTGGAGGGAGACATAGGCTGAGATGAACTCTGCCTTGTTGGCCGCAGATCGGCAGTTCCAGAGGCTACCGGAGACCTGGAACTCCACGTGGGTCGTGCGCGCTGGGACCACCAGATTAGGGTGGCTGCGGCCATGCGGTGTGGAGCGTTTGTATGGTCTGTGCAGAGAGGAGAGAACAGGGATAGACAGACACATAGTTGACAGGCTAGAGAAGAGGCTACGCTAATGCAGAGGAGATTGGAATGACAAGTGGACTACACGTCTCGAATGTTCAGAAAGTTAAGCTTACGTAGCAAGAATCTAATTGACTAAAATGATTAAAATGATAGAGTACTGCTGGGGTAGGCTAGCTGCGTTGTTGACACTACCCTAATCAAGTCGTACCGTTGAGTGTGAAGTTTCTACAATGCTGCTTATCGGGAGCTAGCTGGCTAGCTAGCAGTGTTGGTTACGTTACGTTGCGTAGGAGAACGACAATAGCTGGCTAGCTAACCTAGAAAATCGCTCTAGACTACACAATTATCTTTGAAACAAAGACGGCTATGTAGCTAGCTATGTAGCTAGCTACGATCAAACAAATCACACCGTTGGGACTGTAATGAAATGAAGTGAAAAAGTGATACTACCTGTGGAGCGACGCGGAATGCGACCGGAATGCGAAAGTTCTATTCAGTAGACGTTGGCTGGCTATTGGCTAGCTAGGAGTGTCTCCTACGTTAAGGACGACAAAATAGCTGGCTAGCTAACCTCGGTGAATTAAGATAATCACTCTAAGACTACACACTCTAAACTACACAATTATCTTGGATACGAAGACAGCAAAGACAACTATGTAGCTATCTAATACTACACTAATCAAGTCGTTCGGTTGAGTGTGATAGTTACTACAGTGCTACGGTAGCCGGTGAACGTATGCTAGCTGCTAGGCAGATAGGAGGGCGACGAAATACGATAATAACGCAATTATCAGACTCCACACTCTAAGCTACACAATTATCTTGGATACGAAGATAGCAAAGACAACTATGTAGCTAGCTATGTAGCTAGCTAACACTACACTAATCAAGACGTTCAGTTGAGTGTGATAGTACTACAGTGCTACGGTAGACGGTGAACGTGTTGGACAGATAGGAGACGACGAAATACGATAATTACGCAATTATCTTTGATACAACGACGACTATGTAGCTAGCTAAGAGGAAATTGCTAAGATTAGACAAATCAGACCGTTGTACTATAATGAAATGTAATGAAAAAGTTATACAACCTGCAGACCGAAGCGCGGATGCGACCAGATCGCTCCAACCCGGAACCCGGAAGTTATACTCACAGACAATATCTTTACAGTTTTGGAAACGCTAGAGTGTTTTCTATCCAAAGCTGTCAATTATATGCATATTCTAGCATCTTGTCCTGACAAAATATCCCGTTTAAAACGGGAACCTTTTTTTCCCAAAAATGAAAATACTGCCCCTAGAGTCGCAACAGGTTACCTGTATTACCTGTAAGGTTGCAAGACTGGATCACCCGAGCTGACAAGGTGAACATCTGTCGTTCTGCCCCTGAACGAGGCAGTTAACCCACCGTTCCTAGGCCGTCATTGAAAATAAGAATGTGTTCTTAACTGACTTGCCTAGTTAAATAAAGATTAAATTAAGGTGTAAAAAAATATATTTAAAAAATGGCCAAATCGGTTTCCAAAATACCGATTTCTGATTGTTATGAATCCAAGTTTATAATTTTAAAAGGCACAGCGTTGTACGAGATCTTCAGTTTCTTGGCAATTTCTCGCATGGAATAGCCTCATTTCTCAGAACAAGAATGGACTGACAAGTTTCAGAAGAAAGTTCTTTGTTTCTGGCCATTTTGAGCCTGTAATCGAACCCACAAATGCTGATGCTCCAGATACTCAACTAGTCTAAAGGCCAGATGTATTGCTTCTTTAATCAGGACAACAGTGCTAACATAAATGCAAAAGGGCCTTCTAATGATCAATGTCCCTTTTAAAATGATAAACTTCGATTAGTTAACCCAACATGCCATTGAAACACAGGAGTGATGGTTGCTGATAATGGGCCTCTGTACATTTTAACAAATGAACAAATTGTGCAAATTACCTTGACTAACCTGCACCCCCGCACATTGACTTGGTACCTGTATCTGGACTACTGTCCAGTCATATGGTCAAGTGCCACAAAGTGGGACATAGGCAAATTACAATTGTCACAGAACAGAGCATCCTGGCTGGCCCTTAAATGTACACGGCGAGCTAACATTAACATTAGCATGTCAATCTCTCATGGCGCAAAGTAGAGGAGAGATTGACTTCCTCACTACAGTACTTGTATTTGTGAGAATTATTGACATGTTGAATGCAGCTAGCTGTCCATTTAAACGACTAGCACACAGCTCATGCATACCCCACAAGACATGCCACCAGAGGTCTTTTCACTTTCCCTAATTGCCTTGGCAGCAGCTAATTTGGATCCATAGTAATATACAAATACACAATATATAACTACTTCTTTGATGACATTAAAACTGATTTCTGTCTCAGAGGCCAATGTCAGGACCGCTGTAGCCAAGGGTTATGACTGTCCTGCTGAAGCTGTATGAGGACTGGCACAACAAGGACCCAGGCCATCCCCATCCACCTGGCCTTGCTCGCTGCCTACACCAGACCACCCACTGCAGCGCCGGCAGAGATTCCCTGGCGGCACAGGTGGGCATCAGTCACCTCTTCCACAAAATACAGGTATACCCTCACATAGTTTCAAAGGCTACCTGTCACTGATATAAGTCATAACTAATATCCCTTACTCTAATTGGTTTCTCTACTCCTTTTTGCTTTCTCTACTCCTTGGAATTTGAAATTAATTTATAATTTATCTTATTACTTTAAGGATATTGGCATTTTATAATTGGAGTTGGTATTGCCTGGCAATTCTGATTGCTCTCGGCAAGTTATTTGCATATAATACCGAACTTGATTGTAATGCTGGACAGGGCTTCTAATTTGACAGTTAAAAAATAACAACAAACAGGTTTCAGGTTTTGTGGCAACCGGCTGTGACCTCCCAATGGGGCAGCTCACAATGGGCACAGCGCCATTTGGTTTAGGGGAGTGTTTGGCTGGGGGGGCTTGATTTGGCTCATTGCGCTCTAGCAACTCCTTGTGGCAGGCCGGGCATCTACAGGCTGACTTGAGTCGTCAGTTGAACAGTGTTTCCTCCAACACATTGGTGCAGCTGGCTTCCGGGTTAAGCAAGCGGGTGTTAAGAAGCGTGGCGGGTCATGTTTCGGAGGATGCATGACTCGATCTCCGCCTCTCCCGAGCCCGTTGGGGAGTTGCAGCAATGAGACAAGATTGTAATTAGATCGAAATTGGATATCACGGAATTAGGGAGAAAAAGGGGTCAAATAAATAAAAATAACAACAGCAAAAATCTATCCTGATTGCCTAGACACTTTAACCCCTACCGACATGTAAATATGTTCTGGTACTGGTACTCCTTGTATATAGCCTCGTTATTGTTATTTATTGTGTTACTATTTTCTATTTTTATTACCAAATAGTTTTACTTTTTAACCTCTTAAGTCGACCCTCTACTTTTTTGAACATTCTGTTAAAAATCACGCAACATTTCAGCGCCCTGCTACTCATGCCAGGAATATAGTATATGCATTTGCTTAGTCTGTGTGGATAGAAAACACTCAGACGTTTAAAAAACTGGTTAAATCACTGCTGTGGCTTTACCAGAACGGCATTTACATCGAAAAGCACAGGAAAAACTGATCACTGAAAATGGGAAAATATATCCATGCGCTACTTGAACCCATTGATAAACGTGAACCACAATTAATTGACTGAGGTTGCAGTACCTACAGCTTCCACACGGTGTCTAGAGTCTTGTCATTTCCCTTCGAGTTTTTTCTTGGTCAAACACATACAGGACACCGTAACTCCTCTGGTCTAGGACCGGATATTTTCGTTGAGTTTCTAGCCGGACATTTTTCCAGACGGACAGCTAATGATCTTTACATCGCCTCCTGATGAATTTTATCGCTTATTAACGTTTACTAATACCTAAAGTTGCATTACAAACGTATTTCGAAGTGTTTTGTGAAAGTTTATCGTCGACTTTTTGAATTTTAAAAAATGACGTTACGTTTTGAAACGATGTTTTTTTCGTTTATCACACAGTCTACATATAACGATATCTAGGCTTTATATGGACCGATTTAATCAAAATAAAGACCCAAATAGTGTTTATGGGACATCTAGGAGTGCCAACAAAGAAGATGGTGAAAGGTAATGAATGTTTTCTATTTTATTGTGCGGTTTGTGTAACGCCGAAATGCTAATTATTTTGTTTACGTCCCCTGTGGGTCTTTTGGGGTGTTGCATGCTATCAGATAATAGCATTTTAAAAATCTGACTTGTTGCCTGGATTCACAACGAGTGTAGCTTTAATTCGATACCCTGCATGTGTATTTTAATGAACTTTTGAGTTTTAACTAATACTATTAGCATTTAGCGTAGCGCATTTGCATTTCCAGAGCTCTAGTTGGGACGCAAGCGTCCCGAGTAGAAGCAACAGGTTAACTCTGCATTGCTGGGAAAGGGCTCATAAGTAAGCATTTTTCACTGTAAAATCTACACCTGTTATATTCAGCGCATGTGACAAATAACATTTTATTTTATTTGAACAATCTAGGTGACTGTGTGTGTTTCTGTTGTTGTTTGAAAGACCTGTCTGGCCAGTAAAGGTTTGGAGTCTTTGGTGGAGCCTGCTGTCCAGCTGATGAGGAAGTGATATCCTAAATGCCCCCTTCCACTGACCTCCAATCAGTGTTTATACCTTCCCCCTGCATAGGAGGACTACTGACACTGCTCCAAGACCCCAAGGTATTGTTTACCTTTCTATATTTTCATCAGTCTCTCTTCCTCGTACTGTCTCTCTTTCCTCTCTTTCCTGCTCTCACTCTTGATCTCTCTCTCTTCCCAGTGCATGCTGGGAGTGTAGTTGAGAGGCCATGTGAATGGATCTGTCCTTACTTATTTTCTTGATTCTTTCCTTGGTCATTTCTTAAAATGTTGATTTTCTATGGTGGAGGGTCATCACACTGTTAGTTTAGTGGTACCCACTGTTTGTTTTCAAAGTTAGGGAGGAAGAGGACAGAGTTGAAGTTTCCTGGGGTTTGGAAAGTGTGCTGTGCGCGATGGATTCACAGCCTAGCGCAGAGGAGACGCTGTTGCTAGGGCATGAATTCAGGTGTGTTCCTGAGAATGGAGTTAAGATGGAGGAGATTCTGCTCATGGTCAGCAAACAGGTAGGAACTGAATTTATACATTTCACATCCAGAATGAACAAAGCTGTGGTTGTGTTCATGAAAAGAGTGAATTTGGTGGGTAAGCTGATTGCTAGTGGAGTATTTGTAAGGAATGTGTTGGTGCTGATTTCTCACCTTTCGACTCCTTCGAAAAGGGTGGTAGTTGAGAATCTGCCTCCGTTTATTACGGATCATCAAATCCAGAAAGAGCTGAATCGGTTTGGTAAGTTTGCTAGCGGGTTTCGTGTACTGTCGGCAGGTTTTCAGGCAGATGCCGTTAAGCATATTGTTTCGTTCCAGAGGCAAGTGTTCATGTTTCTGAATAACAATGTGCAACCGTTAAATGTGCATTTTAAAGTGAGGCATGGAGAGGGGCTCTATGCAGGGTTTGCCAGCACAGATGGTGTATGGTGCTTGAGTGTGGCGATTTGGGGCATAAGAGCTTTGCGTGCCCACACATCAAGGCTGTACATAAGGTAGCTGAGGGTACAAGCGCCAGTGGGGGAAATCGAGGTCAATGTGCAGGGGGGCATGAGACGCAGGCAGCAGAGGCTGGGCCTAGTCATGCTATAGATGGTGGTGTAGATGAGGCTGGGTTTAGTCATGCTATGGATGGTGGTGTAGCTGAGGTTGGGTCTAGTCATGCTATGGATGGTGGCAGGGATGTCGCTTGGTCTATAAGTTATGTGGCGATGATATCTAATTAACGTTGTATTTAATGTAGTTTTGCTATCTGTGCCAGGCTATAAATGAGACAGATGACATAACATCATGCACATATCTTTTCATACTCAATTGCTTTCATTCAGTAGACCATTTCAAAACAATTATCAGTAGGTCATGTGTGGAAAAGGTGACAATGATCACAATGTCATTGTATTATCCTCAATTTCTCAGCTGTAGGCTAGCTAATGACTAATGTTAGATGGATATACAGAAATTCTTCAAGAGAGGCAGTGCCAGCAGCTCTGCCGAAGGCCAATCCTGTGAGAAATTAAGATTTTACCAGTTCAAACAAAAATAAAAACTGATTAATCACCTATTAAGCCTTGAGTTATTGTAAATATGAGTTTAATAGGAATACATGTCAAAACACAGCAGACAAGAATGAGGGGAAAAAGCTGGATGCTGACAGGGCTGCGGGAGAATGTCTGATGAAGGTTAGTGATATAAAAAGCAAGTAGATGTTTAAGCTTTCAGTTAAATTTGTACAGCATTTGACAGCATATGTCTCACTTTTGTGAGGCATAAATAAATTATGCTCATGATGTCTTAAAGGGTCATGCAGAAAGAGAGGCTTCTATGCAAGGCAGATATCAACATGCGAGCTTGTACAAGTGAGAGAGAGCAAGCATCCCCAGAGAAAGAGGAACAGCGAACAGATCCAGAGAGAGAAGGACAGCAAACCAATCCAGAGAGAGAAGGACATCAAACAGATCCAGAGAGAGAAGGACAGCAAACCAATCCAGAGAGAGAGGGACAACAAACCAATCCAGAGAGAGAGGGACAACAAACCAATCCAGAGAGAGAGGGACAACAAACAGATCCAGAGAGAGAGACAACAAACAGATCCAGAGAGAGAGACAACAAACAGATCCAGAGAGAGAGACAACAAACAGATCCAGAGAGAGAGACAACAGATCCAGAGAGAGAGACAACAAACAGATCCAGACAGGCAGGGACAACAAACCGATCCAGAGAGAAGGACAACAAACCAATCCAGAGAGAGAGGGACAACAAACCAATCCAGAGAGAGAGGGACAACAAACCAATCCAGAGAGAGAAGGACAACAAACCAATCCAGAGAGAGAAGGACAACAAACCAATCCAGAGAGAGAGGGACAACAAACCAATCCAGAGAGAGAAGGACAACAAACCAATCCAGAGAGAGAAGGACAACAAACCAATCCAGAGAGAGAGGGACAACAAACCAATCCAGAGAGAGAGGGACAACAAACCAATCCAGAGAGAGAAGGACAACAAACCAATCCAGAGAGAGAGGGACAACAAACAGATCCAGACAGGGAGGGACAACAAACAGATCCAGACA
The DNA here is from genome assembly GCF_034236695.1 of Oncorhynchus nerka. Taxonomy (NCBI): domain Eukaryota; kingdom Metazoa; phylum Chordata; class Actinopteri; order Salmoniformes; family Salmonidae; genus Oncorhynchus; species Oncorhynchus nerka. The sequence continues at coordinate 25,976,718 of NC_088420.1, forward strand.
GGGAGGGACAACAAACAGATCCAGACAGGGAGGGACAACAAACCGATCCAGAGAGAGAAGGACAACAAACCAATCCAGAGAGAGAAGGACAACAAACCAATCCAGAGAGAGAGGGACAACAAACCGATCCAGAGAGAGAAGGACAACAAACCAATCCAGAGAGAGAGGGCCAACAAACAGATCCAGAGAGAGAAGGACAAAAAAACAATCCAGAGAGAGAGGGACAACAAACCAATCCAGAGAGAGAAGGACAACAAACCAATCCAGAGAAAGAAAGTAATCAAGCCACTGCAGCAACACCTTCCAGAAATGAGAGCGATTTGGGTGACAAAGACACTGGGCCCAGACAAGTGAAGCTGAATAGCTACCCACAGAAATACAATTGGGTACAGTACTCTGTCCACAAAAACACAGATTTCTGCTTTCCTAGTTGACTTTTTGGCAAAACCATTACATTTGATTATTTTGTCCGTAATGGCTGCAAAAATTGGAAAAAGCTGGTTATCTTCGGTAAACATGAAATGGCACAGACAGAGACAGTGTTGTGGCATGGCAAAGCTACCAGGAAACTAACAGTCATGGGAACATTGCTCAAATTTTAACATCTGCCCATGATAGTGATATTGCAGAGAGAAGGGAGTATCCAAGGAGAATTGTTGAGGTCAATGTTAGGAAGATAGGGACTCTTTCCGTGCCAATGATGAATCTATTGAAAGCACAAATAGAGGGAACTTTCTTGAATGTATGGAGCTTTTGAAGGAGTTTGACCCTTGTCTGCAAAGGTACAATACTCCATCAAATGCGACGTATCTCTCTCCAGAATCTCAGAAGGACATGATCGAATGCTGTGCTCAAGAGATTATGGACACCATGGTCTCTGAGATGTCAAAGTCTAGAATGTATGCCATTATGGCAGATGAGGCCAGGGATGGGCAGTCTGAACAGTTGGCTCTGTGTGTTAGGTATGTGACAGAGGGGACAGAGGGGACCTCTTATGGCTGCGATCCCCGTACAGGGACCAACATCAGGGGAAATTTCAGAGTGACAACTAAAAATACAACATCGTAACATTAAACATTGTTGAAAATGCAAGTGTCTTACATCCTTCAAAAGATTAGAATCTTGGTAATCAAACTACGTTTTCCGATTTAAAATAGCTATTACAGAGAACAAATACCATGCTTTTGTTTGAGAAGAGCAATCAGCAACAAAAACATTTTCCGCCATGACAGTTTTTACACATTCACATCTGAAGGTAAAATTATGACTTACATTCTGATATCTTGCTCTTATTTCTCTTCCTGAGGGTCGTAATTACACACTGTAAACATTGTTTTTTTGGGGGGGAGTATTGACTGAAGTGAACTGATTTGAAGACAACGAGCAATGACTTCCTTGCGCACCAATAATTTTAGCGAAGCTTCGTTGATTGATTGTGTTTCTGCCCAATGACCACTGATCTTCTTGAAATCTACCTGGGTAGATAGCCAATGAGCTGAGGTACACGCCAGTATGTGATGGTTATGGGTTGGACCACCATTCCTTGTTAGTAATCGCACGCGTAACAAACTCCATTCTCGCCTTGACCATCAGAGTAGTTTCAGTACCGCTTGTTACGCACAGCAGTATTTTGGAAAGTAGTATTTTCAATGATTTCAACGATCATGGCGAATAAATCAGGAAAAGCGAAGTCCAAGTCTAAGTATACAGATTTGCACCAGATTATAGAAGAGATTGATCGGGAAAGTGAGACAGATTTTTTGTTTGAGGAATCTTTGAGTGTTATGATTCAAACAGGAGCTGAGGAGCTGTTTCTACAAGGACAGGACGTACTTCTGGGCGGGTAAGTGCTAATGCAGTTTTATGAAATATAAATATATATATATATATTTTTGCAAAAAGAAAAATATATATATACTATACTGTATATATATATATATTTTGCAATTTGCAATGAAATGTGTGATGAAATGTGTGGTTTGTTTGGGTGTGTGTGTGTGTGTGTGTGTGTGTGTGTGTGTGTTTGTGTGTATATATGTATGTATATATATATATATATATATATATATATTCCATGTCAGATATATATATTTTCCTTTTTTTATTCAAATGGAATGGAGTAGAACAGCAAACACACACATGGCCACTGCGCCTGCTACTCCTCTCAATTTCCATATGAAATAGCCGTTGGGTGCTTTTCGGGTGAGGGCTGGCCCACAACAATGGCCGGAGTTGAATGGAACAGCACTTCACCTTAGTGACTGTTCCCTCTGCTCTATACAATACATATCTGTTTATTTTATGTGATGATAAAAGGCGGATACAATACAAATGTTTTTTTAAATGTTTTCTTTCACAGTGATAGCGACTCCGACTGGGAGCCCCCGGTGTCAAGCTGCCCGCTCTACCTCTGCCCCCAGGGGTGTTCATATGCCACAGTTCATTACTGCAGGCATGACTGTGCCTCAGGGCCAAAAGGGCACAGCATGGAGGCGTCGTTGTGTTCTGTGTCGCATGAAGTCCCCCATCACCTGCACCACTTGTTCAGTTTGCCTCTGCTTTACATCAGAAAGAGACTGCTATGGGACATGGCACAGGCATCAAAATATTGTGTAGGGGACTTCCAAAGGGTCTACTGTTTTTTTTTTGTGTTTTTTTTCTAATATTTTTAAAACATTTTTATATATTTTTTGGCGTGTGTTAGAATTGCTTTTTGATATGTTGTATATCGTTATTTACACTGTTGTATATAGTTATAGGTCATTTCACCAAATTGGCCACTTGGGTACATTTGGGCAACTTGTGTGGGACACCTGGGTGACTTCATGCTAAATGTCATGTAGCTCACCCATTCCTGAAGTTATCAGTCTGAAACTTTGCACACCTACAGTTGCCCTCTTGTGTATTCCATCAAAATGATCTCCAGCATCCTAGCTGACTGTGTGACTTTCTAGTACATGTGAAAGATGATGCTACAACAATAAAAAACAGAAAACGTATGCTCTTTCTTTCTCTTTTCTTCCACCAGATCTACTGTGTTATATTCTCCTACATTCAATGAACATTTCCACAAACTCCAAACTATGCAAGAACTATTTAGAGAAGAAACAGTCAGCTGGTATTCTGTCTATAATGGAGTGGCCAGCACAGTCACCGGATTTCAACCCCATTGAGCTGTTGTAGGAGCAGCTTGACCGTATGGTACATACGATGTGCCCATCAAGCCAATCCAACTTGTGGGAGGTGTGTGGTGAAATCTCTTCAGATTACCTTAAAAAATTGACAACTAGAATGCCAAGGGTCTGCAAGGCTATAATTGCTGCAAATGAATGATTCTTTGACGAAAGCAAAGTTTGAAGGACACAATGATTATTTCAATTAAAAATCATTATTTATAACTGTGTCAACATCATGACTATATTTCCTATTCATTTTGTAACTCATTTCATGTATGTTTTCATGGAAAACAAGGACATTTCTAAGTGACCCCAAACTTTTGAACGGTAGTGTACTTGTAGGTTGAGCAGCCGGAGTGTTAGATGTGCCTGCTTGGGTGTGTCAGTATGGATCTGATACCATGGCTCTTCCTTCCTTCTCTCTCTCTACCCACAAGAAGTAGGGGTTACAGCATGCCAAATGCTGTTATTCACAGACAGCCACGCGGTGCCTAGTCCTGGTCACATCAGTCAGGCACAAATAATAAAATAAGTATATTAGGAAGAGGAGGATAATGGGAGCTCCGGAACGACTTCTTCCATGTGTGTGTGTCAATGAGGCAGCGAGGTGGTGGCATTGATTTATGCCTGCATCAGAGGCCCTGTTATTGAAGTAATGTGAAGTCAGAAATCGCTACACATCAAACTCACAGCACGCACTTCCTCGGTCAAGCCTTTTCGCAAGTAATGGATCAGTCAAATAGGCTCCCATTTGACTCATTTAGGAGAAATGACGGAGGAAAATTGCATGTGTCAGATTATGTCTGTGCCCATGCCAGTGAGTGCTTGAGTGAGTGAATGTGTGCTTGTGTGTGTGTATCGTGTGTGCGTGCATGACTACTGAGTGCATGTGTGCTACAATCACAAATCACTCACGTATTCCTTGCTGCAGTCAGCCTCTTCATTTCAAATGTCGTCGTCACTATCATCTTCAAAGTTGACATCTAGCGAAAAAGAAAATACAAGACGACTAACACGTACATTTCAAGATGTGTCAGACTTCTGAACAATTTGTGTAGGATGAAACAAACTGGTAAATGAGAAATCTGTCCCTGTCTGACATGTAATATGCATGTGCATGACTAAAATGTGAATTGTAAAATGCACGGTACGGACCTGTAACAGTGACCAAAACAAATAGATGCATTCTTCCAAAAAAGATATACCTGCAAATCATTAAACATACAATATGAGAGCTTTTATCTTGTCCTGTATCTTTTATATTCTACAAAGGACAAACACTTCTATTAGATATGGATTTTACAGTAATGTCTCTGACCTTAAAAAACAACAACTTGATCTTCTTTTGTTTCTGTAGACCTTTCACCCTGATGTTCTAGTCCGCTAACATGACTGGCAGATGAAAGAGTTCAACTCCATGTCATGTCAGCAGACAGATAGGGGAACGAGCGATGGTTCACGGAGAAAGAATTCAGAACCTCCTCAGAAAGGTCCCCATTCCAACAGGATGAGCTAGGAATATGTCAAACTGAAATCTGCCTCACAGCAACAGCAGCCATAAAGGTATTTCAATTTGGAGGGTCATTATTGAGAGAGGTGTGAGGAATTGGTAGCTACAGGGGCTCTTAAAGGACCAAATCGCCCGCTAACTGATTCTAGAGGTGTGCCACTGTTGATGTAACTAGAGACAGTCAATTTCAACATAGCAGACTGGCCTTGTTGATGTCCCGTGTTGCAGACAATATATCTTTTGAATGTTGTGAAATATTTCCTTGTTGTTGGAACTGTAAATATAGATTTTCAATGGCTTTTCAGATTTTTGGCAAATTGGAAAAGCCCTATGGCAGTCTGTTGCTCTGCAACAATCATACATCAATGCATGGGGTATTTATATTCTTTCCTTTGGATGGATCATCCTGTACTTTACCCTGTTCTCAGAGTTTCACTGCTGCCTGCTTATTCACTCCTGTCTGTTTATAGGCAAGTTAGATGAAGAGTGATCCACTCTTCTAGGAAGGCGTTCCACTAGATGTTGGAACATTGCTGCGGGAACTTGCTTCCATTCAGCCACAAGAGCATTAGTGAGGTCAGGCACTGATTTTGGGTGATTAGGCCTGGCTCGCAGTCGGCATTCCAATTCATCCCATGGGGTTGAGGACAGGGCTATGTGCAGGCCAGTCAAGTCATTCCACACCTATTTCGACAAACTATTTCTGTATGGATGTAGCTTTGTGCATGGGGGCATTGTCATGCTGAAACTATTGCTATAAAGTTGGAAGCATAGAATAATCTAGAACAACATTGTATGCTGTAGAATTAAGATTTCCCTTCCCTGGGACTGAGGGACCTAGCCCAAACAATGAAAAACAGCCACAGACCATTATTCCTCCTCCACCAAACTTTACAGTTGGCATTATGCATTCGGGCATGCAGCTTTCTCCTGGCATTCGCCAATCCCAGATTTGTCCGTGGGATGCTAGATGGTGAAGCGTGATTCATTACTCCAGAGAACACGTTTCCACTGCTCCAAAGTCCAAATGGTGGCGAGCTTTAAACCATTCCAGCCAACGCTTGGCATTGCACATGGTGATCTTAGGCGTGTGTGCGGCTGCCGAGGATAGACGATTTTTACTTGGTTCCGCGCTTCAGTTCTCGCCGGTCTCGTTCTGTGAGCTTGTGTGGCCTGCAACTTCGCAGCTGATCCGTTTGTGCTCCTAGACGTTTCCACTTCACAATAGCAGTGCTTACAGTTGACCGGGGCAGCTCCAGCAGGGCAGAAATTGGACGAACTGGCTTTTAGGAAAGGTGACATCCTATGACTGTGCCACGTTGAAAGTCACTGAGCTCTTCAGTAAGGCCATTCTACTTCCAATGTCTTCTATGGAGAGTGCATGGCTTTGTACTGGATTTTATACACCTGTCAGCAACGAGTGTGGCTGAAATAGCCGTATCTACTAATTTGAAGGGGTGTCCACACACTTTTGTATACATAGTGTAGCTACAGGGTAACCACACCTGAGCTTGCTGAATAACAAAACACGCAAGGAAGTATTTTTCACTGCAGGTCACTGTCAGTGTGTTACAATGGGATAATGTTGCTCATCATATTCAATCAATTACTGCAATAACAAAAAATATATATCACATTCCTCTCATATATAGGATTCACACACACAGAGACAGAGAGAGAGAGAGTTCTTGGGCTCCTGAGTTCTTCTGCAAAAAATATAGAATTAGAGTTGGATAAATGTAGATAAACTTACATTCTTTCAACCTCAACATTAAAACTTTCAATCCAAATCAAAATTCCATACCTAAAACCTCGATCTTGGCCAAAATTGCCTAAATGGACTATTACTACCAAGGACTATCAAGAAAAAACTTCTAACAAATCAAAACCTGCAGAAAAAGCACGGCGGAACCTGGAAATACTATCCAACACAAAACTGAGTGAGTAATATTCAGTCTGAAGCTACTTCGGAAGCCAAAAAGGAAATGACAATCTCTAGGTAATTTTGTTATATAAAGGTATGTAAATAAGTATACTAAGCTACCAAGCTGCTAGGACAGAACAGACCAGGCAACTTAATGTTCCACACAGACCATCCCCTGGCATGTGTCGTGGAAGATTCAGAATTTGTTGGTAACATATGTAAGATGTTTTATATTCATCAAATGTGTGTAAGTTAATTCTCATCAGAATGGTATTTTTGATAATACTGTGTCGAGGTTGCAGTTATCTGTTCTATGTCAAGACTAAGTTGCATGGGCCGCGGAGAGGGGAGAGGTCAAAGTGTCATCATGTGTAAACATATCTTTTACTCCCTACCTTTCCCAGTGGGGAAAGGAAGGTGGCAGTGTCTGGAATCATTCTATGCTCCCTCTAATGTTGTTTCTATCTTAACCTATAGCCTCATTCTCCTCTCCGTGAGCTTGTCCAGGTTTGGTTGTATTTTGAGTTGGTTGTATCTAAATGACAATTTGATATATGCCTGTTGATTTGGAGGATTGGTTTATGGTTCTGGGGTTTGGGAAAGGAGACTTGAAGTCAAGTTTTTTAATTATGCCTGTTACGTATACTCTGAGCGTGAATTCCTTTGTAAGGAAGGCACCTTGGCGGCGTAAGCAGGGCCGAGTCAGAGGATAGTAATCTGGGGGTTTTGTGGACTCAAAAGATACTCTGCACTGTCCGGTTGCCAGTGACCAAGAGCCCTCCTGACACTGACTTGATCACAGTGGGGATTGGGGGAGGTCTGTCGGGGTGAGGGGCCAGGCTGACGGTGTGTTCTAGGTGAAACACGGTACTTGGTGAAGCCCTATTGGAAGAAGGACCTCATTCTGTGCGTCTGTGTGATTTGTCTAAGTGACCCTCAGATGTGGTGAATTCCAATTATTTTAAATGTGCTAGCCAGGTATGCCCTGAGATACTCTGTGTGAGTATGTAATAGTTGTCGGACCGTTCTGTGTGAGCGGGGTAGGGTTGACTCTGTGTGGGCGTCTGCCAGTTCTATGTGAACATCTGACCAATCCTGTGTGGATGATCCTGAAAGTTCTGCGTGAGTACCTAAGATTTCTTAAGTTTTATATGGATTCTGTGAATTATTTGAAATTATGATAAATGGTATGTGTGTATAAAGTAATGCGGAGAATGATTAGATACAATTTAAACCACCCATTCGTAGACATACGTAGGTTTTGAGTTGATATCTTAAATGGATAATTTGATAAAGATTAAGTTTTTAAGCACTATTAAAATAATCTACAAAATCTGGGAAATTGAGCTCTAGAAACTGATTAGAGTGTGTCCACTTTTGGTTATCTTACCCTAACGATGTAACTATAAAACGCATATTGGATTATCTCCGTCTGGGTGAAACATTTGAAATTTAACTGCCTTGAAGGTCTGAACATGTTTTAATTTTTCTTCCCAGTATGAGAGAAATTGCGGGGTTTATTGAATAAACTGTTTTCCATAAAGTTAAAGAGAATTTGAGGGATGCTCGATGTAATTTATAATGTCGTACAAGGTTTTCCATCAAACTAATTATCATTGCGTGATTAATGTGATGTAGTAAAGTAATTGAAATACGTTGCATAAGTAAACATAATCTACTTTTACTGTTTCCTAGTCATTAACTGTCGATTTTATTCTTTGATTGCTAATATATTCATTTGGAATTTGAGAATCATAGCTGGAGTATGAGAATAATAGCTGGAGTAACGTTTGTACTATTAAAATTGGGCTATTATTCTTCTGGGAATTACCGATAGTGACGTGTTTAGATTTTACTTTGTAAATGGGGTTTATATCCGGAGAATTTTAGTTTTTCACAATAGCATTGGTGATTTTAGTGGTAGAATTCTCGCCTGCCACGCGGGAGGCCCGAGTTCCGTTCCCAGTCATGGCGCTGGCTGAATTCAGAGCTTTTGATTGTAAATAATCTATTTGAATGTTTTGCCTGGAAAGTTATGGTCGCTAGTGTTTGTATAAGAGATAAATTGAACGTTTTCAATAGATTGTTTAGGTTAAATTGATAGACTAATTCAACTTAAAATAATAACGAAGCGAATTCTAATGCAAGACGATGTCTGTTCACTAAATTATCTGCTGGAATAATGTATTGAGAATTGGGTCGTATTTAAATTACTGTATCAATAGAGAAGACAGTTACCTAAGTTAAAGAAATTCTGAATGATAGCGGGGAGAGAATAGCGATAGAAAGTGGTTACCAAAATGTTTTTCATTCTTATAGATTGACTGACGCATGTTATAATTTTGGCGCTGCGTGTGTTATTTTTAAAGAAATAGGATACATTTCAGTGTGGAGAGCAAAGAGGAAGTTATAAAGTTGGGTTTTAATCTTACGATAGAGGTAAGGAAAAACGTTGAAATGAGAGGGGTTATATTTTTGCCCACTGGGAGAAAAAGAAATAGGAAAGTTTAGTTGAAAGTATGGAAGAGAGTTAGTTGTTATGTTGGCTACTAATTGTCAGGGAAAGTTGCTGGAGGCAGGTAGATTGTTGTAGAATAACGTAAATTTGCGTTATTAGTTTGAATATACAATAACCTTACTCTAATTGTTTTGACAGTTGTTCAGGTACATTTTTTTCTGTATTTCTAGCAGCTGATTCGCTAGGTGGGCATCGTAGATTTGTGGCGTTTATATTTACTGTATTAGGCTATGAGAATTGGGAGACTGGATGTCTGAATCATAAAACATCGTAAGGATAGATTCTGATGGTTATTGATTCTTGGTTTGATTGTTTAAGTAACACCAGTTAATTTGAGCAGGAAAGTTCATGTAGTCTAAAGTTATGGTATGTTTCCATTATGTGGAACAATGTCAGGTCATTAAAGATGATTGCTGGATTGAATAGTACGCCAACCTGTTGACAGAAGACTGAATGGGTATGAATGTTGAAAAGCAAGATTGGGCCAAAGACTAAACTAGTATGTTAAGTGGGGGAGTATCAAAGATTTTAATTATGGATGTGCTATAGTAGTGAGTTCTTGTGTAGTTTGTTATTTGCATGAATTTATCAATGTATCATCTGCATACATTGGAATTTCAGACCCTGTACAGACTAAAGGAAGATCATTAATGGATGTGCTGAACAGTATTGACCTTTGTGGATATCAGTGGGGGGAAAAAAACAAGTTTATTTTTATTTTTAGATGATGAGACAGCACCGACTTTTGAAGGATTTTAGATTTGTTTAAAAAAATCAGGATTGGTTTTTACTAAATTTATATCAACAGATTGAAATTATTAGGTTGCTGATTAAGATGTTTTTTAGGAGTTGATTTAACTTAATTAAACATTGTATCATGCATATACATTGATTTGATTAAAACTTATGATTAATGATTTGAGGTACAGTGGAATTATCGTTAGGTTTGGTTTATAGTTTCACGTTTGAGTTTTTGAATCGATGTAGTGTAAATTAATACTAAGTGTTTTTGTGTTTTCTCCTGGAAAATTGATATTTCACTGTCTCTCTCTGGAATGTTTCCAGGAACTATACTCTTGGGGAGAGTGAGTGAAGTGAGGCCATAAACTACCACATTGGAGGGGGCCGGGAAGTTTTTTGTTGTAGTGCAAAGGTATTAAAGGGGCACTTTTATTTTATTTTCTGACTTTTCATTACACACGCAAATTCTTTTGATAAAGGAATGTTCTGGGAACATGGAAATACGAAAATGTTTGGAACTAGTTGATTATTGTTTGCAAATGGTTTAATATAGTGAAAAACACTGCTTTGACGGGTTTTGTATGACCTATGACCTTCTGATGACTTTCCGTTGTGGCTTGATCACCCGCATTGGAAAGCCATTTGGATAATGAAATGATGGTCATTTGTAATACTGCTTTCAAAATATTTTGTGTAATTGGTAAATATGTTTCTTATCCATATGTGTAATTTGGACCAGTGTGAAGAGGGAGTAGGGCATTGCTTTTAACTAAGGGTATGCTGCTTTAAGTCTATTTTCCTATGACCATAGGGGTTAAATACTTTTTCTTTGTGTTTTTTTTTTTTCAATTTAGTGATTTTAATTTAATTAGGTTAGCTGAAATGTTGTTTTATATTTGTTTTCAGTTTTGTTTTACATTACTCTCATACGGAGAGATGTGTGTAAAACATGGGGGAGGATTCAGTTTTTTGAGGGTTTGAATTGAAGTTATACAACTTAAGTGATATGTGAATGAGTGTATTGTATTGTTGTGTTTATTGTATTGTTGAGTGTATTGTATTGTTGTGTTCGTTTTGTTCTATTCCCGAGAGATATAGGTCTAATTTCTTGATCCTGGGCTCTACGATGGAGTTGACAGTGAGATGGGGAGTATAAACCAATTTGAAAGAATAGTTTCAATAGAATGTTTTGATATTCTCTGTGAAATAAGTTTAGATATGTGTATTAAGAATAATTGGTAAAAGTAATCATTTATCATATAGTTAATGAACTGAACTAAACTGTTGTTCTGATCTGTTCTTTCGAGGTTATCATGAAAAGTGACATCAGACGGTATCTTAATGCATGGAAGAGATCATTTGGACCGAATGGTGTGTGTACCTCAAAACCCCCTCTACCTGGCTGAAGAAGAGAGACAAAGGCATTGAAGGAGGCTTTCCAAACCACTTCTACCGAGAGAAAAGAACCAAATTTTAAAATATTGAGTATGTAATTAATATTCTGATTCTTCAAAAGGGACTGAGTCCCTTGAGAGGGGAATGTCGTGGAAGATTCAGAATTTGTTGGTAACATATGTAAGATGTTTTATATTCATCAAATGTGTGTAAGTTAATTATCATCAGAATGGTATTTTTGATAATACTGTGGCGAGGTTGCAGTTATCTGTTCTATGTCAAGACTAAGTTGCATGGGCCGCGGAGAGGGGAGAGGTCAAAGTGTCATCATGTGTAAACATATCTTTTACTCCCTACCTTTCCCAGTGGGGAAAGGAAGGTGGCAGTGTCTGGAATCATTCTATGCTCCCTCTAATGTTGTTTCTATCTTAACCTATAGCCTCATTCTCCTCTCCGTGAGCTTGTCCAGGTTTGGTTGTATTTAGAGTGGGTTGTATCTAAATGACAATTTGATATATGCCTGTTGATTTGGAGGATTGGTTTATGGTTCTGGGGTTTGGGAAAGGAGACAAAGCTGAACGATGAATTATGTCTATGCTGTCTGACTATGTGTGATCTTTGCTATAAAGGATCCCATTTTGCCATTGTGTGGGGACTCTCAACTTTTCATTAGAGATACTGAACTGTTGAAAGTCAAAATGCTATAGAGCTTATATAATTAAAAATGGATGTTGATAACTAACTCTGACTTGTGTGTGTGGTTTGCTCCCATGATTTGGTAAATAGAGGAAATTTCCATGACACATGACACAGTGCTATAAGAGCACACTATCCCTATTTCAATAGAGAGTTTATTGGCCCAGGGTGGAAACTCAGAATATGAGGAAATTGAAACAACCTCTGTCAACGTGTACAAATGTGGGACAGTAATGGTGCAGGGCATCCTCATGCAGTTCCAGTAGGACTTTACGGGATCAAAGAGAGAGCACAGCAGGAAAAGCACTCTCCCTGTGACGACTCCCCCATCCTGAGTGAGGCTGATCACACCTCTTCAAACTGTCCTGCAGACAAGGATAGTTTGGATAGTCCCCCCCCCCCCAGCACTGAACCAACCAGGTCCCACAACGGCACTACTTCTCCATCATTGAGAGGGATACAGAGATGGAGAGAGACATGGTGGAGTTCAGAGAGCTAGTCCAGGGGTGCTTTGTTGCAGGAGGGGCTGGTTCACTTCACAAAATACATGGCATCATGAGACAGGAAAATTATATGGATATATTGAAGCAACATCTCAAGACACCAGTCAAGTTACAGCTTGGTCGCAAATGGGTCTTCCAAATGGACAATGACCCCAAGTATACTTCCCAAGTTGTGGCAAAATGGCTTAAGGACAACAAAGTCAAGGTATTTGAGTTACCATCACAAAGCCGTGACCTAAATCCTATAGAAAATTTGTGGGCAGACCTGAAAAAGCGTGTGCGGGCAAGGAGGCCTACAAATCTGACTCAGATACACCAGCTCTGTCAGGAGGAAGCTTGTGGAAGGCTACCCGAAACGTTTGACTCAAGTTAAACAATTTTCAAGGCAATGCTACCAAATTCTAATTGAGTGTATGTAAACTTCTGACCCACTGGGAATGTGATGAAAGAAGTATCAGCTGAAATAAATAATTCTCTACTATTATTCTGACATTTCACATTCTTAAATAAAGTGGTGATCCTAACTGACCTAAGACAGGGAATGTTTACTACGATTAAATGTCAGGAATTGTGAAAAACTGAGTTTAAATGTATTGAGCTAAGGTGTATGTAAACGTCCGACTTCAACTGTATGTATCAGATGCTCAACATGCTTTGCTCACACCTATTGTGATTGTCCGGGCATAAACCACACAAAAACAACACTAGACACTATAGAACATAAAGCTTTTACTATTTCATCCTGGAATATACAAGGTCTGAGGTCATCTGCTTGTGGCCTAAAGAGCAGGAACCCAGACATCATCAAAGAAATTGGAAATACAGACATTGTCATCCTACAAGAAACATGATATAAAGGAGGTGGACCCGCTGGTTGCCCTCTAGGTTAAAGAGAGCTGGTAGTTCCATCCACCAAACTACCAGGTGTGAAACAGGGAAGAGACTCAGGGCGTATGCTAATTTGGTATAGAGCAGACTTAAACCACTCTATTAAATTAGTCAAAATAGGGACATTTTACATCTGTCTAGAAATTAATAAGAAAGTATTAATTACCTATTGTTGGAGCATAATCAGAATTAGTTGGTAACATAGGTAAGATGTTTTATATTCATCATATGTTTGTAAGTTACTTCTCATCAGAATGTTTTTGTATAAGACTGTGGCTGGGTTTGCAGTCATCTGGTCTCTGTCAAGACTAAGTTACGTGGGCCGGAGAGAGGGGAGAGGTCAAGCATGGATCTCTTGACTCCACAATGTCTGTGTGCCAGTCAATGTGTCTCTGTGATCTTGTCAAGATAGGATGGATTTGACATATGGCTGTTGATGTGGAGGATTTGTTTATGGTTCTGAGTTTGAGAAAATAACATAGTTTAGGAGACAAAGCTGAACTATAAATTATGCCTATGCTGTCTGGCTATGTGTGTCTTTGCTATAAAGGATCTCAGTTGCAATGTGTAAGGGACTCAGAGAATTCATTGATAGACACTGAATTCATCTGAGAGTCACAGGGTTGTGTTGGAGCTCATATAATTAAAGATGGACTTTGTGATAACTAACTCTGACTTGTGTGTGGTTTGCTCTCATGATTTGGTAAATACCGGAAATTTCCACGACACTATATCCCCCAATATAATCCCCATACCTTAATGATGACAGCTTCTCCATCCTGGAGGGGGAGATCAACAATTTCCAGGCTCAGTGACATGTACTAGTCTGTGGCAACCTAAATGTCAAAACTGGACAAGAACCAAACACCCTCAGCACACAGGGGGACAAACACCTACTTGGAGGTGACAGCATTCCCTAGAAACAACTACATAACCAACAAAAACCGGTCACAACTCCTGCAGCTCTGTCGAATGCTGGGTATGTACACAGCTAATGGTAGACTTCGAGGGGACTCCTATGGTAGGTACACATTTAGCTCATCTCTTGACAGTAGTACTGTAGACTACTTTATCACTGACCTCAACCCATAGTCCCTTAGAGGGTTCAGTCAGTCCACTGACACCCCTATCTGATCACAGCAAAATCACACTCTACAATACTTGAAAAGAGCTATGCTCAATCATGAGGCATCAAAGCCAAAGGAACTGAATAATATTAAGAAATGCTATAGATGGAAGGGAAGTAGTGTGGAAATCTACCAAAAAACAATTAGGCAACAACAAATTCAATCCCTTCTAGACAATTTCCTGGAATAGTAAAGGTGTAAATTTAGCAGTAGGAAACCTAAACAGTATATTTGACCTCTCAGCTTCCTTATCAAATCAAAAAATGATAAGCAGACAACCTAAGAAAATTTACCATAATGACAAATGGTTTGATGAAGAATGCAAAAACCAAAGAAAGAAATTAAGAAACCTATCCAACAAAAACATAGCGACCCAGAAAACCTGAGTCTATGCCTTCACCATGGTGAATCACTAAAAAAATACAGAAATACACTATGGAAAAAGAAGGAAAGGCACGTCAGAAATCAGCTCAATGTAATTGAAGAATCTATAGAATCTAACCACTTCTGGGAAAATTGAAAACTCTAAACAAACAACACAAAGTTATTCTATCCAAAATGGAGATGTATGGATAAACCACTTCTCCAATCCTTTTGTCTCTATAACCAAGATTTAACAGCAAAAACATATACATGATCAAATACAAATATTAGAATCAACTATTAAAGACTACCAGAACTCACAGGATTCTCCAACTACATTGAATGAAGTACAGGACAAAATATAAACCCTCCAACCCAAAAAGGCCTGTGGGGTTGATGGTATCCTTTTTTTTCACCTTTATTTAATCAGGTGGGCCAGTTGAGAACAAGTTCTCATTTACAACTGCGACCTGGCCAAGATAAAGCAAAGCAGTGTGACAAAAACAACATGGGATAAACAATCGTACAGTCAATAACACAATAGAAAAATCTGTATACAGTGTGTGCAAATGAAGTAAGGAGGTAAGGCAATAAATAGGCCAATAGTGGTAAAGTAATTACAATTTAGCAATTTACACAATTTAGCAATTTACACACAGTGATATGTGCAGATGAGGATGTGCAAGTAGAAATATTGGTGTGCAAAAGAGCAGAACAACAAAAACAAATATGGGGATGAGGTAGGTAGTTGGTTGGTTGGCTGGGCTATTTACATATGGGCTGTGTACAGCTGCAGCGATCGGTAAGCTGCTCTCACAGCTGAAGCTTAAAGTTAATGAGAGAGATATAAGTCTCCAACCTCAGTGATTTTTGCAATTCGTTCCAGTCATTGGCAGCAGAAAATTGTAAGGAAAGGCGGCCAAAGAAGGTGTTGGCTTTGGGGATGAGCAGTGAAAATTACCTGCTGGAGCGCGTGCTACCGGTGGGTGTTGCTATGGTGAACAGTGAGCTGAGATAAGGCAGAGCTTTACCTAGCAAAGACTTATAGATGACTTGGAGCCAGTGGGTTACTGCGACGAATATGTAGCGAATGAAACTAATATGTATCCTAAATGAAATTATAAAATAAACAGACCACAAATTCCAATTGGCTATACTTAAACTCTTTAACATCATCCTCAGCTCTGGCATATTCCCCAATATTTGGAACCAAGGACTGAACACCCCAATCCACAAACGTGGAGACAAATTTGAGAACATTAACTTCCGTCGAAAATGCGTCAACAGCAACCTTGGGAAATCCTGCATTATCATTAACATCAGACTCATACATTTCCTCTGCGAAAAGAATGTACTGAGCAAATGTCAAATTGGCTTTTTACCAAATTACAGTACGACAGACCACATATTCAACCTGCACATCCTAATTGACAAACAAACAAACCAAAACAAAGGCAAAGTTTTCTCATGCTTTGTTGATTTCAAAAAAGCTTGAGACTCAATTTGGCATGAGGGCCTGCTATACAAACTGATGTAAAGTGGTGTTGGGGGAAAAACATATGACATTATCAAATCCATGTAAACAAACAACAAGTGTGCCGTTATAATTGGCAATAAATGCACACATTTCTTTCCACAGGGCCGGGGGGTGAGACTCAGATGCAAAATAAGCTGCACCCTCTTCATCATACAAATCAACGAATTGGCGAGGGCACTAGAACAGTCTGCAGCACTCAGCCACACCATGCTAGAATATGAAGTAAAATGTCTACTGTTTGCTGATGATCTGGTGCTTCTGTCCTCAACCAAGGAGGGACTACAGCAGCATCTAGATCTTCTGCATAGGTTCTCTCAGACCTGGGCCCTGAAGGGTAAATCTCAGTAAAACAAAAATAATGGTGTTCCAAAAAAGGTCCAGTTGCCAGGACCACAAATACAAATTCCATCTAGACACCGTTACCCTAGAGGACACAAAAAAACTATACAGCAGTACCAGTCAAAAGTTTGGACACACCTACTCATTCCAGGGTTTTTCCTAATTTGTACTATTTTCTACATTGTACAATAATAGTGAAGACATCAACACTATGAAATAACACATATGGAACCATGTAGTAACCAAAAAGTATTAAACAAATCCAAATATATTTTAGATCCTTCAAAGTAGCCACCCTTTGCCTTGATGACAGCTTTGCACACCCTTGGCATTCTCTCAAAAAGTGAGAAAGAGGGAAAGTGTGTGGTGTTCCTTTCAACTCTATAGTGGCATCCAGTCTAAGACAACTCCACATTTTCACCTAATTCTCTCATTCTGAAAATTAACCACATACTGTAGAGGGAAAACATTAGTTCACACATAGTAGTTAGTTCATTAGCTAGTTAACATTTCACACAGATTGCCAGGGTCCAGTAAGCAACTAACGCGTTATAACTTGAGGAACGGCAAGGAGTCGTATGCCAGTTAATACAATAGCAAATTGGTTAAGTTACTAACATTAGCTCATCTGATGTTGTAACGTTAACTAGCTAACGTTAGCTGTCTGACTTTATTAGCCAGCTGATTTTCACATCATAAACTCAATTATTTGATCAGTTAAGTTGGCTAATGTTGCTCAACATTTCTCTTGCTAGCTAACGGAGAATTCGATCCACCTAGCAAGATACTTAACAATGCTAACAATACTTGTTCCACCACACTTTCTCCCTCACCTCAAACTTTCTAAATGCCAGTTGTTTTTCAGTTACAGCTCATGAAGTACGCTTCATCACCTTCTCACCCTGTCTCTGTGGTCAGGCTTCTCACCTACTTTACCTCTTCATTATTGTTCAGGGTATGAATTATTAACTAGCAAAGTGCTATTCCACTCTCCACTCTTTCCAGAGAGTGTGATGATGCGGTATCTAGCAAATTGCTTGTCTCTTCTCTCTTCAGTCGTGTGCTGCATTCTGTTCTTATGTGAATGATTGGCTGATCCTTGGATATAGCCAGGATTGCTCCAAACACGCATCACTCTTTTGCATAAAACCAGTAGTGATCCAAAGCCCCCCCCCCCCTCTCTCCCACACCTCATCGGATGATCACCTATTTTGGATTCAAAATGGCGAATTTGACCGAAAAGTGCGTTTGCATCCCTGAGAAGAGCCCCCTAAGCAAGCTCATCCTTGGGCTCTGTTCACAAACCCAAACAGACCACACAGAGCCCCAGGACAGCAACACAATTAGACCCAACCAAATCATGAGAAAACAAAAAGATAATTACTTGACACATTGGAAAGAATTTACAAAACAACAGAGCAAACTAGAATGATATTTGGCCCTAAACAGAGAGTACACAGTGGCAGAATAGCTGACCACTGTGACTGACCCAAAATTAAGGAAATATTTGACAATGTGGACTCAGTGACCAAGCCTTGCTATTGAGAAAGGACACCGAAGGCAGACCTGGCTCTCAAGAGAAGACAGGCTATGTGCACACTGCCCACAAAATGAGGTGAAAACTGAGCTGCACTTCCTAACCTCGAGCCAAATGTTTGGCCATATTAGAGAGACATATTTCCCTCAGATTACACAGACCCACAAGAAATTGGAAACTCCCATATCTATTGGGTGAAACACCACAGTGTGCAATCACAGCAGCAAGATTTGAGACATGTTGCCACAAAAAAGGCCAACCAGTAAAGAACAAACATCACTATAAATACAACCTTTACATCTAGTTTAAAAAAAATACTTTTTACAAGGATTAAATGTCAGGAATTTTGAAAAACTGAGTTTAAGTGTATGTAAACTTCCGACTTCAACTGTGTTATGTCACGAATCCCGCTTCCTGAGTCTGTGTTTGCCTGTGTTTCTGTCCTGGAGTGTGTTTCCGGTGTCCTGGAACGCACCCTGTCTGGTTGCCGGGCGAATTAGCTTGTTGGGAGATCGATGTTCACCCGCACCTGTATCCCATCAGTAATCTGCACACCTGTCCTGATCATCACCTCTCCCCTTCAAAAGCTCTGACCTGACATCCATTCCCTGCCCGATCGTTAGCCATGAACAGTATGTTGTGCCATAGTATCAGCCTCAAGTTGGATAGAATTTGTTTTGTTGTTTTTTACGTATTGCTTGCCTTAAACTTACCTCCGTTTATTCTGTCTTCAGTTACTCACCCGGATCATTTACCCCATTCCCGCCTGGTCGTCGGAGGATTCCGCTACCCCAATGGATCCACCTATTTACTCCCATCAACTCACCACCGCTGCCCGCTACGCCACCTGGATATATCTACCCATTCACATTCACTTGTAAATAAATACTCACCTTCTTCCTACTCTCCTTATCCTGGTCTGCTTCTGGGTTCGATTTTGAAAGAACGTGACATGTTAGCTAAATATATGTAAACTCAGTTTTTCACAATTCCTGACATTTAATCCTAGTAAAAATTCCCTGTCTTAGGTCAGTTAGGATCACCACTTTTTTAAAGACAGCAAAGTCAAGGTATTGGTGGCCATCAAAAAGCCCTGACCTCAATCCTATAGAAGGTTTGTGGTCATAACTGGAAAAGCGTGTGCGAGCAAGGAGGCCTAATAACCTGACTCAGTTACACCAGCTCTGTCAGGAGGAATGGGCCAAAATTCTTATTGTGGGAAGCTTTTGGAAGGCTACCCGAAACGTTTGACCCAAGTTGAACAATTTAATGGCAATGCTACCAAATTCTAATTGAGTGTATGTAAACTTCTGAACCACTGGGAATGTGATGAAAGAAGTATAAGCTGAAATAAATAATTCTCTACTATTATTCTGACATTTCAAATTCTTAACCTGTTGTGCCTATAGGTTCCCAAGCGGGAACTACACTATCCAATAATAATATGCATATATTAGCAATTTAGGACAGATTTTTATGCAGTTCACTGTGGGCACGCAATTCATCCAAAGGGGAAATACCGCCCCCTATCCTTAACAAGTTGCGATTTTGCCACAACTTTGGAAGTATGGTGGGGTCATAGTCCATCTGGGAGACCGATTTGCAACCAAGCTTTAACTTCCTGACTGATGTCTTGAGATGTTGCTTCAATATATCCTCACAATTTTCCTATCTCATGAAGCCATCTATTTTGTGAAGTGCACCAGCCCCTCCTGCAGCAAAGCACCCACACAACATGATGCTGCCACCCCCGTGCTTCACGGTTGGGATGGTGTTCTTCGTCTTGCAAGCCTCCCCCTTTTTCCTCCAAACATAACGATGGTCATTATGGCCAAACAGTTCTATTTTTGTTTCATGAGACCAGAGGAAATTTCTCCAAAAAGTACGATGTTTGTCCTCATGTGCAGTTGCAAACCGTAGTCTGGCTTTTTATGGCGGTTTTGGAGCATTGGCTTCTTCCTTGCTGAGCAGCCTTCCAGGTTCTGTCGACATAGGACTTGTTTTACTGTGCATATAGATACTTTTGTATCTGATTCTTCCAGCATCTTCACAAGGTCCTTTGCTGTTGTTCTGGGATTGATTTACACTTTTCGCACCAAAGTACGTTCATCTCCAGGAGACAGAACGCATCTCCTTCCTGAGCAGTATGACGGCTGCATGGTCCCATGGTGTTTATACTTGCATACTATTGTTTGTACAGATGAACGCTGTACCTTCAGGTGTTTGGATTTTGCTCCCAAGGATCAACCAGACTTGTGGAGGTCTACAATTTGTTTTCTGACATCTTGGCTGATTTCTTTTGATTTTCCCATGATGTCAAGCAAAGAGGCACTTTGAAGATAGGCCTTGAAATACATCCACAGGTACACACCCAATTGACTCAAATGATGTCAATTAGACTATCAGAAGCTTCTAAAGCCATGACATCATTTTCTGGAATTTTCCAAGCTGTTTAAAGGCACAGTCAACTTAGTGTATATAAACTTCTGAATTGTGATACAGTGAATTATAAGTGAAATAATCTGTCTGAAAACAATTCTTGGAAAAATGACTTGTCTCATGCACAAAGTAGATGTCCTAACCGACTTGCCAAAACTATAGTTTGTTAACAAGAAATTGGTGGAGTGATTGAAAAACAAGTTTTAATGACTCCAACCTAAGTGTATGTAAACTTCCGACTTCAACGGTATTTATTTATTGTCCCTTTTGTACTTAACTATTTGCACATTATTACAACACCATACATCTTTATTATTTTTGAACCTTTGTGAGTGTAATGTTCACTGTTAATTATTTATTGTTTATTTCACTTTTGTTCATCTATTTCACTTGCTTTGGCAATGTAAACGTATGTTTCTCATGCCAATAAAGCCCCTTAAATTGAAATTGAAATGAGACAGAGAGACAGACAGTGAGACAGAGAGAGAAAAAGATAGGAGATAGAGAGATCGAGAGGGAGATAAAGAGAGAACGAGTGATCAAGAGAGAGACTTTGTCTTTCTTTAATGATACATCCTCACTTTATTAAAACCTCATCACCCCCCTCCTTTTAAAATCAAATATCCCTTGTGCTGCATACTCACCTTGCCCTCTACCCCACGATACAAAACATCACAATAACCCAAATCTAACCACTGTTACAACCGTATATCCAACCCATCTTCCCCAGCTATACAGACTAAAGGTCAACCGATTATTGTTTTTCAAAGCCGATACCGATTATTGGATGACCAAAAAAAGACGATACAGATTAATCAGCCGATTAATTATATTTATTTGTAATAATGACAATTACAACAATACTGAATGAACACTTTTATTTGAACTTAATATAATACATCAATAAAATCAAATTAGCCTCAAATAACTAATGAAACATGTTTAATTTGGTTTAAATAATGCAAAAACAAAGTGTTGGAGAAGACAGTAAAAGTGCAATATGTACCGTTTAAGTTCCTTGCTCAGAACATGAGAACATATGAAAGCTGGTGGTTCCTTTTAACATGAGTCTGCAATATTCCCAGGTAAGACGTTTTAGGTTGTAGTTATTATAGGAATTATAGGACTATTTCTCTCTATACATTTACATTTACATTTAAGTCATTTAGCAGACGCTCTTATCCAGAGCGACTTACAAATTGGTGCATTCACCTTATGACATCCAGTGGAACAGTAGTGCATCTAAATCTTTTAAGGGGGAGGGGGGGTGAGAGGGATTACTTTATCCTATCCTAGGTATTCCTTAAAGAGGTGGGGTTTCAGGTGTCTCCGGAAGGTGGTGATTGACTCCGCTGTCCTGGCGTCGTGAGGGAGTTTGTTCCACCATTGGGGGGCCAGAGCAGCGAACAGTTTTGACTGGGCTGAGCGGGAACTGTACTTCCTCAGTGGTAGGGAGGCGAGCAGGCCAGAGGTGGATGAACGCAGTGCCCTTGTTTGGGTGTAGGGCCTGATCAGAGCCTGGAGGTACTGAGGTGCCGTTCCCCTCACAGCTCCGTAGGCAAGCACCATGGTCTTGTAGCGGATGCGAGCTTCAACTGGAAGCCAGTGGAGGGAGCGGAGGAGCGGGGTGACGTGAGAGAACTTGGGAAGGTTGAACACCAGACGGGCTGCGGCGTTCTGGATGAGTTGTAGGGGTTTAATGGCACAGGCAGGGAGCCCAGCCAACAGCGAGTTGCAGTAATCCAGACGGGAGATGACAAGTGCCTGGATTAGGACCTGCGCCGCTTCCTGTGTGAGGCAGGGTCGTACTCTGCGGATGTTGTAGAGCATGAACCTACAGGAACGGGCCACTGCCTTGATGTTAGTTGAGAACGACAGGGTGTTGTCCAGGATCACACCAAGGTTCTTAGCGCTCTGGGAGGAGGACACAATGGAGTTGTCAACCGTGATGGCGAGATCATGGAACGGGCAGTCCTTCCCCGGGAGGAAGAGCAGCTCCGTCTTGCCGAGGTTCAGCTTGAGGTGGTGATCCATCATCCACACTGATATGTCTGTCAGACATGCAGAGATGCGATTCGCCACCTGGTCATCAGAAGGGGGAAAGGAGAAGATTAATTGTGTGTCGTCTGCATAGCAATGATAGGAGAGACCATGTGAGGTTATGACAGAGCCAAGTGACTTGGTGTATAGCGAGAATAGGAGAGGGCCTAGAACAGAGCCCTGGGGGACACCAGTGGTGAGAGCACGTGGTGTGGAGACGGATTCTCGCCACGCCACCTGGTAGGAGCGACCTGTCAGGTAGGACGCAATCCAAGCGTGGGCCGCACCGGAGATGCCCAACTCGGAGAGGGTGGAGAGGAGGATCTGATGGTTCACAGTGTCGAAGGCAGCCGATAGGTCTAGAAGGATGAGAGCAGAGGAGAGAGAGTTAGCTTTAGCAGTGCGGATCGCCTCCGTGATACAGAGAAGAGCAGTCTCAGTTGAATGACTAGTCTTGAAACCTGACTGATTTGGATCAAGAAGGTCATTCTGAGAGAGATAGCGGGAGAGCTGGCCAAGGACGGCACGTCCAAGAGTTTTGGAGAGAAAAGAAAGAAGGGATACTGGTCTGTAGTTGTTGACATCGGAGGGATCGAGTGTAGGTTTTTTCAGAAGGGGTGCAACTCTCGCTCTCTTGAAGACGGAAGGGACGTAGCCAGCGGTCAGGGATGAGTTGATGAGCGAGGTGAGGTAAGGGAGAAGGTCTCCGGAAATGGTCTGGAGAAGAGAGGAGGGGATAGGGTCAAGCGGGCAGGTTGTTGGGCGGCCGGCCGTCACAAGACGCGAGATTTCATCTGGAGAGAGAGGGGAGAAAGAGGTCAGAGCACAGGGTAGGGCAGTGTGAGCAGAACCAGCGGTGTCGTTTGACTTAGCAAACGAGGATCGGATGTCGTCGACCTTCTTTTCAAAATGGTTGACGAAGTCATCTGCAGAGAGGGAGGAGGGGGGGGGGAGGAGGATTCAGGAGGGAGGAGAAGGTTGCAAAGAGCTTCCTAGGGTTAGAGGCAGATGCTTGGAATTTAGAGTGGTAGAAAGTGGCTTTAGCAGCAGAGAGAGAAGAGGAAAATGTAGAGAGGAGGGAGTGAATGGATGTCAGGTCCGCAGGGAGGGGAGTTTTCCTCCATTTCCGCTCGGCTGCCCGGAGCCCTGTTCTGTGGGCTCGCAATGAGTCGTCGAGCCACGGAGCGGGAGGAGGACCGAGCCGGCCTGGAGGATAGGGGACATAGAGAGTCAAAGGATGCAGAAAGGGAGGAGAGGAGGGTTGAGGAGGCAGAATCAGGAGATAGGTTGGAGAAGGTTTGAGCAGAGGGAAGAGATGATAGGATGGAAGAGGAGAGAGTAGCGGGGGAGAGAGAGCGAAGGTTGGGACGGCGCGATACCATCCGAGTAGGGGCAGTGTGGGAAGTGTTGGATGAGAGCGAGAGGGAAAAGGATACAAGGTAGTGGTCGGAGACTTGGAGGGGAGTTGCAGCGAGGTTAGTGGAAGAACAGCATCTAGTAAAGATGAGGTAGAGCGTATTTCCTGCCTTGTGAGTAGGGGGGGAAGGTGAGAGGGTGAGGTCAAAAGAGGAGAGGAGTGGAAAGAAGGAGGCAGAGAGGAATGAGTCAAAGGTAGACTTGGGGAGGTTAAAGTCGCCCAGAACTGTGAGAGGTGAGCCGTCCTCAGGAAAGGAGCTTATCAAGGCATCAAGCTCATTGATGATTTCTCCAACATCCAACAACATTCAACATCCCACTGTAGCCCCATAATTAAACAGCCCTATTCAACATCCCACTGTAGCCCCATAATTAAACAGCCCTATTCAACATCCCACTGTAGCCCCATAATTAAACAGCCTTATTCAACATCCCACTGTAGCCCCATAATTAAACAGCCCTATTCAACATCCCACTGTAGCCCCATAATTAAACAGCCTTATTCAACATCCCACTGTAGCCCCATAATTAAACAGCCTTATTCAACATCCCACTGTAGCCCCATAATTAAACAGCCCTATTCAACATCCCACTGTAGCCCCATAATTAAACAGCCCTATTCAACATTACAATCACAAAATCAGGAGAAACAGTAGGCATCCATTTTCCATATTCTCTGAGGAAAAATACAATGAATATCTTCTTGCGATTTAACAGGTAGGCCTAGAGTCGTCGCTAATATTAGTACATTTGTATTTCATATATCTTTGACTATTGGATGTTCTTATAGGCGCTATAGTATTGCCAGTGTAACAGTATAGCTTCCGTCCCTCTCTTCCCCCCTAACTGGGTTCAAACCAGGGACACATAGACAACAGCCACCCTCGAAGCATCGTTACCCATCGCTTCACAAAAGCAGCAGCCATTGCAGAGCAAGGGGAACAACTACTTCAAGGTCTCAGAGCGAGTGACGTCACCGATTGAAACGCTATTAGCGCGCACACCGCTAACTAGCTAGCCATTTCACATCGGTTACACCAGCCTAATCCCGGGAGTTGATAGGCTTTTAATCATAAATAGCTCAATGCTTGAAGCACAGCGAAGAGCTGCTGGCAAATGCATGAAAGTGCTGTTTGAATGAATGCTTACGAGCCTGCTGCTGCCTACCACCGCTCACTCAGACTGCTCTATCATATATCAAATCATAGACTTAATTATAACATAAAAACACACAGAAATACGAGCCTTAGGTCATTAATATGGTCAAATCTGGACACTATATCATTTCGAAAACAAAACGTTTATTCTTTCAGTGAAATACGGAACCTTTCCGTATTTTATCTAACAGGTGACATCCCTAAGTCTAAATATTGCTGTTACATTGCACAACCTTCAATGTCATGTCATAATTATGTACAATTCTGGCAAATGAATTACGGTCTTTGTTAGGAAGAAATGGTCTTCACACAGTTCGCAACGAGCCAGGCGGCCCAAACTGCTGCATATACCCTGACTCTGGAAAGCAAGAGAGTAGTTAAAAGTAGTAGTTAAAATAAATTCATGTTAGCAGGCAATATTAACTAAATATGCAGGTTTAAAAATATATACTTGTGTATTGATTTTAAAGAAAGGCATTGATGTTTATGGTTAGGTACACATTGGTGCAACGACTGCTTTTTTCACGAATGCGCTTCTTAAATCACCCGTTTGGCGAAGTAGGCTGTGATTCGATGGTTATATTAACAGGCACCGCATCGATTATATGCAACGCAGGACAAGCTAGATAAACTAGTAATATCATCAACCATGTGTAGTTAACTAGTGATTATGTAAAGATTTATTGTTTTTTATAAGATAAGCTAAATGCTAGCTAGCAACTTACCTTGGCTTCTTGCTGCACTCGCGCAACAGGTAGTCAGCCTGCAACGCAGTCTCCTCGTGGATTGCAATGTAATCGGCCACAATCCGTGTCCAAAAATGCCGATAACCGATTGTTATGAAATCTTGAAAATGGTCCTAATTAATCGTCCATTCCGATTAATCG
Source organism: Oncorhynchus nerka (assembly GCF_034236695.1). NCBI lineage: Eukaryota > Metazoa > Chordata > Actinopteri > Salmoniformes > Salmonidae > Oncorhynchus > Oncorhynchus nerka. Next base: position 26,002,911 of record NC_088420.1, read on the forward strand.
GTCGACCTCCAATACAGACGGCCTCCCCGACACATATATAGAACTCAAATTCCACCCTAAGGTGCGCAGAGACCATCCCATTAAATAATAGTAAAGGGTACGTTATCTCCCAACCTTTGACCCTGTTCCTCCGTGTTGGCCAAACAGCCAACATTGCCTGAACAAACAGAAAATTCAATAACACACATTTGGCCTTTTCCTTATTTACCTGTACCCCATTATAAACATCCCCACAGTAAACTCCACCCCCAACCTCTCATACAGACATTCCAACAGAGACATTAATGGCATTAACCTGGCGCACACAGAAAACACATGATGCACAGTTTCACTCATGACACAGAAAGGACACCCCTGTCCGACTCCCGGGTAGACCCGTACCAACCAGCTATTAGTGGCCAGGGCTCCATGTAGAACCCTCCACTGGAGGTCCCCTGATCTCTTTGGTACTGGGAGATCCCAGAGGAATATCTCCAGCAGCCTAAGATATGTTAGTCCTGTTTGTGCCAGAACTTCCAGGGTTTTCCACCCCTTCTCCCCCAGCAGCCGCAGGTCATCCAGCCTTATTAAACCCACTGCCATCAGTCACTTATGCAGGGTGGCGACTGAACCGATCTCAAAAGGATGGCTGGATTGTGGAAGAACTGGCTCCTCCCACACCTACATCCCAGGCTCCACACCCCCTTCTCATGTGGGCCTTAGCAGCTGCCAGGCCATCAGCACCGCAGAGTAAAAAAAATCAGAGAGACCTGCTGTACTCAATGAGGAACAGCTGCCGGTCCAACCCTAATCCGCCAGCTCTCCTCAGCAGCCCGCATTTTTATAATTTTTTTATTTGACCTTTATTTAACCAGCTAGGCTAGTTGAGAACAAGTTCTCATTTGCAACTGCGACCTGGCCAAGATAAAGCATAGCAGTGTGAACAGACAACACAGAGTTACACATGGAGTAAACAATTAACAAGTCAATAACACAGTAGAAAAAAATGGGCAGTCTATATACAATGTGTGCAAAAGGCATGAGGAGGTAGGCGAATAATACAATTTTGCAGATTAACACTGGAGTGATAAATGATCAGATGGTCATGTACAGGTAGAGATATTGGTGTGCAAAAGAGCAGAAAAGTAAATAAATAAAAAAACAGTATAAAAACAGTATGGGAATGAGGTAGGTGAAAATGGGTGGGCTATTTACCAATAGACTATGTACAGCTGCAGCGATCGGTTAGCTGCTCGGATAGCTGATGTTTGAAGTTGGTGAGGGAGATAAAAGTCTCCAACTTCAGCGATTCTTGCAGTTCGTTCCAGTCACAGGCAGCAGAGTACTGGAACGAAAGGCGGCCAAATGAGGTGTTGGCTTTAGGGATGATCAGTGAGATACACCTGCTGGAGCGCGTGCTACGGATGGGTGTTGCCATCGTAACCAGTGAACTGAGATAAGGCGGAGCTTTACCTAGCATGGACTTGTAGATGATGTTGGTTCCCTCCAGCTGACATCAGTATGGTACAGCAGTCTGTGCACCGCCTTTAGTCGGAACGCAGCCACCCTGCTCTCCAGTTCCACCAGGCCCTGTCCTCCTTCGTGGACGGACATGTACAACACTGCCGACCTCAGCCAGTTGGGTTGCAGGTCTGCCAGCATACCGGCAGGGGGGGTTGAGGACAGCCAGTTTATACCACAGGGAGGATGCCCCATGTTGTTGATTATCAGCATCCTCCCTTTCTATGACACTTGGGACTGGAGCCACCTCCACCTGGGCAGTCTTGACCACTGCCTGTGACAGCCCCTCCCAGTTCTTCCTGATCCACCTCTCCAAGCCCAGGTACATCCACAAAATGTTAAACCCTTCCCACCCCCACTGCAAACCCCCTGGAATCAGAAGGAGTGCTCTATGCCTCCATGCCCCACATAACAGAGCTTTGCTCTTGACCCAGTTCACCTTAGCCTCTAGTGCCTGCATATCCTGCCAATCCCAGGCACTGCTATGCCTTGTTTGTGCTTTCTTGCTACATCTGCCTCTGAAATACTGTGAATTCCACCGAGTGCTTTGGTTCTATCATAAAGTTCTGTGGCAAATTCATCTGTGCGATTGCCTATGAGTGTGTCACATACAGCTTGTTTGCCGAAACAAGCTTCTGCCAGGTCTACAGTCTATTTCTGGAGGAACTTATGTAGTTCCTCAGTTATAGAAAGAAGGGACTGAAACATCAGTAGCAAATACATGGTGGAGAAATTATGAAGCTTTGCTCTGAGACAATGGGGGATCCAATGGCAGATAGACAATCAAAAATAGCAGTTAAAGTGTCCAGGACTGCATTTATGGAACGCAGCTGGCATGCCCAGGAAGTGTTTGAGAGCTGTACAAGTTCAGCTGATGCTATTCCAAGTTTGGACTGAGCTTCTTTGAACTTGTGGTGGTTAACTAGGGATGTACTGAAAAACGAATACACGTTCCCCAAGAAACTGAAAAAGTCAGCAGCTTCCGGAATAGCCCTGCAAGTATGACACAACACCAAATTAAGCTCATGAGCATAGCAATGTCCATAAATTGCCTCCGGATGCAGCACTCTAAAATGTGCTTGCACACCTCCTTTGGACCCACTCATGACAGATGCACCATCATAGGCCTGATATCCCTCTCCCTGCTGTTGCAACTCATTTGCTATCGATTGGGCTTCAAGTGACTTGATTTCTGCTAGTGCTAGTAAACGCTCCTTAATCTCCTCCCAAGCCCAGGATACCTTCTCCTCCTGGGCACGCTGCTTGGTCCTGTTGAGGTGGGATCTTCTGTCACATTCTTCATAAGAATTATCAGACCAAGGTGCAGCGTGATATGGTTTCCACATGTTTATTAACTGAAACGCAAAAAAACAATAAAGAATGACTGAAACATGACGTTCTGGAGTGCTCACAGGCAACTACACATAAAACAAGATCCCACAAAACACAGTGGGGAAATGGCTGCCTAAATATGATCCCCAACAACGATAAACAGCTGCCTCTGATTGGGAACCATATCAGGCCAATATAGAAATTAGCAACCTAGATTACCCACCCTAGTCACACCCCGTCCTAACCAAAATAGAAGATAAAAAGGCTCTCTATGGTCAGGGCGTGACAAATAAATCCACAGGTACACCTCCAATTGACTCAAATTGTGTAAATTATCCTATCAGAAGCTTCTAAAGCCATGACATCTTTTTCTGGAATGTTCCAAGCTGTTTAAAGGCACAGTCAACTTAGTGTATGTACACTTCTGGCCCACTGGAATTATGATACAGTGAATTATAAGTGAAATAATCTGCCTGTAAACAATTGTTGGAAAAATGACTTGTGTCATGCCCAAAGTAGATGTCCTAACCGACTTGCCAAAACTATGGTTTGTTAACAAGACATTTGTGGAGTGGTTGAAAAACGAGTTTGTATGTGAACTAAATGTATGTAAACTTAAGACTTCAACTGTAACTAGGAATAAAATGACACATAATAAACAATAGCAGCAGCATATGTGACGAGTCAGAGGTTAGTGCAAAAAGAGTCAATGCAGATAATCCTGACAGCTGTTTGGTTAACTGTTTAACTAACTAAGTAGTTCAGGGTCCTGTTGGTTCTGAAGTTGGTGCATCGGTACCGCTTGCCGTGCGGTTGCAGAAAGAACAGTATATGACTTGAGTGGCTGGAGTCTTTGACCATTTTTATGGCCTTCTTCTGACACCGACTGGTATAGAGGTCCTGGATGGCAGGGAGCTCCACGCCAGTGATGTGCTGTGTTGTATGCACTACCCTCTGTAGTGCCTTGCGGTAGGATGCCAAGCAATTGCCATACCAAGTGGTGATGCAGCCAGTCAAGGTGCTCTCAATGGTGCAGCTGTAGAACTTTTTTAGGATATGAGGGGCCATGCCAAATCTTTTCAGGCTCATGGGGGGAGGAGGCTTTGTCGTGCCCTCTTCAAGACAGTTTTGGTGTGTGTGGACCATCCACTACCTTCAAATCAAATCAAATCGAATTTTATTTGTCACATACACATGGTTAGCAGATGTTAATGCGAGTGTAGCGAAATGCTTGTGCTTCTAGTTCCGACAATGCAGTAATAACCAACAAGTAATCTAACAATTCCAAAACTACTGTCTTATACACAGTGTAAGGGGATAAAGAATATGTACATAAGGATATATGAATGAGTGATGGTACAGAGCAGCATAGGCAAGATACAGTAGATGGTATCGAGTACAGTATATACATATGAGATGAGTATGTAAACAAAGTTGCATAGTTAAAGTGGCTAGTGATACATGTATTGCATAAGGATGCAGTCGATGATATAGAGTACAGTATATAAGTATGCATATGAGATGAATAATGTAGGGTAAGTAACATTATATAAGGTAGCATTGTTTAAAGTGGCTAGTGATATATTTACATCATTTCCCATCAATTCCCATTATTAAAGTGGCTGGAGTTGAGTCAGTGTCAGTGTGTTGGCAGCAGCCACTCAATGTTAGTGGTGGCTGTTTAACAGTCTGATGGCCTTGAGATAGAAGCTGTTTTTCAGTCTCTCGGTCCCAGCTTTGATGCACCTGTACTGACCTCGCCTTCTGGATGATAGCGGGGTGAACAGGCAGTGGCTCGGGTGGTTGATGTACTTGATGATCTTTATGGCCTTCCTGTAACATCGGGTGGTGTAGGTGTCCTGGAGGGCAGGTAGTTTGCCCCCGGTGATGCGTTGTGCAGACCTCACTACCCTCTGGAGAGCCTTACGGTTGAGGGCGGAGCAGTTGCCGTACCAGGCGGTGATACAGCCCGCCAGGATGCTCTCGATTGTGGATCTGTAGAAGTTTGTGAGTGCTTTTGGTGACAAGCCGAATTTCTTCAGCCTCCTGAGGTTGAAGAGGCGCTGCTGCGCCTTCTTCACGATGCTGTCCGTGTGAGTGGACCAATTCAGTTTGTCTGTGATGTGTATGCCGAGGAACTTAAAACTTGCTACCCTCTCCACTACTGTTCCATCGATGTGGATAGGGGGGGTGTTCCCTCTGCTGTTTCCTGAAGTCCACAATCATCTCCTTCGTTTTGTTGACGTTGAGTGTGAGGTTATTTTCCTGACACCACACTCCGAGGGCCCTCACCTCCTCCCTGTAGGCCGTCTCGTCATTGTTGGTAATCAAGCCTACCACTGTTGTGTCGTCCGCAAACTTGATGATTGAGTTGGAGACGTGCGTGGCCACGCAGTCGTGGGTGAACAGGGAGTACAGGAGAGGGCTCAGAACGCACCATTGTGGGGCCCCAGTGTTGAGGATCAGCGGGGAGGAGATGTTGTTGCCTACCCTCACCACCTGGGGGCGGCCCGTCAGGAAGTCCAGTACCCAGTTGCACAGGGCGGGGTCGAGACCCAGGGTCTCGAGCTTGATGACGAGCTTGGAGGGTACTATGGTGTTGAATGCCGAGCTGTAGTCGATGAACAGCATTCTCACATAGGTATTCCTATGGAAGTGAGTGCTACGGGGCGGTAGCCGTTTAGCTCAGTTACCTTAGCTTTCTTGGGAACAGGAACAATGGTGGCCCTCTTGAAGCATGTGGGAACAGCAGACTGGTAGAGGGATTGATTGAATATGTCCGTAAACACACCGGCCAGCTGGTCTGCGCATGCTCTGAGGGCGCGGCTGGGGATGCCGTCTGGGCCTGCAGCCTTGCGAGGGTTAACACGTTTAAATGTCTCTTCAGAGGACAAATATATATATAAGCTTTTCATTTTGCATATACATTTTACATACACATTTTACATACATGGTACTTTTATATAAAGCAGTCACATAACAATACATTACATATAATAATACATGACCAAACATAAGCTTTTTAATCCCAACCCTCGGCCACTCTCAGCCCATCCCACCTATCACCATAGACCACCCTCGTTTGGTTTCCATGTGCCATACATCTTTCAATTGTGCTGTGATGTTTTACATAATCTTTTAACATTTCTAATCGTATAGTATCCACCGATTGTGAGCTAAAGATAAAAACCTTTCCTAAGAGTATTATTATATTCTTTTTGGACTGACTATGGATTTCCAAATGGCCCAACACTGTTATTTGAAAGGTTACTTTTAAGTGCATGTTGTGATTGTTGTTGTTGTTGCCCTTCCTGAACCTGTGGCCAGAAACAAGCTACATGGGAGCAATATTGAATAAATGATCTATTGATTCTGTCTCTTCGCAGCAAAATCTACAGAGCTGAGATTGTTATGTGCCCCATATACTGTATATAGCATTCTGTTGGTGGCAAGAATTGTGTATAATAATTTAAATTGAAAACACTAAGTGTTGAATCAACTGTTGTTTTTTGTACCAGTTCATAAACCATGTGCCATGGAATCGGTACATCAAAAATCTCTTCCCATTTATTTTGCAACCTGTATGGCGCAGCTGTCAACATTTTAGTCCTCAAAAGTATATTTTTCTATATATGCCAATTCCTTTTAGCCAATTTGTATCAAACAAACAAGTTCCCTACCTTCTCCCTTTTCCACTTGCCTCCTACATTATTGTGGTAATGCTGCAATCAGTTGGTTGTAAATTTGGATTGAGCAGATATTCCCATATATTTTCGATGGCTACAAATGTGACAACTCCTCCGTTTCTATTCATAACATCATTAATAAATGTAAAACCACCAAAAACATTTCCATCGCCCTTACCTCGATTTGTTCTATATATAGCTATTAAAACACAGCTATTTTTATCACCCCTTTTGAGTTTCTTTGCCCATGACAAAAATATATTTCTCCCTCCGTCCTTTTCCAACCAACCTCAAGACTTTCTTAACAGTAAAGATTGCGCACCAGCTGTTGTTAACAAAGAGACACACAACTCCCCTTAAGTTTCCTCGACACTGCCATTCTGTCCTGCCGATGTATAGAAAAATCTGCTAGATGTATATTGTCCATGTCCTTGTTCAGCCTTGACGCCAAGAAACATAGGATATTACAGTTCTTCAGGTCCCATTGGTATGATAGTCTCTAACAGAGTTTGTCCAGTTGTTCTCCAGTGATTGTACCTTCGCCGATAGAATATAAGCGGTTTATGTATTCGCCGACGTAGTCTCGTCAGGTTGCCCACACATCGGCCTCTCTTACGACGCCTTTTTCATTTTCGGGCCTGGCCCGGGGTGAGCGGAATGTCCTGCGCCTCCTACTCGTTGAAGTAGAAATCTTCATCCAAATCGAGTTTCGTTAATGCTGTTCTGATATCCAGAAGCTCTTTTCGGTCATAGGAAACGATGGCGGAAAAAGTTAAGATCAGAGCAAAAAAACACACAAAATAGCAGAATTGGTCAGGAGCCCATAAAATGGCTGCTATCCATTGCAGCGCCATTCTTGTGTCATGGCATGATGGAAGGCCTTGTATCAGTGTGGTACTAACCATTACAAGCATCCCATCACTTCATTTGCATAAACACCATTTGTACAAGGAATTTAAGGAGAATTTTTAGAAAGGAAGATATAAAATATATGCTTGGTCCTCCTGCTATCCACACTGTCTTGATTCTTTTCTCTCTTTGTATCATCTGCTGTTGCTCCTCTCTGTCACAGATGGCACAGGAGAGATAGCATTCATCCTGTCAATTGTCTTGGATTCATTTAATATTTTGTGAGTGCCATCTTCAAAAGTAGTTCATGGAAGCAGGTTTCTGGAAGTGATTGCCAGAATTGTTTTTGAGAAGAGACAGACTTGCCGGAGATATTAAGAATAATGGCAACATTTTCCCTGTCTTCTTCGATGGTCATCTCACTGTCGTGGTGTAACCATCTGACACCTTTCATTGACACTAGCACAGTGTTCAACACTGTGGGAATGTTTGAGGGGGGTTGTTACTGTACTGAACAGATTTTCCTGGTTGAATAGTTTAGATCCTTTTACACTATTTTTCTACGACTATATTTATTATGCTACACTACTACAGTGTAGTCAATGTAGTTAGTCATTTTGAGGGGCCATATACAAACAGAGGGAGAAGTTTTGGCTAATCAAACAAATTGCTTTACTGCAGTTTTCTGAAGAGTGACTAATATAGGCTTTATATATGCACAGAAAGATGGGATTTAGATAGGTCTTGAAATGTTTTTCCACATAATCTGATTCTGGCCTTATTTATATGATCGACTGTGCATGTAATGCAATTGTGTTCAATATATTTTTTTTGTCTTATTGATGACAATGCTTTTATCATTTGTTAATGAACCTGAAATTATTGGCATTTGTGAGAATCAACAAATGCTTTAGTATCTTTGACATGTCAAATCCGTAGTTGATACACTACATGACCAAAATTAAGTGGACACACTTCAAATTAGTGGATTCGACTATTTTAGCCACACCTGTTGCTGACCGGTGTATAAAATCGATCACACAACCATGCAATCTCCATAGTCAAGCATTGGCTGTAGAATGGCCCATTCTGAAGAGCACAGTGACTTTCAATGTGGCCAGCTGCAACACAGCCTGGGATCGAACCCGGATCTGTAGTGAAGCACGACATGTGAGGCCCCAGTTTGTCAAATTTCTGCCCTGCTAGAGCTGTGAGCTGCTCTGACAGATGGTGCTGATGTGAATTAGAAATGTCTAGGAGCAACAATGTCTCAGCCGCGAAGGCGTAGGCCACACAAGCTCACAGAGTGGGACTGCCGAGTGTTGAAGTGTGCAGGGCGTAAAAATCGCCTGTCCTCGGAAGCAACACTCAACTAGCTAGTTCCAAACTCCCCCTGGAAGCCATGTCAGCACAAGAACTGTTCGTCGGGAGCTTCATGAAATGGATTTCAATGGCCGAGTAGCCGCACACATGCCTAAGATCACAATGCGCAATGCCAAGCGTTAGCTGGAGTGGTGTAAAGCTTGCCGCCTTTGGACTCTGGAGCAGTGGAAGCGTGTTCTCTGGAGTAATGAATCACGCTTTACCATTTGGCAGTCCGATGGACGAAGCTGGGATTGGCGAATACCAGAAGAACGCTACTTGCCCAAATGCATTTAGCCAACTGTGAAGTTTGATGGAGGAGGAATACTGTTTTTCATGGTTCGAGCTAGGCCTCTTAGTTCCTGTGAAGGGAAATCTTAACGCTACAGCATACAATGGCATTCTAGACCATCCTGTGAGTACAACTTTGTGGCAACTGTTTGGGGAAGGCCCTTTCCTGTTTCAGCATGACAATGCTCCAGTGCACAAAGCGAGGTCCATACAGAAATGGCTTGTCGAGATCGGTGTGGAGGAACTTGACTGGCCTGCACAGAGCCCTGGCCTCAATCCCATCGAACACCTTAATTAAAGATGAATTGGAACATGCTGCGTGGACTTGCCATTCAGCCACAAGAGCATTAATGAGGTTGGGCACTGATGTTGGGCGATTAGGCCTGGCTTGCAGTCTGCGTTCCAACATCTAGTGGAAAGCCTTCCTAGAAGAATGGAGGCTGTTATAGCAGCATAGGGGGGACCAGCTCCATATTGATGCCCATGATTTTGGAATGAGATATTCGACGAGCAGGTGTCCACATACTTTTGGTCATCTAGTGTAGATATCCACATCTTGCTTATCATTATCTCAAGCTGTTTAGTTTGTCATTAAAAATGATCTTTGTCAGTCTCTTTCGTTCTGCTTCCCTCAACTGAAGTCAGTCAACCCAAATGTATCCCAAAGTGCAAACCTTTTATTAAACACTCAGTAGTCTAATTAGGCTGTGTGGCGAGTGCCTGGACCAAAACTTTTTTTTCCTGGATAACTTTTCCAGGTGCAAATAGCAGATTGTGGGAAAGGACGTTTATTTCACAAATTTCACAATTCATTGTGTTCACCCTGGGGAGAGATAAGATATTAGCTCTATTTAGTGTCTTCTTCTGTGCAAAACCAATTTTTGGGGACTTAAAGTGTTTGGCAGTCTGCAACATTTAGGTTGCACAGATGCAATTTTGTCCATTTTTGGGAGTCTGAGTTCACATAACATGGTTCTGAATACTTTTAAATTCAGCTTTCACCAGAAGTGTATGTAAATTGTCCCAAGTTAAATTAAGATTTCCCTGATGTAAAACTCCTCTTCATGAAGAAAAACAAGTAGACTCATGTAATTTGGACGGTGTCTGGTCTGCTGGGCCCTGCTTTCTTAGAGAGCGTGAGAAAGTGTTTTCAGCCACCCTCTGACTCTCTCTCTCACACAGTGGGATGGTTGCTGGCTGTTCTCTCCCCTCAAGACCTGGTGGGGTAGATGAAGGGCAGTGGTCCACACAGGCATGGCCTGATCAAATAGCCACACCCTCAGGCTCCATCCAGCATGTGTTCCCCTAGCCTCCTGGTGGATCTCCCACACATTATTATTGTCCTCTGGTGGATTTCTTTAGAGTGCACCCTGCACAGGGATGAAGGAGGGGATGAGGAGGGCTGTGTGGTTGCAGTGGAGACATTTCTCCAGCCCATCTTGTAATCCTGTATTCACAGAGAGGAGGAAAGGAATGGCTGTCTGATGCAGTGCTCCTCTGTGGCTGGCGCCTCTCTTCTGAAGTTGGGGAGATGTGAGGGACCTTGGCGAGTTGGCAATGGAATAGTTATAGGAGAGGGGTAGAGATAGAGCAGTGTCTGCACCACAGTCTCTCTCCTACTGAGAGAGAGGAGGAAATATCAGGTCCCGTTGCTGTGCTGACACACCAAACTGCTACACAGATAAACTAGGTCTGCAGGTGTTGGATGTATCCCGCTGTTTATATTTAGTTAGGGGAAATCTAGAAGTGTCCAGTCGAATTGCCATATAAGTTAACATGCAGGGTTTAGGCTGACTTCCAGGGTTTATGAAGTCAGCCATTCGCTATAATATTACAGAACTCAAATGTACTTGTTTGTAATGAGTCATAACATGCTTTAGATTACATAATGCTGTACTATATGGCCAGTACCGGCAAATCTAAGAATATATTCTATGCACAGTATTTATTAAAATAATTACAGAACCATAATTAATAAACTAGATTAATGCTGAATGCTGTGTTATTGAAGTGTACAGTAGTGTAACTATATTATACTAGATTATCCTCATTGGATAATCACTCACTGGTCAACATAGCAGCAACAACCCGTAGCACGCGCTCCAGCAGGTATATTTCACTGGTCACCCCCAAAGCTAATTCCTCCTTCGGCCACCTTTCCTTCCAGTTCTCTGCTGCCAGTGACTGGAACGAACTGCAAAAATCACTGAAACTGGAGAATCATATCTCCCTCACTAGCTTTAAGCACCATCTGTCAGAGCAGCTCACAGATCACTGCACCTGTACATAGCTCATCTGTAAAATAGCCCAACAAACTACCTCATCCCCATACTGTTATTTATTTTTGCTCCTTTGCACCCCAGTATCTCTACTTGCACACTCGTCTTCTGCACATCTATCACTCCAGTGTTTAATTGCTATATTGTAATTATTTTGCCACTATGGCCTATTATGGCCTATTTATTGCCTTACCTCCCTTGTCCTACCTCATTTGCACACATTGTATATATACTTTTTCTATTGTATTATTGACTGTATGTTTGTTTATTCTATGTGTAACTCTGTGTTATTGTTTGTGTCGCACTGCTTTGCTTTATCTTGGTCAGGACGCAGTTGTAAATGAGAACTTCTTCTCAACTAGCCTACCTGGTTAAATAAAGGTGAAATAAATCAATAAATAAAATCCTCATTGGATATGTACTGTACTGTCTCTAACAGAAAGTTGTTTGAGGACATCCAGCGTCTCCTCCACCCTGAGGACATTATTAATGAAGTTGTGTTTGATCTGGAGGACCCCAGGTAAGTGCTGACTAGTCAGCCACTCTCTGACTGATTCCACACAAGCAGTTATCATATGGCCGTATCCTCCTGTGGATTATTAATAGGTGTCTACCATAGCTGCTTAAAACATCTGCTACCAGGCAGTGAAATACCCTTCTTGTTACTGACCAAATGTTGAAATAGCAATGCACTTGGGGGTATGTCTGGAGAAAGCACATTGAAGGAGATATTTCTAGGCTCTGCTGCTCCAGACTCATCTATTGATGTGTTAGTTGAATGCAGTGGAAATAGAGGACGTCAGATGAATAGCATGGATACTGTAAGAGCAGCTACACCAAAGCTTAAATATCAAAATGACCATTACTCTCCTAGCCATCTATACTTGTTGATGTAGTCAAGGTACTCTACATTAATTAACCTCCCCCACCCCCAGCTCCCTGTGCTCTCTTGTTCACTCCAACTCCCTGAGCTTCTTCTCCAAGTTTGAGTGCGGGAACCAGCGCAAAGCCATTCACGTCCGCAGGTACGTTTTTTCACTTGGTTCCAGCTCCTTACTGCTTCCTTGCTGAGATCTCACTACAGGCAGTCCATCCACCTCAGGGCTCATTGACGCTGCATTGGAAATAAAACAGCGTCGCACTAACCTCTCCTTTTGGTTCTGTAAGGAAGGTGTCCCATTGACATATTTCAGATCAAATTAAAGGTTTAGTCTATACCGGGACTGGAATGTCATTAAATAATACAGCAATTCTTTGTAAAACGGCTACACTGTAGAGCAGTTAGAATACACCAGAGAGGGAAAGACTTCTTTCTTCATAATGTAGACTGTGTCCCAAATTGCACCCCATTCCCTTTTTAGAGCACTACTTTTGACAGGCTCTGGTCAAAATTCTAGTGCACTATACAAGGGGTATGGTGCCATTTGGGATTCAACTGTAATCTCTGACTTCAACCGCCTGCCTCCTCCTCAGTCACAAGTATGATATGATCCTGAATGCGGACGCCAACTGCTTCCAGCACCACAAGTGGTTCTATTTCGAGGTATGGCGGCCAACGTGCCCTATCGCTTCAACATCATCAACTGTGAGAAAGCCAACAGCCAGTTCAACTACGGTAAGCAGGAATAGCCAGGATAAAGACCTCATCCCTGGATAAGCACTGAGGTAGATGATTGTCAAAATAGATATTTTAGGGTTGGCTGCCCACCCCCTGTGTTGTTGATCTCTCTACGTGTTGGGGGTTCCCTCAGTAGCTGCCCCTTAAAGCCTCCCTCTCTGTGTGGCTCCCCCTCAGTCCCCCTCACTGTGCTGCTCCATCCCCAACGCAGGGCTCTCCTTCATTCAGAACCTCACCTTCCCCAGTTCTAAAGCTCAGCGGTGAGCCTGGCCACAATGACACTTGCCGTAAATGTGAAATTGGGTCTATATCCTAGGAAAAATGTACAATGGCATTTTAAAGTCCCCTACTGAGTATACTTTCTATAGATCTTGACTTATTTTGTACACTATAGTAAACTGTATGTGCCCCCTGTACTGTGTGCTCCCACCTAACGGTATAACGTTCCTTGTAGTTTACGTTGTGGCATCAATCTGTTCATTAGATTTGTGACATAAAGGGTATAGATAGGCATATGTAAGCTACAGTACAGTACACCTATCTGTCTGTCCCCAGGGATGTACACTGCCAGAGAGGCTCTGGAGGGACGACTCAACTGGGTCAGAACTGCGACTGAGATCTGCTACTACAGGTGAGTGCCGGGAGGACAATAATTTACAAACACTCACGTAGACTGCAGATCCTTTTTAATGATGATTAGAAGAGTGAGCTGTGACATGTCATTTGGTGCGTGAACAAACCATTATTTAGTGATATCCATTGCAAGCAGATTATAATTGCTTTATTGTTCAAGTGAACTTTTACTGGTAGGAATAGGAATACAAGCGTCGCCAGTGTTGACACAATATTAATATCCTTACATAAGACTCCACTATAAGCACTGCATTCGTAAAGTTTTCAGACCCCTTGTCTTTTTCCCATATTTTGTTACATTAGAGCCTTATTCTAAAATGGATTAAATAGTTTTTTCCCCCCTCATCAATCTACACACAATACCCCTTATTACAAATCAAAAACAGGTTTTTTGAAATGTTTGCAAATGTATATATAAAAAAAACTGAAATATCACATTTACATAAGTATTGGGAACCTTTACTCAGTACTTTGTTGATGCACCGTTGGCAGCGATTACAGCTTCAAGTCTTTTTGGGTATGACACTACAAACTTGTCACACCTTTATTTGGGGAGTTTCTCCCATTCCTCTGCATATCTTCTCAAGTGCTGTCAGGTTGGATGGGGAGCGTTACTGCACAGCTATTTTCAGGTCTCTCCGGAGATGTTCGATTGGGTTCAAGTCTAGATGCACTATTGTAAAGTGGCTGTTCCACTGGGTTCAAGTCCGGGTCTGCTAAATGACTTAAATGTAAAATGTAAATGGGCCACTCAATGACATTCAAAACAAATACAATTTTATTGGTCACATACATGTTTAGCAGATGTTAATGCGAGTGTAGCGAAATGCTTGTGCTCCTAGTTCCGACCATGCAGTAAGATCTAACAAGTCATCTAACAATTTCACAACAACAAAGGAATGAATAAGAATATGTACATATAAATATATGGATGAGCGATGGCCGAACGGCATAGGTAAGATGCAGTAGATGGTATAGAATACTGTATATACATATGAGATGAGTAATGTAGGGTATGTAAACATTATATAAAGTGGCATTGTTTAAAGTGACTAGTGATACATGTATAACATCCAATTTTTTATTATTAAAGTGGCTAGAGATTTGAGTCAGTATGTTGGCAGCAGCCACTCAATGTTAGTGATGGCTGTTTAACAGTCTGATGGACTTGAGAGAGAAGCTGTTTTTCAGTCTCTTGTTCCCATCTTTGATGCACCTGTAATTACCTCGCCTTCTGGATGATAGCAGGGTGAACAGGCAGTGGCTTGGGTGGTTGTTGTCCTTGATGATCTTTTTGGCCTTCCTGTGACATCGGGTGGTGTAGGTTTTCTGGAGGGCAGGTAGTTTGCCCCCGGCGATGCATTGTGCAGACCTCACTACCCTCTGGAGAGCCTTACGGTTGTGGGCGGAGCAGGTTGCCATACCAGGCGGTGATACAGCCCAACAGGATGCTCTCGATTGTGCATCTGTAAAAGTTTGTGAGTGTATTTGGTGACAAGCCAAATTTCTTCAGCCTCCTGAAGTTGAAGAGGCGCTGTTGCGCCTTCTTCACCACGCTGTCTGTGTGGGTGGACCATTTCAGTTTGTCCGTGATGTGTATCCCGAGGATCTTAAAACTTTCCACTTTCTCCACTACTGTCCCGTCGATTTGGATAGGGGGGTGCTCCCTCTGCTGTTTCCTGAAGTCCATGATCATCTCCTTTTGTTTAGTTGATATTGAGTGTGAGGTTTCAGAGACTTGTCCCAAAGCCACTCCTTCATTGTCTTGGCAGTGTGCTTAGGATCGTTGTCCTGTTGGAAGGTGAACCTTCAGCCCAGTCTAAGATCCTGAGTGCTCTGGAGCAGGGTTTCATCAAGGATCTCTCTGTCCTTTGCTCCATTCATCTTTCCCTCAATCCTGACTAGTCTCCCACTCCCTGCTGCTGAAAAACATCCCCACAGCATGATGCTGCCACCACCATGTTTCACCGTAGGGATGGTACCAGGTTTCCTCTGTACATGACGCTTGGCATTCAGGCCAAAGATTTCAATCTTGGTTTCATCAGACCAGAGGATCTTGTTTCTCATAGTCTGTTGCAGGGTTTTTCATGCTCAAACTTTTCTTGCGTGTATCAAGAGTGGTTCACCCGCCAAAGGACATCCAGCCAACTTGACACAACTGTGGGAAGCATTGGCATCAACATGAGCCAGCATGTTCCCTGTGGAATGCTTTCGACACCTTGTAGAGTCCATGTCCTGATGAATTGAGGCTGTTCTGAGGGCGAAAGGGGGTGCAACTCAATATTAGGAAGGATGTTCTTAATGTTTTGTACACTGTATAGCATAACATCCTGTAAGTTGAGTTTTTTAAATTACATGTCATTTGAGTTTTGTCCATGCCGAAACAACTTCTGCCAAGCCGAGGCCAGAAGAGCCCTTCCTTCTACACCTTGACCTTTACCGTAAACTTCAAACACAACGACGACATTTGCTACCTGGCCTATTACTACCCCAACATCTACTCTGCACTGCAGGTACAGATGTAGGATCTCAGCCAGTTTGCTACAGTAGGAATATAATCCTGCAGCAACAGGAAATTAGAATTATTAAGTGTATTATATTTAATGGATATTTTTTGTTAGGGCAGATCAACTCTGACATTTTAAAGTGGAAAATACAAACTTTAAAAAGCCTTTTTTAAACCTCGACTACACTACGAGTGTAGATATGGTGTGTGTGTGTATGTGTGTGTGTGTGTGCGTGCGTGCGTGCGTGCGTGTGTGTGTGTGCGTGCGTGCATACACCCACACCAACCTTGAGATAGTCTTGACATTCTCCTTCCAGAGCATGTGGTTATTATGTGTGTGTATGGGCGTTTGGGTGTATGTTGTATTTGAGTCAGCAATTATGCTCCGTGCATTATGGGAGGTAGTTTACAGGCCAGTGCTTATTGCTGTGTTTCAGAGTCAACTGCAGGTGCTGCAGTGGTCAGTGGACCCTCTCAAGGTGTTCTTCAGGCAGCAGAGTCTGTGTAACACACTGGCTGGTAGCGCTCACTATCACCGCCTGCCCCTCCTTCAAAAGCTGTAAGGACCTGCATCAGCTGCGCGAGTCTACGAAGCCATGTCCTGTTGAGCGTTTGTGTGTGTGTGTGCGCGTTACCTGTGTGTGTGTGTGTGTGTGTGTGTGTGTGTGTGTGTGTGTGTCGAGAACTCATAAGATATAACACAGACAGCTCCTGTCAGAGCTGGAGTTGTGATGTGGAAAATGCAAGGTGATAGACTCACCGCATGATACGTGCACTGCTGGAGTCAGAGGAGAAATTCAATAATACTCATACATTCCTTTGAACCCAAGTCAAACTAATGGGCCAGATAGAAGGTGAGTGAGAGGACTTTGAGGTTAGACATGTAATCCCTCTGAAGGACAGTGTGTTTATGTCTGGATTTTCCTCATGGCCTTGTGGGCATTATTAATAGGTTGAGGCTAATTCCTTAATGATGATGCTATATAAATGAGAAAGAGGCTGAGTGATGGATGTGTGGGGTGACGCTGGGTAGAGAGGGACAAGCTGATCCAAGTGTGGCACACAACCAGGGCCGTGCTATCGGGAGGGGAGCATTGTCCCCTTCTCAGCCTTCCCTGCCCCCCACCTCCCCTCCCTCCCAAGCCTCTCCACCGTTGCCAGCCCCACCAGCCTCTCCCTAGCCTCTCTCCATCCTCCCCACCCTCCACCTCCATCATGTTTCACCCATCTTTCCTCTGTCCTTCCAGTTCCTGCTGATTAATATTTAGGGAAGAGAGCTGCCGTGCCCTCCCCACAGGAATGCCTTTTCAGATCTGCAGTATTAGTGCTCATAGTAGAAACCTCAAGGGGAGAAAGAATGTAACCCTTGATTGGGTACCTGCTGTTGCAAACCAAATAATAGCATGGGAAAATTGTGTAGACGAAATGCCTGCCTGAGCTGCAGGACAGTGGAATTATGATATTAACACATGTCGTGGAAATTCAGTACTGAGAGAGACTTGGTCATTTCTTCAAACAATAATCTTTATTTAATATTGATGAATTGTTGCAATAATGAGGCTGTTCGACCCCACACCCTTGAATGTTGGACCGAGTAACCTAACCTTTACACAAAGGCAGAGTACTCCATATAGCTGACACTAACAATGCTCAGTCATGGTTAGTTCAACCCCCCTCATGCAGAACAAGGAGCATCATAAGCCACTCTGGGTTCATCCTGTCATTATCTGCATGTGGGTTGTTGTCTTAACCCCACCCTGGCTTAGTTTCCCAGATGCAAGGATGATTTTGAGACAATGAGGTATTGTTCTACTCCTAAGCTATCTCTAGTAAAACACATTCTTGGCTATGTAATGCAATCTTTAACTCATTTGTCAGCTCAAGCCATCTCAAGTGACCATACGTCCAGATTAGCTGCAGTGAACTTGAGTGAAGCCCATGAAAACACAGACACTAGCAGGACAGAAATGTCTTACTATTAGATAAATATTAATTGTTAACCATTAATATAAAATCGATCAGTTAAATACGTAATTTTTCTATCTCACACACATAATGGTATTTTGCTGGAGTTGTTGTTATAATCTAGAAAAATCTCCAATCTGTTCCAAGCCCTTGACAATTTCCTATGTGTAACTCTGTGTTGTCTGTTCACACTGCTATGCTTTATCTTGGCCAGCTCGCAGTTGCAAATGAGAACTTGTTCTCAACTAGCCTACCTGGTTAAATAAAGGTGAAATAAAAAATATAAAAATAAAAAGATCTGTAACCAGTAGTAAGCACAAACTTCAATTAAGGTTATCTTAAAATAAAACAGGCTAATTTAATATTCCCGCACAAGAATAATATTGTTTGTCACATAGGTGGACTAGCTAGCTAAATTGCCTTTGTCACATTCTGACCTTAGTTCCTTTATTTCGTCTTTGTGTTAGTTTGGTCAGGGCATGAGTTGGGGTGGGTAGTCTATGTTCTTTTTTCTATGTTGTATTTCTGTGTTTGGCCTGGCATGGTTCTCAATCAGAGGCAGCTGTCGATCGTTGTCTCTGATTAAGAATCATACTTAGGTAGCCTGTTTTCCCCATTTTAGTTGTGGGTGATTATTTTCTGTTTAGTGTTTTTCGTCACCTTACAGGACTGGTCATTTTTGTTGTTTTGTTCAGTGTTCAGTTGTTTTATTAAAATAATGGACACTTACCATGCTGCGCATTGGTCCTCCTCTTTTTCTCCAGACGACAACCGTTAAAGCCTTCAGAAAGTATTCACACCAGCCCTTGATTTTTTTCCACATTTTGTTGTTACAGCCTGAATTAAAAAATAGAGATTTTGTGTCACTGATTTACACACAATACCCCAAAGTATCAAAATGGAAATATGTTTTCAGTAACAAGTCAGTGGTGTGAATACTTATGTAAATGAGATATTCTGTCTAAAAACATGTTTTCACTTTGACATTCTGGGGTGTTGTGTGCAGATGGGTTCAAGAAAAAAATCTCTTTAAAGGTCTTACTCACATCAGTTAAGGAGAGCGAGATCACACAGTCACCCAGAACAGCTGGTGCTGTCATGCATGGTTCAGTGTTGCTTGCCTCAAAGCGAGCATAGATTAAATTTAGATCGTCTGGTAGGCTCTCGTCATTGGGCAACTCACAGCTGGGTTTCCCTTTGTAATCTGTGCTATTTTGCATGCCCTGCCACATCTTATGAGCGTCAGGATTCGTATTAGGATTCGATCTTAGTCCTGCATTGACTGTTTTTGATGGCTCTTTGGAGGTCATAGTGGGATTTCTTAGAGTCCGGATTAGTGTCACTCCTTGAAAGGGGTAGCTCTAGCCTTTAGCTCAGTGTGGATGTTGCCTGTAATCAAATCAAATCAAATTGTATTTGTCACATGCCTTGAATATAACATTACAGTGAAATGCTTACTTATGTGCCCTTAACCAACAATGCAGTTTTAAGAAAGATAAGTGTTAAGTAAAAAATAGATAAGTAAAAAAAGAAAAATAACTAATAACTAAAGAACAGCAGTAAAATAACCGTAGCGAGGCTATATACAGGGGGTACCGGTACAGAGTTAATGTGCAAGGGCACAGGTTAGTCAAGGTAATTGAAGTAATATGTATATGTATTTAGAATTAAAGTGACTATGCATAGATAATAAACAGAGAGTAGCAGCAGCATAAAGGAGGGGGTGTGGGGGGCAATGCAAATAGTCTGGGTAGCCATTTGATTAGCTGTTCAGAAGTATTATGTTTTTGGGGTAGAAGCTGTTTAGAAGCCTTTTGGACCTAGACTTGGCACTCTGGTACCACTTGCCATGCGGTAGCAGAGAGAACAGTCTATGATTAGGGTGGCTAGAGTCTTTGACAATTTTTAGGGCATTCCTCTGATACCGCCTGGTATAGAGGTGCTGGATGGCAGGAACCTTGGCCCCAGTGATGTACTGGGCTGTACGCTCTACCCTCTGTAGTGCCTTGCGGTCAGAGGCCGAGTAGTTTCCATACCAGGTAGGGATGCAACAGGTCAGGATGCTCTTGATGGTGCAACTGTAGAACTTTTTGAGGACCCATGCCAAATCATTTCAGTCTCCTGAGGGGGAATAGGCTTTGTCGTGCCCTCTTCACGACTGTCTTTGTGTGTTTGGACCATGATAGTTTATTGGTGATGTGGAACTTGAAGCTCTCAACCTGCTCCACTGCAGCCCCGTTGACAAGAATGGGGGCGTTCTCGGTCCTCCTGGCACGACACGGCCAGGACTCTGACCTCCTCCCTATAGGTTGTCTCATCATTGCCAGTTGTGCCTGGCCATGCAGTCATGAGGGAACAGGGAGTATAGGAGGGGACTGAGCACGTACCCCTGAAGGGTATTACAGACTCAGTCAGGGACAGGTTGAGAATGTCAGTGAAGACACTTGCCAGTTAGTCCGTGCATGCTCTGAGTACACATCCTGGTAATCCATCAATCCCACAGCATTGTGAATGTTGACCTACAGAGAGCGTGATCACGCAGTCGTCCGTAACAGTTGGTGCTCTCATGCATGCTTCAGTGTTGCTTGCCTCGAAGCGAGCATAAAAGGCATTTAGCCCGTCTGGTAGGCTTGCGTCACAGTAGTCCGTAATAGTTTACGAGCGTCAAAGCCGGTGTAGTAGGATTCAATCTTTGTCCTGTATTGATGCTTTGCCTGTTTGAGGGTCCGGGTGTCCGGGTGTGTGGAGTTAAGGTGGTCTGGAGTTTTTTCAACTCTAGTTGCACAGGTGACATGCTGGTAAAAATGAGGTAAGACAGATTTCAGTTTCCCTGCATTAAAATCACTGGCCACTAGGAGCACCGCCTATGGATGTGCATTTTCTTGTTTGCTTATGGCCCTATACGGTTCGTTAAGTACAATCTTAGTGCCAGCATCGGTCAGTTATCCATCTTTGCTGTGCCATCTTCCTGGGAAGTGGCATGAAAAGATTGTGTCCAAGTTTGTTACGACGATAACTAGCTAGATGCATCTAGACGTTCGGGAGTTCATGGCTACATGAGCCAGCTAGTTAGCTATTATTACACATGAGCAACAACTCGTGACGAGTTCATTTTCAGACACATTTTTCAAGTCATAGATACTTTATCCACTGACCACCGATTTTAGTAGGATAACTGATGGAAATGTAGCTGAAAACAGGCTGTCAGATGAGAAACGTGGGAGTATTTGACAGCATTTACATCACTACTGCATGAGTGGCTAGCCATGTAGATAGAGCAGTCATTGCATTACTAGCCAGGCAGATGGAGTTTGTTCTCATTCCAGCTGTCGAGTCTCTACGTGACTCTGCTGTAATGTTAGGTTGCTAGCTAACGTTAGCGACAAAAGCATTACTAGCCAGCTTGCATAACAACCAACAGAAAGGAAGAGGCAGCTATTTTTACCTGCTAGTACTATATAGCTTGCTAGCCAGGTGCTTATCTAAGATGTTATCACATTACTCCTGAGGCAGACTGAGGCCAATTGTATTGTTCTGTAATCATCAGCATAATGCGACTACTTGTTCTATGTGCCATAGTAACATGGCAACAGTCAGAGAAATGGTGGAAGATACATTGTCAGAAGTTAACCTCACTCTCGCAACGAAAACACACAGTCTGTCTTGTGCATATGCTTACATATAGCTTTACTAAATGTAACCCACTTAAAATAGCGACGAGTTTCCACGTAGGGGAGACTGTAGGCAATTGTAAGACTTTTTTTTTTAAAGAAGAAAAAATAAAAATAAGTATTTCATTCCATTGCTCAGAGACCACTTGAACTAGGCCAGTCAATGTTTTTACATAATAATCATTCATACCATTTAAAGGTCTGTGAGTAAGATAGTCGGATCACAATATTGATTTTTAATCCAGATGTTACATTTGCCCCCATTCCAGAGACTATTGTCACAGTAGCTGAGATCAAATGTAACACCTGAAAATAAACCAAATAAATTCACTTAACTCAAATTCACTTAAAAAACATGAATGTTTATGAATTATCATATCATCATAGACATACAGTTTATCATGATTTTGCAAGAAATATAATTATTTCTAAGTAGGTAAGACATATTGTATATTCGGTTCCCCTCAAAACATTTGAGTAGTCTGATGGTGACCAAATGTTTGCAACTTCTTTGGCACACCACAACAAAAGAAAATACATATAATTCATGTATAATTTAAACTTTTTTTTCATAATTTGGCTGTTTGGCTCAGGGTCATTTTAACACTGCGTTACAATTTACAACCCACCTGCCATTAAAAAACCTCATGTGCCTAGCATTAGATGATAATAATAGTGACACATGTCAATCATGAGTGTACAAAATATTAAGAGTACCTTCCTAATATTGAGTTGCACCCAACCCTTTTGCCCTTGGAACAGCCTCAATTCGTTTGGGCATGGACTCTATAAGGTGTCAAAAGCGTTCTGCAGGGATGCTGGCCCATGTTGACTCCAATGCTTCCCACAGTTGTGTAAAGTTGACTGGATGTCCTTTGAGAGGTGTACCATTCTTGATACAGTAAACTGTTATGTGGAAAACCCAGCAGTGTTGCAGTTCTTGACACAAACCGGTGAGCCTGGCACTTACTACCATACCCCGTTCAAAGGCACTTATATATTTGGTCTTGCCCATTCACATTGCCCCCTGTTACAATTGCCCCCAGTCTCACCTATCAGGGGTTTAGTATAGATTTGAGATACAGTACACTAGTCCTCTATACATTGTCAGCCTGGGACAAATAATGGAACTTCTCAGTTGTTCCTCAGTGCAGTATGCCAATATTATGATGTACTGTGAGTCATCTAATAAAGTTGCTAGATGCACTAAATGATCATCCATGTTTTCAACATATAACATGCATTTTCTACGAATCAGTTTGTAATCCCTCTACCACTCTGCTAACACATCAGCCAGGGACCTGTCCTTTTGCAATTTAGTGCTTTTCTCTTATCTCATAGTATATTAAGCCATTTGGTTTTCTTGTATACACATTCATACACATATTGTAACATAATAGACAACTAATGTTTGATAATTAAGCCCCATTTAACACTATGCAACTCAATTGCACTGCAGATCACCTCTAGTAGTATAGTAGTTGGCTAACTTAACTCAATATGGTGTTTTTATTCAATTTAGGGCTGATAATAATAGTGACACATGTTAATATAATATGTTAATATTATATAATCATTATAATATATTAATTATAATATTGCGTGTAGGAAATGAATAATTGCTTGCTGCTTAATTGAAAGAAGCCTTGTGTTAACTCCTAAGATAAATGACTGTCACCAGTGTCATGGTGAGAAAGGGTCATTTCATTTTATGACATGTCATGGAGTCGTTTGTGAGCTGAGAGAGTCCTGTGATAAGAGCAGCTTGAGTATAAACAACACTGGCATGGCTAAAGTTTTTAAGCTCAGAGTTGAATTTGTTTCTTGTTTATTTGCCAAGTCATCTGAAATAGCTGTAAACACAGAGGATGATTCCATAGGGGCAAATAACTTATTGAGTTAATGTGGGTGGAAAGATACCGTAGGAGTCACAATTGTTTGTTTTTGTCAACATGATTACTGTAGCCTCATTCCGTATCTGATTGAAACTTCAATTTGATCCAATTTGGTTTGAAATATGCACAATTATGAAACAAATGAAGGCATGTACTGGTAAATGAATCCACAATATTGTTGTTGAGCTTTGAATGTTAAATTGAATGTTTCCTCTGTTTCCGATACATTCTCTGTACACTGTTATAGATCTGTCTTGACCTTGGCATTTTCACCATCTTCTCTCTGATTCTCAGTATGTCTCTCCTCGTAGTCGACGAGTCCATCATAACGCTCACATCTATCACACCCCATTGGTCAGATAGCCTGGTCAAGGTCCATTAGGTGAATATAATGACTGATATCACATGAATGATAGGCTTGACTCCCACATCACTCTCAAAACACAAATGTTACCACTGTCAGCAGTGACATTTGGGGAACTAACTTTGGTGGTGATGTGTTTTAGTAAATGTATGATCCATATGTATTGAGCTTCTGCTGATTTCCAGTAATTTCGTCCATTAGGTGTAGGCTACACAATGGAGTGATACATGACGGATGAACTCAATCAGAATGGTGTTTTCTGGGATGTCTGAAATGGGTTTGGATCTGAGCTTTGTTATTATAGCTCTTTGGATAGGTCGATTTCTTCTCCTTTTTTTCATCCTGTAGCTTGATCCAGATATGAATTGTGTGTTTCATACTGTACTGAACTCATACTGATGTTATAACTCATTACATCAACTTCAGCGGCAGGGTAACCTAGTGGTTAGAGCGTTGGACTAGTAACCAGAAGGTTGCAAGTTCAAACCTGCGAGCTGACAAGGTACAAATCTGCCGTTCTGCCCCTGAACAGGCAGTTAATCCACTGTTCCTAGCCTGTCATTGAAAATAAGAATTTGTTCTTAACTGACTTGCCTAGTTTTAAATAAAGGTAAAATAAATCTAATCTCATCTGGATCTCTGTTTCCCTGATAAGTAGACAATAAAGAGGTTCTCAGGTCTCACTCAATGAAGCTATTGGAGAAAAACTAGTCTGGCTAAGGGTCCTAGCAATCATCACAAACAACCCCAAACAGGTACCCAGAAGTAACCCAAAACAGGTACCCCAAAGTACCCTAAACGACCCCAAGCCAGGTCACTGACTTCCTCCCAGGTATCCCAAAGTACCCAAAACAGGTACCCAAAAGTACCCCAAACAATCCTTAAGTCCCCAAACAGGCACCCCAAACAGGTACACTGCCAGGTCACTGACCTCATCTCACAACCCAAACAGGTACCCCAACGCACCACAAACAACCCCAAAAAAGTACTCAAGGTACACTGCCAGGTTACTGACCTCCTCCCTGTAGGCTGTCTCATCTCTGTCGGTAGCAAACTTAATGATGGTGTTGGAGTCGTGAACGACCACGCAGTCGTGGGTGACATGGAGTACAGAAAGGGTCTAAACACACAACCAGATTGAGGGTCAACGTGGCAGAGTTGTTGTTGCTTTACCACTTTTATCCTATGATTTGTTTTTAAATAAATAATGCCTGTGCATTCTTTTATTGGATAAGGCACCTGAAGTGAAAAAAAAGAAACCTTATTGATCATGCATACTGTAAATAATATACACATTTGCATTTAAGATTATATTCTGCCAAAATATTCTTCCACCTATATTTTCACTACTTGGCTGCATTCTCCTGGGTTCAGATTTTTAGTGACTCGCTCCTGCAGGGTCATGCTCCACAACATCCGTAAATACGACCCTACCTCACAGAGGAAGCAGAGCAGGTCCTAATCCAGGCACTTGTCGTCTCCTGTCTGGACTACTGCAACTCACTGTTGGCTGGGCACTTGTGCCATCAAACCCCTGTAAATTAATCAAATTTGATTATAAATCCCTTTTTACATCAGCAGTTGTCACAAAGTGTTCATACAGAAACCGAGCCTAAAACCCTAGAGAGCAAGCAGTTCAGATGTAGAAGCATGGTGGCTATAACAAAACTCCCTAGAAAGGCTGGAACCTAGGAAGAAACCAGTCTCCCATGTCACTCTACTCCTATGGACACTCCACTGGCTTCTAGTCGAATCTCACATCAACTACAAGACCATGGTACTTGCCTATGGAACAGCAAGAGGATATTCCCGCCCTACCTAGAGGCTATACTCAAACCCTACACCCCAACCCGAGTACTCCATTCTGCCACCTCTGTTCTCTTGGCACTCCCACCCCTACCGCTCATCCCAGTCAAAGCTGTTCTCTGCCCTGGCACCCCTTCCCCCTGAAGCTAGGATAGCAGTGTCTGCTAAATGACAATTTATTTGATTTAAATGGGTACTTTCTGGTAATTTTGGGTACCTGTTTGGGGTATCTGTTTGGGGTTGTTTGGGACACTTTGGGGTTCTTTGGAGTACCTGTTTGGGGTACTTGTTTGGGGCACTTTGGGGTTGTTTGGGGCACTTTGTGGTACCTGTTTGGAGTTGTTTGGGTTACTATATGGCAGTTGTTCCCAAACTGTGGGGGGCACAAGGGGTTGGCGGTTCAGCCTCTCGCGCCCCCTACAATTGCACCTTGTAGAATGCACAAGGTGACATTTCGAAATCGGGTAGTGCATCAGCAGTTTTTCTCTTTTTATGTCAGACATTGCAGATACTAGAGAGCTATTTATAACTAGCCCATGTCAGCTAACGTTTTTTAGCTTGGTTTCTTAGCCCATTGATTTTGTTGTAATGGAAATTAGCTTTTTAATTGCAATCGAAAATGTCTACATCCCATGGCAACATTTATAGAATTGCAGGAAATAAGCTTTGATCCTGCAAAATGTTATTTCTGCCAACACAAGGGGTGTGAATAGTGTCATCAACAGTGTTTGTGCCTATAGAAATAGACGAGGCCATGGGGGGCGTGGAATGTTCCCCAATGCTGGAAGGGTGAAACAAAGTTTGGGAAACCCTGCTTTAGGGTAATCTGTTTGGGTTTGTTTGGGTTCCTTTGGATACCTGTTTGAGGTACCTGTTTGGGGTAACTGTTTGGGTTTGTTTGGGGCATTTTGGGGTTGTTCGGAGTACTTTGTTGTACTTTGGAGTTGTTTTGTTTACGTTGGGGTACTTTGGGGTATCTGTTTGTGGTTGTTTGGTCTACTTTGGGGTACTTTAGGTTTTCTGTTTAGGGTACTTTGCGGTACCTGTTCTGGGTTGTTTGGTGTTGTTTGGGGTGAGTAGTAAGACCCTTGGCCAATGGTAATGGTACACAAGCCTAACACCCAGGCGCATTACAGTATCACACAGAGAGAAAAAAATGAAAAAGTGACCTCCCTTTAGATAGCTTTAGAACACACTGTCATGCTAAATGAGATTATGTTAGATAATGAACAATCTCTGAAATGAGCCTGAGCTCATTTGGACTGGAACATATTTAATTAATAAAATGGAAAATTAAAGCTGCATTGATTATAAATGGACAACCCTGATTTGTACTAATTAGACCTGATTTGCATATACAGGAAAAGATTACAGAGATTGGTTTTGATTGCTCAAGGCTTGCTTTGTACTTCTGCATGTGCATGCGAGACAGCCTCTCTCTGCCAACACTGTGTTTGTCTCAGTAGTTGCCATTTGATCAGTTATTTCTTCAATTTAAAGTTTTTGTAACTTTCACTCACAGTTTGTTGCTGCCTCCTCACCTCAGGTGGTGCACAACATACCAGCTGGATGTTTTGAGGGTTTGTTGCTGCACCTGACAGCTATTTTGAGATCGTTTCTAGGGTGTTGAAACTATGAAGAACTGGTCAACAGAGGTTTGTTTATAACTAAACCAAGGCTTTTTCCTGCATAGGAAACCACCGAAGCCACTTTTTGAGCCAGGAACAACCCTGTAAACCAGTGTGAGGAAAAGGACCAGCCTTTGAGTTCTCCCTTTCAACTGCAATCTTCCCTATTAGGGGATGTTTGATCTGTTCTTGTGGACCCAAGTGATGGGGCATCATGGATGGAGTGGTTTGATCAAAAAGTCCTTGTGAGAATAGGGACAGACAGAGCTTTGAATCACAACAACATGGAACTAATGGAAAACTCAAACACTTTATCCAGACATGCATTTCACTGTGTTTTATTATAGGAAAGCTTGACTTCATCTCAGTAACAACAAGTTCATGCCACGTGGTACATTTCCCCTTTATTTTGGTTTAACCTCTACGGGATCGGGCCTTTCTCTTGCATTTCAAAGATGATGATACAAAAGTATTTTACCTGATCTAATGTGTTATATTCTCCTACATTAATTTCACATTTTCACAAACTTCAAAGTGTTTCAAATGGAATCAAGAATATGCATAACCTTGCTTCAGGTCCTGAGCTACAGGCAGTTAGATTTGGGTATGTCATTTTAGGCTAAAATGTAAAAAATAAAGTGTCTGATTTCTTTTGAAAAGCAAGTGTTCCATGGCCAGATGTATTACTTGGTTGGACAGTCACCCAAAGGGAATAAAGTGTGGCACTTAATCACCAAGTTGCTCAGTGAGAAAGCCTTTGATGGAGACTCCAGTACCACTTACACCCATGGGAGATGAAGGATGCCCCTGTCCAAGTGGGTGAGTGGCAGAGTGGGGAGATTGATCATCAACCACCATTAGTCAGTATATAGTGGAAAGGAAAGGGGGTTGGTGTGGAAGTAGGTTAGCAACCAGACATTTAATGTCAACTTGTTACCTTCACACTTCCACAAACAAGCCATTTCTCTTACATGTTCAGTCTAATGTACAGTCAATTCATAGCAATTCATCTCCAATAAAAGTTGGATAATAGTGCTGCTTGTGGTCCAGTGCATTATAATGTAAGGATAAGTGATCATGGTGACAGAGAGGCTAATGTTAACCGAAGTGAGGGGCTTGTACAGTGAATGTGTTTATTAAATGTTAAAAGTGGTTATTTTCTGAATGTTTTTGTTGCCTACACTACATGATGAAAACATACTGGCAATATATCATGAAATAAAGCATACTTTAAAGTGGTCCAGGCTTTATATTCAGACTCCCATATGTGGATTTATTCTAAAAGCACAGCCATTGTCTTGAATTATACCATAGAGAAAGTATTCTGCAGATTAACACAGTACAGTACACCCATTGGAAAACATACAAGAACGGGTGCACGTACACACACAAAACACACACATTTCAGGGATATTGTAGATGTTGTCAGCAGGTGGGTTTGCTCAGATAGCCAGGAAGCAGAAAGGGATAGAGAGACAAAGAAACACATTTCCAACCCGCTCTCTGTATGACCGTTTGGCTGATGATACCTGTGTGCCAGAGACATGTCCATATCTAAGGGAAAACACACAACACACACAGTCTCTCTACCCACCGCTGAGAATATAGATAACTTGCCTTGGCTTGGCTTGTGGGACTGGCAAGGAGAACTGTTGATGAATCTGATCGTTCGATGCCTTTCAGAACATGCCTACACCTCTCATGCCTACACTTTACATGTGCCAAGAGCAAGCTTTATTAGGCTTTGAATAGAGACGATGAATGGAAATGGGGTCAAGATGACTGTAATTATGGAGAGGAATGTGTGAAAGCCTAGCGTGTTAGCCTGTTTGAGTGGCTCTCCAGTTACGAGTTCATTCTAGTGTTGCTGCTTGTTTGATTAATTTGTGCTGTTGCACCATAAGGAGAAATTAGAGTTGAGGAGCATAGTTTTGACTTGTTGAGGAATGTGATAAACTCACAATGGATAGGCTACACAGATACTACCTCAAATAAAAGTATGTATGAAAGAGAGAACGCAAACACATTTTCTTCTTGAATCAAAATATAAAATATACATTTTTCCAGTTTTTAGCAGGCAGTTCTTGCAGGGAATTGAGCCCATGCTTCTGGCTGTTGTGATATGTATTACTCAAATCTGATCTTCTGGACAGTTCCATAAGATGCCTGCATCCCACGCAGTCACTTTTGCAAGTTTAATCTATTTCATTTAGCAAAAAGACAAATTAATCTTTCGCTTTCTGATTTTTTTCCTCTCCATTCCATTTATATAATTGCACTCTCTGCATTGTTATGCATTTGGCTATACTCTCATAACGTATCATTGTTGTCAACACAGGACCGCCTGCAGACAAATGATGTCTCGTTAAATTAAGGTGAAAGTATGAGATTTTTGCTATCGCTCATTTTGTTTCACAAAAACAAATCACTTACTTAAACCTGATTGCTCAGGCTCACAATACTTCAATTAAATATATAAATGAAATGAAGCATAAAGAAGGTGTACACTTTACAGGCCTAGCAGAAACTCATTACTGAATGATCAGTGCTGGAGTCAGAGGAATTTGTCTCTTCCGTGGTTGTCTTTGGTAGAGTGGCAGCCCTGGTCACAATAGCCAGGCTAGATTAATATCTGATATGCCTTTGAAAGGATATCCATCTTCTAACATTTTTCACAGGACCTGCTGTCTAGATGCTGCCCTATAGACTTGTGTACGGAATGTATTACATGCTTCAGAAATTGTATTACCTTTTTCAAAACAAGGGGGACCTGTATAGGACAGACACAGATTTTAAGTAAACCATAGCAATGCATGTTTGTTTAGATGTGGATTTATGATCTGTAGAGAGCCCTGTTCTGATTGGACATGACATTAAATAACGTGGAAGAAGTGGTGGCTAGAGGATTTACTGATTTAATGTAGATAGTGTAACTAATACCTTCAGAGTGGAAACTATAGTGGCAGACTAACAGTCATTGTGTAACCCTCTCTCTCTCTCTCCCTTCCCTTCTACCCTTTCCCTCCACCTCCCCAGATAAAGGTCCGTGTGAGGTGCTGACAGCGCGGGTCCACCCTGGGGAAAGTAACGCCAGCTGGGTGATGAAGGGAACCCTGGAGTTCCTATGTAGCAGTGACAAGGTCGCCGAGAGCCTGAGGGAGGCCTACATCTTTAAGATTGTCCCCATGCTCATTCCCGGCAGGGTCACCAATTTACTGATTTACTCTGCACTCTGACACCCACCCTGACACCCCTGTTAACCCAGACTTGGTCATTTAGCTAGGCAGTCCAGGAAGCTAACCTATACGTCCAGGTTACTGCAGGGTCATCTTACTGACACAGAGAGTATGCAATGTCAAATGAGTCTATGGTATCTTCATACTGTCAATATAGGAACCTTAATTCATGTGTAGGTCGTTTGAGCCACAGGACTGGAGTCCATTTAACTCAAAATTCGGAATTGAATTCTGCAGTTTGGCACATCGCCATGATATGGTTTTGAAGTGTAACTCTCCTATTTGATCCCATTCAGTAGTACACCAGTACTTAACAACAGTGGTGGAAAAAGTACCCAATTGTGATACTTGAGTAAAAGTACAGATTCCTTAATAGAAAGTTACTCAAGTGAATGTTAGTCACCAGTAAAAGTCTACTTGAGTAAAAGTAAAAAAAAGTATTTGTTTCTAAATATACTTAACTATCAAAAGTAAATTGCTAAAATATACTTAAAACCTGTTAGGGCTCAGCAGAATACTGCCCCCTTTGGAGCAATTGAGTGCCCATACTAAACTGAATTTTTTTGGTCCAAAATTGCTAATATTTGCATATAATAATAATTATTGGATAGAAAACACTCTAAACCTTCTAAAACCGTTTGAATTATGTCTGTAAGTATAGCAGAACTCACAGGGCAGGCAATCTCCCAAACTATTTTTGGGAGCCTGAAACTTGGGGTAACTTTGACGTCATCGCCCCCACCCTTCCCAACCAGCTATGGATCTGGAGACACTTTCTATGTCTTCCACTAGATGTCCTCATTCAGTACAGCGTTTAATTGTGCAAATCCCGCGAGTTTTGAGCGTTTGGTAGGCAAAAGACTGAGTGTCGCGAGGAAAATACAAGGTTACGAGAGCGCGCTTTTTGAAGACACGTCCCTTTGTTCCAGATCGCCTGCAAAGAAGCACGTTCGTCTGAGAGATTAGATAATTGTTTTGTACTTTTAGAACATCCTAACGCTTGATTCTGCACTTAGTTTGACCAGTTTAATCGACATATAATATGTAATTTTTAAGTTTTGATGCGCAACTGTTCGTGACCAGAAGTAATTTTGGAAGCATTTCAGCTGGAACTCTTAGCATATGCTAATATAAAGACACACGACTTGAAACCAAACGATGTATTGGGTAAGTATGACTTCTTCCACTACATTATGATCGAAGACCATCAAAGGTAAGGGAATATTTATGTTGACTCCAACATAGCGGAGAAATATTGCTTATGTCTGAGCGCCGTCTCAGATTATTGAAAAATGTGTGACAAAGCGATTGCATTAACCTCTTCAGTCGACCCTCTACTTTTTTGAACATTCTGTTAAAAATCGCGCAACATTTCAGCGCCCTGCTACTCATGCCAGGAATATAGTATATGCATTTGCTTAGTCTGTGTGGATAGAAAACACTCAGACGTTTAAAAAACTGGTTAAATCACTGCTGTGGCTTTACCAGAACGGCATTTACATCGAAAAGCACAGGAAAAACTGATCACTGAAAATGGGGAAAATATATCCATGCGCTACTTGAACCCATTGATAAACGTGAACCACAATTAATTGACTGAGGTTGCAGTACCTACAGCTTCCACAGGGTGTCTAGAGTCTTGTCATTTCCCTTCTAGTTTTTTTCTTGGTCAAACACATACAGGTTATCTAATCCGGTCTAGGACCGGATATTTTCGTTGAGTTTCTAGCCGGACATTTTTCCAGACGGACAGCTAATAATCTTTACTCGCCTCCTGATGAATTTTATCGCTTATTAACGTTTACGAATACCTAAAGTTGCATTACAACAGTGTTTTTGAAAGTTTATCGTCGACTTTTTGAATTTTAAAAAAACGTTACGTTTTGAAACAATGTTTTTTTCGTTTATCACACAGTCTACATATAAGATATCTAGGCTTTTATGGATATAAATCGAAATAAAGACCCAAATAGTGTTTATGGGACATCTAGGAGTGCCAACAAAGAAGATGGTGAAAGGTAATGAATGTTTTCTATTTTATTGTGCGGTTTGTGTAACGCCGAAATGCTAATTATTTTGTTTACGTCCCTGTGGGTCTTTTGGGGTGTTGCATGCTATCAGATAATAGCTTCTCATGCTTTCGAAAAGCATTTTAAAAATCTGACTTGTTGCCTGGATTCTGATGATACCCTGCATGTGTATTTTAATGAACTTTTGAGTTTTAACTAATACTATTAGCATTTGAGCGCATTGCATTATCTTTGGGACGCAAGCGTTAGAAGCAACAGGTTAAGAAGCAGTGTATCTTTCTAACTATATGTAGAACATGTATATTTAGTCAAAGTTTATGATGTGTATTGCTGTTATCTGGCGTTATCTGGCAGAGTTATCGATAATTTCTCCGGAAATTTTTTAGCATTTTTTGAACATGGCGTCAATGTAAACCGAGATTTATGGATATAAATGGCATATTATTGAAAAAAAACATAAATGTACTGTGTAACATGTCCTATTACTGTCATCTGATGAAGATTTTCAAAAGGTTAGTGAATTATTTTTCTTTTAATCCTGCGTTTGTGATTGCATCTTTTGTTCGACAAAATGGTGGTGGTGGTTTGACATAAATATGTACTATGTTTTCGCCATTTTAGAAATCTGACACGCTGGCTAGATGAACAAGGTGTTTATCTTTCATTTGAGCTATTGGACTTGTTAATGTGTGGAGGTTAAATATTTCTAAGAATATTTTTTGCATTCCATGCGCCACCGTTCCAGCTGAACGGGGGAGGTGGTGTTCCCCTAGGGGAACACCTCGCGTCAACAGGTTTTAAGTATCAAAAGTAAAAGTATAAATCATTTCAAATTCCTTATATTAAGCAAAGCAGACGGCACCATTTTCAGATATCTAGGGGCACACTCCATCACTCAACATCATTCACAAATTATGCATTTGTGTTTAGTGAGTCCGCCAGATCAGAGGCACTAGGGATGTCCACGTGTTCTCTTGATAAGTGCGTGAATTTGAAAAAATGTCTGTCCTGCTAAGCATTCAAAATGTAATAGTACTTTTGGGTGTCAGTGAAAATGTATGGAGTAAAAAGTACATTATTCTCTTTAGGAATGTTGTGAAGTAAAAGTAAAAGTAGTCAAAAAAATAAATAGTAAAGTACAGATACCTCCAAAAACTACTTAAGCAGTACTTATAAGTATTTTTACTTATATATTTTTACACTGCTAACAAAAGCTCCAACATCATATTGATAGTATTATTCATGGACTGGAGGTGACCGATAAGCCTCCATACCCCTCTGTACACATTACTGACCTGACTCCCTATTACTGACTCGACTCCCTACTGACGCCATGTAGGAACTAGATCC
This sequence comes from Oncorhynchus nerka, assembly GCF_034236695.1. Lineage (NCBI taxonomy): Eukaryota > Metazoa > Chordata > Actinopteri > Salmoniformes > Salmonidae > Oncorhynchus > Oncorhynchus nerka. The sequence continues at coordinate 26,036,912 of NC_088420.1, forward strand.
AATCAGAACTGCAGTTTTTGCATTATCACCAGCCTAATGCTCAGGGAGCCTGAGCATAACAATCATTGATCAGATTGTAGCCTATTACACAATGTTTGGGGCTAAAGAGAGATGGACTCAACAATGACAACAACTTGGTGCTGTAGCTCATGTTGTCTAAAAACATTCCCTCTTCTCTACAGTGTCTGTAGCTGCAATGAGAGTAGTATGATATTTAACACATCAATAAACATTTAAAGGTGTCTTCTAAATACTGTATGGGAAAATCTCCAAACTCATATATAAAGCCGTTAACATACATAATATACATGTTGGAAGTGTCATAACCCTTTGAAATTCAAATTGTGATTTGATATGTTGAAAGGTCACATTTGCTCATACTAGTTTCACCACAGATCTCAGGAAGACGAAAATGCACTTTGCATGAATCACAGCTAATCTGATATCTGAGCTGTCTATTTTAAACCATCGTTTATATTTCCTTCTTTGTTCATCGAGCCATGCTGTGAAGAAGACAGCATTTACTTTGGCTTGAACATTGGACTTATTGAAATACGTATTCCTCTTGCCTTTTCACAATCCATCTCCCTTGGCAACTGATTGTGCTGTCAACTTGTTTGCTGTTTCTGGGAAGACAAATACAAACAAGTGCACTTGTTTCACTGTGCACTCGCTTGACTCTGCTGCTATTTTCAGCTCACACAAAGTATGAAGTATTGGTTCTTCAGATATGGTCTAAGACACTGCATCTCAATGCAAGAGGCGTCACTGCAGTACCTGGTTCGAATCAAGGCTGCATCACATCCAGCCGTGATTGGAAGTCCCCATGATTGGCCCAGCGTCGTCCGGGTTTGGCCCGAGGTAGGCCGTCATTGTAAATAAGAATGTGTTCTTAACTGACTTGCCTAGTTAAATAAAGGTTAAGTAAATACATTTTAGGTTTAAAACGGCTTCTGAAGTTTGTAATTTTCGCTTGGAAATGTCAGACTTGATTTTGTATCAATCCCCCAAAAAAATGTCAATGAATTATATTCCACATACAGTAATAGTTCACATTTTTTTCGTTATAGCAAACTGGCTCAAATTTAGATCTTACATCTGTACGAGTATGATAGCCCAATCTTCGTCACAAAGCTGGTCTGACCAGAGGGAGAGGGAGATGTAAACTGAGCTGACTTTTTGACTAACAACATTTTGCTTTTGTTATCTTCCTGATTGCAGAGAGAGAATGTGATGACATTGAGCAAGATGCTTGTATTTAGCATGGGACCACACAGTAAGAGGTGAGAACAGAGTAGTGTGTGTCGGTAGGGAATCCACTAGTCTAAAACAAGGAGTACCACATGCACAGCCACCAACCTATGTCTGACTGTGACACTAACTGACAGCTTTCATGTGAAATCCCCCGTGCTCTGTGCAGCAGCATTCTTCCCAGCTGTGTATGTCAGCACAATCAACTATTTACTTATATTAGACAATGCTGTGAAATCTAAGAAGACAGGAAAACCAAGTGTATCTTTCATTCCTTCAGTGACAGGTTTTGGAAATGCATTTAGAGCATGCTGAAATTGAGCATTTGAGGGCAATACTGTGAAAGACGAATTATTGATTTTCTCTATTATAGCATATTGGACAAGCCATTTGAGGTTGGGGCATGACACATTGAGGTCCATTGTTGACAACAGCAGCATGTGTTCAGTTTTAAACGACACTGCTCTGTAGGGCTATCAGCTCAATGTGCAAGATGAGAACTAGTAAAACATAAATACTGGGCTACTAACACCATGCACATGCCAGTAAATTGCTTGATGTATTCATCCCTTTGTTACATCTAATGTGTTCCGTTAGAGGAATTAAGCATCAAAGAATAAAACTCACTGAGCATTTGAGATATTTGACACACATTCTTATTATTCGATCTCAGCGGTTAAATGTCCCTTAAATTGAATTCGTTTTCTGTGAAAGATGATAAAAGACGTTGGCATTGCACGGCACCATATCACTTCTGATTAGGGTTGCAAAGCTACCGGTAATTTACCAAAGTTACCAGAATCTTCAGTCATTTTGATAATTAACAGATATATGGATATATGGCAATCTATCGTAACTTTGGTGATTTATACTTGAATAACTTTTAAAACCTTTATTCATTTACACTACAGGTCAAAAGTTTTAGAACACCTACTCATTCAAGGGTTTTTCTTTAGTTTTACTATTTTCTACATTGTAGAATCAAAACTATGAAATAACACATATGGAATCATGTAGCAACCAAAAAAAGTGTTAAACAAATCAAAATATGTTATATTTGAGATTATTCAAATAGCCACCATTTGCCTTGATTACAGCTTTGCATACTCTTGGAATTCTCTCAAACAGCTTCATGAGGTAGTCACTTGCAATGCATTTCAATTAACGTGTGCCTTAAAAGTTAATTTGTGGAATTTCTTTCCTTCTTAAAGCGTTTGAGCCAATCAGTCATGTTGTGACAAGGTAGGGGGGTATACAGAAGATAGCACTATCTGGTAAAAGACCAAGTCAATATAATGGCAAGAACAGCTCAAATAAGCAAAGATAAAAGACAGTCCATCATAACTTTAAGATGTGAAGGTCAGTCAATACGGAAAATGTCAAGATCTTTGAAAGTTTCTTCAACTGCGGTTGCAAAAACCATCAAGCGTTATGATGAAACTGGCTCTCATGAGGACCGCCACAGGAATGGAAGACCCAGAGTTACCTCATATCCTGCAGAGGATATGTTCATTATAGTTACCAGCCTCAGAAATTGCAGCCCAAATAAATGCTTCACAGAGTTCACAAGTAACAGACACTTCACAAGTAACAGACACTTCACAACATCAACTGTTCAGAGGAGACTATGTGAACCAAGCAATTCATGGTTGAGAAGTCTGAGGCTGCGTCTCACATCTTGTCTTTGACAGCCTGCCTCCCTTGCCTCTCCACCATTGATATTTATCACTGGTGTGAACAGATTGTTGTGAACAGATTGTAATTTACAATACTGACCTTGGGAGTGGAGGAACAGAGGATTGCGTTATGTAGCCCCTGGGGAAGAAGGACTTCCTGTAGCCAAATCTGAGAACCTGTTAGTTGATAATCTTGATATCGTGTAGAAATACATCATTGACATTTCACAGTCAGGTAAAATTAATTTGTATGTTCACCTTGAGGGATTTGTCTTGTAGTCCCTTTTATTCTGCCGTTCCCAGCATTGAAGGGTCTCATACAGTATAAACACGACAGAGCAGCAGAGAGCAGGAGGAGTCTACAGTAGAGTTGGCAGTTTAGCTGACCAGCTTTACACCTGTAATGTTTGAACAGAATGTCATTATCCAGGCAGCCTTATAATTACCATTGTCAATTCACCAGAACACAGAGGCCCTTAGGGCATGCAGATGCACAATGCGACAAAGGACACAAATGAATGACATAGTTTTAGCATTTTTTCCCTCTACATGCAATGTGAGTGAGATTGCTGACCATAACATTGGAGGTCACATTTGAGCATAGTCCAATGCCCCAGAGAAGGGATGATTGTGTCAATGGCATCAGTCTGCCTAAATTATAGTTGAGTGTATCCAGATATTAGGCTCAGCAGGGTGCTCTCGGTCTTTACATCTCTTGAACAAGGAGTATCCTTGCCCCAAGCTTGGAGAGTCAGAAAAAAGCCTGATCCCATTTCATTTGTATTGCTGACACAGAAAGAGCATTTATTCTCAAGGTAGAAGCTGGCCAGATCACATTGGAGAATAGTTTTTCTCCTGGACTGGAGCCAGTACAAGCCATTTTGTCTTATTGGGTTTTTCACGAGGAGAGAGGTTTCTACCTGCCTCTTTAAACTGCTCTCTTTAGTATTTTTGTTTCTATTTTTTATTGAAGTAGAGTGGTACTTTCCAATGTTGTTTAATGATACATTTTCATCATGGAACCTATTAAGAATAATTTGGAATGTGTCCTGATGTTTCTCTACCTGCCATATGATGCCATGATGCAGTCTGTTTCCTCACTCCTTCACCCTCCATCAGCTACAAGTCTGTACAGGCATTCGTTTCGACTCAGCTTTTCTTTAGAGGTTACAGGAAATGTTCTTCCCTACACCTCCTGAAATTATGGAGCCAGTTTTTTGTGTGTCGGTCATGTTTTTTAATGCATGTTTGTACAATTTGTATAAAATGCAGCAGTTGAAAGATGAATGTTCATGCCACGTCACAGTTTTCACCGCCTGTCGTTGATAAAACCAGGAAGTAAACAATTCAGCCACCCTCCCTGCCATGAACACAAGGGAGTGCATGGAGCTGAGCAGAGGGAGCATAGAGCTGAGCTGTATTAAAATGTTTTGATGCATGGGGCGGTCCAGCATGCGACATTGACATAATGTGGAGGCCCCAGTAGGCTGGATTGAGACAGGCCCATGATGAATGGAGGATATCCCAGGCTGTTCATCATTCCGCAGCAGGGATAACATTGACCACAGCCAAGCCTGTCCACCCCCCATACCTCCCTCCATCTCCTCCTCCTCACAACCCTCCTTCCTCCGGCCCAGTGTTCTGACACAGGTGATGGCCACCTTGCTCAAATGGGCCAGAGGATGAGAAATGCCCACGGTTCTCTACTTCCTCTGAGGCAGGTTTATCAGTATGCTCCTCTCTGTGGGGGAGAGAGCTAATGAGTCACTATCTCCTGGCCTCCCAGGCTTTGTTATGCCTCTTCAGTCCAGATCAATACTCTGGCATTTGAGTCATGGAGAAATACAATAACCAGAATACAAAGCATCACAATTTGTGGTTGTCCATTTGTTGATGTATTCAGTAGTGTGCTTACAATAGTAGCAAGGCACACATGAAATTGTACATCATAAACGTTATTGTTATTGTTATTATTGAAATGGCAAGGGCTCTCATGAAACTGCCCATATTCATTACTTCTACTTCTTCTTGTTATTGTATTTCAACCAAACCTTTCATCTACCGCTGAAGCTAGACATACAGTACAGCTCCAAACCTACTATAAAACAGATGACTATACATCTAGTAGGGGACAGCCAGGATGAAAGTAACGCAGGGTGAAAGTAACATGCCCATTTTCTTAGATAAGACAGACGCTAGAAAGATGTAGGGAAGTCAGCACATTCCTAATGCAGAGGATGAGCTCCCTATAAAAAACAGTCCAGTCCAACCATGTTTCCTAGAGTTATCAACAAAAAGGGGTTTTGTTTTTTGGTTGTAGAGTTGTGTTTAGTTGTTTAATGTTCCAAACATGTCATGTTCTTATTAATCCATCTAGTGACTAAATGACAGCATAGGTTTGAAGTATCATGTTAGGTAGTCTTGGTGTTAGTTAAAGGAGAGATGTTAACTAAATAAATGTTAAATAAATAAAATACAGTTTAATCACAGGCCATTGTGTCCTCCAGTTCATATTGCTTTTAGAATGTTAGCAAAATAACATTATATACAGTGGGGCAAAAAAGTATTTAGTCAGCCACCAATCGTGTAAGTTCTCCCACTTAAAAAGATGAGAGAGGCCTGTAATGTTCATCATAGGTACACTTCAACTATGACAGACAAAATGAGAAGAAAGAAAATCCAGAAAATCACATTGTAGGATTTTTTATGAATTTTTGTGCAAATTATGGTGGAAAACCCTAACCCAAATTTATTGAAAATGAAATACAGAAATATCTAATTTACTCAAGTATTCACATCCCTGAGCCAGTACACGTTAGAATGATCTCTGGCAGTGATTGAGTCTTTCTGGGTAAGTCTCAGAGCTTTGCACACCTAGATTGTACAATATTTGCACATTATTCTTTTAAAACTTTTTCAAACTCATTCAGTCAAGTTGGTTGTTGATCATTGCAAGACAGCCAATTAAGTCTTGCCATAGATTTCTTTGCCAATTTAAGTCAAAACTGTAACTAGGCCACTCAGGAGCATTCCATTTTATTTTAGGTTATTGTCCTACTGAAAGAGAAATTCATCACCCAGTGTCTGGTGGAAACCAGACTGAACCAGGTTTTCCTGTAGGATTTGCCTGAGCTTAGCTCCATTCCAGTCCTTAACAATTACAAGCATACCCTTAACATGATGCAGCCACCAGTATGCTTGAAAAAATGGAGAATGGAACTCAGTTTGTGTTGTATTGTATTTGTCCCAAACATAATACCTTGTATTCAGGACAAAAAGTTAATTGCTTTGCCAAATTTGTTACACTATTACATTAGTGCCTTGTTGCAAACATGATGTATGTTTTGGAATATTTTTTATACAGACTTCTTTCTTTTTACTCTGTCAATTGTGCTAGTATTGTGGAGAAACTACAATGTTGTTGATCCACCCTCAGTTTTCACAGCCATTAAACTCTGAAACTGTTTTAAAGTCACCATTGGCCTTATGTTGAAATCCCTGAGCAGTTTCCTTCCTCTCCGGCAACTAATTTAGAGACTTTGTAGAGACTGGGTGTATTCATATACCATCCAACTTCACCATGCTCAAAGGGATATTTAATGTCTGCTTTTTTTTTTTACCTATCTACCAATAGTTGCCCTTCTTTACGAGGCATTGGAAAACGTCCCTGCTCTTTGTGGTTGAATCTGTGTTTGAACTGTACTGCTCAACTGAGGTACCTACATACATCTGTATGTGTGGGGTACAGAGATAAGGTAGTCATTAAAACATATATTTTCTAACTCTATTATTGCACACAGTGAGTCCATGCAACTTAGTATATGACTTGTTAAGTACATTTTTACTCCTGAACTTATTTAGGCTTGACATAACAAAGGGGTTGAGTACTTGATGACTCAAGACATTTCAGCTTAAATGTAACTTTTAATCAATTTATAATTTAGGCTGTAACACAAGAAGATGTGGAAAAAGTCAAGATGTGTGAATACTTTCTGAAGACACTGTATACAAGTTGTTTGTCATAAATTATGGTATCTCTAGCTCTATCGATGTCTGAGTAATTAGGGAAAACTTTTTAACTGTCACTTTCATCCCGAGTCTCCCCTAGGACTTGTGCTTTTTGAGTTGATATTACACAGGATGGTTTTCTGTATTTGCAGACAGCACAGAGAGCCTATCAATACAGTGTATGTCCACTATTGAGTCATATGTGAGCAGAGACACACAGCAAGTTGTTTGAATACATTTTTCACTTAGGGAATCTTGGAAGGTGATCTGTCACCTACAGTAATCTTTCATATCTATCAGCCTTTGGGTGCCCTGAGAAATCAGTTTTCTCAAGCCAGTTGACTAGAAGAGATGGAGAGATTGACCACTGGTCTGTTGGCCTCTATTCCTCTAACAGTTAACAGAGTGCGATTAATTGTTCTCATTGAAAGCCATCCAACCTGTGTGTTTGCGCCAAGACCCATTGGCTGTACCACTGATTAGAGAGGCAGCTATTAAACGAATGCATGTCAGATTTGTCAGATCAGCTGTAAGGGTTAGAGACAGTGGATGCACCCCAAATGGCACCCCATTACCAATGTAGTGAACTACTTTTGACCAGGGCCCATAGGGCTTTGGTCAAAACTAATGTACTATATAGGGAATATGATGACATTTGGGATGCACACAGATACATTGGCTGTGTCATCGGCTGGGCCGGGGTGTTGAAGACACGTTAACTTTCCTGATCCTGGAATAGTGGCGGCTCCTCAGAGCACAAAGGGGAAGACCATCCAACTCAGTGCATTTCTGAGAAGAAAAAGATTAGTGATCCTTTTTAGATTAAACTATGCAAAATATACATCACCAAATAACTGATTAAAACACACTGTTTTGCAATGACAGTCTACATTAGTTTCGACAGCACCCTCTAGGGTAGCACCATGGTGTAGCCGGAGGTAAGCTATTTTCCGTCCTCCTCTGGGTACATTGACTTCAATAAAAAACCTAGGAGGCTCATGGTTCTTACCCACTTCCATAGACTTACACAATAATGATGACGATTTCCGGAGGACATCCTCCAACCTATCAAACGTATCAGAGCTCTTGCAGTGTGAACTGGTATGAACTGCAGTGCATAAAGTGTGGTGAGTAGTTTGCAGTTTTTTCTTCTTCATAGATTGCCTTTCATTTACTTAGCTAATGCAGCTGACTCAGAGAAATGCTATTTGTGTTAGCTATCTGGCTAAGGCTTTCCAATATTGCAACTCTTCCAAGTCAAGGTAAGTTTTCAGTTTTGGAAACAGGGAGGGACCTAACTCAATTTTTCCAATAGAAACTGTTTTTTTTGTTGCTGAACAGAATGGTCTAATGGACTGTTTGGACTAATGATTACACCCTAGCTAGATACAGGCAAGAGTGTGCGTGGCGCTATTGAATGTGTCACTGTCACCTCGATTACTCCAATTTGTCTCTAAACCTGTGCACCTACTTTGTAAAGTTTAATTTGTAGGCTAGGTTGTAGCAACCTCATGATGGGTATAGGGCAAATTTGGGTATCATGAAGTAGCCTTAAACTATCAATATTTCATTGAACTGGGTGAATGGAATGACAGTCATCCATATATGCTGTAATAGAAATAAACCCATGCTCATAAAAATGGTCCTCCCTAATCTTGAACAGCACATCACTAGCACTTCCCTGGAAGTAAATTAAATTGACAAACACGTTGGGACTGGGATCCCAGGGGACCACACATAACCAAAAAGACCAATTAAGCCAGTGGCATCATCATTGTTAACCTCTACGGGATCAGTGCCCCCCCACCCCGTGGGACAGTTGAGCTAATGTAGGCTAACGTGATTAGCATGAGGTTGGAAGTAACAAAAACATTTCCCAGGACATAGACATATCTGATTTGGGCAGAAAGTTTAAATCCTTGTTAATCTAACTGGACTGTCCAATTTACAGTAGCAATTACAGTGAAATAATACCATGCTATTGTTTGGGGAGAGTGCCCAATTATGAACTTGAAAATGTATTAATAAACCAATTAGGCACATTTGGGCAGTCTTGGTACATGTTTTAAATAAATGCAATGGTTCATTGGATCAGTCTAAAACTTTGCACATGCACTTCTTCCCTCTAGTGGCCACAATCTAAATTGTGCCTAACCTAGAATAGTGCATTATTGCCTTTCTCTTGCATTTCAAAGAGAATGGAACACCCCCCACCCCCCTCCCCCGTTTACCAAGTTTTATATTCTTCGACATTCATTTCACATTTCCACAAACTTCAAAGTGTTTCCTTTCGAATGGTATCAAGAATATGCATATCGTTGCTTGTCCTGGCAGTTATTTTTGGCGAAAATTGAAAAAAAGGGTCTGATCCTTAGAGGACATTTTATGCACCCAGCCATTTTACTGTGAATTTCAAGCATTTCTCTCCAGCTTTACTGCATATGGAATTGCTTCAGTGTGCATGGAGAGGCATTGTACTATTGAGATCTAATTATTGATCTATAGGAAAAATACACACCTACACATATACATCATGACAAAACCCTATTAGTGACAATCCATTGCTGATACACCTTCCCTACACTAGCTACCTGGCCCATATTGATTTAATGTGGGTGGGGAGTGCGCTTAGAAGGAACCAACCGACACGGAATACTACCAGATGCATTCTGATAACATTCAAGTGGTGTGGCAGTTAATGGATTCTGTGGACACCATGACTGATTCCCTTCCTGCTCGAGGTTATACGGTCTCCGATATTAGGGATTGCTTTGTGTGCCTGGAATGAAATGACTAGGCCACTTCCAGGCTCGGCCCTGTGGGAGCTGTAGGTAGAGGCTTACTCAAGCCTATCATGCAGGTCAGAAAGCAGAATTCTGCACCATACCCTATTTACAAAGGCTTAACATGACCAGGCAGGAGAGAAGTTAGGCTCAGACAGCTCTTAGAATAAAAAATGCTAGGATGTAGGTGAAAAGGAAGGATTCATTGTAAAGGCAATTAAACACAGTCTGAAATAGCCGACTATACCCTTTTTCATATTTCATTTAACCTTTATTTTGACAGGGAAGGCATATTGAGACCTAGGTCTCTTTTCCAAATGTGTATAAAACAACATAAATATACACATTATACAAAACATTATTATTATTTTATTATTTATTATTTTATATACAGTATATATATATATATAATTCTATAATTCACCTACAAACAAGCAAGATTTCTGGCTCTCACAGACCTGTAACTTCTTCTTTAAGAGGCTCCTCTGTCCTCCACTCGTTACCTGTATTAATGGCACCTGTTTGAACTTGGTATCAGTATAAAAGACACATGTCCACAACCTCAAACAGTCACACTCCAAACTCCACTATGGCCAAGACCAAAGAGCTGTCAAAGGACACCAGAAACAAAATTGTAGACCTGCACCAGGCTGGGAAGACTGAATCTGCAATAGGTAAGCAGCTTGGTTTGAAGAAATCAACTGTGGGAGTAATTATTAGGAAATGGAAGACATACAAGACCACTGATAATCTCCCTTGATCTGGGGATCCACGCAAGATCTCACCCCTTGGGGTCAAAATGATCACAAGAACGGTGAGCAAACCACACGGGGGGACCTAGTGAATGACCTGCAGAGAGCTGGGACCAAAGTAACAAAGCCTACCATCAGTAACACACTACGCCGCCAGGGACTCAAATCCTGCAGTGCCAGACGTGTCCCCCTGCTTAAGCCAGTACATGTCCAGGCCCGTCTGAAGTTTGCTAGAGAGCATTTGGATGATCCAGAAGAAGATTGGGAGAATGTCATATGGTCAGATAAAACCAAAATATACATTTTTGTCGTGTTTGGAGGACAAAGAATGCTGAGTTGCATCCAAAGAACACCATACCTACTGTGAAGCATGGGGGTGGAAACATCATGCTTTGGGGCTGTTTTTCTGCAAAGGGACCAGGACGACTGATCCGTGTAAAATAATGAATGGGGCCATGTATCGTGAGGTTTTGAGTGAAAACCTTCCATCAGCAACAGCATTGAAGATGAAAAGTGGCTGGGTCTTCCAGCATGACAATGATCCCAAACACACCGCCCAGGCAACGAAGGAGTGTCTTCGTACGAAGCATTTCAAGGTCCTGGAGTGGCCTAGCCAATCTCCAGATCTCAACCCCATAGAAAATCTTTGGAGGGTGTTGAAAGTCCGTGTTGCCCAGCAACAGCCCCAAAGGAGATCTGCATGGAGGAATGGGCCAAAATACCAGTATGTGTTATTTCATAGTTTTGATGTCTTCACTATTCTACAATGTAGAAAATAGTAAAAAAAGAAAGAAAGAAAAACGCACGAATGAGTAGGTGTGTCCAAACTTTTGACTGGTACTGATATATATATATATCTTGTACCAGTCTATAAAATATATGTTTTTTTATAGACTGGTACAAGATATATATATATATATATATATCAGTACCAGTCAAAAGTTTGGACACACCTACTCATTCGAGTGTTTTTCTATATTTTTTAAAACTATTTTCTACATTGTAGAATAGTGAAGACATCAAAACTATGAAATAACACATATGGAATCATGAAGTAATTAAAAAACTGTTAACGACATCACGCTACCACGTCCCCCTAGGGGTACCACACCCCCCGCTCAACTGAAACAGTGGCGCACAGAATGCAAAAATATTCTTAGAAATATTTAACCTCCACACATTAAGTCCAATAGCTCAAATGAAAGATAAACACCTTGTTCATCTAGCCAGCGTGTCAGATTTCAAAAATATTTTACGGCGAAAATATAGCACATATTTATGTCAAACCACCACCAAAGACACAGCCAATATATAGCCATTTTGTCTAACAATAGATGCAATCACAAACGCAGGATTAAAATAAAGATAATTCACTAACCTTTTGAAAATCTTCATCAGATGACAGTAATAGGACATGTTACACAGTACATTTATGTTTTTTTCAATAATATGCCATTTATATCCATAAATCACTGTTTACATTGACGCAATGTTCAGAAATGTCCAGAGAAATTATATATAACTCCGCCAGATAACGCCAGATAACAGCAATAAACATCATACACTTTGACTAAATATACATGTTCTACATATAGTTAGAAAGATACACTGCTTCTTAATGCAATCGCTGTGTCACATTTCTTTTTAACGTTACAGAAATCGTTCATTTTTCAATAATCTGAGACGCGGCTCAGACATAAGCAATATTTCTCTGCTATGTTGGAGTCAACAGAAACACACAATTACAACATAAATATTCCCTTACCTTTGATGGTCTTCGATCATAATGTAGTGGAAGAAGTCATACTTACCCAAAACATCGTTTGGTTTCAAGCCGTGTGTCTTTGTATTAGCATATGCTGCAAATTCCAGCTGAAATACTACAAAAAATTACTTCTGGTCACGAACAGTTGCGCATCAAAACTTCGAAATGACATATTATATGTTGACTAAACTGGTCAAACTAAGTGCAGAATCAAGCTTTAGGATGGTTTTAAACGTACAAAACGATTCTCAAGTCTACTAGACAACCGTGCTTCTTCTGAGGCAAGCTGGAACAAAGACAGATCTGTTCCCAATGCGCGTTCTTGCCCCCATGTGTTTTCTCGCGACGTCCACTCTTTCGCTTCGCAAAGGGTCAAAGCTCGCAGGATTTGCACAATTAAACGCTGTACTGAATGAGGACATCTAGTGGAAGACATAGAAAGTGTCTCCAGATCCATAGCTGGTTGGGAAGGGTGGGGGCGATGACGTCAAAGTTGGCCCAACTTTCCTGATGAGAGAAATAGTTTGGGAGACTGGCTGCCCTGTGAGTTCTGCTATACATACAGACATAATTTGAACGGTTTTAGAAGCTTTAGAGTGCTTTCTATTCAATAATAATTATTATATGCATATATTAGCAATTTTGGACAGATTGTTTTTCAGTTTACTATGGGCACGCAATTCCTCCAAAGGGGGCAGTATTCTGCCTAGCCCTAACTGGTTTTAAACAAATCAAAATATATTTTATATTTTACATTTTTCAAAGTAGCCACCCTTTGCCTTGATGACAGCTTTGAACACTCTTGGCTTTCTTTCACTTTCTTATCCTCTGCAGCAGAGGTAACTTTGGGTCTTCCTTTCCTGTGGCGGTCCTCATGAGAGCCTGTTTCATCACAGCGCTTGATGGTTTTTGCAACTGCAGTTAAAGAAACAAAGTTAATTAAATTTTCCGGATTGACTGAACTTCATGTCTTAAAGAAATGGACTCTTGTTTTTTTATTTGAGTTGTTCATGCCATAATATGCTCCAATATACTTGGTATTTTACCAAATAGGGCTATCTTCTGTATACCATACATACCTTGTCACAACACAACTGATTGGCTCAAACACATTAAGAAGGAAAGAAATTCAACAAATGAACTTTTAACAAGGCACACCTGTTAATTGAAATGCATTCCATGTGAATACCTCATGAATCTTGTTGAGAGAATGCCAAGAGTGTGCAAAGCTGTCATCAACACAAAGGGTGGCTACTTTGAAGAATCTTAAAAGTAAAATATAGTTTTAGTTTAACACTTTTTTGGTTACTACATGATTCCATATGTGTTATTTCATAGTTTGTATGTCCTCACTATTATTCAACAATGAAGTAGAAAGTAGTGAAAGCAAAGAAAAACCCTGGAATGAGAAGATGTGTCCAAACTTTTGACTGTTACTGTATATAAGCACACATTAAAATACAAAAACATAGTCACAAATAAAACATCACAAATCACCCATAAAAACTGTTACATTCCTCTACAAATAAGTCCCCCAATCAAGACTTTAAATTGCCTGAACGGCACCAGAACACGTCAGAAAATAAACGCCTGTTTCAAATAAAAGCCATGTCTAAATGAATTGTTTACAGGTTAATATGAATTATCATTAATTGTTTACTAGGTTTAATGTTTGATTTGTTACATTAAATAATTGAGTAATGGCTCAAGAGAATTATTGCAATCTGTTTTTATTGCCAGTAAAAAACTGCTAACAGCTGAGAACTGCTGCTAGCTAACTTGTAAGCACAACAAGTCAATGACTTTGGAAGTAGAGACATCCATACATTGGCCAATAGCCCTCTAGTGGGGAAGGTAAGAACTGACAAAATGCACACTCAAAGAGGAGAATAATTATTCTGAAAAGGTAACTTTTTTTATAATGGCATTCTAAGACAAAAGAAACATGACACGGTATGTACATGTGAACACTGTGCAGGAAATGTATTAAAATGCTGGAATTAAACAAATACCTACGCAAATTAGAAAAAGCTGTGTGCATTTAAGGAAATAGACACCTGGGTCAAATAGAAGCCTGTCTCTAATAAGCGCCTGTTATGTTAAGTGACTGAAGCAAATAAACGCCAAGGCTATTAATTGAAGTTTCACAGTAGTGTTTTTTGGACTGTTCAAATCTATACTTCTGCTGACAGGTAGTCACTCATGTTTCCAGTTTTTAGAATACATTTGCCAGTGTAAAGTTTAAATAACGATAGTGTAAATATTCCTATGGCACGTTCAATTGTATTCCTTCCCAAATGGGCAGAGCCCACCAGGGAGAGCGTTTGTGTTTTAGCATAACATTCCTCCTCTGCAACACATCAGGGCTCCTGAGAGGCGCAGCGGTCTAAGGCACTGCATCTCAGTGCTAGAGGTGTCACTACAGACCCTGGTTCGAATCCAGGCTGTGTCACAACCGGTTGTGATTGGGAGTCCCATAGGGCGGCACGCAATTGGCCCTGTGTCTTCTGGGTTAAGGTTTGGCCGGTGTAGGCTGTCATTGTACATAATATTTTTTTCTTAACTGACTTGCCTAGTTAAATAAAATAAAATACATCTGTTTTGTTCTGAAATAATGGCGCGGAGAAGAAGGCAGATGTTTTACGTGTCCCCGACCGATTGTGTTTTTTCGTTCGTTTATTTGCATTTTTTGTAACTTTTCTAAAACACTTATTTTGTACATAATTTTACCACTTCCGTCTCTTATGACCAAAAATAACTTCTGGACATCAGGACTGCAGTTACTCACCATGGACTGGCAGAATACTTTTTTTCCTTTAACGAGCCCAACACGAACGATATACTGTGTTCTCGGGAACAGGCCCAGATCCCTGTGATTTGCTTGAAGTGGAGGTGGAGAAAAAGGGGCCGGAGGGCGGGCTGCTTTCTGAGAATTTGTAGGCGATCGAATAAACCCCCACTTCCTTCCATTCTGCTAGCAAACGTGCAATCTTTGGAGAATAAAATTGATGACCAACGCGTAAGATTAAACTACCAATGGGACATTCAGAACTGTAATATATTATGCTTCACAGAGTCGTGGCTGAACGACAACACTACCAACATACAGCTGGCTGGTTATACGCTGTAGGCGTAGCGTGCTATGTATTTTTCTAAACAACAGCTGGTGCACAATATCTTAGGAAGTCTCGAGCTATTGCTCGCCTGAGGTAGAGTATCTACCGAGAGAGTTTTCATCTGTATTTTTCGTAGCTGTTTACATACCAACTCAGTCAGAGGCTGGCGCTAAGACAGCATTGAATGAGCTGTATTCCGCCATTAGCAAACAAGAAAATGCTCACCCAGAATATGCTCATAGTAGCCGGGGACTTTAATGTAGGGAAACTTAAATCTGTTTTTACCAAATTTCTATCAGCATGTTAAATGTGCAACTAGAGGGAAAAGACTCTGAACCACCTATACTCCACACACAGAGACATGTATACAAAGCTCTTCCTCGCCCTCCATTTGGCAAATCTGACCATAATTCTATCCTCCTGATTACTGCTTACAAGCAAAAATTAAAGCAGGAAGCATCAGTGACTAGATTAATAAAAATGGGGTCAGATGAAGCAGATGCTACGCTACAGGACTGCTTTGCTAGCATGACTGTAATATATTCAGGATTTCCTCCAATGGTATTGAGGAGTACACCACATCAGTCATTGGCTTCCTCAATAAGTGCATCGATGACGTCGTCCCCACAGTGACGGTACTCTTTCAAAGAGTGAGACTAACCTGAAGGATTATAAGAAATCCTGCTATGCCCTTCGACGAACCATCAAACAGTTAAAGCATCAATATAGGACTAAGATCAAATCATACTACACCGGCTCTAATGCTCATTGGATGTGGCAGGGCTTGCAAACCATTACACACTACAAAGGGCACCACAGCCGAGAGCTGCCCAGTGACACAAGCCTACCAGACGGGCAAAACTACTTCTATTCTCACTTCGAGGCAAATGGCACTGAACATGCATGAGAGCTCCAGCTGTTCCAGAAGTCTGTGTGATCACGCTCTCCGCTAACGATGTGAGTAAGACCTTTAAACAGGTCAACATTCACAAGGCCGCAGGGCCAGGCGGATAACCAAGACGTGTACTGTGAGCATGCGCTGACCAACTGGCAAGTGTCTTCATTGACATTTTCAACCTCTCCCTGTCCGAGTCTGTAATTCCAACATGTTTTAAGCAGACCACCATAGTGCCTGTGCCCAAGAACACGAAGGTAACCTGCCTAAATAACCCTTAGCACTCCGTGCGTAGCCATGAAGTGCTTTGAAAGGCTGGTCATGGCTCACATCAATACCATTATCCCAGAAACCCTAGACCCACTCCAATTTGCATACCACCCCAACAGATCCACAGATGATGCCATCTCTATTGCACTCCACACTCCCTTTTCCAACTGGACAAAAGGAACGCCTATGTGAGAATGCTATTCATTGACTATAGCTCTGCGTTCAACACCATAGTGTCCTCACAGCTCATCATTAAGCTAAGGACCCTGGGATTAAACTCCTCCCTCTGCAACTGGATCCTGGACTTCCTGACAGTCCACCCCCAGGTGGCTAGTGTAGGTAACAACACATCCGCCATGCTGATCCTCAACACAGGGGCCTCTCAGGGGAGCATGCTCAGCCCCCTCCTGTACTCCCTGTTCACTCATGACTGCATGGCCAGGCACGACTCCAACACCACCATTATGTTTTCCGATGACACAACAGTTGTTGGCCTGATCACCGACAATGACAAGACCGCCTATAAGGAGGAGGTCAGAGACCTGGCCGTGTGTTGCCAGGAAAATAACCTCTCCCTCAACATGATCAAGACAAAGGAGATGTGGACTACAGGAAAAAGAGGACCGAGCGCGCCCCCTTTCTCATCGACGGGGCTGCAGTGGAGCAGGTTGAGAGCTTCAAGTTCCTTGGTGTCCACATCACCAACAAACTAACATGGTCCAAACACACCAAGACAGTCGTGAAGAGGGCACGAAACCTATTCCCCCTCAGGAAAAATTTGGCATGGGTCCTCAGATCCTCAAAAGGTTTACAGCTGCACCATCGAGAGCATCCTGACAGGTTGCGTCACTGCCTGGTATGGCAACTGCCCACCCTCCGACCGCAATGCACTACAGAGGGTAGTGCGAACGGCCCAGTATGTCACTGGGGCCAAGCTCCCTGCCATCCAGGAACTCCATACCAGGCGGTGTCAGAGGAAGGCCCTAAAAATTGTCAAAGACTCCAGCCACCCTCATAGACTGTTTTCTCTGCTTCCGCACGGCAAGCGGTACCAGAACGCCAAGTCTAGGCCCAAGATGCTTCTAAACAGCTTATACCCCAAGCCATAAGGCTCCTGAACAACTAGTCAAATGGCTACCCAGACAATTTGCACACACCCCCTTGTACACCGCTGCTACACCGCTACTACACCTCATCCCCCAAATTCCCCTCACCTACTCCACACCCTCCTCACCTAGCATCAGGAGGAGAAGTTTGATGTCTCAGATGAGCAGGCATAGAGTTGGTGTTGATGCACACCCCTGAATATTGCTTGTTAGACTACAAAGTGTAACATGTTAACATGTTAACTCAGTTGACATGGATAACAACAGTAATCTGCAATAAGAATTCAATTTTCAAATGTATTTCTTTCTTTTCATTATCTTTTTAGCTTAGTGTATAAAACAGTACCTATTTACAAGTGGCCAACAACACTGCTACACTGTGACTGTCACCTCAGCCATTAATTTCTAAATATACTGGAACATTAACAACTGCCTTGTTTATGTAACCTTGGTCTGTCATGCTAAAGCACAGCCACTAACAATTCACATTATATATGTCACCCTCCAAAGCTCCAATTTGATGCTCCATAAATTAAATACTCAGATGAGCCCAAGTTATTTCAGAGTGAAACATGCCAATTAGACGTGGAGGTCAGTGCTGGGTCTGTAGAACTAGGCTTAGACAGGTTATAAATAAAGGAAATAGACGTTTCCGTCCAACCATTTCATACAGATGAATTACCTGATGCTGATGGAAACATGGAGACACTCAGATGAGTCACAAGTTGGGGAATTTGCAAGGTGATGGACTTGATGCTCCTTTCCAATAAATATTGAGAGTCTTATTATGGTGACATGATGATCGATGCTTGGTGGCCATATTGACAAAAATAAAAATAATATTACTCTTATCCATAATAATCTTACAATGTCGGTAGCCTACCCGCACCGTATCTGCAAGCTGTAGGTAGCCCACCCGCACCTTATCTGCAAGCTGTAGGTAGCCCACCCACACCGTATCTGCAAGCTGTAGGTAGCTCACCCGCACCTTATCTGCAAGCTGTAGGTAGCCCACCCGCACCTTATCTGCAAGCTGTAGGTAGCCCACCCGCACCGTATCTGCAAGCTGTAGGTAGCACACCCGCACCGTATCTGCAAGCTGTAGGTAGCCCACCCGCACCTTATCTGCAAGCTTTAGGTAGCCCACCCGCACCGTATCTGCAAGCTGTAGGTAGCCCACCCGCACCGTATCTGCAAGCTGTAGGTAGCCCACCCGCACCGTATCTGAAAGCTGTAGGTAGGCCACCCGCACCGTATCTGCAAGCTGTAGGTAGCCCACCCGCACCGTATCAGCAAGCTGTAGGTAGCCCACCCGCACCGTATCTGCAAGCTGTAGGTAGCCACCCGCACCGTATCTGCAAGCTGTAGGTAGCCCACCCGCACCTTATCTGCAAGCTGTAGGTAGCCCACCCGCACCTTATCTGCAAGCTGTAGGTAGCCCACCCGCACCTTATCTGCAAGCTGTAGGTAGCCCACCCGCACCGTATCTGCAAGCTGTAGGTAGCCCACCCGCACCTTATCTGCAAGCTGTAGGTAGCCCACCCGCACCGTATCTGCAAGCTGTAGGTAGCACACCCGCACCGTATCTGCAAGCTGTAGGTAGCCCACCCGCACCTTATCTGCAAGCTTTAGGTAGCCCACCCGCACCGTATCTGCAAGCTGTAGGTAGCCCACCCGCACCATATCTGCAAGCTGTAGGTAGCCCACCCGCACCGTATCTGAAAGCTGTAGGTAGGCCACCCGCACCGTATCTGCAAGCTGTAGGTAGCTCACCCGCACCGTATCAGCAAGCTGTAGGTAGCCCACCCGCACCGTATCTGCAAGCTGTAGGTAGCCACCCGCACCGTATCTGCAAGCTGTAGGTAGCCCACCCGCACCGTATCTGAAAGCTGTAGGTAGCCCACCCGCACCGTATCTGAAAGCTGTAGGTAGGCCACCCGCACCGTATCTGCAAGCTGTAGGTAGCTCACCCGCACCGTATCAGCAAGCTGTAGGTAGCCCACCCGCACCGTATCTGCAAGCTGTAGGTAGCCACCCGCACCGTATCTGCAAGCTGTAGGTAGCCCACCCGCACCGTATCTGCAAGCTGTAGGTAGCCCACCCGCACCGTATCTGAAAGCTGTAGGTAGGCCACCCGCACCGTATCTGCAAGCTGTAGGTAGCCCACCCGCACCTTATCTGCAAGCTGTAGGTAGCCCACCCGCACCGTATCTGCAAGCTGTAGGTAGCCCACCCGCACCGTATCTGCAAGCTGTAGGTAGCCCACCCGCACCGTATCTGCAAGCTGTAGGTAGCCCACCCGCACCGTATCTGCAAGCTGTAGGTAGCCCACCCGCACCGCATCTGCAAGCTGTAGGTAGCCCACCCGCACCGTATCTGCAAGCTGTAGGTAGCGCACCCGCACCGTATCTGCAAGCTGTAGGTAGCCCACCCGCACCGTATCTGCAAGCTGTAGGTAGCCCACCCGCACCGTATCTGCAAGCTGTAGGTAGCCCACCCGCACCGTATCTGAAAGCTGTAGGTAGGCCACCCGCACCGTATCTGCAAGCTGTAGGTAGCCCACCCGCACCTTATCTGCAAGCTGTAGGTAGCCCACCCGCACCGTATCTGCAAGCTGTAGGTAGCCCACCCGCACCGTATCTGCAAGCTGTAGGTAGCCCACCCGCACCGTATCTGCAAGCTGTAGGTAGCCCACCCGCACCGTATCTGCAAGCTGTAGGTAGCCCACCCGCACCGTATCTGCAAGCTGTAGGTAGCCCACCCGCACCGTATCTGCAAGCTGTAGGTAGCCCACCCGCACCGTATCTGCAAGCTGTTGCCTAGAGCGCATGTGCCAAGAAAACCATCAGTGGAGTTCAAAATGCGATGGAAACCCATGTATTTTTAATTTGGAACATGGGAATTTAACGGCAAAAGTAATTTCATGTGCATTTTTATCCATAAAAAGTCTGGACAATGGAAACATCTCTGGTGGGAAATGTGCACATTGTTTTATGCAGATTTATGCAAATTGTATGGAAACCTAGCTACTGACAGGAAAATGTCTGGTTCATTATGTTCTTATAGTATGTGTCTCCAGGACAGGACCTAAGCACTCTATCTGCTAGAATGTGCACACAGAATGCTGGAGCTCATACTTTCCATTCCATGTCCTTATTTTTGGTAAAAATCTTGGGGGAGAGGGAAAACAGTGGCCATGTCCGAAATCTGGCTTGCCTGCTACATTTTACATTGACAGTTTTGTCATTTAGCAGATACTCTTATTCAGAGCGATTTACAGGATAAATTAGGGATACGTGCCTTGCTCAAGGTCTCATTGATAGAATTCACCTAGTCGGCTCTGGGATTTTAACCAACAACCTTTCGGTTACTGGCCCAAAGGATTGTTTATTTATTTGGAATGGGGGGGGAATCAGCTTTAATATTGTACATAGATTGTGGGTTCTATCAATTTAATTGTTTGCATAATTTCTAATCCACTTCATATAAAAAAAGTGGATTACTCCCTGACTGGAGTAAACTAACTGTACTGTCCTCCTTAAGGTGTATGCAACCATAAATTGACAGTCAGCGAAATTCCAGTCAGGCACTGAACCAGAGTCAGGGATAGACTTTCCATAAACCTCCAGTTTCATAGTTGAAATGGTGTAAAAAATTATTGGAGCAGCTCAGACGAAAAGGCAATATGAATGCACAACGGATGCTTCATAGTCACATAGAGAACAATACAATACTTGACCAACACTGTACAAAGAAAACGTATGTAACCTGCTTGAATATTGTTCTGAACAGTATTAGTATCTAAATAACATGTAAGCTAATGTAAGTGTGAAGAGAAATCACATGTACAGAGAAGCGAGCTGCAAAACAGCACTCAACAGGCAGGCTAGGCTAGCAAGGGAAAACATGACCTGCAGAAAACACTTACAATACTAAATGATTAACATCTTATAGTTGATTTGTACTTTCAGGTAATGCTTTACGAAGGCTTAACAAGAAGGATGGCAGAAGATAAAAAGCTGTATTACATCACTCTTTTCCAACAATGAGGCTGAACTGCATAATTCTCTATTTCCTGTTTTTCCACCAACAAAGAGGTAGCGCAGCACACAACATGCTAGCTGTGGCTACACAAAACAGCCACTGGATGGTGCCAAATCAAAAGGCGCTTTGCTAAAAGAAGAGAAGGCAGAATACTAATGGACAACAATACTTCTACTGCTGCTTACAGCTATTTTCGCTCACAAGTGGAGTTGAGTCAGTGTGTTGGCAGGAGCCACTCAATGTTAGTGGTGGCTGTTTAACAGTCTGATGGCCTTGAGATAGAAGCTGTTTTTCAGTCTCTCGGTCCCAGCTTTGATGCACCTGTACTGACCTCGCCTTCTGGATGATAGCGGGGTGAACAGGCAGTGGCTCGGGTGGTTGTTGTCCTTGATGATCTTTATGGCCTTCCTGTGACATCGGGTGGTGTAGGTGTCCTGGAGGGCAGGTAGTTTGCCCCCGGTGATGCGTTGTGCAGACCTGACTACCCTCTGGAGAGCCTTACGGTTGTGGGCGGAGCAGTTGCCGTACCAGGCGGTGATACAGCCCGACAGGATGCTCTCGATTGTGCATCTGTAGAAGTCTGTGAGTGCTTTTGGTGACAAGCCGAATTTCTTCAGCCTCCTGAGGTTGAAGAGGCGCTGCTGCGCCTTCTTCACGATGCGGTCTGTGTGGGTGGACCAATTCAGTTTGTCTGTGATGTGTACGCCGAGGAACTTAAAACTTACTACCCTCTCCACTACTGTTCCATTGATGTGGATAGGGGGGTGTTCCCTCTGCTGTTTCCTGAAGTCCACAATCATCTCCTTAGTTTTGTTGACGTTGAGTGTGAGGTTATTTTCCTGACACCATACTCTGAGGGCCCTCACCTCCTCCCTGTAGGCCGTCTCGTCTCGTCGTTGTTGGTAATCAAGCCTACCACTGTTGTGTCGTCCGCAAACTTGATGATTGAGTTGGAGCCGTGCGTGGCCACGCAGTCGTGGGTGAACAGGGAGTACAGGAGAGGGCTCAGAACGCACCCTTGTGGGGCCCCAGTGTTGAGGATCAGCGGGGTGGAGATGTTGTTGCCTACCCTCACCACCTGGGGGCAGCCCGTCAGGAAGTTCAGTACCCAGTTGCACAGGGCGGGGTCAAGACCCAGGGTCTCGAGCTTGATGACGAGCTTGGAGGGCACTATGGTGTTAGAACCTCTTAGGGATGATGCGAATTTTCGCAGCTTTTTGTAAAAAATCGCGCAACATTTCAACGTCCTGCTACTCATGCCAGGAATATAGTCTATGCATATGATAAGTATGTGTGTATAGAAAACACTCTGAAGTCTTTAAAACTGGTTAAATCGTGTCTGTGGCTATAACAGAACGTGTTTAGGAGTAAAAATCCCAGGGAAAACTGTTCACCAAAAAACACAAAAGAAATCTTCATCCGCCAGTCAATGTATTGTCTAAGGCGACAGAAAATAAATGAGGTTCCCATTACAATGCTCACAGCTTCCACACGATGTCGCCAGTACTGGCATTTCATGGCTGGTTTATCCTTGGTGAGATGACGTATAGGCACTTCCTGTCTATGGGCACACCAGAGGATGTTATACATTTACATTACATTTAAGTCATTTAGCAGACGCTCTTATCCAGAGCGACTTACAAATTGGTGCATTCACCTTATGACCTCCAGTGGAACAGTAGTGCATCTAAATCTTTTCAGGGGGAGGGGGGGGTGAGAGGGATTACTTTATCCTATCCTAGGTATTCCTTAAAGAGGTGGGGTTTCAGGTGTCTCCGGAAGGTGGTTATGAAAGTGAAAACATGGACGATGATTTCAAGACTTGCTGCTATCGAATACAGATCGCCCCGTGATCAATTTGATCGATTATTAACGTTTATTAATAACTATAGTTGGTTTACAAAAGTAGTTTGAAGTGATTTGTAAAAGTTTAGAGGAGGAGTAGGATAAGGGTACGGCTAAAGGCTATAAGAACTGGTCGTCTAGTGCGTTCGGAACAGAGAGTAAAAGAGCAAGTTTCTGGGTGCGATAATATAGATTCAAGGCATAATGTACAGACAATGGTATAGTAGGATGTGAGTACATTGGAGGTAAACCTAGGCATTGAGTGATGATGAGAGAGATATTGTCTCTAGAAACATTTAAACCAGGTAATGTCATCGCATATGTGGGAGGTGGAACTAAATGGTTGGTTAAGGCATATTGAGCAGGGCTAGAGGCTGTACAGTGAAATAAAAACAATAATCACTAACCAGTACAGTAATGGACAAGGCATATTGACATTAGGGAGAGGCATGCGTAGCCGAGGGATGATAAGGGTCCAGTGAATGGTTGGGCTGGCTGGACACACGGCGATTCAGACAGCTAGCAGGCCGGGGCTAGCAAGCTAGCAGAAGGGCCTTAGAGGAACGTTGCGACTGAGGTAAGTCTGTTTTAGCCTCCTCGTGCGGTTCCGTCAATAGACCTGTCGTGGTAGATTAGTAGGGTTCCGTGTATTAGAGGGGTCCAGTCCAATTTGCAAATGGATCTATTCAGCTAACAGTCCAATATGCTCTAGACAGCTAGCGGGCCGCAGCTAGCAGGCTAGCAGATTGACATTCAGGGGGCGTCGCAACGTAGGAGCCAGTTGAGTAACCCTATCAAGCAGATTATGTTGGTAGTGCAGTCATGAAGAATCGGCGGGGTTCCGTACCCCGTACCAGCAATAAAAGGGATCCAGCAGTGGCTGATGGACCTCTTCAGCTAGCCGGGAGATGTTCCTAGCATGGGCTAGCTCCAAGCTAATTGGTGCTTGCTTCGGGACCTGCGATGATCCAGGTGAGAAGGTTCAGAGAGAAAATAGGTCCAGTACGCTCTGGATTGAATCGCGTTGTACAAACTAGCAAGAGCTCTCCAAGCTACAGGTAGCTGTTAACCGCTAGCAGTGGTTAGCTGGCTACTAGGTAGAAACTAGTTAGCTGGCTATCTTCTGTTGTGGGATTCAGATTGAGGTAAAGAAAAATACTTTAGAAAAAATGTAATCCACACCACATTGGGTGAGGCTGTTTGCAGGAGAGTATTTTGAAGTTGAGGTTTAGAAAAATATTTTAAAAAGCTAAGCGAAGAAAAAGATATATACATGGGACACGACAAAGTGAAGGACAATGATGTCTGACTGCTACGCTTTCTTGGATATGAATAAAACATGGAAAAGTGAAATATCACATTTACATTTACCCTCAAACCCTTTACTTTGTTGAAGCACCTTTGGCAGTGATTACAGCCTCGAGTCTTCTTGGGTATGACGCTACAAGCTTGGCACACCTGTTTTTGGGGAGTTTCTCTCATTCCTCTCAAGCTCTGTTAGGTTGGATGGGGAGTGTTCCTGCACAGCTATTTTCAGGTCTCTCCAGAGATGTTCGAACGGGTTCAAGTCTGTGCTCTGGCTGGGACACTCAAGGACATCCAGAGACTTGTCCCAATGCCACTCCTGCATTGTCTTGTCTGTGTGCTTAGGGTAGTTGTCCTGTTAGAAGGTGAAGCTGAACGCTCCCATTCCCTGCCATTGAAAAACATCCCAACAGCATGATGCTGCCACCACCATACTTCACCGTAGGGATGATGTCAGGTTTCCTCCAGATGTGACGCTTGGCATTCAGGCCAAAGAGTTCAATCTTGGTTTCATCGGACCAAAGAATCTTGTCTCACATGGTCTGTAGCAGGCTGTCATGTGCCTTTTACTGCGGAGTTGCTTCCGTCTGGCCACTCTATAAAGGTCTGATTGGTGGAGCGCTGCAGAGATGGTTGTCCTTCTGGAAGGTTCTCCCATCTCCACAGAGGAACTATGGAGCTCTGTCAGAGTACATTTAAGCATTTACATTTAAGTCATTTAGCAGACGCTCTTATCCAGAGCGACTTACAAATTGGTGCATTCACCTTATGACATCCAGTGGAACAGTAGTGCATCTAAATCTTTTAAGGGGGGGGGGGGTGAGAGGGATTACTTTATCCTATCCTAGGTATTCCTTAAAGAGGTGGGGTTTCAGGTGTCTCCGGAAGGTGGTGATTGACTCCGCTGTCCTGGCGTCGTGAGGGAGTTTGTTCCACCATTGGGGGGCCAGAGCAGCGAACAGTTTTGACTGGGCTGAGCGGGAACTGTTCTTCCTCAGTGGTAGGGAGGCGAGCAGGCCAGAGGTGGATGAACGCAGTGCCCTTGTTTGGGTGTAGGGCCTGATCAGAGCCTGGAGGTACTGAGGTGCCGTTCCCCTCACAGCTCCGTAGGCAAGCACCATGGTCTTGTAGCGGATGCGAGCTTCAACTGGAAGCCAGTGGAGAGAGCGGAGGAGCGGGGTGACGTGAGAGAACTTGGGAAGGTTGAACACCAGACGGGCTGCGGCGTTCTGGATGAGTTGTAGGGGTTTAATGGCACAGGCAGGGAGTTGCAGTAATCCAGACGGGAGATGACAAGTGCCTGGATTAGGACCTGCGCCGCTTCCTGTGTGAGGCAGGGTCGTACTCTGCGGATGTTGTAGAGCATGAACCTACAGGAACGGGCCACCGCCTTGATGTTAGTTGAGAACGACAGGGTGTTGTCCAGGATCACGCCAAGGTTCTTAGCGCTCTGGGAGGAGGACACAATGGAGTTGTCAACCGTGAACTTTGTCACCTCCCTGACGAAGAACCTTCTCCCCTGACTGCTCAGTTTGGCTGGGCGGCCAGCTCTAGGAAGAGTCTTGGTGGTTCCAGACTTCTTCCATTTAAGAATGATGTAGGCCACTGTGTTCTTAAGGACCTTCAATGCTGCATAAATGCAATAAAATGCTTTGTCATTATGGGGTGTTGTGTGTAGATTGAGGAAAACATATGTCTAACCAATTTTCAAATAAGGCTGTAATGTAACAATGTGGAAAAAGTGAAGGGGTCTGAGTACTTTCCGAATGCACTGTAAGTAAACTGCGATATCACTAGAGAATTAATCAGGTTAATCTTCTCATTCAGTTTTTCCCTTTCCACAGTTTCAAGATTCTATTTATCTATTTTGCTAAGTTTTTTCTACCAATGTTATTGGTTGCAAGGTTGCTAAAATTTTCCGGGATATGTACACCAAGCACATCAACTTCACCATCGGGAGACCACATGGCAATTTAAAGTCCGTAATGTAGTACACTTATGATAGTTGGGTTTTAGTCTAGAGAAACTGGAAAAATTATACAGGTCCTCAATGAGGCCCTTCATGGTTAAAGATCAAGGACTCGAGAGAACTTGATTTGTTTGCGTACATTGATACTTTTGCCTCTAATCCATACATTTTTTAAATTTCCCAGGTCCCCAATGAAGATCGAGGACTCAAGAGAGAACTTGAATCATCAGCATACATTGATACATTTGCCTCTAATCCATACATTTTTTTGTCCCTTAATGTTATCATTAGATACATTTCTTAAAGTTCAATGGCCATAATAAATAGGTATGGTGACAGGGGGCAACCTTGTTTTATGCCGCTTGACAATTCAAAGTTCTCAGAGAAGTAACAGTTATTTATTATTTTACATAAAGGATTGTTGTAAATTACTTTTACCCATTTTATGAGAGATTCTACAAACTTGAAAGAATCCATGCACCTATAAACACATTCTAGAGGTATTGTATCAAAGGCTTTTCTCAAAATCTGCAATAAAGATTACACCTGGTTTCCCTACATTCTAATAGTTTTCCATTATTTCTAGTAGTTGTCTCATGTCTCCAATATGCCTGCCTTTGAAGAATCCCTTCAGATTGTGATGAATAATGTCTGATAGGACCTTTTAAATTCTATGAGCATTCCATTTTTCCAATATTTTTGAATCGTAACTTTGAAGGGTGAGGGGCCTCCAATTTTTAAAGAGACTGGGTCTTTGTACTGGCTCCTGCTTCAGTAGGCGAGAGAAATCAGCCCCTCTTTTTGTGTGTCCGACACTTTGAAATGAATCAATTGCCAACCATAGTTCGGCATGTGTAATTAGGCCTTCAAGATTTTTTTTTTGTGTCTCAGATAATTTTACATTATTTTTTGGGAGAAGGATATCACAAAACTCATCGGGGGAGGTTGGAGGAGGAACATGACAAGATAATATTTGTTTAAAATATTTATCCATTTTTTTACGGTTTCAACCGCAACCTACTTAAAATGCATACTGTGTATTAATCACACTAAATAGTATTTAAAATGTAATGTTTAGTAAAAATGAATGCAGTAACAAACAAATATCAGCATACTAGGCTCATCCTACAGAGAATGGTTAATCTAATGTGTAATTACATTGATTCAAGCCATTTGTTCATTTTGAAATTCTCAAATGACAATTATCTTCCTCAATAGTGTGCAGCGAATTCTACTAGATGAAAAGTCTAAATGAGCACTTGTGGGAATTGGCCTATATGGATAGGGATAAATTTAAATATTTCTTACAGAAGAAACATGAAAAGCATATGCATAACTATGGTAGCAAACGTAAGGAGATGATGGGAAATGTATTTGATTTGTTGTGAGCACTCAAAGTTCACCTGACACAAGACTGAAACCAAATATTACACAGTTGATTTGATGTGCATTTTGCATTTACTGTACTTTTCCCCACATTTGTTGATAGAGAAAAAATTAAAAGATGACAAGGGTTTGAGTGGGAGGACTAACTGGTGTCTCCAAGTGGCCACACACCTCTTCAAAGTGTGCATAGTTCTGAAGTAATTTCAATACACTTGTATGACTCGTGTGAGAGCAGAAATGACAAGATTGTTAAAATACTGTAATTGCATCAAATTGTTATTTTATGCAACAGAATAGGGGTTTCTTAGAACACTCATATGTGTGTGTTCTACTGAGAATGGGCCTCTGGGGGCTTAATGCTGAGAGAAGATGTATGCCTTGGGTGATAAACCTAACAAGACCGCATTCCATAGCATGAGTTGATGTTTCTGTTCTATGAGGTACCAGGGTAGAGATTCAGTATGGATAATAATCACAAGGTTAGGATTCGTATAAAAGATACTGTTTGCTGTGAATTATTAGTATCTGCTGTAAAGACTGTTCTCTTCGTGTAGAAATCAGGGTCTGGCCCACAATACAAAGTTCCTATTCCATACATCTGTGATTTTTCATGAAAATCCAGGAGGATGGACTTTGCTATAAAATGCTGTGGCTTAGTCCTGCTGGTTGGGCTCTCAACGAATCGGTGGGTCGTTGACAAGCTCCATTACTGCAGTAATTCAAATATAAAGTTAAATTGTTTTGAAGAAATCTAAAAGTCTCTCCTTTGATTAGAATAATTCCACCACACTCAAAGAAGAGTGAGTGCCCAGTGACCTGTTATCCGCTGCATATCCTCTCTGTACCATAACAACCAAGTACGTTGTTAGGGCATTGACTCAGTTTATTTCTATTTTTGGAATACCCAAAATTATTCAAAGTGATCAAGGTTCCAACTTAAAATGTTCGCACAGGTGTTACGCCAACTTCGCATCAGACACAATTTTGGGAGCCATCAGGGAGCCCTGGAGCGGTTCCATCATACCTTGTAATTGTTGCATGCTTATTGCACTGACTTGGACTGAGACTGGGAGGAGGGGTTGCCCTGGTTGTTGCTTGCAGCTAAAGAGATTTTAAAGAGATTTTACAAGAAAGCAAAGGATTTAGCCCTAACAACCTAGTTTTTGGGCACACCGTACGTGGTCCACTAGCCATTTTACGAGATGGCCGGGGTGCTGCAGAGCCCCCTAGGAATCTGTCATCTTATGTAAATGACTTCAGACGACGCCTGTATGCAACTGGGGAGATGGATAAGGAAAAGTTAACATCTTCTCAGTGTAAGATGAAGGGACTGTTTGACTGGCGAGCTGATCACCACCAGTTCAGTCCTGGTGACCAAGTCCTCACTCTGTTACCTATTGTTGGTTCTCCATTTCAGGCTAAATTTAGTGGACCATAGACAGTGGTAAGTCAGGTTTCTGAGTTGAACTATGTGGTTGCAACTTCTCAAAGGAAAAAG
This sequence comes from Oncorhynchus nerka, assembly GCF_034236695.1. NCBI lineage: Eukaryota > Metazoa > Chordata > Actinopteri > Salmoniformes > Salmonidae > Oncorhynchus > Oncorhynchus nerka. The sequence goes on from NC_088420.1 coordinate 26,066,581, forward strand.
GCTACACAGCTCTGTCATATGAACTTGTTGAAGCCTTATTATGCATGTCCTTCTATTCCATCCTCTATTGCCTCAGACTTGCCTTTACCTGCAGGGGACACTAAACCTGTTATTTTAACGAGTTCAAGACCTGAGTTGTTATTGGGTCCTTATGTTTCACCCACGGTGGCAGTTTGTTGTGAAGGGTGGCTGATTAGCCCAGATGATGGTGTCCTGGAAGGACGGTTAAATAATTCAGTCTTTGGGTAGTTTTGATACTCTGCTGGGACACTTGTCTGTTCCTTGTAGTGCCGAGCTGGTTCATTTGATCATGAGTTTTACAGACGCCTTCTCGTACCCATTTGATAAATCATGATATTGACGTTGGTGATGCCCCACCTATCTGGCAATGATTTACTGTGTGTCATTTGAGAAACATAAACATTTAAACTCTGAGATTCAGTATATGCTTGTTAATGACATTGCTGAACCTTGTCTTTTGGTTCATAAGCAGGATGGAACATTTCGGTTTTGTACAGACTACCAAAAGTTAAGTGTGACAACCTGATTCCTACCCACTTCCCCTCATGGAAGACTGTGTTGATCAAGTTGGTTCTGCTGCAGTCAGATAGCCAGGAAATTGAGCGTCCTGTGGCATACTTCTCCAAGAAGTTCAACAGTTATCAGCTAAACTAATCTTTGGTGGAGAAGGAGGCTCTTGCCCTGATCTAGGCTCTCCAACACTTCGATGTGTATGTGTGTATATACTAATCACAACCCACTCACCTTTTTACACTCGATGCAGTGTCCAAACCAGAGGTTGATGTGGTGGTGTCTGTACCTTCAAGCTCTTCCCCTCGAGATTCGTCATATTAAAAGGGCGGACAATGTTTTGGGCGGATGCGTTGTCTGTGCATGAAGCTTGAAGCTTCAGCAACAATACAGACCTGCTCAGGTGTCTCCAGACAGAGCCCCTGACAGCATGGGAATGTGAAAATGCATGATTTCTCTCTGGCCAACTGCTTGGAACATGTTTTCTCTGACATTAGAGCCATCCTGAGGAAAAAATTCTGAATTGTTGAAGATGAATCATTTAACATATTTTGAAATATTATGGGGGTGAGAAAAAAGCTATTTGTACAATAACAGTTTGACTTTGCCTTCAGAAGAAAGATGTAAGGATTAATAAGAACAAAAATATTAATAAATAGAGTGAGTTTAAAAGCTACGAATTTTCTGGGGACTGTAATGAGATTTTGAAGGGCAGAGAATAAAACTTAATTCACATGATATAGTGCAAAAATAGGCAATATGACGAAGACACATACTCCTATTACTTTTAGCTCTGACATTCATTTAATTTACCTTGTATTGCTTTGGTAGGATAAACAGCCTTTGCTGTCCCTATTATTTCAGAGGGAATGGATGCTACACAGGCACAGGCGGTGTATCTGTGGTGTGTGCATGTGTGTAGGATGGAGGTGGCCATGTGTGTTGAAATGAGGATGTGTATTCCCAGAGCCTGAGTGAGCTGCTGCTCATGTTGTGTTCAGTTCATTTTCCTCTCTGTCTGGAATAACACAGATGAGCATGTTATGTGAGAGTACTGTAGCCACATACTGTAGGTATCACCTTTACAGGCCAGAGAGGACGACTCAACCCTCATCTAATGTGCTTTCAACTTGAAGGTTATTTACAGATTAAGATAATAATGTGATGTTTTAGTTTTCCATTCTTTAAACTGCAATTTATACTCTATGCATATAACATTTTATTAGTTTATCATATTAATTTACAGTGCATTCGGAAATATTCAGATCCCTTGACTTTTTCCACATTTGGTTACATTACAATTTATTATTATAATGTTTTTCCTCATCAATCAACACACAATACCCCATAATGACAAAGGGATAACAGGTTTTTAAATGTATTAAAAATAAAGAACAGAAATACCTTTTTTACATAAGTATTCAGACCCTTTTGCTATGAGACTTGAAATGTATCTTCTTTCCATTGCTCACCCTTGAGAGGTTTCTACAACTTGATTGGAGTCCACCTGTGGTAAATTAAATTGATTTGACATGAGGTGACCAAGAACCCAATGGTCACTCTGAAAGAGCTCCAGAGCTCCTCTGTGGAGATGGGAGAACCTTCCAGAAGGACAACCATCTCTGCCACACTCAATCAATCAGGCCTTTATGGTAGTGGCCAGACGGAAGCCAATCAGTAAAAGGAACGTAACAGACCACTTGGAGTTTGCCAAAAAGGCACATAAACGACTCAGACCAGGAGAAAGAAGATGCTCTGGACTGATGAAACCAAGATTGAACTCTTTGGCCTGAATGCCAAGTGTCACGTATGGAGGAAAGCTGGCACCATCCCTACGGTCAGTTGTGTAAAGTACTTAAGTAAAAAATACTTTAAAGTACTACTTAAGTATTTTGGGGGGCATCTGTAATTTACTATTTATTTTTTTGATTACTTTTACTAAACTACATTGCTACTAAAGACAATATTGTACTTTTTACTCCATACGTTTTTCCTAACAACCCAAAGTACTTGATATATTTAGAATTCTTAGCAGGACAGGAAAATTGTGAGATTCACACACTTATCAAGAGAACATGTGGTCATCCTTACTGCCTCTGGTCTGGCAGACACACTAAACACAAATGCATATGTAAATAATGTCTGAGTGTTGGTGTGCCCTTGGCTATCCTTACATTTTAAAAACAAGAAAGTGGTTCCGTCTGCGTAGCTTAAGAAGGAATTTTAAATTATTTATACTTTTACTTCTACTTTTGATACTTAAGTATATTTTAGCAATTACATGTACTTTTGATACAAAAGTATATTTACTCAAGTGCTATTTTTATGGGTGACTTTTACTTGAGTAATTTTCCATTAGGGTATCTATTATTTTACTCAAGTATAACAATGGGGTACTTTTTCCACCACTGCCTATGGTGAAGCATGTTGGTGGCAGCATCATGCTGTAGGGATGTTTTTCACAGGCAGGGACTGGGAGACTAGTCAGGATCGAGGGAAGATGAACGGAGCAAAGTACAGAGAGATCGTTGATGAAAACGTGCTCCAGAGCACTCAGGATGTCAGACTGGGACAAAGGTCCCCTTCCAACAGGACAAATACCCAAAGCACACAACAAATACAATGCAGAAGTGCCCTCGAGACAAGCCTTTGAATGACCTTGAGTGGCCCAGCCAGAGCCTGGACTTGAAACCGATCAAACTGGAGAGACCTAAAAATAGCTGTGCAGCGACGCTCCCCATCCAACCTGACAGAGCTTGAGAGGTTTTGCAGAGAAGAATGGGAGAAACTCTCCAAATACAGGCATGCCAAGCTTGTAGCGTCATACCCAAGAAGACTCCAGGCTGATATCGCTGCCAAAGTTGCTTCAACAAAGTATTGAGTAAAGGTTCTAAATACTTATGTAAATGTTATTTCACTTTATTTTTTAATTATTTTGTAAAAAAATCAAAAACCTGGTTTTGCAATGTCATTATTGGGTATTGTGTGTAAAAGTTGTGATGGTGTACTTTCTGGAGGACGACTGTGCAATGCTGACTCTCTCTGACTCTGAAAATGAATCTGAGCATGAGGAAATCCCTGATTTAGGTAACATTTTCATTGAAGAAGACATTGTAGAGTCTTCTGATGAGAGTGATGGGGAAGAAACGAGGATCAACAGTGTTGTCACGGAAGAAGTTGACCGAGTTTTGAAATCATTGGAATGTCTGGTAGAAGCAGTATGATAAGGAGATTAATACACTTCTGGGGTTTGCTAGTATAGGGAGTCGAAAAGAGAACACAGTAGGCTGTTACAGAAAACACCTGTCTATCTTCAAACTAAGGGTAACCATGGCATCAGTGACAGAGAGGGAGAAAGATCTGATGATTCTTATAGCATTGCACACGGTCAGTGTGAAACAGAGTGACTTTACACAACTGGCCAAGCAAGCTGTACAAACAAAACGGAAAATGAATGGATGATATATTTGAGATAATATACAACAGTTACTTGAAATAATGGAACATTATGAAACAAAGAGACCAGGCCTGGTCATAGCAGATTTCGAAAAGGTGTTTGATAAAGTACGACTATAATTTATTTAAAATTGCCTGGATTACTTTAAGTTCAGTGACTCTAACTTTAAGAACAAATTCTTATTTTCAATGATGTGGGTTAACTGCCTGTTCAGGGGTAGAACAACAGATTTGTACCTTGTCAGCTCGGGGGTTTGAACTTGCAACCTTCCGGTTCCTGGTCCAACGCCCTAACCACTAGGCTACCCTGCCGCCCCAGGGATAATACATACACCGGGGATAATGGGGATGATGGGTCACACCTGGAGGGGAGTGGAGAGAAGCAGAAAGACAGGTGAAACAGATCAGGGTGTGACAGAGGATGTATAGCTTGACAAATTCAACCACACCATACAAACATATTAACATTTGTACAAGATACCACACATTTGTGCATCAACATAATTATTGCTTTTTTGTCACATCAATGGCCTAAAAATGACGATAGCTACTACAGTAACTCATTTGAAGTGCATAGGAGGCTTTTTCACAACTTGGTGTTTAAAATCTGAACATCAAGAGCATTCAGCGCGTGGCAAGAAATCATCATCATCAAAGCTATTTCACTCCAATTGCGCAATCACATTTCCCTTGTTGATCCAGTATATATATATATCAAGCTATTCATCCAATGTCAATGACTGAGATAAAAAGCTCCATTTCACCTAATTAATGATGTATTTGTGACTCAGTATGATTTGGATAAATAATAATGATCTGTCACCTCTGTGGAGGTTGCCTGGTGTTTCAACTCTGTGATGTTGTCAAGGAGGGAAACTTGCATAACCAAATCATCAAAGACCAGGCTTACTGTCGACAGAAAAAAAAGAAACAAGTTAATTTCTTACCTTGCTGAAAACAGACCTGAAAAATCCAAAATCCTCTTTTGTATAATTTACTTCTATTTATCTTGAGAGAGAGAGATGAGGATAAAGAGGCTCCTGCTTGTTACATAAAGCGTGTCCTTCCATAATATTGCTTAATAATAGCTATACACATTTTTCTTCTCAGGCATTCATCTACTCATTTGTTGATGCCAATGGAAAGCCCCCATAGAACTCTGGCTCCCGCTACTTTCTGCCTGTCTGATTGACATGTCCCTCCGGATGTCTGAGAGGAGAGACATAAGTGCAAACAACAGATGCTGGGAAGTTAGTTCGTTTTGAAATTTTCTTAAATGCCAAACTCTGTACCCCGTTAAGCTAACAGATCCAGCGTCTCCTCCATGTCTGAGTTCAAAGCAGTCTCAAAAACCCTCTGAACCTCTAACTGACTCTGTCTTACATTGATGTGCTCTGAGAGCTCAAATAGGTAAATAGCCTGAGAACTAATATCAGTAATGCACATCTATTTTCCACCATGGAGGATCATAGACACACAGAAAGTTGAGATTTCTGGCACTGGATCTCCATAGAATCTAGAACACCAATGTGACAGCTGTGCCGATCGGCAGTACAAGGGCAACCTCACCCAGTAGCGCTATGCCTGTAATTGCAGTAACACCCATCCCCTCACATCCTTTCGCTTACTCTATAACCATTCAGTCTACAGCTTTCCTGGCACTCTAGATTCACATTTAGTCTACCATTGTGCCTGTGCTCGTGGGTTATTTACAGTAGTGACTGCCGTCCCACATTCCACCACAACAACACGCCTGATAAAGAGTGAAGCCAGCAGTTGAGTTGTGTTTTAAGTGACTCTCTCCCTCAGATGCTCCCTCTTCCTCTCAAATGCTCTCTCTCTATCACATCTCACAGTAGATTTTAAGCAGGGCCTGTCAGTTGTTTTAATGTAGCAGTTCTCTGTTGTGCATGGCTGGGTCGGACTGACTGTATTATCACCTGTGTGCCTGGCATAGCGATGTGGGATGGCTTTGTTTTTAATATTCATATGTTTGCTCATTCATGCCTGCTGGGCACAATCATTCTGCTGAGGGAAAAGTCATGGGAGGTTGTTTAATATCTCCTTTGTTATGGAGCTTGGAGGAAAATATAAACAAAGTGGTGTATAGGAGAAGACAAAATATACTTGTTTACTTGCATATTCAAATAAACAAGACTCATTGTACTCATTAAATTAATACAATGAGTCTTATTTACTTGAATATACAAGTAAACAAGTATTTTGTCTTCTCCAATACAACAATTAGTTTACTATATACCTTGATTCGGTCTTATGTAGCAAAATTTGAAATTGTGTTTTTTACATTGGATAAAAGCAGAGACACACAGCTACAAAATGGTATATTATACAGTGCATTTTTGGGAACATTGGGGAAGTAATTCTGCTTTGAAAGTTGATAAACTTGTAACCTCACTTTTGAGAAACTGGCCTTTAAATCGTGTGGTACCTACTGGAGAGCTCTTGTTTGTCTACACCCATTCAGCATTGTTCACACCCTCTTAAGACAGCCCCACTCATCTCTTTTTTTTTAAATATTTTTTTTACATTTTACCCCCTTTTTTCTCCCCAATTTCGTGGTATCCAATTGTTAGTAGCTACTATCTTGTCTCATCTTGTTCCTAGGCCGTAATTGAAAATAAGAATTTGTTCTTAACTGACTTGCCTAGTTAAATAAAGGTAAAATAAATAAAAAATCGCTACAACTCCCGTACGGGCTCGGGAGAGACGAAGATTGAAAGTCATGCGCCCTCCGATACACAACCCAACCAAGCCGCACTGTTTCTTGACACAGCGCGCATCCAACCTGGAAGCCAGCCGCACCAATGTGTCAGAGGAAACACAGTGCACCAGGCAACCTTGGTTAGCGTGCACTGTGCCCGGCCCTTTGATTGGAAAGGCTGCCCTCTATTTTGGCAAGCAGTTACACGTTAAACACCAGACATTTGCCCCTCTCACAAGTCATAGAAGACAATCAAGTTCCTTAGACATTGTTTTCTTTCTGGTGTAGCTCTTCTCTGCTTGAAGGTTATCTTCATGTAAGCCTGAATAATTTAAAGGAAAATTCCACCCCAAAATATTTTGGTATTTGTTTCATTGTGCATTGTTGACAAAGTCCCAAAATGTTTTGCTTGTCAGAAATCAAGTTTTCAAGAAATGTTTCTTTCAAAATACAGAAATCATCCCCTTATGATGCATTTTGCATCATATAATGCTGCATTTTCTTTCATATACTGTAAGGGGGGATTATTTAACCTTTCTAGGACACACGTTCCGCTAGCAGAACCCCTCGACAACATTCCGCTGAAAAGGCAGCGTGCGAAATTCTAAAATATTTTTTAGAAATATAGAACTTTCACACAAGTCCGATGCAGCAAATGAAAGCTAAACATCTGGTTAATCTACCCATGGTGTCCAATTTAAAAAAGGATTTACAGCGAAAACACAACATATGATTATGTTAGATCACCGCCAAGTCCAAAAAACACACAGCCATTTTCCCAGCCAAAGATAGGTGTCACAAAAAAACAGAAATAGAGATAAAATGAATCACTAACCTTTGATGATCTTCATCAGATGACACTCATAGGACATCATGTTACACAATACATGTATGTTTTGTTCGATAATGTGCATATAAAAATCTCAGTTTAAATTGGCGCCATGTTCAGAAATGCCTGAAAAATATCCGGAGAAACTGCAGAGAGCCACATCAAATAACAGAAATACTCATCATAAACCTTGATGAAAGATATATGTTTTACACAGAATTAACGATACACTTGTTCTTAATGCAACCGCTGTGTCAGATTAAGGAAAAAGCATACCATGCAATAATCTGAGACGGCACTCAGATAGAAACAACATTTCTCTGCCATGTTGGAGTCAACAGAAATACGAACTTACATTATAAATATTCCCTTACCTTTGATGATCTTCATCAGAATGCACTCCCAGGAATCCTAGATCCACAATAAATTGTTGTTTTGTTTGATAATGTCCATTATTTATGTCCAAGCAGCTACTTTTGTTAGCACGTTTAGTACACATATCCAAACACTCGTGTAGGTCCAGGCGAACGTCGGACGAAAACCTCAAAAAGTTATATTACAGGTCGAATAAACTTGTCAAACTAAGTTTACAATCAATCATTAGGATGTTTTTATCATAAATATTCAATAACGTTCCAACCGGAGAATTCCTTTGTGTCTATAGAAGTAATGGAACGCAAGTCGATATTATGTGGAATGCGCATGACCAGGACCTGGCTCTCTGCCAGACCACTGACTCATTCCCCTCTCATCCGGCCCCACATCAGAGTAGACGCTTCATTCAAGGTTCTACAGACTGTTGACATCTAGTGGAAGCCGTAGGAAGTGCACACAGATCCATATCCCACGCATTTCAATAGGCGATGAGTTGAAAATCGGCCAACCTCATATATCCCACTTCCTGGTTGGATTTTTCTCAGGTTTTCACCTGCCATATGAGTTATGTTATACTCACAGACATCATTCAAACAGTTTTAGAAACTTCAGAGTGTTTTCTATCCAATACTAATAATAATATGCATATATTAGCATCTTGGACAGAGTAGGAAGTTTTAAGATACTCTTTGAAGAGGAAGAGGTAGGGATTCAGGTGCTTTCGGAAGATGGGCAGGGACTCTGATGTCCTAGGTTCAGGGGAAAGCTGGTTCCACCATTGGAGTGCTAGGACAGAGGAGATATTGGACTGGACTGATCGGGAGGGCAAAGAGACTAGAGGTGGCAGAACGGAATGGTCGGGATGGGTTATAGGGTTTGAGCATAGCCTGAAGGTAGGTAGGGGCAGTTCCTCTTGCTGCACCGTAGGCAAGCGCCATGGTCTTGTAGTGGATGCGAGCTTCGACTGGAAGCCAGTGGGGTGTGTGGAGGACCAGGGAGACATGCGAGAACTTGGGAAGGTACAACAAAGTTACAGGCGTCCTTCGCTTTGGGGCCCCCTCCTGTCCAGCTCAGGCGTTCAGCGTCGCCGGCCTTCTAGCTGCTGTCGAACCTGCTGCTGGCAAACGCCCTTCACTCATCAACCCCGAATTTGTTTCGTCATCATTACACACACCTGGTTCCAATCCCCACTTTATCACTGTATGTATACTCCCTCTGTCATCTGTCTTTGTCGGTCATTGTAAATGCTGCTTGTTTTCCTGAGAGGAATCTCTCTTACTATTTTCTGAGTACTTTATTATTTTGCACTTTGGGTTTCGTCCCACTTTTATATATGGTGCTTTAATAAATTCAGTAGTTCTAAACCTGCTTACTCCGCTCTGCACTTATGACACACTCTCCATATTTTCAAGCATAGTGGTGGCTGCATCATGTTATGGGTATGCTTGAAATCGTTAAGGACTGGGGAGTTTTTCAGTATGAAAAAAACCAGAATGAAGCTAAGCACAGGCAAAATCCTAGTGGTAAACCTGGTTCAGTCTGCTTTCCACTAAGTACTGGGAGATGATTTTATCTTTCAGGAGGACAATAACAATAACCTAAAACACAAGGCCAAATCTACACTGGAGTTTCATACACTGAATGTTCCTGAGTGACAGTGAATGTTCCTGAGTGGCCAAGTTACAGTTTTGACATAAATCTGCTTGAAAATACACTATATACACAAAAGTGTTTGGACATCCCTTCAAATGAGTGGATTCAGGTATTTCAGCCACACCTGTTGCTGACAGGAGCACATAGCCATGTTATCTCCATAGAGAAAAACATTGGCAGTAGAATGGCCTTACTGAAGTGCTCAGTGACTTTCAACATAGCACCGTCATAGGATGCCGCCTTTCCACCAAGTCAGTTTGTCAAATATCTGCCCCGGTCAACTGTAAGTGCTGTTATTATGAAGTGGAAACATCTAGGCGTAACAAAGGCTCAGCCGTGAAGTGGTAGCCCACACAAACTCACAGAATGGGACTGCCGAGTGCTGAAGGTTGTATGGTGTAAAAATCATCTGTCCTCGGTTGCAACACTCACTACTGAGTTTCAAACTCTGTCTTAAAGCAACATCAGCACAATAACTTTTCATTGGGAGCTTTATGAAATGGTTTTCTATGGCCGAGCAGCCACACACAAGCTTAAGATCATCATGAACAATGCCAAGCGCCGGCTGGAGTGATGTAAGGCCATTGGCCTCTGGAGCAGTGGAAACACGTTCTCTGGAGTGATGAATCACGCTGGGTTTGGCGGATGCCAGGAGAACGCTACCTGCCCGAATGCATAGTGCCAACTGTAAAGTTTGGTGGAGGAGGAATAATGGTCTAGGGCTGTTTTTCATGGTTCGGTCTAGGCCCCTTAGTTGCAGTGAAGGAAAAGCTTAACACTACAGCATACAATGACATTCTAGACAATTCTGTGCTTCCAACTTTGTGGCAATAGTTTGTGGAAGGCCCTCATGACAATGCTCCCCTGTACAAAGCAAGGTCCATACAGAAATGGTTTGTCGAGATCGGTGTGGAAGAACTTGATTGGCCTGCACAGAGACCTGACCTCAACCCCATCGAACACCTTTTGGATGAATTGGAACGCCGACTGCGAGCCAGGCCTAATCGCCAAGGATCAGTACCCAACCTCACTAATGCTCTTGTGGCTGAAAGGAAGCAAGTTCCCACAGTGATGTTCCAACATCTAGTGGAAAACCTTCTCAGAAAAGTGGAGGCTGTTATAGCAGCATAGGGTGGACCAACTCCATATTAATGCCCATGATTTTTGAATGAGATGTTTGACGAGCAGGTGTCCACATACTTTCTGTCATGTAGTGTATCTCTGTTGCGTTGTTAACAGTCACCGTTGCTTTCTGAACGGTGATGATCTCAACAGACAGTGGATGAAGCCTTATCCTTTCCTGAGCCATACTATCTACCATGCCAATGGCTTTCTTCACTACATCAACAGCATCAGCAGGACGCTTCTGGTGAGAGATGTCACTCAACATACTTAGAACAAATAAGTATGTAGTAGAACAAATAGATACCCCTCTCTCTTTGTTTCTCTCTCCCTGTCTTTCTACCTCACCCTCCCACATAAACATTCAGTGATATGCATATGGTATGCGCACACAATGTTTTGAGCATAATTATTATGCAAAAAGTACCTCTGTTGTTCATTCAGATAGACAAGGGGCATTGTGTTATCTATCTGATTCACCTCCCCTGAACTTCTTTCTGAATCTGAATAGCTTGTTTATAGCTCTGTGGTTCTTCTTCTGTGATCTCTCTCAACTCCAACAACCATTTGCTATACTTCCAGAATGTCATGTCAGGGAAACATCTACAGTACAGCTCCAGTTGATCAGCCATTCTAACCATACAGTGGACTTGATATAACTGTTTTGGAACATGTTTAACTAATTTAGCTAACTCACTTAGACCTGTTATAACAATCTGACAGGTTTATTTCTCTAACTGAAAATGTATTGTGCGTCTCTCCAACCTTGGTGTGAAGGAAAACCATGCCATAATGAAACAAAGGCTTTTTACTACTTATCACTGTAAACATAAATAATAAGAAACTATTCCAGCAATGGGTTTGATTATATATTTTTCCTGCAGTGTGAAATGAAGAAGTAAATTGTGTGGCAGCAATATCATGAAGTAATTACCTTGATTTTCAAATGAATCGAACTGTTATTAACAGTTTATTATTATAATCAAGTGTACCTGCACATAATTATGAGTATGGAACTGTATTAGTGTCAGTAAACAAAACAATTGCTTAATGCATGTAATTGATTGATACAGATGTAGGATCTTAATTTGATCACTTTTTTGTTGCTGAGAAGTTTCGTCCACCGCAGGAAATGCATACTTGTATTTGAGTTACAAAACATTTTCAAAAGAAAGTGGACATTTCAGACTTGATTTTCCCTATTGAAAATGTATCAACCCATACAAAAATGTCCAGTATTATTTTCTTGCTGTAGCAAACTGGCTCCAATTAAGATCCTACGTCTGTAGTGTTTGACTTCTCTTTGTTGTGATTGCTGCAAACCAAAGTGCCTGTGACGTTAATTGATGCGTTAATACCCATTCTGGCTAGACAGTCGACTGCATTTGTTCTAAAGCGACTGTATTATTATCTCACAATGGCTCTCAAAACATTGTCAGTTGTGTGATCACGGTTAGATTAATGAGGGTAAATAAAGACCAGAACCTTGTGTTCATTTAAGGCCATCATTACAGCTATGGGCCATTCTCCTGTCTGACATTAGACTTCTCTCTTGGCTACTCTGTCCCCCTCTACAATATCTCTGTCATGTTGCCTCCACAGGTGTTCTGTGATTACCATGGCCACTCACAGAAGAAGAAAGTGTTCCTGTATGACTGTCGTGTTTAGGAGACTGTGTGGCAGTCAGGTTCTGCTGTCAATACTGCCAATCTGAAGGAGGACCCAGGATATAGGGTAACTATTAGTGGATATTTGAAGTAGAATTACTGTTAAGCTTGGTCGTTACCCAGCTACAGTATCAAGCTTCGGTCAGGTAAAGTCTTGGAAATGTTATAATGTAGCTAAAACATTTATTATTATAAAACTATTAATTCATCTAGTATAAAGCATGTATCAATCATTTATTAGAGCCTCAATGAATCATGATGGTAATCGACCTTCCTTTACCTACATTATCTGGGCTTCAATGGCTAAACAATGTAAAGAATACCCACCACAGTATTAAAGCCAATTTCTTCTCCCTCTTTCTTTGTTTCCAGACCATCCCTAAGACTCTGGAACGGATAGCCCAGGCGTTCTCCTTCAACAGCTATAACTACCTGGTAGAGAAGTCCCGAGAGGCCACGGCCCGGCTGGTTCATGAAGCTGGTTGAGAGAATGCCAAGAGTGTACAAAGCTGTCATCAAGGCAAAGGGTGGCTACCATGAACAATCTCAAATATAAAATATATTTTGATTTGTATAACACTTTTTGGTTACTACATGATTCCATATGTGTTATTTCATAGTTTGATGACTTCATTATTATTCTACAATGTAGAAAATAGTATAGAAAATAACTAATATCCCTGGAATGAGTAGGTGTGTCCAAAATTTTGACTGGAACTGTACATTTTTTTAATTGATCATGTTAAATAATCACTGTAATTGAGCACACATTGATGTCAGACATGCACCTTCACCAAAGCTCCGTTGCTGATGACCTGGATGAAAGCAGGAGCTGATTTCAGGAGCAAGACACCCTATTTTTGACTGATGACTGATATAAGGGCATGTACGTGATAGGCCTATCTGGCTTTTATGATTATGATGGTCATAAAGTGTATTTTCTTAGTCCAAGTAAAAGGAAACGGGATAGTCGTAATGCTTCTTGACAGTGACAGTGTCATGCATTTGTATTTTCTCCAAGTTATTTAAAATATGATGAAAAAAAACATGACTGTAAAGAATTCATTACGACAACAAAAGATTTAAGAAGGAAACTTCTTGGCAGGGAAAAACTAATTTAAATAAATGTGGGTTTGACACGCTTATGTACAGGAGGTGTAATAACCAGCCATAAAAAAAACGCAATATTTGTCACAACAGGTGTAAATATATGGGTCATGACAGTGATATGACAAGTTATGTCAGCTGTTATGACATGGTTATGACCGTGTCATATCGTGTTATGACACTAGGTGTCAAGTAAAGTGTTCCAGAAAATATTGTAATTTCAATTATTAATGGCATTGCTGTAATGATAAAAATGTTCTGTGTATGTAACATCCAGCACTCTGAATCATGTGATTCAACCTCTGGTTCTATCACACCTAGAGTACTGTCCAGTCATATGGGCATCTGCTGCAAAAAAAACAACAACTAAAATTGCTCCAACTCTCTCAAAGCCAGATTAGCTCTTCATTGCTCTATCTGAATGAATGTCAACCAAAAGCATCAGAATCTCTCATGGCTTCCCGTTGAACACAAGTTACTATTACGTATTTTGACTGTCTTTAGAAATGTTATATTTTTCAAGAAACCACAGTATTTCTCAGACCAATTAGTGTATACTAGCAACAAACCAACAAACCAGACAGGAAAATTCAGGGCATGATAACCCTAAGGCCAAATCTCCTCAAATCTACAGTTTTATACCAAGCCATCACTGAATGTTTTACCAACTCACATTTCTAAGGCAAAAAGTACATTCACATTCAAGAATTCAATAAAAGAACATCTAATGTGATCAACCATATGACAGGACTTACACTAGAGATCATCTACTGAATGTTAAATGTATTACCTGTCAGGCATTTTAATTGTCTGTAAGGTCTACTTGTTAAATGGTTGATGATGTATTTTTTGTTCTGTGTTGAACTCCAGGAAGATTAGCTGGCATTACAGTATCAAATAATTGGGATCCTAAAAAAACACTTCCCCTACATCCCTCTACCTCCCTCTATTTCCCCTAACTCTCCCTCCCTCTGCTTCCCCTACCTCCCTCTACTTCTCCTGTCACGTTCTTTCAAAATCGAAACCCAGAGGCAGACCAGGACAAGGAGAGTAGGAAGAAGGTGAGTATTTATTTACAAGTGAATGTGAATTGGTAGATATATCCAGGTGGCGTAGCGGGCAGCGGGGGTGAGTTGATGGGAGTAAATAGGTGGATCCAATGGGGTAGTGGAATCCCCCGACGACCAGGCGGGAATGGGGTAAATGATCCGGGTGAGTAACAGAAGACAGAACAAACGTAAGTTTAAGGCAAGCAATACATAAAAAACAACAAAACAAATTCTATCCAACTTGAGGCTGATACTATGGCACAACATACTGTTCATGGCTAACGATCTGGCAGGGAATGGATGTCAGGTCAGAGCATTTGAAGGGGAGAGGTGATGATCAGGACAGGTGTGCAGATTACTGATGGGATACAGGTGCGGGTGAACATCGATCTCCCAACAAGCTAATTCACCCGGCAACCAGACAGGGTGCGTTCCAGGACACCGGAAACACACTCCAGGACAGAAACACAGGCAAACACAGACTCAGGAAGCGGGATTCGTGACATCCCCTATCTCCCACCACCCTCTACCTTCCCCTACCGCCCTCTACCTCCCTCTACATCCCTATATCTCCTCTAATTCCTCTACCTCACCCTAAGTCCTCCTATATCCCCCTACCTTCCTCTCTTTCCCCCACTTCCCCTGCCTCCCTCTCCCTCCCCTGTAATAATCACATTGGAGTCGAAGCCTCATTATAGCCTGCAGAAGGTAATAATAATTTATTGCTCTGCTGATTGGATCACGTGGTTTGTAATCATGTTTTAAACGCTACTAGGCAACCTCTCCCTGGTGATTTCACAAATTTTGCCAGCATTTTCGATGAAGCACAATTATTTTATATTGCTATGTACTGTATACATATGCTGTATGCTTCTTTCACATAAACCTGTTAGTAAGCGACATATCATCCTCCTTTTATTTTCCGTTTCTGTACCATCTTTAAATAGGATTCAACTATTAGTAAGTACTGAAGATTCGCCTTATGATCCATCAGTGTGGGAAAACAACCTTGGTGAACAAACTAGATATAATGTTTAGACCGTCAGAAATAAGATACATTAAATTGGGCTGCAGAGGCAGCCAGTGGATAGGTGGGAACATTGCCAGAATAACTTCCCCTTTTGAGATGAGTGCCATGGGTCTGTTTATGCACCCCAGTTAATCTTGACCTTGATGGTAATGTTTTACTCTACAGGGTATAGTTATGATGTAACTTTCTATAGCACAGTTTTATGAAAATGTGGTACAGGCCCTTCCATAGAAAAGTGATCCTGAGAATGAAGAAATAAAGTAGAGTAGAATAAAGGTCAAGTTATATCAGGAGGATTATTTATTTAACCTTTATTTAACTTGGAAAGTCAGTTAAGAACAAATTCTTATTCACAATGAAGGCCTACCCCGGCCAAACCCGGATGATGCTGGGCCAATTGTGCGCCGCCCTATGGGACTCCCAATCACGGCCGGATGTGATGCAGCCTGAGTTACTGGTAGGCTGCCTTCATGGCATCATGGTTTCAGTGATATTGAAAGTTCCATAAGCGATAGAACGGTCTCTGTAGAGTAGAGCAAGCTAATTATGACAGTAATTTGAGCAAGTCATTTGAAAACATTCATACTTTATACCTAATGTTCTCACTATAGCACAGTCAATGACTCAGAAGATTGAGTCCAGCTGGCTAGAATAGCGCCCACTGCGTGTTCATGTGTTGGGTATATGATCAGAAGCTGAATGTGGGGTGATATGGACTAATGGATGAGAAAATCAGACTTTTCATTAGGATGGCCCAGTGAGCAGAACAGGTGGTGGGCCAGATGTTTGCTACATGCACTTTAGGGTTGGGCAAAAGCCTGAATGTTTCTTGATTAAAAAGTCTGTACTAATATCGTCAGGCCATGTCAGAAGTCTGGCTGACTGTAAAGTGAATTCAAGTGGGCCCTCTCTCTCTTTCTCTCTCTATTTCTCTCTGCTGCTCTTTAATGTGCTGCCTGAGCAGTCGGTGAAGAAACTACCTCAGTTTACTGTTAATTCATGCCAATTAGCGGTTTGTGTGAGACTTGGAATTGGCTGTGGGATTCGTCAGAGAGTAGAAGCTTAATTGTCCTCTCAGAAAGTCACTGAATCAGAGAGTTGGTCATTGTTGGGAGCAGCTCACCACTGAGTTAACATAACGCTGGGTTTGGTGTGAAGGATTGGAGAACTAAGGGGTGTTTTATACTAGTAGGAGAATATTTTAAACAGCAGTGTCCAAAAATATTCTGCACTTTATTCACACATGGATTTGTATCCTTTTTTGTAATCTGAATTTCCTTTCGCTTGAATTTCTAATCTCTTCCATTCCCATATCCAGAACTGTATGGGCAATTCAAGAGGGTTTCCTTGGACTGAGCTCATTACATCAGGTAATTCTACTCTATTTGTTTTCTGAATGATAGCCTGTCAAAATATGAATACATTAATGTGTTTTTGGACCAGACACAAGCCATAAACTGGCTCAAAATGGGACTTCAGTATATTGGAAGCCATATTGGCTTTTGCCTTTGTGTCATGTCGTGTGTGTAGGTGGCAGGGAAGTCAGGCGCAGGAGAATCAAACTTGGTATAATGGAGTAGTTTAATAACGTAAAACAAATCTAATCAAATCAAATTTATTTATATAGCCCTTCGTACATCAGCTGATATCTCAAAGTGCTGTACAGAAACCCAGCCTAAAACCCCAAACAGCAAACAATGCAGGTGTAAAAGCAAACTCCAAAACCAAAGTAAATAACACAATAAACGTGGGTACAAGAAACCGTCGCCCATAAATCATGAGCATAACAATTAACAATCTCTGACAAGGACATGAGGGGAAACAGAGGGTTAAATACAACAACAATAAATGAATGGGATTGGAACCAGGTGTGTAGACAAAATCAATGGAAAATGAAACATGGATCAATGATGGCTAGAAGACCGGTGACCACCAAGCACCGCCCGAACAAGGAGAGGCATCGACTTTGGCAGAAGTCGTGACACTTTCCATTCAACACCATGCCTCTGGGTTTCTATTTCTTGATGCAGTAAGCCTGCCAATGCCAAAGGACGGGAAATCATCAAAGGAATCTAATTTGCATCACACAGATTTTTACCTCTAATCACCTTAGTTTTGCAATTCCAGCTAGAGAGGGAGAATGTCTGCTGAGTTGTCGTTTTTTTTATGCTCAAATGAATTAAGTCTTATTTTTCTGAAGGACACACATGATGAATTAAGAAAAATGAGTACCGAAATAAATGATCACCGAATTCTTTGATTAGGTTTCTGGAGTTTCTTGCTTCCTCACAAACTATCGGTTGTATTTATCTTTTATGGTACTTCATTCTAAATATTGTCCTAAACTGAAGAAGAGGACAAATAGTTTATTTAATTGATAGGGCTTTTAAAAGGCTTTCATTTTTTATGTAAAGGTTTTTCAGAGAGAGAGGAGAGGTGCCTAAAAGTTACAGGACACTCCACTAGAGCTGAGTTTAATAACTACAACTTACAATACATTACTGTAGGTGGTGACTTTACAATAAGGATATACTGTAAATCAAACTTCCTCAGACCTAGCTTTCCTATTGGGACTACTGTACATACATATACAAGAGAAGAGAGACAGCACATCAACTTCAAACATCAGGGCAGTGACCTCAGAATATATTTTCTGAAGGTCAGTCTTTCACTGGG
This sequence comes from Oncorhynchus nerka, assembly GCF_034236695.1. NCBI lineage: Eukaryota > Metazoa > Chordata > Actinopteri > Salmoniformes > Salmonidae > Oncorhynchus > Oncorhynchus nerka. The sequence continues at coordinate 26,084,798 of NC_088420.1, forward strand.
AAAGGCAGAATCCATCCAATATTAATCAGGATCTACAGTAATATCAAATGAAAGAGTCATGACGAGAGACCCTTTTAAAAGATACACCAAATGTCAAATCCCAGACAGTTACGCCTACGCTACATCAATGTTGGGGTGTGTGCATGTTTGTGTGACTGTGTGTGTGAATGTGACTGTGTGTGTGTGTGTGTGTGTGTGTGTGTGTGTGTGTGTGTGTGTGTGTGTGTGACTGTTTGTTGTCCTGATAGAAGTGCATGAACCAGTTAACAAGACCATTAGGGAGTTATTGTTTTCAGTAAGTGGCCACCATAGTGTGGAGGCACAATCTGTACAAAGTAGAGACAGTGATTTCTACAGGGACATTAGAGAATAAATTAACCAGCATCAGTAGACTAGACACATGGGCTCCACAAACAAGGGTCCAAGAGGCTCCAGACAGTGCTCTTTGCTATGTATCACGTTTTTCAGGGAAATATTCATGTTTGTTGTGTTCAGACTGCCTTTTCTAATTTCCTGGGTGTTAAAAGGAGATATGATTTACAAGAGGCTGAAAATGAGAGGAGGCTGGTCATAATCTAAAGAAATAACCTCCTTACCGTAAATCCCCTAAAAGAATGTTCACAGAAATGTAAATCAAGTGGGCGGTACAATACAGGCTAAATAGAGTGTGTTGGGAAATCTGGCAGTGAGATTTGAAACCATGGTGTCTCTATGGGCTGGAGAAGCCATGTTGAGATGATAGAGATCTGTGTGCATGGCTAGGAGTTAATTAAGATCTTCTTCAAAGCCAAGAGATCTGGCACATTCATTGCCTTGATATATTTTTAAGTAATGTGTAATGCCCGGCTTGAAACCCACACAGTTTATTCTAATTATGGACATAACACAAGTCAGCCTTCCCAACATGGGACATGGACACTTGGCTCTCTCCTCCAACAGCATATGAGGTCCCTCTGATTCCATGGTTGGAGATCACTCACATGAAAGAGACAGGCACTTTTCCAGTTCCTCAGTTATTATTCTCTCCATTTTGTCTGATCTTTGTGTCAAATGTTTTTTGAAAGGGAATCATAAAAGTTGAGCAATATTTCCAGTTTGTTTAAAGCTTTAGAAAGGGGGTCTGTCAGATGGTCTCCAGTCCGGCTGTACAACAGATAGAAAATATGAAGGACAGGCATACTGTAGCTACTGTAAGTTATGAGATTGAATACTGAATACCGTGTGGTGGCCCAGGGACTATATTTTAGTATAGTCCTTGGGCCACCATCTCAGCTGCATTATTAGGCATATGTTCACTAATGAATGTATCAAATGGCAAATTACAACAAGGCAACAGCAAGCATGACGTCCCCCATGGATGATGTGTCCCCCATGGATGATGTGCCCCCCCCCCCCCCCCCCGAGATCTCTATGACAAGACGCATCATTCACCCATGTTTCATCAAAATCTAGCCAGTGGTGTCTGAGATAACGTGTGGGTTATCTAGACTCGTATCCCTGAGCATGTGTGCCACATTTCATCACTCTGAGTCAAACAAATCAAGAGATATAAAAATGTGCCCGTTATAGAGCCACCATGTGGGTCAATATGAATGTTCTTCCATATGTTGAGTCTTGACAGTGTTGTTACAATATGAATATGAATACATGCAAGGCCACGCCCACTTTAATGTTGTTTTATGTACTAGTCTGGAAAGTGTTGCGTTCAGAGACCTTTGTCCATTGATGTCACATATGTAGTTTCTTGTAGATCAATCATTCGGTGCCAGAGGAGAAGCTTTTTAAGTGTTTTTCACAAAATTCTAAATGGTGGAAAATCCATCATGGCGGACCTTATGTTTTCCTCAGGCAAATTTGTTCCTTATGAGGAAAGGGAGCTATAGTACCAGTCAAAAGTTTGGACACCTACTTGTTCCAGGTTTTTTATTTATTTTTACTATTTTATACATTGTAGAGTAATAGTGAAGACATCAAAACTATGGAATAACACATATGCAATCATGTACTAACCAATTAAAAATTTTAACAAATCAAATATATTTAACATTTTGAGAATCTTCAAAGTAGCCACCCTTTGGCTTGATGACAGCTTTGCACACTCTTGGTATTCTCTCAACCAGCTTCATGAGGTAGTCACCTGGAATGCATTACAATTAACAGGTGTGACTTGCTAAAAGTTCATTCTTGGAATGTATGCATTTCAGACAATAATTTGTGTTGTGACAATGTAGGGGTGGTATATAGAAGATAGCCCTATTTAGTAAGAGACCAAGTCCATATTATGGCAAGAACAGCTCAAATAAGCAAGTCCATCATTAATTTCAGGCATAAATGTCAGTCAATCTGGAAAATTCCAATAACTTTGAATGTTTCTTCAAGTGCAGTCTCAAAAACCATCAAGCGTTATGATGAAACTGACTCATGTGGAAGACTAAGAGTTATCTCTGCTGCAGAGGATAAGTTCATTATCCAGCCTCAGAGAACGAACGATCTCTGCATATGTAGTTCCCACCGTGAAGCATGGAGGAGGAGGTGTGATGGTATGGGTGTGCTTTGCTGGTGACACTGTCTGTGATTTATTTAGAATTCAAGGCACACTTAACCAGCATGACTACCACAGCATTCTGCAGCAATACGTCATCCCATCGGTTTTGCGCTAAGTGGGAGAATAATTTTTTTCAACAGGATAATTACCGAACACACCTCCAGCCTGTGTAAGGGCTATTTGACCAAGAAGAAGAGTAATGGAGTTCTTCATCAGATGACCTGGCCTCCACAATTACCTGATCTCAACCCAATTGAGAGGGTTTGGGATGAGTTTGACCGCATAATGAAGAAAAAGCAGCCAACAAGTGCTCAGCATATGTGGGAACTCCTTCAAGACTGTTGGAAAAGCTTTCCAGGTGAAGCTGGTTGAGAGAATTCCAAGGAAAAGGGTGGTTACTTTGAAGAATCTCAAATCTCAAATATATTTTGATTTGTTTAACACTTTTATGGTTACTACATGATTCCACATATGTTATTTCATAGTTTTGATGTATTCACTATTATTCTACAATGTAGAAAATAGTAAAAATAAAGAAAAACCCTTCAATGAGTTGGTGTGTCCAAACTTGTATGGCCGGAAGTTCATTACTTCAGGTCAAATGGGATTAGGGGCTTGACCTTTCAAAGTTAACATTTTCAATCACTTGTTATAACACCACCATCTGGCCAATCAGTGTAATTTTGTAAATGCCGGATCTCTATGGCAAGACACATCATTCACACAAGTTTTGTCAAAATCGTGCCAGTGCTGTCTGAGATATTCTGTGTGACGTACAAAGATACTAAGGACAGAGACAGATCCACTGTCCCCTCCCCATTTTCATCGTGGGGACAACTTAATGATTTGTGGACCATTAGTGTAATGTCATACAACCCTGCAGTTGAAATTCCTCAGATTCTTGCATTTTTTGATTAGCCATTTTACATGTTCGCGACATTTCCATTTCCCATATCTGTGGTCCTTCTCTAAATACCATGTTCAAATGTGCCAAAATTAGAAAAGGAAGATTAATTAGATGACACATCCTCGTGCCAATCAGTTTGATATATTGAGGATCGTCAGAGCAGAGCATGAGGCAAGTCAGCAATTGAAATTGTCAACGTTGTCTCCACAATGCAAACATGGGAAGACTAGATTTTCCTCCCCAGCAAACAGCCAGAGCTCTATGCATTCGGCACATGTAACCCTCATCTGCGGTCTAAATTATTGAACAGCTATCCCTTGCACACTACGTACCACTCATTTTGAAAGTGCTTGTTCTGCCATCCGAATGTTATTGGTGGAATATATGGTGTTTCTCAGGGGCTATGGCAGGTCCACAGACACACTAACACAATACACACAATGTGCATGCACAGACACACAGACACACACCCACGCACACACACACACACACATTTCCTTGTGTCATGTCTGTAAAAAGAGTCTCCTCCCGTGAGTCATGGAGCTGCTGAGGCCCCAGCACCCATCTCTCCAGCTATCCTCTCTACCCTGCGATCTGTGCATGCTGAGCAGGTGTTCCATTTATTTGCTCTGACATGGAGGAAACAAGGATACTGGATGGAAGGAAAGCATGGCTTCAACACAGGATTAAAGAAGAGGAAATTTGCTACACTATTTGTTCTGCCGTGAACGCGATTCTTGATGAAAACACCACACCTGCTCCAAAGAGACTCTTTAGAGCCGACTGTTTCATCGTAGTCCTATGGAGTCCTATATTAGAGCAGGACTTCATCACCCCATTTAGGCTAAATGGATGCATGGACGTAGCACTGAGAGGCACTAGCAACTAGTGGGGATCTCAAAGCTGCTTGATCTGAAAACATGTTTCATCATCATCATGTGCCAACAGTATTTGCTCTTATATTTGCATAACCATACCCTTTGTAAAGCACGCCGCGTTTAATCAGTCTGGTGACAGCCGCAGAGAGAAACAAACAGCCCTGGTGAATATCACCCTCTGGGGATCTGCTACTGGTGGTCTCCTCTTCATCCTTAGAGGACTAGCTTCTAATGTGCTTTTGCTAATAAGACGGTTGAGTAAGCAGGTGTAGTTGCCTATAGATAAATTATCTGCAATCATTATGACATTTGCAGGCAAAACATACAAAAGTTATTTTCCTGAAGGTGCAGGTTCTTTGCATACAGAGACCACAGGCGAATGAGCAGATGTAAAAAGGGATCTAGTTCATAGCTTATTTCTCCATGACGGTCACTACTATGATGTGAATACAATTATCAAGGAATAATTTCTATACAGCACAATGGTTATGGATTGTAGGCTAAATACCCCAATGGTCCCAGTATTATTAACACTTATCCAGGTCTAATGTATAGCTGCAGCAATCCTACAGGAAAATATTAGATTGATATTTGCTTACATAATATTGTAGGCAGTAATGAGTAGGCTATGTATCTCCTTTCTTGCTATTGAATGACTGAAACCTTTTGAATTAAATATCATATCCTGATGCTCCTGTGTTTTAAATGGCCTCTGTTATGTGCTATCATGTCTGTTCCAGGGCATGCAGACTTGCATGGGGGATATGGAAGAGATCTCTCTCTCTCTCTCTCTCTCTCTCTCTCTCTCTCTCTCTCTCTCTCTCTCTCTCTCAAACACAATCAAACAAGCCTCAATTGGATCAGTGAAAATATGTTTTCAGCAGTGCTCTGAAGAGTTTTAAATGTGTGTTCATTGATTACATGTATGACGAAGCACTTAGAAAAGCATAATAGTGGATACACTCACATTTTGCTGGCTTTCTAGTATTTTACCTTTTAGTATAAAGGAACTTTTGTATATTTTAAAGTGCTGTGCTGTTTTTCCATCAATTCGTTTTTTTCTCCAGACATCCACAAGTTTTATATTCACTTACTGCCTCAAATTATGTCATGGAATACAATGTAGAAAGCTGTGCTATTGATTTTTAAAAACTTAAATAAAATTCCCTTTGGGAACATTTTGCATTGTTACGTCTTGTGCTCGTCGTCCATTTGGTCGGAATTATCCTATTTCTTTCTTTCTCTTGAGGGGTTTTATGAATTTTTAACACTTGTGAAAATTATGATCTAGTTCAGTTGGCTGTTCCTTCCCTGGAGCATTATGCAAGTGTGGTAGTAGAGAGAGGACACCATGTTCCACTGCACTTGCCTTTTACTCATCGTATCTTTCAATTAAATTAGAGCTGAGGAAAGTATGACTTGGCATTAATATGTTTGCCCACATTCTTGAATATATTCTGTTGCTTACATGCCTATGATTTCCACTTTTGTGAATGATTTCCTACTGTATACATGCAGCGGGGAGTGCTTCAAACACTTGGAAGTCAAATGTATTTGAGTTTCAGTCCCTCCCTTACGGTCTTTCAAATGAAACTTCTTGAGGTGGGAATGAAAGGTTAAAAGTTTAGATCATGACTTTCATGCTTCATCTACTAGGCCATACTCCCCTTATTTCCCCAAAGCAATCTAAGCCTTTGTCATGACGTTGGCCTCTTTGGGTATAGCAAGCCCATCCTAGGTTGCTGTGATCAGAAGTCGTAAATTCCTGAGAAGACCTCATGGACACACAGTTATAGAGGGTAAACTTTCATAGAGGACAAAGGAAATCCTTCCACCTCACAGAACTTGAGGTACGAACAAATTTTATGTTCCGGTGAAAGTGTAAAAGATTGGTGAAGAATCCAGCTACGAACTGGTCCGTTTGTCACAACTTGGGAAGCTCATGGGAGACGGTGTGGCCACATTACCATAACGCTGTTTATATAATAGCCTCAGATATGAGGTTTACATCTAATTGTTGTATAAGATGAATGAGTGAGTATGATACTGTTTGTATAATTGTGTAATATGATTGTGGACTGTTTAATGAAGAAAAATACAATTCCCTTTTGATTTGAACTAAATCAGAGGACCGCCCCAGAGCCCAGTTAGGGTCAGACATCCTGGGACAGCTCTCTTCGGCCATTCCGAATAAAACCCCACTCGGGTTTTCGATCAGTAGACCAAGCTTACCTCAATTACGAGATGGCATAAGGTGTAGACCATTGCTGAATCTTTTTAACCATACCATGTGGTTAAACTCTTAGACTATTGATACCGACAGAATAAGAACAAGTCTTTGATATTGATTACTAGTCTGCAGCTAGGAATTCGGCATCATTAAACGCGAAGAACGAAAAACCACCGAAACATCCATTCTATAACGAATGTCACTCTGAACAATCCCCTCTAACCACAACCGAGAGGGAGAGAGACAGACAATTCTACAAAATAAATTAACTTTTCACGAGCGATTAAGATGACACACTGAGCATAAATATATATATTTATTGCACTTGTTCCCGACTAAGTGAGCGTTCATGTGTAAGTTGTACATAGAGCTCCGATAAAGGATTGAGTCGAGGCACAGATCTGGGGAAGGGTCCCAAAAAATGTCTACATCATTGAAGGTCCCCAAGAACTCAGTGGCTTCCATCACTCTTAAATGGAAGAAGTTTGGAACCACCAAGTCTCTTCCTAGAGCTGGCCACCCGGCCAAACTGAGCAATCAGGGGAGAAGGGCCTTGGTCAGGGAGGTGACCAAGAACCCGATGGTCAATCTGACAGAGCTCCAGAGTTCCTCTGTGAAGATGGGAGAAACTTCCAAAAGGACAACCATCTCTGCTGCACTCCACCTTTATGGTAGAGTGACCAGACGGAAGCCACTCCTCAGCAAAAGGCACAACAGCCGGCTTGGAGGCACCTAAAGACACCTAAGGCAGCTAAAGACTCTCAGACCATGAGAAAAAAAGATTCTCAGGTCTGATGAAGCCAAGACTGAACTTTTTGGCCTGAATGCCAAGTATCACGTCTGGAGGAAACCTGGCAGCATCCCTACAGTGAAGCATGGTGGTGGCAGCATCATGCTGTGGGGATGTTTTTCAGTGGCAGGGACTAGGAGACTAGTTAGGATGGAGTGAAAGATGAACATAGAGTTCAAATCCAATTTTATTGGTTACATACTGTCACATCTGCTCCTGCTACGCCCTCTGGTGTTCATCCAGTGTCTTCTTGACCTGCAGTTACACCCCCTGTACACTCTCTCCCTCTCCCTCTCCCTCTCTGTGTGATCATGTGGTTGGAGACAGGAGTCAGAGTAGATCCCTACCAGCTGCAACTAGTTCCATAATACAGACCTCTACAAATACTCAGTCCTGCCACTTCCACTCCGCCAGATCGCAATCTCTGCTCATTACCGCTCTGTCTCTGGCTCCTGTCTCCTGTTCCACATCTCACCACCCAACTCCCTTGCTCTGGATTTTACCTTGGATTTCCCTCAGGACCTGTTTACCCTGTTCTACTCAGCTAACTCCCACATCTGTTTTTTCTGTAACTCATCTGAGCTTCCCCAGATCTGCGCTCCATATCTCTCTGTGTAAATAAATATTTTGGTTAATTCATCCCTGTTTCCTCATCTGAGTCTACTCTTGGGTTCCCCTGTGTCGCTCTGCTTAACGCATACACGTGATTAGCAGACGTTATTATGGGTGTAGCGAAATACTTGTGCTTCTAGCTCCGACAGTGCAGAAATTTCTAACAAGAAATATTTAACAAATTACACAACATATACCCAATACACACAAATCCAAGTAGGAATGAAATAAGACTATATACATATATGGGAGAGTGATGTCAGAGCGGAACTGACTAAGATAAAGTAGAATAGTAGAGAATACAATATATAGTCTTCAGTTCAAAAGTTTGGAGTCACTTAGAAATGTCCTTGTTTTTGAAAGAAAAGCAATTTTTTTGTCCATTAAAAGAACCTCAAATTGATCAGAAATACAGTTTAGACATTGTTAATGTTGTAAATGACAATTGTAGCTGGAAACTGACAATTTTGTATGGAATATCTACACAGGCCTACATAGGCCCATTATCAGCAAGCATCACTCCTGTGTTCCAATGGCACGTTGTGTTAGCTAATCCAAGTTAGCACAGCTGAAAACTGTTGCCCTGATTAAGAAGCAATAAAACTCACATTCTTTAGACTAGTTGAGTATCTGGAGCATCAGCATTTGTGGGTTTGATTACAGGCTCAAAATGGCCAGAAACAAAGAACTTTCTTCTGAAACTCGTCAGTCTATTCTTGTTCTGAGAAATGAAGGCTATCCCATGCGAGAAATTGCCAAGAAGCTGAAGATCTCGTTCAACGCTGTGTAATACTCCCTTCACAGATCAGCACAAACTGGCCCTAACCAGAATAGAAAGAGGAGTGTGAGAAACAGATGCCTTACAAGTCCTCAACTGGTAGCTTTATTAAATAGTACACGCAAAACACCAGTCTCAAAGTCAACAGTGAAGAGGCGAGTTCCTCTGTCCAAACTTTTGAACGGTAGTGTACATGTGAGATGAGTAATGCCAGATATGTAAACATTATTAAAGTGACTAGTGTTCCATTCCTTAAAGTGGCCAGGGATTTCTAGTCTATGCATATATGCAGCAGCCTCTAATGTGCTAGTGATGGCCGTTAAACAGATGGCCTTGAGATAGATAGCTAACTCTCTCTCCTCTGCTCTCATCCTTCTAGACCTATCGGCTGCCTTCGATACTGTGAACCATCAGATCCTCCTCTCCACCCTCTCCGAGTTGGGCATCTCCGGCGCGGCCCACGCTTGGATTGCGTCCTACCTGACAGGTCGCTCCTACCAGGTGGCGTGGCGAGAATCCGTCTCCACACCACGTGCTCTCACCACTGGTGTCCCCCAGGGCTCTGTTCTAGGCCCTCTCCTATTCTCGCTATACACCAAGTCACTTGGCTCTGTCATAACCTCACATGGTCTCTCCTATCATTGCTATGCAGACGACACACAATTAATCTTCTCCTTTCCCCCTTCTGATGATCAGGTGGCGAATCGCATCTCTGCATGTCTGGCAGACATATCAGTGTGGATGACGGATCACCACCTCAAGCTGAACCTCGGCAAGACGGAGCTGCTCTTCCTCCCGGGAAGGACTGCCCGTTCCATGATCTCGCCATCACGGTTGACAACTCCATTGTGTCCTCCTCCCAGAGCGCTAAGAACCTTGGCGTGATCCTGGACAACACCCTGTCGTTCTCAACTAACATCAAGGCGGTGGCCCGTTCCTGTAGGTTCATGCTCTACAACATCCGCAGAGTACGACCCTGCCTCACACAGGAAGCGGCGCAGGTCCTAATCCAGGCACTCGTCATCTCCCGTCTGGATTACTGCAACTCGCTGTTGGCTGGGCTCCCTGCCTGTGCCATTAAACCCCTACAACTCATCCAGAACGCCGCAGCCCGTCTGGTGTTCAACCTTCCCAAGTTCTCTCACGTCACCCCGCTCCTCCGCTCTCTCCACTTGCTTCCAGTTGAAGCTCGCATCCGCTACAAGACCATGGTGCTTGCCTATGGAGCTGTGAGGGGAACGGCACCTCAGTACCTCCAGGCTCTGATCAGGCCCTACACCCAAACAAGGGCACTGCGTTCATCCACCTCTGGCCTGCTCGCCTCCCTACCACTGAGGAAGTACAGTTCCCGCTCAGCCCAGTCAAAACTGTTCGCTGCTCTGGCCCCCCAATGGTGGAACAAACTCCCTCACGACGCCAGGACAGCGGAGTCAATCACCACCTTCCGGAGACACCTGAAACCCCACCTCTTTAAGGAATACCTAGGATAGGATAAAGTAATCCCTCTCACCCCCCTTAAAAGATTTAGATGCACTACTGTTCCACTGGATGTCATAAGGTGAATGCACCAATTTGTAAGTCGCTCTGGATAAGAGCGTCTGCTAAATGACTTAAATGTAAATGTAAATAGAAGCTGATTTTCAGTCTCTCGGTCCCAGGTTTGATGCACCTGTACTGACCATGCCTTCTGGATTATAGGAGGGGAACAGCCAGTGGCTCGGGTGGTTGATGTCCTTGATGATCATTCTGGCCTTCCTGTGACATTGGGTGCTGTAGGTGTCCTGGAGGGTGGGTAATTTGCCCCGGTAATGCGTTAGGCAGACTGCACCACCCTCTGGAGAGCCTTGCAGTTGCCGTACCAGGCTGTGATACAGCCCGACAGGATGCTTTCAATTGTGCATCTGTAAAAGTTTGTGAGGGTTTTTGGAGACAAGTCTAATTTCTTTAGCCTCCTGAGGTTGAAGAGGCTCTGTTGCCCCTTCTTCACCACACTGTGTGGATGGTCCATTTCAGTTTGTCTGTGGTGAACGCTAAGGAACTTGACGTTTTCCACATTCTGCACTGCGGTCCCTTCGATGTAGATGGGGGTGCACCCCCTGATGTTTCTTGAAGTCCGCGATCATTTTGATGATCTAGTTTCGTTGGTGGAGTTTAAACACTTGATCGATGTACATATCATAGAAGAGAGTAATTGTTTTTAGGGCAGCTGTTTTTAGTCAAGACTTTCGTGTTTTTAACGTACAATGTTTTTGTTGTACTGTATGTGTGTTTATAGTTTTGTTTAATGTTGTGTTAGTGTATGTAAGTTATTTTGTCGGAAATGTTGTTCCCCTTGCTGCTATTGGACCAGGTCTCTCTTGGAAAAGAGATGCTATCTCAATGAGAAAACCTGTATAAATAAAGGTAAAAAAAATATATTAAAGAAGAATCCTCTCCTTTGTTTTGTTGACATGAGTGAGAGGTTGTTTTCTAGTCACCACCACACTCCCAGAGCCTTCACCTCCTCCCTGTAGGCTGTCTCGTCATATCATTGGTAATCAAGCCTACTACTGTTGTGTCATCTGAAAACTTAATGATTGAGTTGGAGGCGTGTTGAACAGGGAGTACAGGAGGGGGCTGAGCAAGCACCCTTGTGGGTGTTGAGGATCAGCGGAGTGTAGGGGGTGTTGAGGATCAGCGGAGTGTAGGGGATGTTTCCTACCTTCACCACCTGGGGGCGGCCCATCAGGTAGTCCAGGACCTAGTTGCACAGGGCGGGGTTCAGACTCAGGGCTTCAAGCTTAATGATGAGCTTGGAGGGTACTATGGTGTTGAATACTGAGCTATAGTCAATAAACAGCATTCTTACATAGGTATTCCTCTTGTCTAGATGGGATAGGGCAGCATACAGTGTGATGGTGTTTGCATCGTCTGTGGATTTATTGGGACAGTAAGCAAATTGAAGTGGGTCTAGGGTGGCATGTAAGGTTGAGGTGATATGATCCTTGAATAGTCTCTCAAAGCACTTCATGATGACAGAGGTTCGTTCTAAGGGGCGATAGTCATTAAGTTCAGTTGCCTTTGCTTTGGGTACAGGAACAATGGTTTCCATCTTGAAGCATTTGGGGACAGCAGACTGGGATAGGGAGAGATTGAATATGTCCGTAAACACACCAGCCAGGTGGCCGGCAGCCTTGCGATTGTTAACACGTTTAAATGTTTTACTCACGTCGGCCACAGAGAAGGAGAGCCCACAGTCCTTGATAGCGGGCTACGTCGGTGGCACTGTGTTTTCTTCAAAGCGTGCGAAGAATGTGTTTAGCCTGTCCGGACGCAAAACATCGGTCTCTACGACATGGCTGGTTTTCCTTTTGTATTCCGTGATTGTATGTAGTCCCCGCCACATACGTCTTGTATCTAAGCCGTTGAATTGCAACTCCACTTTATCTCTATACTGACGTTTAGCTTGTTTGATTTCCTTTCGGAGTGAATAACTACACTGTTTAAGGTTCTGCCATATTCCCAGTCACCTTGCCATGGTTACATGAAGTGGTTCGCACTTTCACTTTGGCACGAACGCTACCATCTACCCACGGTTTCTGGTTCGGGTAGGTTTTAATAGTCACAGTGGGTACTACATCTCCTATACACTTCCTTATAAACTCAGTCACCGTATCCATGTGTGCATCCAGATTATTTTCTGGAAGCTACCCAGAACATATCCCTGTCCACGTGATCAAAGCATGGATTCTGACCGGTCAGATCAGCGTTGAATAGTTCTTAGCTCATGTACTTCCTGTTAGATGGAGTCGTGGTCAGATTTGCCGAAAGGAGGGTGGGGGAGGGCCTTGTAAGCATTCTGGATGTTTGAATAGCAATGGTCGAGAGTCTTAGCAGCGTGAGTAGTACAGTCAATATGGACTAGCACTTCGGCAGCCTAGTCCTCAAATGTGTTTTGTTAAAATCCAGAGCTACAATAAATACAGCATCAGGATATCTGGTTTCCAGTTGGAGGGTGGCCATGGTATTGGCTTGAGGGGGGATGTAAATGGCCGTGGCAATGATGGAGGATAATTATCTTGGGAGATAATATGGTATGCATTTGATTGCGAGGTATTCAAGGTCTGGTGAACAAAAGGACTTGAGTTTCTATATGTTCCTAGAATTACACCATGAGTCGTTAATCATGAAACACATCCCTCTGCCCTTATGCTTCGCGGAGAGATATTTTTTCCTCTCTGCGTGATGTACTGAGAATCCTGCTGGCTTTACCGACTCCGACAGAGCCATGTTTCCGTGAAACAAAGTATGTTACAGGCCCTGATGTCTCTCTGTAAATAAATCCTTGCTCTATCAGCATTGTTATCCAAAGACTGAACATTAGCAAGTAATATACTCGGAAGCGGTGGGTGGTGTGCGCTCCTCCTAAGTTGAACCTGCAGGACGCCTCGAGTGCCTCTCCTATCTATGCTGGAAATGTTTTGGGTTGGCCTCTGTAATAAGTTAAATTGCTCTGGGGAGAGTGAACAAAGGATCTGCTCCAGGGAAGTCGTATTCCTGGTCGTAATGCTGGTAGTTCTGGTGAGTTACCGCCACTCTAATATCCAATAGTTCTTCCCGGCTGTATGTAATGACACAGAACATTTTATGAGCTAATAATGTCAAAAATAGTACATAAAAAAAACTAAATACTGCAAAGTTTCCTAAGAGCGAGTTGCGATGCTGCCATCTCCTGTCGGCGCCATCATTTGTTCCAGAGCACTCAGGACCTCAGACTGTGACGAAGGTTCACCTTCCAACAAGACAACGACACTAAGCACATAGCCAAATCATCAAAGGAGTGGCTTCGGGACAACTTTCTGAATGTCCTTGAGTGGCCCAGCCAGAGCCTGGACTTGAACCCAATCGAACATCTCTGAAGAAACCTGAAAATAGCTGTGTAGTGACGCTCCCCATCCAACCTAACAGATTTAAGAGGATCTGCAGAGAAGAATGAGAGAAACTCCCAGAATACAGGTGTGCCAAGCTTGTAGCGTCACACACAAGAAGAATCGAGGCTGTAATCACTGCCAAAGGTTCTTCAATAAAGTACTGAATAAAGGGTCTGAATACTTATGTAAATGTGATATTTCAATTTGTTATATACAATAAATTGTAAAACATGTATAAAAACCCTGTTTTTGCTTTCTCATTATAGGGTAGATTGATAAAAAAATATATTTAAAAAAATCTATTTTAGAATAAGGCTGTAACGTGACAAAATGTAGAAAAAGTCAAGGGGTCAAAATCAAATCAAATATAAGATTAAGAGATAAAAGTAACAAGTAATTAATGAGCAGCTGTAAAAAACAACAATATAAACAGGGGGGTGTCGGAACACCGGTAAGTTGGGGTAGTATGTACATGTAGGTAGAGTTATTAAAGTGACTATGGTAGTGGTGTGGAGAGGGGGGAATGCAAATAGTTTGGGTAGCCATTTGACTAGATGGTGGGGTAGAAGCTGTTTAGAAGCCTCTTGGACCTCGACTTGGTGCTCCGATACCGCTTGACGGGCGGTAGCAGAGAGAACAGTCTATATACTCGGGTGGCTGGAGTCTGACAATGTTTAGGGCCTTCCTTTGACACAGCCTGTTATAGAAGTCCTCTGTGGCAGGAAGCTTGGCCCCAGTGATGTACTGGCCGTTCATATTTCCCTCTGTAGTGCCTTGTGGTTGGAGGCCGAGCAGTTGCCATACCAGGCCGTGATGCAACCAACATGCTCTCGATGGTGCAATTGTAGAAGCATTTGAGGATCTGAGGACCCATGTCAAACCTTTTCAGTCTCCTGAGGAGGAATAGGTTTTGTCGTGCCCGCTTCACGTCTGTCTTGGTGTGCTTGGACCATGTCAGATTGTTGGTGATGTGGACACCAAGGAACTTGAAGCTCTCAACCTGCTCCACCGCAGCTCCACCATGCTCGGTCCTCTTTTTTCCTGAGGTCCACAATCATCTCCTTTGTCTTAATCACATTGAGGGAGAGGTTTTTGTACTGGCACCACATGGCCAGGTCTCTGTAGGTTGTCCCTATACGTTGTCTCATTGTTGTCGATGATCAGGCCTAACACTTGTGTCATTTGAAAATGTATGGTGTTGTGCCTGGCCGTGCAGTCATGATTGAACAGGGAGTACAGGAGGGGGCTGAGCACGCAACCCTGAGGGGCCCCTGCGTTGAGGATCAGCGTGGTGGATGTGTTGTTACCTACCCTTACCACCTGGGGTGGCCCATCAGGAAGTCCAGGATCCAGTTGCAGAGGAAGATGTTTAGTCCCAGGGTCCTTAGCTTATTGAGCTTTGAGGACACTATTGTGTTGAAAGCTGAGCTGTTGTCACATAGGTGTTCCTTTTGTCCAGGTGGGAAAGGGCAGTGTGGAGTGCAATAGAGATTGCAGTATCTGTGGATCTGTTGGGGCGGTAAGCAAATTGTGGGTCTAGGGTTTCCAGGAAAATAATGTTGAAGTGAGCCATGACCAGCCTTTCAAAGTGCTTCATGGCTACAGACATGAATAAGGCAGGTTACCTTAGTGTTCTTGGTACAGGCACTATTGTGGTCTGCTTAAACATGTTGTTATTACAGACTCGGACAGGGAGAGGTTGAACATGTCAGTGAAGACATTTGCTAGTTGATCTGCGCATGCTCTCAGTACACGTCCTAGTAACCCGTATTGCCCTGCGGCCTTGTGAATGTTGACCTGTCTAAATGTCTTACTCACATCGGCTGCGGAGAGCGTGATCACACAGTCTTCCGTAACATCTGGTGCCTGTTTCAGTGTTATTTGCCTTCGAAGCTAGCATATAAGTAGTTTAGCTTGTCTGGTAGGCTTGTGTAACTGGGCAGCTCTCGGCCGTGCTTCCCTTTGTAGTCTGTAATGGTTTGCAAGCCCTGCCACATCCGACGAGTGTCAGAGCCAGTGTAGTACGATTCGATCCTTGTCCTGTATCGACCCTTTGCCTGTTTGATGGTTCGTCGGAGGGCATAGCGGGATTTCTTATAAGCTTCCGGGTTAGAGTCTTGCTCCTTGAAAGCTGCTGCTCTAGCCTTTAGCTCAGGGAGGATGCTGCCTATAATCCTTGGCTTCTGGTTGGTGTACGTACGGTCACTGTGGGGACGACGTCATCGATGCGCTTATTGATGAAGCCAATGACGGATGTGGTATACTCCTCAATGCCATTGGAGGAATCTCGGAGCATATTCCAGTCTGTGCTAGTAAAACAGTCCTGTAGCTTAGCATCTGCTTCATCTGACCACTTTTTTATTGATCTAGTCACTGGTGCTTCCTGCTTTAATTTTAGCTTGTAAGCAGGAATCAGGAGGATATAATTATGGTCAGATTTGCCAAATGTAGTTCGAGAGAGAGCTTTGTATGTGTCTCTGTGTGTGGAGTATAGGTGGTCCAGAGTTCTTTTCCCTCTGGTTGCACATTTAACATGCTGATAGAAATGTGGTAAAACGGATTTAAGTTTCCCTGCATTAAAGTCCCTGGCTACTAGGAGCACCACCTCTGGGTGAGCGTTTTCTTGTTTGCTTATGGTGGAATACAGCTCATTCAATGTTTTCTTGGTGCCAACCTCTGACTGAGGTGGGATGTAAACAGCTATGAAGAATACAGATGAGATCTCTCTCGGTAGGTAGTGTGGTCTACAGCTTATCATGATATACTCAACCTCAGGCAAGCAATAGCTCGAGACTTCCTTAGATATAGTGCACCAGCTGTTATTTACAAAAATACATAGTCCACCGCTCCTTGTCTTACCAGACGCCGCTGTTCTGTCCTGCGGGTACGTCCCATTGGTAGTTTAAACCTTCCTGTAACTCATCGATTTTATTGTCCAAAGATTGCACATTTGCTAGCAAAATTGAGGGAAGTGGGTGTTTATTCGATCACCTTTGAATTCTCAGAAGGCAGCCTGCTCTCCTGCCTCTCTTTGTCCGCCTCCTCGTCAGCAGATCACGGGGGTCAGGGCCTGTTCCCGAGGGAGCCGTATATCCTCCGCCTCGGGTGCATCAGAGTCGTGAAAGAAAGAAAAATAATTCTGCTAGTCTGTGGTGAGTAATCGCAGATGTCCTGAAGTTATTTTCGGTCCTAAGAGACGGTAGCGGCAACATTATGTACAAAATGAGTAAAAAAATAAGTTTACAAACAACGCAGATAATCAAACAAAAAAACACAATAGGTTGGGGGCACGTAAAATGTCTGTCTTCTGCTCCGGCGCCATCTTACATGTAATACTTTCCGATTGCACTGTAGGTCTATAGACGAATAAGCAAATTCAAAGCAATGTTTGGAGTGGAGAAGTGAATAAGAAAGTGTTTTATGAGAAGTCCATTTCATCAGGGATGTTTCAAGAAGCTTGTCTTTCTAGTTTCTAGGAATCATATGGGCAGAGCTGTGGTGGTGGTATTAATTGAAATATAGCCTGTCTCTTGAGATTGTATTGACCTCAACATAATTCAAGCAATATCAGTTTACCATTATCGAGTTATGGCTATCTTGAAGTTTATATTTAATTTCAAGATCAAGCCCTGAGAAATGGATCCTAATTTAATATTTGGTCAATTAAGTTAATTGTTCAGTGCAGTTGTTCATTTCACCCCGCGGGTCAATTATTCAGACACTGAACTATTGAAACTGCTCTTCTTCAGATTACATACGGTTTCTGTAATGTTCTGTTTCTTAACCATAATCCTCCCTTTGCTCCATAACCAGTTCTTCAGTCTAATTTAACACGTTATCAATTTTACAAAGCAGTTATAAGCACCGTAGACACATCTAGTTATATGATATCTGTTATTGTATCAAATCTAGGCAAAATCTCTTTTCAGTATCAAAGCGAGTTCAAGAAATCTTGAAAAAGCATCAACAGTACACATGGCAGATTGATTAAATGTCCATGCAGCCATTTTTCTCTCAACATCAAATAATTTCTGGGTAACAATTAAGTACCTTACTGTGATTTGTTTTAAATTAAAATGGTCAAAAAGAAACAAAAACAGCTTCTTATCAAAGACCAATTTCTCAAGCAAGAATGTTGCTAGGACTGACTGGGAGTGGTCTGAGTGGTAAGGGGAAAACTATCTGTTATTGGCAGAGAGGTTTGGACCTCTTTCTTATTGGTCTATTAACTGTTTACCACATGGTCACCATGGAAAGGCCAATGCTCCATCCCAACAAAACAGGCTGAAACTTCAGGCAGTCTTTTCGAACAGCTTATATAATTTCCACTATTTCACAGTATTATTACAACCTCATAGTGCGGAAATATATTTAAAACACAGAAATGTCACATTTTTGACTGCACTGGGCCTAAACCTAAATGTTAAGTGGATGGCCATATAAAACATATATATTTCTTATTTATCTATAATTTGTAAACACTTTTTGAACTAATATGCAATGCTATAGTATGAAAATGATTAAGGGAAAGGAGGATAGTTTTACAACTGAGTGCATTCAACTGAAATGTGTCTTCTGCATTTAACCCATCCCCTCTGAATCAGTGAGGTGCGGGGGACTGCCTTAATCGGCATCCACAGCACCCAGGGAACAGTGGATTAACTGCCTTGCTCAGGGGCATAAAGACAGATTTTTACATGGTCAGCTCAGGGTTTCGATCCAGCAACCTTTCGGTTACTGGCCCAAAGCTCCTACGCGCCAGGTTACCTGCCGCCCCTAATGCATTGTAGTTAGATTTATTTATTTTTTAGATTCTACGAACAACCTATTCATGAACAATTTATATAATCTACATACACTGAGTGTACAAAACATTAAGAACAACTTTGTAATATAGAGTGACATCAATAAGGGATCATAGCTTTCACCTGGATTCACCTGGTCAGTCTATCGTGTGGAAAGACCAATTCCGAATGTTTTGTACACTCAGTGTATGTTGACACTGGTATTGTGCTGGAGATAAGGAAAATGAGACTGAAAAGTTGTGGAGTTGCCCTTTAACATTTTAAGATCTTTAAATGTGTGTCTCATTTATCATTGAACTGGTCCTTCAAAGATTCTTACTGCTTGGGCTGACTCCATCCCATCCTGAACAAAGCAAACAACAAAAATCACATTTATTCTGGCACTTTGAAACTCATTCCATTAGAGGTTACCAAACTGTATTAACTGGTTAATCCAGTCCGAATTTAGTGTCACACTTCAGGAATAAAATCAAATCAAATTTTATGTCTCACATGAGCCGAGTACAACGGTGGTAGACCTTACCGCGAAATGCTTACTTACAAGCCCTTAAAACCTTTTACGACTAGCGGTTGCGCTAGCGGAACGTTTCGACAGCATCCGGTGAAATTGCAGAGCGCGAAATTTAAAATAAATTATTAGAAATATTTAACTTTCATACAATCACAAATGCAATACACCAAAATGCAGCTTAACTTCTTGTTAATCCAGCCACCGTGTCAGATTTCAAAAAGGCTTTACGGCAAAAGCAAACCATGCGATTATCTGAAGACACCACCCCATCAACCAAACACATGACAATCATATTTCAACCCGCCAGTCGCGACACAAAACTCAGAAATAACTATATAATTCATGCCAATATGTCCCATAAACATCACAAATGGTTCTTTTGTTCAATTAACTCCATCGTTATATCCCCAACTCGCCCAACATGACTAAACATGATCTAATAAGTTACCTGTAATCTTGGTCCAAACATTTCAAACAACTTTCCTAATCCAACTTTAGGTATTTTAAAACGTAAATAATTGATCAATTTAAGACGGAATAAAGTATTCAATAGCGGATAAAATGAAAGTGGAGCGAGCGCCAGGTCGCGTGCCCCAAACACAACAATACACTAGACTTGACACTCCGTCTGAACAGCCATACTCCTTCATTACTCAAAAGAAAAACATCAACCAATTTCTAAAGACTGTTGATATCTAGTGGAAGCCCTAGGAACTGCAACCAGATGCATCAGAAATCTAGATTCCCAAAGAAACCAAATTGTCAACTCAACAAAAAAAATCCTGGATGGTTTGTCCTCTGGGTTTCGCCTGCCGAATAAATTCTGTTTACTCACAGACATAATTTTAACAGTTTTAGAAACTTTAGAGTGTTTTCTATCCAAATCCTAGCTTCTGGGCCTAGGGTAGCAGGCAGTTTACTTTGGGCACGCTTTTCATCTGGATGTGAAAATACCGCCCCCTATCCCAAACAGGTTTTAACCAACAGAGCAGTTCAAGAAATACAGTTTCGAAAATATTGACTAAATAAAATGAAAAGTAACACAGTAGAATTAAACAACAAAAACAAAGTGATATACAGGAGGCACCGATACCGAATGAATGTACGGGGTTACAGGTTAGTCGAGGTAATTTATACATGTAGGTAGAGGTAAAGTGACTATGCATACATGATAAACAGCGAGTAGCAGCAGTCTAAAAACAAATGGGGGGGGGCTCAATGTAAATAATCTGGGTGGCTTGGGGATAGAAGCTGTTAGGAGCCTTTTGGACCTAGACATGGCGCTCCGGTACCACTTACCATGCGATAGCAGAGAGAACAGTCTATGACTTGGGTGAATGGAGTCTTTGACAATTTTTGGGGCCTTCTTCTGACACCGCCTGGCATATAGGTTCTGGATGGCAGGAAACTTGGCCCCGGGGAAGTATTGGTCCATACGCACTACCCTCTGTAGCGCCTTACGGTCAGACACTGAACAGTTGCCATACCAGGTGGCGATGCAACCAGTCAGGTGCAGCTGTACGATCGAGAGCTTTTTGAGGATCTGGGGACCCATGCCAAACCGTTTCAGTATCCTGAGGGGGAAAAGGTGTTGTTGTGCCCTCTTTATGACTGTCTTGGTGTGTTTGGACCATGATATTTTGTTGGTGATGTGGACACGAAGGAACTTGAAACTCTCGACCTGGTCTACTTCAGCCCTGTCGAATGTGAATGTGGCCTTGTTCGGCCCTCCTTTTCCTGTATTCCACGATCATCTCATTTGTCTTGCTCACATTCAGGGAGAGGTTGTTGGCCTGCCACCACACTGACAGGTATTTGGCCTCATCGTTGTCGGTGATCAGGCCTACCACTGTTGTGTCATCAGCAAACTTAATGATGGTGTTGGAGTCATGCTTGGCCATGCAATCATCGGTGAAAAGGGAGTACAGGGGGGGGGACTAAGCACGCATCCCTGAGGGGAACCGGTGTTGAGGATCAGCGTGGCAGATGTGTTGTTGCCTACCATTACCACCTGGCGGCAGCCAATCAGGAAGTACAGGATCCAGTTTCAGAGGTAGGTGTTTAGTCCCAGGGTCCTTAGCTTAATGATGAGCTTTGTGGGCACTATGGTGTTGACCGCTGAGCTGTAGTCAATGAACAGCATTCTCACATGGGTGTTCCTTTTGTCCAGGTAGGAAAGGGCAGTATGGAGTGCAATTGAGATTGCGTCATCTGTGGATCTCTTTGGGGCGGTATGCGAATTGGAGTGGGTCTAGTGTTTCTGGGATGATGGTGTTGATGTTAGCCATGACCATCCTTTCAAAGCACTTCATGGCTACTGACGTGAGTGTTACGGGCGGTAGTCATTTAGGCAGGTTGCCTTCGCATTCTTGGGCACAGGGACTATGGTGGTCTGCATGAAACATGTGAGTATTACAGACTCGGT
This sequence comes from Oncorhynchus nerka, assembly GCF_034236695.1. NCBI lineage: Eukaryota > Metazoa > Chordata > Actinopteri > Salmoniformes > Salmonidae > Oncorhynchus > Oncorhynchus nerka. The sequence continues at coordinate 26,106,189 of NC_088420.1, forward strand.
CAGGGAGAGGTTGAAAATATCAGTGAAGACACTTGCCAGTTGGTCCACGCATGCTCTGAGTACAAGCTCTGGTAATCTGTCTGGCCCCATGGTCTTGTGAATGTTGACCTGTTTAAAGGTCACGGCTATTGAGAGCGTGATCACACAGTCGTCCGGGACATCACAGTAAGATTAAGCCTTCATCGAGGTCAATTTCTCCTAATCATAGTATTCTTGTTTCTACATTCTCAGAAAATATTGTTCCCAAAGTATTCTTCGGCTGTCCCCATATGAGAACCCTTTTTTGTTTCACGTTTGAGTTCCGTATAGAATCCTATGTAGAAGGGTCCTCCTATGGGACAGCAGAATAACCATTTAAGGTTTCTAGATAGCACGCGATGTAGAGGATCCTTGTTAGAGGATGTGTATGGCATGGTGATAATAATGGTGATGATTGGAGGACTTGGCTAAATCACATACTAGATCTGGGAGCAGGCTAGTGGGAATACTAATCCTCCCTGAAGATCTAAAGTACTAATTTCACCAGCATCCTGACCTATGTTCTTCCCAAGATCTTCTATAGTCAGCCTGCGTTTGAAATGTGAAGACGCATGCTTTCTTACTCTGACAGAAAAGGCCAGTCCAGCACAGCCCCCTTATATTCATTACCCTTAATTCATTTGAACAACAGTCTCATAACTCCTAAGATGTGCATTTCACTACACCCGCAATAACATCCGCTTAATATGTGTATGTGACCAATACGATTTGATTTGATTTGATTTACAAACTGCTTGTTTTGAAATCAGGTTCATTAGTTCATTAGTATCAGGTTCATTAGTATGGCTTGTTTCAGCAGTTGCACCTTCTCTTTGGAAAGAACAAAGACACGTGCCCAAGCCTAGTTTCAAACAGATGGAACAAGTCAGGTGAATATACACTCTCCTACATATTTATTTGTACACTGAAGCTCAAACTTTTAATTTTAATTTATACTCCAGCATTTTGGATTGAGATCAAATGTTTTATATGAGGTGGCAGTACAGAATGTCACCTTTTATTTGAGGGTATTTGAATACATGTCTGTTTAGCCGTTTAGAACTTAATGCACTTGATATATCTAGTCCCCCCATTTGAAAGTGTCATAAGTATTTCAACAAATTCACTTATGGTGTATTAAATGTAGTTAAATGTTTGGTACCATATTCCTAGCACGCATTGACTACATCAACCTTACTACTCTACAAACTTGTTGAATTCATTTGCAGTTTGTTTTGGTTGTTTCAGATTATGTTTTATCCATTAGAAATGAATGGTAAATCATGTATTAAGTCCTTTTGAAGTCACTTTTTTTGTAAAAAAGAATAGAATATGTTTCTGAACATTTCTATATTAATGTGGATGCTACCATGATTACAGATATTTCTGAATGTGACATTGCTACATAGCCTACAAGGATAGACCATTACATTAAGATGTTAGATAAAACACTTTAAATCAGAGTGACCAGGAGTGGGCTTGTCCTGAATAATTAATTATTTGTGGGTCTGTGTGAAATATGTCTTTCTAATATGGTCATACATTTGGCAGGAGGTTAGAAAGTGCAGCTCAGTTTCCACCTAATTTTGTGGGCAGTGGGCACATAGCATGTCTTCTCTTGAGAGCCAGATCTCCCAATGGCGGCCTCTCTTGATAGCAAGGCATTGCTTGCTCACTGAGTCTGTACATAGTCAAAGCTTTTCTTAATTTTGGGTCAGTCACAGTGTTCAGGTATTCCGCTACTGTGTATTCTCCGTTTAGGGACAAATAGCCTTCCAGTTTGCGCTGTTTTTTTTGTTGATTATTTCCAATGTGTCAAGTCACTTTTGTTCTCTCATGATTTGGTTGGGCCTAATTGTCAAAGAATTAGCAGGTTTCAAACATCCCACACTCATTTTACAAGTCAAATAATACCAGGGCATATCAAATCCTATGGCTCTTTCTATAAACTAAAGGTACTAGTGAGGATTTCCTACACTAGACAACTTGTTGCAGCTGTTGTTAAGTCATTGATAATAGTCTGGGAAAAAATTGTCATTACGTTAAGATGCAAGGGGTATCGTATCTGTATTCAATAAAATTCAACAGTTGATTTAAAACCTGTTTAACCCTTTATTGTGGTTGATGTCATGGAGGTTTCTGTCCTTGCATTTATAGCAGTATAAGTTTTCATTATATCATATATTAAGCATTAATCAGTTAAATTAGACATTGAACTTGAACCCTGTCAGAATCATGGATCTACCATAGCTGTTGGACAGTTTTCTTTTTGTTGCATAGACAAACATTTTGTATCCCCTTAAGTTACGTGTTGAAAACAGCTTTCATGGGCATACAAATACAAAATGATGTATCCATTGCAGAATCGAATGCTTCTAACCGAAAGTGTCACCTTACCTTCATAAAGTAATTACTGCAGTGGGCTTAGTCAGGGTCACACAGAGTGTTTCTTGGTAGACTTTAAAAAAATGCATACACCTCACACACATGGTTATTAAAACTTGTTAACGGTACAGGTTCCCCAAGGGGTACCACCCCCCCCCCCCCGCTCAACTGAAACAGTGGCGCACAGAATGCAAAAATATTCTTAGAAATATTTAACCTCCACACATTAACAAGTCCAATAGCTCAAATGAAAGATAAACAGCTTGTTCATTTACCCAGCGTGTCAGATTTATAAAATGTTTTACAGCGAAAACATGGCACATATTTATATCAAACCACCACAAAGACGATATGTAGCCATTTTATCAAACAAAAGATGCAATCACAAACGCAGGATTAAAAGAAAAATAATTCACTAACCTTTTGAAAATCTTCATCAGATGACAGTAATAGGACATGTTACACAGTACATTTATGTTTTTTTCAATAATATGCAATTTATATCCATAAATCTCTGTTTACATTGACGCCATGTTCAGAAAATGCAAAAAAATGTCCGGAGAAATTATAGATAGCTCCGCCAGATAACGCCAGATAACAGCAATACACATCATAAACTTTGACTAAATATACATGTTCTACATATAGTTAGAAAGATACACTGCTTCTTAAGGCTCAGCAGAATACTGCCCCCTTTGGAGGAATTGCATGCCCATAGTAAACTGAAAAAAAATCTGTCCAAAATTGCTAATATATGCATATAATAATTATTATTGGACAGAAAACACTCTAAAGCTTCTAAAACCGTTTGAATTATGTCTAAGTATAGCAGAACTCACAGGGCAGGCAATCTCCCAAACTATTTTTGGGAGCCTGAAACTTGGGGCAACTTTGACGTCATCGCCCCCACCCTTCCCAACCAGCTATGGATCTGGAGACACTTTCTCTGTCTTCCACTAGATGTCCTCATTCAGTACAGCATTTAATTGTGCAAATCCCGCGGGTTTTGACCCTTTGGGAGGCAAAAGACTGAGTGTCGCAAGAAAATACAAGGTCACGAGAGCGCACTTTTACGAGAGATGTTCCTTTGTTCCAGAATGCCTGAGAAGAAGGAAGAATGTCCGATAGATTAGATAATTGTTTTGTACGTTTAGAACATCCTAACGCTTGATTCTGCACTTAGTTTGACCAGTTTAGTCGACATATAATATGTAATTTTGAAGTTTTGATGCGCAACTGTTCGGGCACCAGAAGTAATTTTGGATGCATTTCAGCTGGAACTTGAAGCATATGCTAATACAAAGACACATGACTTGAAACCAAACGATGTTTTGGGTAAGTATGACTTCTTCCACTACATTCTGATCGAAGACCATCAAAGGTAAGGGAATATTTATGTTGTAATTTTGTGTTTCTGTTGACTCCAACATAGCGGAGAAATATTGCTTATGTCTGAGCGCCGTCTCAGATTATTGAATAGTGAACGATTTCTGTAATGTTAAAAAGAAATGTGACAAAGCGATTGCATTAACAGGGTTATTAAGGGCTTAAAAAAAGAAGACACTTGTATCATGTCAGATAGACATGAAAGTGTAATGAATACTTAGGGAGAAAAAGGTATAGATTCATGCACAGAGTGCGGCAGATGTTAATTAAGCCTTCGCAGAAGGCCGGAATTGTGGTCACAAGCAGGCAATGGTCAAACACAGGTAGGCAGTCAAAAACAAACAATACCTCATAACCATACAAACAGAAATAACTGAACTAAATAGAGAGCAGATGAGACCAGGTGAGAAATGAACACAGGTGAAATCAATGAACAAAAAATGATATTGGTATTTTGACTGCAGGAAAGGGCTACATGGTTCAATAATTCAATAATGGTGGTATAATACTTGTTGGATGCGCATGTCCAGCTGATTAGTTATGCCTTGATATTTTCAGAATGACAGTCAAGTGATGAACAGCTGTTGTGATAGTGCTTGCAAAGCAACAACAGCCCAAGTTCTTGTAAAAAGGTGTTTGAAAGGAATGTCCAGAATTCTTTCTTGTCTCATTGGTTATGCCAGTGAAGATAGTTGCCTAAATCCACTTTGGATCTAATATCCCTAGCGAATTGATCATCTGTTGTTGTCTGCCTGATTTATAGAAGGGTCTATTTAGATTTAACAGAGAAAGCATCAAGGTAATGAGTTGATGTTTTCATATGTTTTTGTGCCTCGGATTGGACACAGAGTTTACTGTGCGCAATTGTGTAGGATAGACTATTGTCCAACACCCAATGATATTAATATTAATTATTCTGGATATAATGACAAAAAATGATATAGCCTAGTGGGCTTATGATCTGGTAATGAAATAACATGACAAATGCATTTAGTTTTCCATGTAACACCTGCAATTTAAATAATAAAATGGGCTGAAAGTAGCCTAATTGAACTTGAATTTGGAGCTCAGAAATGTATGTAGGGGAGAGCGAGGTAAGTTGTCACACAGGTAAGTTGTCAAACTGTTCATTCCTCCAACACTAGATGCGCTATTTCAAAAATCAAATAGCTACTTTGTGTGACTGACTACATGTTCTATGGTCAACTTCCTGTTCACATGTGTTCACATCAACGCCACTCTAATCTGAGGTGAGCACAAGTTTCTTATTTTTCCCCTTCAAAAGTAAAAATGACTGTATGCTTGTAATGACTATATGCTGTCTTCTTAATAGAAGACATAGAAGACCACCTAATAGGATTTTGTTTTATTTTGTGTATGTGTGAGTTAAGTTTTGTTTTGTCCTCTAAATTGGCCATCCCATTCAACAGTACAATGAATGTCATTGTTAGTATTGCTGTCTTTTTTATTTGATTTTTTATTGTAAAATAATAAACATATTATTAAAAAAAGAAAAAGTAAAAAATTGGCACTTTACATTTTATGCAATAAAACTTTGTTAGGTATGACCGTTCAAAATTATTATTTTTGCACTGAGTAGAGACAATAACGTGTCTTTTGATACTTTAGCTGCAGTCCTATGTTGAGCTAACCTTAAGATTTACCCAACATTAGCACACATGTCAGTTTGGGGCAAGTTGTCTCAATGACCTTGGGGCAAGTCTTCACATTTGACAACTTGCCCCAGTATACATAGACACATAGAACATGCTCAAAAACATTGTGATATTGTGTAATAAGCTCTGATAATAGTATTAAATGTTACTGTAAATAGATTATTATATATACGTATAGTTTAGAGCAGCACCTGGACTACACAAGACAGGCAGGTAGCCTAGCCTAGTGGTTAGAGCGTTGGATTTGTAAACTAAAGGTTGCAAGAACGAATCCCAGAGCTGACAAGGTAAAAATCTGTCGTTCTGCCCCTGAACAAGGCAGTTAACCCACTGTCCCTAGGCTGTCATTGAAAATAAGAATTTGTTCTTGACTGACTTGCCTAGTAAAATAAAAATGAACAGGCTCTGGTGTGTGTGTCTACACAGTACATGCCTACTGTATGAGACAGCATATCTACACACACTACTTCATACAGTGTCATGAATTTAGTGTGATGTTATGAATGGCATTGTGGCACCAAGGATAGTCCACAGGGAGATGGGAATAAGCCTGTAATGAATATGTAATTGCAATGAGGAAGTGTGTTTTTGAAGGAATGAAGAAGGGAAGGAAAGAATGAGGGGAAGGAAAGAAAGATGGTTAGAAATGATTAAATAAAGACAGAGAATGGCAGCACACCACCTAGCATAATGTTAAAGGCATTAAAGGAGGTGAGGCAGGTGAAATCAATCACGAGTACAGGAAATGATTTTGACATAAATTACCTTACTTTGACCTGGTATTGCCGAAAGGTTACCAGAGAAGAAGTTGAAAGTCAGAGAGCCATGCCAACGACAGTGGTTGGCTATACAAAGCCACGGCAGGTTTTTTCACCTGATCTGGAGATGCAGCTTGTTCAGTATATTACTAGATCAGCTGACATTTATTTTGGTCTGTCGCCAAGTGAGGTCAGAAGACTTGCCTACCACTTTGCTGTGGTATACCAGCTGATGTTCGCGCCAATATGCGCAGAAAAAGAAAAGGCCAGCCCAGAGTGGTTTGGTTTACAGGCTCCTTAAAGCGGCACGCAACGCTGTCTTTGAGAAAGCCAGAGGCAACTAGCCTTGCCAGGGCAAGTAGCTTCAACAGAGAAAATGTTCATGCTTTCTTAGACAATGTAGCATAAGTGCTACAGAGATATCTGTTTGGACCAGGAGACATATGGAATGTCGATGAAACTGGGTGACCACTGTACGGAAACATGACAAAGTGGTGGACAGACGTGGATTCAAACAAGTAGGGTCACTGACCTTCGCTGAAAGGGGAACCCTCGTCACACTGGCCTGTGCTGTCTCAGCCACAGGGAATAGTATACCTCCATATTTTATATTCCCCCGTGTCAACTTCCGCAATCATTTCCTGATCAACAGGCCACCTGGCAGTATAGGAAGGGCAAATCCCTCTGGGTGGATGAAAGATGTACACTTTGTTGACTTCCTGAAACATTTCGTCAAGCATACGAAGTGCTCAAAGGAGAAGCACTGTTTACTACTTTTGGACAAAACCACGAGTCTCATCTGTCCATTGATGGACTCAATTATGCCAAAGAAAATGGCATAATTGTGCTGTCATTCCCACCCCATTGCTCTCATCGGCTTTAACGCTTAGACAGGTCTGTCTACGGGCTGGTAAAGAGGCACATCAACACCGCGTGTGATGCCTGGATGAGGAACAATCCCGGGAAGACAATATCAATTTATGACATTTTTGGGATTGTGGCAATCACCTATCCTCTGGCTGCCACCCCCTTGAACATTCAGGCTGGCTTTAGGGTGTCTGGGGTACAACCTTACAATAGGGATGTATTTCTGGAAAATGAGTTTGCGCCATCCTACGTTACAGATAGCACCAACCCTGCCATACCAGGCCCCAGCAACATTCCAGCCCTGCCAGGCCCCAGCACCAACCTGCCAGGCCCCAGCATCATTTCAGCCCTGCCAGGCCACCAGCACCAACCTGCCAGGCCACAGCACCATTCCAGCCCTGCCTAGCACGAGCTCAGACACCGACCTGTCCAGTTTTTGTGCTAGCACCAGCTCACCCTTGCCCAGCAAGGACTACCAACTCCAGAGGACGTCCGGTCATATCCGAAACCCGGCCTCCGAAAACCAGCTTGTGAAGGATTTACATGCAAGCAAAGCAGGCACTAGAAATGGAAAAGAATAAGACACAATCTAGCAAAAGGCTGGCTTTCCAAAGACAGGGAAGCAAGGGGGGGAGTCAATCTGGATCTGCAAAGAACAAGAAGGCAGCTAAAAAAAAGAAAATCGTAGAGGAGTCATCATTAGATGAAGGAGTGCTTCTGCCTCATCTATGTGGAGACATTCCATTCTGATTTCAACAATTGTGCACGCCAGAGAACGTTCGTTTTCAAAGTTCAAAATAAAGTGGTCGTGCCTCTTAATTAATGTCTGCTCTGCCAGCATAATTGTTTTGCTTGAAAGGCATGATTTTCCAGATTCTCTGGGCATGATTGTTTTATTTTGAGTTCATTAATGAAGTTGAATTTGGTTTTGAATTTGAAATTAAAATCAATATGCGCGCCTCCCGGGTGGCGCAGTGGTTAATTAAGGGCGCTGTACTGCAGCGCCAGCTGTGCCACCAGAGACTCTTGGTTCGCGCCCAGGCTCTGTCGCAACCGGCTGTGACTTGGAGTTCCATGGGGAGACGCACAATTGGGCCAGCGTCGTCCGTGTTAGGGAGGGCTTGGCCGGTAGGGATATCCTTGACTCATCGCGCACCAGCAACTCCTGTGGCGGGCTGGGTGCAGTGCGGGCTAACCAAGGTTGCCAGGTGCACGGTGTTTCCTCCGACACATTGGTGCGGCTGGCTTCCAGGTTGGATGCGCAGTGTGTTAAGAAGCAGTGCGGCTTGGTTGGGTTGTGTATCGGAGGATGCATGATTTTCAACCTTCGTCTCTCCCGAGCCCGTACTATCGATGAGACAAGATAGTAGCTATTAAAAAACATAATTAGATACCATGAAATTGGGGAGAAAAAGCAGTAAAATTCACATAAAAAAATAGAAAAAAATCAATATTCACAATGAATTAGTTGTGTTCTTATTTTTTGATATTCCAATGTGACAATTTACCCAACGTAGAATGACAATTTACCCAACGTAGAATGACAATTTACCCAACGTAGAATGACAATTTACCCAACGTAGAATGACAATTTACCCAACATAGAATGACAATTTTCCCCGCGGATGGGGCAAATTGTCACAAGTGCCCACTCTCTATTTAAAGGTCTACAACTCCGTACTAAAATAAGATATGAAGATCTAATGGGTACAAAATATGTGCCCAAGACTTCCGTCTTTCATTTGGTATGACATGTATACCATTGTGATGTATTGTGCCCAGTAGATGTTAGACAGCGTGAAAAGTGTGCTCTCCCCTACTGGAATAGGCCTACATTGAAAATCAGACATTTCCTCAATTTGGTACTTGAAAAGTTCTTGTAATTATTGTAGGCAATTTACAAGTTCTCCATCTCCCTTATAATTATCTGTGGTTTTATTTTTTATCCGTTTTTGTGAGAGATGTGGCTCACTTTCGTTTGTTTTCTGCCTCTTCAATTGAAGGGTGTTGTGGTAAAACCATGTGCGGTTATTGTGAGAATGACAACATCTAATGTTGGTTTCAACTTGTCCTTCCATAAAAAAATGGCCTTGTTTTTGGTCACTTTCTCATAATAAAAACAGCGATGGTGAGATTAATGATCCCGCTCTTCATGGCTTTATTATCTGTGCCTGAGTCAGGCAACATAGGTTACAGAAAAATCGTCATGCATGCATCCAATCTATTTAGTCGGGCAATGTCTACGTTATTTTCACATATTTTAGAATGTTCTAATAATTGTAACATGTCGAACAGCATGAAAATGTTTTAGTGTAGGGGGTCGTTTTAATATTGATTGAGGGTTCTATCAATGTACTTGTTTGCATCCTTTTTATTTTTGTTTCAAACAAATTAGCAATTTTGATCCCAATGTCACACATTAGCCCCATTATTTATTGAAAGACCCGTAAGGGCAGTTAACATGCACACACGACAGTAAAAACACATGGTATGCCCCCCACCCCACATTTTACATTTACATTTAAGTCATTTAGCAGACGCTCTTATCCAGAGCGACTTACAAATTGGCCACATACAGTGGGCTCAAAAATTGCTGGCACCCCTGACTGGCAATGCACAAACAATGCTTAAAAATATATAAACAATATAATTATAGAGAACTCAAAATACCAACATGGGAGAAATACTGTACTTTAATGTTTCAATGGAATCCACCAAAATAATATATTGATTTAATTTAAAAAATCTATGTCCTCCAAATAAAGGTTTCACAGTTAATGGCACCCTTACAGATTATTGTAAATAACATCTAACAAAATTAAACCAGGAATTAAATTCCACTTATTGTATTTAAGTTTATCTAAGTCTTAAGAAACTATATTGAGTCATTACATCACTTCCTGTTTCACTAGGGTATAAAAAAGAGGTAACATGCATGCAATATCCCTTTGACATCCAACACCATGAATAAAACAAATGAACTGACAGTTCAAAAGAGACAGATAGTCGTAGACCTTCATAAATCTGGTATGGCTACAAGAAGATCAACAAACTATTGAATATACCACTGAACACTGTCAGGGCAATTATAAACAAAATTCAAAAGATATGGAACCTCACGTGTAGAGGACGCAAATGCATTTTGCCCCCCACGATAGGCAGGAGGATGGTGAGAGAAGCAACAAAATCCCCAAGAATCACTGAAAGAATTGCAGCCCTTTCTGACCCCAAGACACAGACGCAAGCACTTGGAGTTTGCCAAACATAATTTAAATTATGACTGTTTGGCGTTGAAACAGAGATGCATACAAGGAGAGGCCTCATACACACGGTGAAATATGGTGGTGGGTCAGTGATGTTTTGGGGCTTTTTAAATTCCAGAGGTCCAGGGGCACTGATTAAGATTGATGGCGTAATGAATTCCACCAAGTATCAGGCAATTTTGGCTGACAATCTGGTTGCCTCTGCCAGAAGGCTGGGACTTGTCCGTAGGTGGACTTTCCAACAAGACAATGACTCAAAACATACCACAAGATTCACACAGAAATTGTTCAGTGACAACAAAATCAATGTTCTGCCATGGCCATCTCAGTCACCAGACCTCCATCCAATTGAAACTTTTGGGATGAGTTGAAGATGGCAGTTGATAAGCGCAAACCTAAGAATGTGAAGGATATTGAAAGAATCTGCATACAGGAACAGTTCAAAATCCCTCCAAAGACTCCATGCTGTTATCCTTGACAGAGGTGGTTGGACTAGGTATGGAATGAGGAGTGCCAATAATTATGAAACCTTGATTTTGGTGACATTTATTTTGTGTTAAATAATTTCATGATTTTGGTTGGTTCCATTAAAACATTAACAAAGTTCAGTATTTCTCACGTTGATAGTTTGAGTTTCTCTATAATTATATTGTTAATATTTTTTAAAGTATTGTTTGTTCACTGCCAGTCAGGGGTGCCAGTCATTTTGGAGCCCACTGTAGCTGCAACCACATCATTATTTGTGTGGTTTAGGCTCGTACCACCGTTATTTGTGTGGTTTAGGCTTGGACCACCGTTATTTGTGTGGTTTAGGCTCGGACCACCGTTATTTGTGTGGTTTAGGCTCGGACCACCGTTATTTGTGTGGTTTAGGCTCGGACCACCGTTATTTGTGTGGTTTAGGCTCGGACCACCGTTATTTGTGTGCTTTAGGCCTGGACTCAGCAAAGCATACTGAGCATCTGGTAAATGCCTCTTAGGTCGCAGGATGGGGCTTGGGCCGGTGTATTAGGGGGGCTTGGGCATACTGTATGTGTGGCTGTCATGTTGAGGACCTTGCTGCAGTGGTGGCAGGCCTGGGGAGGAGGTCAACTGGTTGGGGTAAGGGCAGTTCAAGTCCAGGGTGGCGTGGTGGGCCAGGTAGACTTTAGGATTTGAGGCAGAGAAATGCTTGCATTCGCCCTCTGTATGGTGGCAGGGTGAATGTATTTTTATGGTAGCAGTGGAGATGACTACTTGTAAGTTAGAGAATGAGGAAGAAGCTTTTTCAATTACTCCCTTGAATGCTGTGGCCACTCCCTTGAATGCTGTGGCCACTCCCTTGAATGCTGTGGCCACTCCCTTGAATGCCAGGCCCTCAGGTTGTTTGGGCCTGTGTCAATTATGATGTGGCTGGGGGACCCCAGTCTTTCCTCTGACAACAGCTCTAGGACACACCGGATGTTTTGACACCAGAATTTAGCAACTGTCTTTTGGAAAAGGTTTATTCTCAATGTATTTCCAATTTGAGTCAATGAGGAATACAATCTCTGGGTTTTGTATGTTTTTGGTGGGTGTGGAATGCTGATCCATGTGTATCCCGATGTGTATACGACCAATAATATTTGATTTGTTGTCAGAAGAGCTATCCCGGGGGCTGACGGGGGGCTGACGGGGATTAGCTGAGTTTGTGGATCCTGCCTGTCCGTCCTGCTGTGGTGCTAGGGCTGTGGTCGTCTGCATGGCAGTTTGAAGGGATGGTGTGATCAGACTCGCTCAGGGGTGGGTGAGTCGTCACCAAGAGAGAGCTTCTCCTGCCGTGCTCTCACTTTGAGTCTGTGAAAGTCCTGTTGAAAGTATTTGAAGTTCCCCTGCACAAACACTGTCCCATAATTGTACAGGTTGACAGAGGGTGTCTCAGTCTCAGGGTCCTCGGTTTCCAGTATTCTTTTTTTCCACCCTCCGCCAATACCCTCTCTCTTGAAAGAGGGGTAGTGAGCTCTTATGGAGTGCATTGCCCAGGGATGGTCTATGTGGAAGATTGAGTTTCTTACGTTCCCATTTTTGTAGCAGTCAGCAAAAAGTTTCTCTGGATTGTTCATGAGGAGTTTCTCTTTGCACTCTTTCCGTGCCTTATCATTTTTTTTTACAGTATATCCAAGGGGTACTGGACTGTGATGACCTCTGCACAGGGGAAAGCCATGGAGCACGGGGCCACTGCATTGGGGTGTGAGAGAAACTCTGATGCCATTGTTGGGCTCAAGGGCTTTCACGCCTCTCACATCACACCTCAGTGCTAATTGAAGTTGCAGCTGAGTCTGTTTTTTCCTTGCCTTTTAAATGAATTGGTGTTCACACATTTGTTTTTGAGGTAGAACTGTGCGGGTAATGATAACGCATGCATCACTCTCAAGTTGAAGTTGAACTTGTTGACATGGAGGTGGATGCGAAGAAGAAGGAAGCAGCTGCTAACCAGATGTCGTCAGAGCTTAGTAAGATGGCGCCGGAGCAGAAGGCAGACGTTTTACGTGCCCTCAACAGATTGTCTTTTTTTGTTTGTTTATCTGCGTTGTTTGTAACTTATTAATTGACTATTTTTGTACATAATGTTGCCGCTACCGTCTCTTATGACTGAAAATAACTTCTAGACATCAGGACCTCGATTACTCACCACGTACTAGCAGAAGAATATTTCTTCTTTCACGACTCTGACGAGCCCGAGGCGAAGGATATACGGCTCCCTCGGGAACAGGCCCCGAACTCCATGATCTGCGTGAAGAGGAAGTGGAGGAAGAGAGGCCGGAGGGCGGTCTGCCTAATGAGAAGTTTGAGGCGATCGAATAAACCCCCACTACCCTCAAATCTGCTTGCAAACATGCAATCTTTGGACATGTAAATTGGACGAGTTATTGGGAAGATTAAACTACCAAAGGGACATTAAAAACTGTAACATCTTATTCTTCACAGAGTCGTGGCTGAACGACGATAATATCAAAATACAGCTGGCTGGTTATACGATGTACCGGCAGGATAGAACAGTGGCATCTGGCAAGACAAAAGGCGGCGGTCTAAGTATTTTTGTAAACAACAGCTGGTGAACGATATCTAAGCAAGTCTTGGGGGTTTGCTTGCCTGAGGTAGAGTTTCTCATGATAAGCTGCAGACCACATTACCTATAGAGAGAGTTTTCATCTATATTCTTTGTAGCTGTTGACATCCTACAACAGTCAGAGGCTGGCACTAAGATAGCATTGAATGAGCTGTATTCCGCAATAAGCAAACAAGAAAACGCTCACCCAGAGGCGGCGCTCCTAGTAGCCAGGGACTTTAATGGAGGGAAACTTAAATCCGTTTTACCAAATTTCTATCAGCATGTTAAATGTGCAACAATGAGGAAAATAACTCTGGACTACCTGTACACCACACACAGACATGCATACAAAGCTCTCCTTCGCCCTCCATTTGGCAAATCTGACCATAATTCCATCCTCTTGATTCCTGCTTACAAGAAAAAGTTAAAGCAGGAAGCACCCGTGACTAGATCAATAAAAACGTGGTCAGATGAAGCAGATGCTAAGCTACAGGACTGTTTTGCTAGCACAGACTCAAACATGTTCCGGGATTCCTCCAATGGCATTGAGGAGTACACCACATCGGTCATTGGCTTCATCAATAAGTGCATCGATGACGTTGTTCCCTCAGTGACCGTATGTACATAGAGCACCAGCTGTACCGGAAGACTGTGTGATCACGCTCTCTTTAGCCGATGTTAGTAAAGACCTTTGGACAGGTCAACATTCACAAGGCCGCAGGGCCAGACGGATTACCAGGACGTGTACTGCGAGCATGCGCTGACCAACTAGCAAGTGTCTTCAATGACATGTTCTACCTCTCCCTGACCGAGTCTGTAATACCTACATATTTCAAACAGACCACCATAGTCCCTGTGCCCCAAGAAGTGAATGTAACCTACCTAAATGACTACCGACCCGTAGCCTTCACGTCTGTAGCCATGAAGCAATTTGAAAGGCTGGTCATGGCTCACATCAACATCATTATCCCAGGAACCCTAGACCCACCGCAATGTGCATACCGCCCCAACAGATTATGCAGTCTCTATTGCACTCCACACTGCCCTTTCCCACCTGGACAAAAGGAACACCAATGTGAGAATGCTATTCATTGACTACAGCTCAGCGTTCAACACAATAGTGCCCTTAAAGTTCATCAATATACTACGGACCCTGGGACTTAACACATCCGTCTGCAATTGCTTTCCTTGACTTCCTGGACCCCAGGTGGTAAGGGTAGGTAACAACACAACCGCCACGCTGATCCTCAACACAGGTGCGTGCTCAGACCCCTCCTGTACTCCCTGTTCACTCATGACTGCACGGCCAGGCATGACTCCAACACCATCTTTACATTTGCGGATGACACAAGTGGTAGGCCTGATCACCGACAATAACTAGATAGCCTATAGGGAGGAGGTCAGAGACCTGGTCGTGTGGTGCCAGAACAAAAACCTCTCCCTCAATGTGATCAAGACAAAGGAGATGATTGTGGACTACAGAAAAAATAGGACCGAGCATGCCCCCATTCTCATCAACGGGGCTGCAGTGGAGCAGGTTGAGAGCTTCAAGTTCCTTGGTGTCCACATCACCAACAAACTAACATGGTCCAAGCACACCATGACAGTCCTGAAGCGGGCACGACAAAATGTATTCCCCCTCAGGAGACTGAAAAGATTTGGCATGGGTCCTCAGATCCTCAAAAGGTTCTACAGCAGCACCATCGAGAGTATCCTGACTGGATGCATCACTGCCTGGTATGGCAACTGCTCGGCCTCTGACCGCAAGGCACTACAGAGGGTAGTGCGAACGGCCCAGTACATCACTGGGGCCAAGCTTCGTTCCATCCAGGACCGTTGTACCAGGTGATCTCAGAGGAAGGCCCTAAAAATTGTCAAAGACTCCAGCCACCCACTGTTCTCCCTGCTACCACATGGCAAATGGTGCCTGGAGTGCCAAGTTTAAAACAGCTTCTACCCCCAAGCCATAAGACTCCTAGTCAAATGGCTACCCAGACTATTTACATTGCCCCCACCATCTCCACACCACTGCCACTCTCTGTTGTCATCTATACATAGTCACTTGAATTAACTCTACCTTCATGTACATAGTACCTCAACTAACCAGTGCCCCTGCACACTGACTCTGTTCCAGCACCCCCCTGTATATATTGTAAATGTTTTACTGCTACTCTTTAATTACTTGCTACTTTTGAATTTTATTCATTTCCATATTTTTTGAAACTGCACTCTCAGTTGGGGGCTCGTAAGTAAGCATTTCACTATAAGGTCTACACCGGTTGTATTCGGCACATGTGACTAATAAAATTAGATTTGATTTGAAGTTGAACTTGTTGACTGATGCCATGGAGGTTTCTGCAAAGAAGGAAGCAGCTGCTAATCAGAAGACTGGAGCCAAGGCAGCACTGGTCCGTCCTCACCTACCCTGTGTTGGGTGAGTAGCAGAGGTGGGACCAAGTCATTGTTTTACAAGTCACAAGTAAGTCTCAAGTGTTAGCACTCAAGTCCTAAGTCAAATCCCAAGTCAAGACAGGCAAGTCTCAAGTCAAGTCTCAAGTCCTAAACTTTGAGTTTCGAGTCCTAAACAAGTCATGTGTTCTTCACCAAATGTAAAACCATTTCATATTTTTAACAAGAGTAATAGTTAGCATATTACATTTACGCAAATCATGAATGCTTTTCAAAATATATTTATTACTTTCCAAATAAACTTTATTTCCATGAAAAATTTTGGGTATCATCTTTCGTCTGAATTCACTCACCGACATTCCTCTGCACTGCCACGCATAACTTTTTCTCATTTGGGACAATTTGATTGGCTGCTGTCCAATTTGATTTGCTGCTGTTCAAACTGTAATCCGTTAAATGAAGAGTTGAAGCACTGCACACTTTTTTTAAGATAATCATTTTTTATATTTGGGCTTGGGGAGGGTATCAAGTCAGTTCGAATCAAAAGTCCAAGTTAAGTCACAAGTCATTGGTGTAACGGTTTTCTTTAGGTGAGTAGAGGCAGACCAAAATGCAGCATGGTTTCTTTGATTAGTCTTTCATGTGTGTAGTCATTTTTTGCATCATATTGCTTAGTTTATAATGTGTGTCAACTTTAAATTAAATGTAACCCACAATATGATCAATTCCTCCACTTTGTACTTGACCTTTATAGATGCAGACTCGAATACATTCAAGGAGCACTTTGAGAGCAAGCATCCCTTGTCTCCAATGGTCCCAGGCTGGTTGATGTGCAGGCTTAAGTGACCAAACACACTCAAATGGACCTACAGCATTCACACACAATAAACAGTACCAGTCAAAAGTTTGGACACACTGACTCATTCAAGGGTTTTTCTTAATGTTTTTCTATTTTCTAAATTGTAGAACAATAGTGAAGACATCAAAACTATAAAATAACACTTACGGAATCATGTACTAACCAATAAAAGTGTTCAAAAACAATCTACATTTATTTTAGATTTTAGTTTCTTCAAAGTAGCCACCCTTTGCCTTGATGACATACTTAAACAAGCTTGGAATTCTCTCAACCAGCTTCACCTGGAATGCTTTTCCAACAGTCTTGAAGGAGTTCCTGCATATGCTGAGCACTTTTTGTCTGCTTTTCCTTCACTCTGTGATGCAACTCAGACCAAGCCATCTCAATTGGTTTGAGGTCGGGTGATTGTGGATGCCAGGTCATCTGATCCATCACTCCTCTTATTGGTCAAATAGCCCTTACACAGCCTGGAGGTGTGTTTTGGGTCATTGTCCTGTTGAAAAACAAATGATAGTCCCACTAAGCGTAAACCAGATGGGATGGTGTATCGCTGCAGAATGCTGTGGTAACCAGGCTGGTTAAGTGTGCCTTGAATTCTAAATAAATCACAGACAGTATCATCAACAAAGCACCCCCACACCATCACACCTCCTCCTCTATGCTTCACGGTGGGAACCACACATGCGGAGATCATCCATTCACCTACTCTGCGTCTCACAAGACACGGCGGTTGGAACCAAAAATCTAAAATCTGATCTCATCAGACCAAAGGACAGATTTCCACTAGCCTAATGTCTATTACTTGTGTTTCTTGACCCAAGCAACTTTCTTCTTATTATTATTATTGCTGTCCTCCTCTTGCTTATTCTGGGGTTCAGACTGAATGCAGTGGTAAATGTGCTGCTCACAATTGACAGCAGCAACATGGGCCTGTTAAATTGGCAAGAAGGGTGTTGAATATAGCTGTGTTTAGGCATGGCTTCCTTGTTTTGAATCTGTTAAATGTGTTTCTCATTCTGCTGGCGTTTACCTAGTATTTTATATCAAATCTACCTTACACATCCAGGTTTGCCATTTCTAACTCACCCACCAAAATCACAATATGCTGTTTTACATTTTGTTTTTTTTGTGCTGGTCTAATTCCTAAAATGGAAAAGCAGAAAAATCTGGACACTCTTGGATAGATATAATAGTTCATATGGTGCTCTTCGATGTCCCATGTTTGTGACACTGATGAATAAATAATGTAATGTTTACTTAAATGCAGATGTTTGTCATGTATAAAAGGCATATGTATGCATTGTTTTACTATTTAGATTTCTTTCAAACAATGTAATTGTTGGAGTTCAGGTGTTTGACATGATTCATGGGTGACTAGGTTCATTCTTGTCAAATAAATATGCTTATTAATTTCAAGATTATGGACACTGCTGTCACACTGACACAAACACTTCTCCAGTAACACCCCACACAACGTGCAAACCTTTTAATCTGCAAATGAAATGATTTGCGGGACTTCAACTCTCCTTTTTTCCCATAGTGTGAGAGCTATTTGTGTTAGAGTGAAATCATGGAACTACATTTAACCTGAAAAACAGGAACTTTTCATTTTTCTATCATGTGTGATTTGAAACAACACACATTTTTATTATCCGTTCACACAAATCAAATCAAATGTTATTTGTCACATACATATGGTTAGCAGATGTTAATGCGAGTGTAGCGAAATGCTTGTGCTTCTAGTTCTGACCGTGCAGTAATATCTAACAAGTATTATAACAAATTCACAACAACTACCTTATACACACAAGTGTAAAGGAATGAATAAGAATATGTACATAAAAATATATGAATGAAGTGATGGCTGAACGGCATATGTAAAATGCAGTAGATGGTATAGAGTACAGTATGAGATGAGAACAGGTGATGAATTAATGCTATCATAGGTGCTGTCTAAGCAATCTCTGATTTGTAGTGTAGAACCAACCACTAGTAAGGTCAATGAAATTGCATGTGAATTTGTATACTGTACAAAAAGCCATACAATTAATTGAAGTCAATTACATTTACATTTACATTTAAGTCATTTAGCAGACGCTCTTATCCAGAGCGACTTACAAATTGGTGCATTCACCTTATGACATCCAGTGGAACAGCCACTTTACAATAGTGCATCTAAATCTTTTAAGGGGGGTGAGAAGGATTACTTTATCCTATCCTAGGTATTCCTTAAAGAGGTGGGGTTTCAGGTGTCTCCGGAAGGTGGTGATTGACTCCGCTGTCCTGGCGTCGTGAGGGAGTTTGTTCCACCATTGGGGGGCCAGAGCAGCGAACAGTTTTGACTGGGCTGAGTGGGAACTGTACTTCCTCAGTGGTAGGGAGGCGAGCAGGCCAGAGGTGGATGAACGCAGTGCCCTTGTTTGGGTGTAGGGCCTGATCAGAGCCTGGAGGTACTGAGGTGCCGTTCCCCTCACAGCTCCGTAGGCAAGCACCATGGTCTTGTAGCGGATGCGAGCTTCAACTGGAAGCCAGTGGAGAGAGCGGAGGAGCGGGGTGACGTGAGAGAACTTGGGAAGGTTGAACACCAGATGGGCTGCGGCGTTCTGGATGAGTTGTAGGGGTTTAATGGCACAGGCAGGGAGCCCAGCCAACAGCGAGTTGCAGTAATCCAGACGGGAGATGACAAGTGCCTGGATTAGGACCTGCGCCGCTTCCTGTGTGAGGCAGGGTCGTACTCTGCGGATGTTGTAGAGCATGAACCTACAGGAACGGGCCACCGCATTGATGTTATTTGAGAACGACAGGGTGTTGTCCAGGATCACGCCAAGGTTCTTAGCGCTCTGGGAGGAGGACACAATGGAGTTGTCAACCGTGATGGCGAGATCATGGAACGGGCAGTCCTTCCCCGGGAGGGGAAGAATCCATTTGAAGACAAATGGATTCAATTAGGTATGATCACACATAGGTAGATTATAATGGTTCGGTAGTGCTGACAAGACAAATGACCTGTGTGTTGCTGGTGGAGCAATCTCAATGAATATGAATGCAGGTCAACCATATTTACACAATACACATACAGTAGGCCCAGTGGTAGAGGTGTTTCATCAATAGTTTTTAACATATTTCCCTAAAAGCACCAAGCCTCTGTTTTAGTAAAAAGTTTGGGCTGGAGAAATGTAACCACTCTCAAATTCATTGACAGAGCTATGAATGCAAGGATTGACCATCCAGATATCAAAATTATGGTTTTATGCATGTTTTGAGGCTATACTGTGTTTGTTTACATGTAAAACATGTATGTAACAACTGCAGATTTCCCCTTTAAATCCTCTAAATTTAACAATTACAATTTACCACACAACAGATTATAATTTTACATGTTGTGGAGCATGTACAGTATTTTATGCATTTATGGAAAATCTGTCATTCAACTAATTTTTCAAACCGGACTGGTGGAACATATCAGATTGTTGTGATTTGTCATTTAAAACTATTGTGCATTATCAGCCCATTTGTATGGAGAACTTGTGACACTGGTTTGTAAAAAGGGATTTGAAAAATAATTATGGATGTTGCTGCATTGTTAATCTCACCCTAACAGTTTTATTTATTTATTTTTATTTAACTAGGCAAGTCAAAATGTTTAACTGAATTTATTTGGCATTCAATATAATGAAGAAATGCACATGCATTTAAATGACCATATTACTGCTCTAGAATAATTAGAGATAAAGAATAGTTCAGACAAGTGGATACAGACAGATTTTGTAGAACTTGTGCTCTACATGTGTGTTAAATTGAATTGTCATATTTAAACAACGTTTGGCACCCCTGGTAAACGATGTTCAGCAACCTACATTTCCGACTGCCTGCTTTCCAAGTCTGTCATTTTGTTAAACCTCTTTATTTCCATAATCAAATGTTATGAGTTTTGACAGTAGTGTGTTAATTAAAGACTGCGATGACAAAACTGACACACTTCTGCCGTAATACATTATTTCTTTAACTCTGTGCCATTTTGAGTTTGCCTTTCTATTGGCAGCTAATAAGTAATTTAGAATTAATTAAGTTAATGGGTGAGAAGTGCAGCACAAATCAATAAGCTTTCATAATCACCATGTATGACTTGAGTGAGTCTGATTTAATAGGAGAACAGTGAGTACTTACTCTCACACCAGCAGCAGAAAATACATTTTAGACAGTTTGGGAAGAGAAGAGACGGGGCTGAGACACACTTCCTACTCCCCTGCTGTCAGAGCATTATTACTAATGATATGATATGGTTGGTGCTTCTCTAGTCATAAACACTTACAGATTGTGCTAGTTACACCAGTACTGAATGTGTACCCATTACAGTAAATAGTTACTGTATATGCTCTGAGTCATTGGATTGAGTTAAGGAAGAGTTGAGAGAACCTTATAGAGATTTTGATTAGGCCTTTTCGGAATAATTGAACATTGTTTATTCTGAATATTTTGAAATGAAAGGCAAACTGACGTGAAGAACTTTTCCAATCAATAGTCAACTCCAAAAGTCAGTTGTACTCAGTTGTATTCTTGCTAATAAAATTCATGATTGCTATGTACTGCATTCTGTGTTTCCTGACCCTCTGCTCTGTGAAGAGCATTCCACTGCAAATGAAATGGATGACTTCTTTGGTTTCCATTCTGACCCGCAGGCTTTTGATTAAAATACAGCCGGAACAACATATTTTCCTTCCACAGACCATGGTAAGTTTAAATCCTTTTTATAATAGAGAAATGCAGTTGCTAACAGCCTAGACTGCTAACTTTGATTATCAGGAAAACAAAGAGAAACAGAAGGAAAATGGACATAACCTTGGATTAGTTGTTCTTGGGGTCAGGGGAAGGCAATGCTGGAAACGAGATGTTGTCTGTTTCTCTGTCGACCCATTGTGTGTAAAGTAATGGAGGTTATGCCATCTATCCAGATCACTGTGCTTGATTACAATGATGCTGGCTGAATGGGTAATGTGAATAATCCGATTAAAGATTGCATTTACAAACAATTATAAAACCGATGAAAGGATTTCATTGTGAGTCCATTGTTTGCCTTGGCTCATGTGTGTCCCCCTTGTGCTGAGATAATTACTGCAAAACATGTTGCACCAACTAAATACTTCCCACGGTCAAAGTACCATTCTGATCACTTTATTATGCCATTGGAGTAGGCATATGTTAATCTAATGGTATGAAACAAGACATGTTAGCATGACATACAGTTGAAGTCAGAAGTTTACATACACTTTGGTTGGAGTCATTAAAACTTGTTTTTTCAACGACTCCACAAATTTCTTGTTAACAAACTATACTTTTGGCAAGTTGGTTAGGACATCTACTTTGTGCATGACACAAGTCATTTTCCAACAATTGTTTACAGACAGTAAACATTTTATTTAACTTATAATTTACTGTGTCACAATTTCAGTGGGCCAGAAGTTTATATACACTAAGTTGACTGTGCCTTTAAACAGCTTGGAAAATTCCAGACAATGATGACATGGCTTTACAAGCTTCTGATAGGCTAATTGACATCATTTGAGTCAATTGAAGTTGTATCTGCGGATGTCTTTCAAGGCCTACCTTCAAACTCAGTGCCTCTTTGCTTGACATCATGGGAAAATATAAATAAATCAGCCAAGACCTCATAAATAAATTGTAGATCTCCACAAATCTGGTTCATCCTTGGGAGTAATTTCCAAACGCCTGAAGGTACCACGTTCATCTGTACAAACAATAGTACGCAAGTATAAACACGATGGGACAACGCAGCCGTCATATCTCTCAGGAAGAAGACGCAGTCTGTCTCCTAGAGATTAACGTACTCTGGTGCGAAAAGTGCAAATCAATCCCAGAATAACAGCAAAGGACCCTGTGAAGATGCTGGAGGAAACAGGTACAAATGTATCTATATCCACAGTAAAATGAGTCCTATATCGAAATAACCTGAAAGGCCACTCAGCAAGGAAGAAGCCACAGCTCCAAAACCGCCATTAAAAAACACAGACTACGGTTTGCAACTGCACATGGGGACATAGATCGTACTTTTTGGAGAAATGTCCTCTAGTGTGATGAAACAAAAATAGAACTGTTTGGCCATAATGACCATTGTTATGTTTGGAGGAAAAAGGGTGAGGCTTGCAATCAGAAGAACACCATCCCAACCGTGAAGTACGGGAGTGCTAGCTTCATGTTGTGGGGGTACTTTGCTGCAAGAGGGACAGGTGAACTTCACAAAATAGATGGCATCACAAGGAAGGAAAATATATTGAAGCAACATCTCAAGACATCAGTCAGGGAAGTTAAAGCTTGGTTGCAAATGGGTCTTCCAAATGGACAATGACTCCAAGCATACTTCCAATGTTGTGGCAAAATGGCTTAAGGACAACAAAGTCAGGGTATTGGAGTGGTCATCACAAAGCCCTGACCTCAATCCCATTTAAAATGTGTGGGCAGAACTGAAAAAGTGTGTGCGAGCAAGGAGGATTACAAACCTGACTCAGTTACATCAGCTCTGTCTAGAGGAACTGGCAAAAACTCACACAACTTATTGTGGGAAGCTTGTGGAAGGCTACCTGAATTATTTGACCCAAGTTAAACCATTTCAAAGTAATGCTACCAAATACTAATTGAGTGTATGTAAACCTCTGACCTACTGGTAATGTGATGGAAAAACAAACGCTGAAATAAATCATTTTCTCCACTACTACATTTGTAAAATTAATTGGTGATCCTAACTGACCTATGACAGGGAATGTTTACTTGGATTAAATGTCAGGAATTGTGAAAAACTGAGTTTAAATGTATTTGGATAAAGTTTATGATGTCTTGGCTGATTTCTTTTGATTTTCCATGATGTCAAGCAAAGAGGCACTGAGTTTAAATTTAAAAATTCAGTGATTTTTGCAATTCGTTCCAGTCATTGGCAACAGAGAAGTCAGTTTTACGAGGGTATGTTTGCAGCTTGAGGGAAGGAGGCTTTGTTGCAAAATGCCCGTTGCAGAGCTGTTGACCGGGGTTGGGGTAGCCAGGTGGAAAGCATGGCCAGCCGTAGAGAAATGCTTATTGAAATTCTTGATTATAGTGGATTTATCAGTGGTGACAGTCTTTCCTAGTCTCAGTGCAGTGGGCAGCTAGGAGAAGGTACTCTTATTATCCATGGACTTTACAGCGCCCCAAAACTTTTTGGAATTAGTGTTGCAGGGTGCAAATTTCTGTTTGAAAAAGCTAGCCTTTGCTTTCCTAACTGCCTGTGTATATTGGTTCATGACTTCCCTGAAAAGTTGCATATCACGGGAACTATTCAATGCTAGCGCAGTACGCCACAGGGGGGTTTGGGCTGTCAAGGGCAGTCAAGTCTGGAGTGAACCAAGGGCTATATCTGTTCTTAGTTCTACATTTTTTGAAAGGGCATGTTTATTTAAGATGGTGAGGAAAGCATTTTTAAAGAGCAACCAGGCATCCGCTACTGACGCGCTGAGTTCAATATCCTTCCAGTATACCTGGGCCAGGTCGATTAGAAAGGCCTGCTCACAGAAGTGTTTTAGGGAGCGTTTGACAGTGATGAGGGGTGGTCATTTGACTGCGGACCCATAACGGACACAGGCAATGAGGCAGCGAGCACTGAGATCCTGGTTGATAAGAGCAGAGGCATATGTAGAGGGAAAGATGGTCAAGATAATATCTATGAGGGTGCCCATATTTACAGATTTGGGGTTGTACCTGGTAGGTTCTTTGATAATTTGTATGAGATTGAGGGCATCTAGTTTAGATTGTTGGACGGTCAAGGTGTTTTAAGCATATCCCAATTTAGGTCAAGTAGCAGTTATGAACTCTGACGATAGATGATATGCAATCAATTCACCTTTGGTGTCCAGGGCACAGCTGGGAGCTGAGGGGGGTCTATAACACGTTGCAACAGTGAGGGACTTATTTCTGGAGAGATGGATCTTTAAAAGTAGAATCTCGGAACTGTTTGGGCATAGACCTGAATAGTATGACAGAACTCCGTGCTTTTACACCTGCATTGTTTGCTGTTTGGGGTTTTAGGCTGGGTTTCTGTACAGCACTTTGAGATATCAGCTGATGTACGAAGGGCTATATAAATAAATTTGATTTGATTTGATTTTGAACTCTGCAGGCTATCTCTACAGTACATTGCATTTCCGCCCCCTTTAGCAGTTCTGTCTTGATGGAAAATGTTGTAATTGGGGGTGGAAATTTCAGAATTTCTGGTGGTCTTCCTAAGCCACGATTCAGACATGGCTAGGACATCAGGGTTGGCAGAGTGTGCTAAAGCAGTGACTAAAGCAAACTTAGGGAGGAGGCTTCTGATGTTAACATGCATGAACCCAAGGCCATTACGGTTACAGAAGTCAGCAAATGAGAGCGCCTGGGACACACAGGGCCTGGGTTAACCTCTACATCACCAGACGAACAGAGGAGGAGTAGGATGAGGGTATGGCTAAAGGCTATACGAACGGGTTGTCTAGTGCTTTGGGAACAGAGAATGAAGGAGCAGATTTCTGGGTGTGGAAGGATAGATTCAGGGCAGTGTACAGTCAAGGGTATGGTAGGGTGTGAGTACAGTGGGGGTAAACCTAGACATTGAGTGACAATGAGAGAGGTTGCATCTCTGGAGGCGGCAGTTAATCTAGGTGCGGTCTCTGGCATGTTGAGCAGGACTAGGGGCTCCGTAGTAAAATAAAACAATGAGAGCTGCCCTTAACAACAGTATACAAGGCATATTGATATTAGAGAGAGGCATAAAGCAATCACAGGTGTTGATTGGGAGAGCTAAGTCAACAACGGGTGAGACAACAACGGGGAAAACAGCTAGGACAACAACAACGGGTAATTGGCGATAAATATGCAGGGAGGGACAGTTAGCTACACACAGGGCCTGAGTTCGAGGCTGGGGTCGAAAGATTAACAAAATGAAGTACTGTGTTAATCATAGGTTGATCATAGGTTCCAATGAGCAGCAATAGATGAAACAGGGAGCCGTTCGGTAGTCGATTACTATGCTAGGCGAGCGGGAAGCTAGCGGGCCGGGGCTAGCAGATGGATCTTCACCACATCCACGGCGCAGAGGCCGGTTAAGAACACATCGGCTGAATTACGTCAGCAGATCAGCAGACCAGTCGTGATGGATTGGCAGGGCTCTGTGTTGACAAAGGATCCAGGCCAAATTGGCAGGAGAGGTATTGTAGTTGGTGTACTTCGTTTGCTAGCCGGGAGATGGGCCTAGCTCGAGGCTAACTGGTGTATGCTTCTGGACAAGGGCGTTAGCCACAATAGCCTCGGTGGCAGCTAGCTAGCTGCAAAGATCCAGTGTAATGGTCCAGAGCTTGCGGCAGGAATCCGGTGATGTAGTGGGAAAGAAAGCGGTTCGATATGCTCAGCGCTGTGCAGGCTGGCAGGTATTTTCCGGGCTATCCGGGCTAAAGCGGCTGGTGTCCGTGCTAAAGGTATAGACCCCTAGCAGCTTGCTAACAATGACTAAATAGCTAGTAGCCAATTAGCTGGCTAGCTTCTGATGGCTAGAGGTACACCTCCAATTGACTCAAATGATGTCAATTAGCAAGAAGCTTCTAAAAGCTTCTAAAGCCATGACATAATTTTTCTGGAATTTTCCAATCTGTTTAAAGGCACAGTCAACTTAGTGTATGTAAACTTCTGACCCACTGGTATTGTGAAATAGTGAAATAATCTGTCTGAAAACAATTGTTGGAAAAATGACTTATGTCATGCACAATGTAGATGTCCTAACCAACTTGCTAATACTGTAGTTTGTTAACAATATATTTATGGAGTGGTTGAAAAACGACTTCAACCCTATATCTTATCAGTTTTGATAACTGCTTAACTAATAATTTGAGAGAGGTAATTTGCGACACAGAAGGCATTTGCATAGACAGCTATAGCCCTTTCGGTATACTCATCTGGTCAAGATTGTGTAGCCACTGATCATTTAATGACGTTTCAAAGCTCCTGACATCTTGGCAGACGATAATAAAAGACCAATCTGAAAATATTGTGTTAAGGTGTAAAATTGTAATGTGACTTTTCAAAGCAGGTTTTAAAAGCATAGATCCCTTGCCGCTCTTGATGCCCTCCTGGAAAATCTAAATGACCAAGAAATAATCATCCTGCTTTCTTTTAGGAGAATCAGACAGCCCGTCTCATCACAGTGCCAGATGATATTTTCTATTTAATTCTCCTTCAGAACAGAAATTGACAAGCACTCAGACAGACACACACACACACACATACTCGCACACACGCACACACACTAAGGGGGATGTGTTTGGAGAGGGTGTAAATCAGTCTGCCTGTCACATCCTTGTCCCCCATGTATCTCAGTGTGTTCTAATCTGATTAGTGTAGAAGGGCTTTATGTTTGATGTCAATCAAGGTTCAGGCTATCTGTAGGTCATAGCATCCTTCACACATCTGAACTGCAGGTGGAGTCAGTTGGCATCTTTATAACCATCACAGAAATTAGAATTTGCCTGCACACATAATTTTGCCGACACAATATGACTATGCGTAACAGATGTAGGATCTTAATTTGATCCAGATTGCTACAATGGAAAATAATCATACAGAAACACAAAATGTGAATGTATTATGTGGATTATAATTTATGGACATTTTTTTAGTCGTTGATACCTTTTTCGTAATATACCCTCCCTTTGCAACACACATACATTTCTTCAGAGGTTTTGTTTTTACATTGGATTTTCCTATAGGCACTAAGGGTAGGACCGTACGACCCCCCAACTTGGTTGTGAACAGTACAATATCAATTAAGACACAAGGAACAATTGATTCAAGAAAATTCTATTTTATTGTAGTGCTCTTCAGTTCCAACATATTTAAGATGAAGGAAATTTGGACTCATCAGACCAAAGGACAGATTTCCACCGGTCTAATGTCCATTGCTTGTGTTTCTTGGCCTGAGCAAGTCTATTCTTCTTATTGGTGTCCTTTAGTAGTGGTTTCTTTGCCGAAGGCCTGATTCAGAATTCCAAGAGTGTGCAACGCTGTCATCGAGGCAAAGGATGACTAGTTTTAAAGAATCTCAAATATAAAATATATTGTTATTTGTTTAACAATTTTTTGGTTACTAAATTAATCCATATGTGTTATTTCATAGTTTTGATGTCTTCACTATAATTCCACAATGTAGAAGATAGTAAAAATAAAGAAAACTCTGAAATGAGTAGGTGTGTCCAAACTTTGACTGGTACTGTATATATATATATTTTTATTTTATTTATTATTCCACATAACTACATTTTACTGGTTAGCACTATGCGAATGCATTGCAAGGTAGGAATGTAAAAAAAGTAACAATGTCTGTTATTTTGGTAATTAGATCATGCTGAATGTTTATAATAAGTTAACATTGTGACAGCAACATCCTATTTCTGATGTATATGATACATCAGAAATAATATAGATATAATCTCATACAATATAACACTGACTAGCACATTACTTCACCCATCTACCCATTTACTCTTGACTCTCTGTGGAGCATATAGCCTCAACATGCCCACACCATGCCAGACAATCCTTCAAATGCAGCTAGTGTCACCTCAAACATCATTACATTCCACAGGCCACAATCAACAGCCTGATCAACTCTATGTGAAGGAGATATGTCACACTGCATGAGGCAAATGGTGGTCCCACCAGATACTGACTGGTTTTCTGATCCCCTACCTGCTCCTACATTCTTTAAAGGTATCTGTGACCAACCGGTGCATATCTGTATTCCCACTCATGAAATCCATGGATTAATGCCTAATTAATGTATTTCAATTGACTGATTTCCTTATATGAACTGTTACTCAGTAAAATCTTAGAAAATGTTGCAAGTTGCATTAATTTTTTTGTTCAGTGTATAACTTGTATATACCTTTGCATGAGATGCTACCCAGACTGTTTGCATTGCCCCCCCCCCCCACCTCACCCCCTCTTTTACGCTGCTGCTGCTCTCTGGTTATTATCTATGCATAGTCACTTTAACTCTCCCTGCATGTACATATTACCTCAATTACCTCGACTAACCTGTGCCCTCGCACATTGACACAGCATATAGCCTCCATACTGTTATGTTACTGCTGCTCTTTAACTACTTGTTATTTGTTATTTTTTACTGAACACTTGTTTTTCTTAAAACTGCATTTTTTAAGGGCTTGTAAGTAAGCATTTCACTGTAGGGTCTACCTACATGTGGCGCATGTGACAAATATAATTGATTTGATTTGAACCTCAAGAGCACTGCATAGTGAGCACATACTGTAGTGTGTGCTGAGTTTGCATTGGATACTGTATGTTATCATTGAGACGTCTGATTAGTGTCGTGGAAATTTTCTGTATTTACCAAATCATGAGAGCAAACCACACACAAGTCAGAGTTATCACAAAGTCCATCTTTAATTATTTGAGCTCCATCACAACCCTGTGACTCTCAGATCAATTCAGTGTCTATAAATGAATTCTCTGAGAGTTCCTTACACATTGCAACTGAGATCCTTTATAGCAAAGACACACGTAGCCAGACAGCATTGGCCATAATTTATCGTTCAGCTTTGTCTCCTAAACTATGTCCTTTTCTCAAACTCAGAACCTAAACAAATCCTCATATCAACAGGCATATATCAAATCCATCCTATCTTGACAAGATCACAGAGACACATTGACTGGCACACAGACATTGTGGAGCCAAGAGATACACGCTTGACCTCTCCCCTCTCTCCGGCCCAAGTAACTTAGTCTTGACAGAGAACAGATGACGGCAAACCCGGCCACAGTATTATACAAAAATAAACATTCTGATGAGAAGTAACTTACAAACATATGATGAATATAAAACATCTTACCTATGTTACCAACTAATTCTGATTATTCCCCAACCTTAGACACAATATCAACAATATGTAGTGCCTGGGAAAAACACCACTCCCTCCACAATATCAGCAGTGTTGTGTCCAAAAAATTTCGAAACCAGTTTGTCCGGTTTCGAAATACCCACATTAATGCCTGCAGGAGCCCATAGGAATGGCTACAGATGTACAGATTCATTTGATCACCATGTTGCAGGAGAACTTTCCTGCATTGCAGAACATTTAAAACGTGTAGTGTATTTGAGTTTTTTAAAGGATTCTGAAGTTTGTAATTTACACGTAGAAATTTCAGAATAGATTTTCCCTTGTGAAGAAAAGTCAATAGTTCGAAGATTTAATAGAGCTAATAATTCCATTGTTATTTAGATGCTTTTAAACATTCACATTTCACTATTATCTCTTGAATCATATGGTCTATCTACTAGAAACTCATGGACAATATGGACACATAAAAACGAATACTATATATGAATAAAGTATAAATGACAAAAGTTATGATAAATTAACATATATTTTCTATTAATTAGCAGTTTCCAGTAAATTTGGTAAATTACCGGTAACTTTGCATGCATAGTTGTGTGTGACACAGCCACAAAAAGAAAATAAATTGTGATCCACAGTGGGTTCAAGTTTTCCACCTCCCTGCATCAGTGTTTTCAATCCAGATCTGCTCGGCAGTTTCCCACAGATAGGAACCCTGACCTCCACTGTGGCTTGCTGGCCTTGCCACACACTGCGTTATTCCAGGCGACTGAGAAATGTGTCTTATTTTGTATGGCTGACTTGCGTGGAATTGTGAGGTCTCTTTCATTTATTTAATTACCTTTATTTAACTAGGCAAGACAGTTAAGAACACATTCTTATTTACAATGACGGCCTACACTGGCCAAACCCTAACCCGGACGATGCTGGGCCAATTATCCACCGCCCTATGGGACTCCCAATCACAGCTGGTTGTGATACAGCCTGGAATCGAACCAGGGTCTGTTGGGCTCCTGAGTGGCGCTGCAGTCTAAGGCACTGCATCTCAGTGCAAAAAGCGTCACGAAAGTCCCTGGTGGTGCTGAGGACCAAATGGGTTAGGGTCCTGATCAAAAGTAGTGTGGGAATAGGGTGTCACTTGGAACAAAGCCAGAGGCTGTCAGTTTCTTTTGCTGATCTGGATGGCACCTTAGCACTTTGGCATGATGGATGTTGATGCTTCGCCTGAATTTCTTGGCTGTACCAGACAGAATCTTAATTACTTCCTGAGTGCTAGTTTTGTTGGATGAACTGAGCCAGCTGACAGTACGTCAGCATAGCTGTGTATTAAACGTTAAATCTGGCCTTTTAGAGACTGGAGAAACTGTGAAAAAGGTACAGATAAAATACTTATTCATCGCCTAGCAAGTGGTTTTCTGGTTGTTAGTCTAATAAAAAAGAATCTTCAGTGGATCGGCCACAGAATGCAACACTATTAGCAGCTTTCTGCTTGATCTTATATTTTTTTCATTGTTGTATTAATAAGCTGTCTGGCCTCCCGAGTGGTGCAGCGCTCTAAGGCACTGCATCGCAGTGATAGCTGTGTTACTACAGATCCTGGTTCGATACTGGGCTGTGTCTCAGCAGGCCGTGACGGGGAGAACCATGAGGCGACGCACAATTGGTCCCAGTGTCTTTCCGGGCCAGGGAGGGTTTGGTCGACCGGGATGTGCTTGTCCCATCGCGCTCTGGCAACTCATGTGGTGGGCTGGACTCATGCACGTTGACACGTTCGCCAGGTGTACAGTGTTTCCTCCGACACATCCTCCGACACGTATAACTTCCGGGTTAAGTGTGCATTGTGTCTAGAAGTAGTGCGGCTTGGCGGGGTCGTGTTTCGGATGCACGGCTCTCGACCTTCGCCTCTCCCGAGTGTGTACGGGAGTTGCAGCGATGGGACAAGACTGTAAGTACCAATTGATGATTTGATGAAAAGGGGGGTAATTTTTTTAAATAAAAAAATGTAATAAAAGCTGTGTCTAAGTTTGATCAATTTAAATGGACTAATGACTTAGCTGTGACCTACCCGCCTGTCTTTACGCTGCAACACCCAACACTGCAACCCAGCGCTGTCATGTACTGTAATCTCATTCCCTTTACAGATAGATGGTCTAATTAGTCCCAGCATGGTGAGCTACTTGAGCACAGAGAGGTAAGCAGGCCTTCATTGATATGCTGTGAGCAGAGCCAGGGCTAGTGCTGCCTGCACACATGACTGCATTTCTTAATTAGTGTTTCATTCCAGTACTGCCTGCCTCTTTATAGCTGAATCAGTCCACCCCCTCCTCCTCACCCATGCACCGCCTGCACTCCATGTAGGGAAGGGAAGGACTTCAAAGCTATATGATCATGTCTATGACATTATACTAAACAATTGATTTGCTTTGCAGATGCCCTCTTCCACAGCCTCGATCTTCAGCGGTTATGGTTAACATGTTATGTGTTTGTGCAGATGAATGTTGAGTAATCCAGGTCAATGGTTTTCTGAAGGGTACAACAGCAGTACCTGTGGGATCTAGCTTCTGGTTCCCACTTCTAGACTAGAGGATCCCTTCAATACATATGTTGCTATCTGTTGTACTATCAAGAAATTGCTCATCATATTTTCATTGTGTGTCTGTCGATAATGATTTATAGAAAGCATTTGACACCGTGGAGCATTGCTGTGTTGGTGCAAAGGTTATAATGTTGTGGAATTGCTGGTCATGCTCTAGATTGGTTTATAAATTACATATCAAATCGTACACAATGTGTAATGGCGGATGGTTGTAAATCTAGAGTCCATAGAGTTGTGCTCAGGTATTCCCCAAGGTTCTATTTTGGGCCCACTGTTGTTCATTTTGATTATCAGCAACATTGGATCAGCAGATGCTAATTGTAATGCAGATGACATTGTTCTTTATTCATGTCACGACTTCCACCGAAGTTGTTCCCTCTCCTTGTTCGGGCAGTGTTCGGCGGTCGACGTCACCGGCTTTCTATCTGCCACCGATCCATGTTTCATTTTTCCTTTTGTTTTGTCTGTTTTACACACCTGGTTCCCATCTCATGATTATGTCCCTTATTTACCCTCTGGTTTCCCTTTCTGTTTTGTGCGTGATTGTCTTTCGTGTGTTGGAGTTCGTATCCTGTTTTGCATTTGTTTTATAACGGGATTTTTGTTCCGTTCTCGGATGGAGTAAATACAGTGGTTTTACTCTTACCTGTGTCCTGTGCCTGACTCCTTTGCTATCCTCTAGATAGACTCTGACAGAATCACGCACCAAAATACATGGAGTCAGCAGGTAGAGCCAGCCCTCCGCTTCAAATGGATGAGCGCGTTCAGCAGCACGCGACCATGCTGCAGAGTCTGGGTGCAGCCATGGATTGCGTGCTGCAAACCATGTACCGATAGGAGAGAGGACCATTCCCTGCACCAACTGTGGCCGCAGAGGGCGCACTGCTGGTCGGTGCTGGGGGGATTCCCCAGGAGGTAGAGGTAAAAGGTGGAGTGCTGGTGGGTCATCCCAGGTGAGTAGGCACACCACTCACCCAGAGCTCCCTGTTGCACACGTGGTTGTCGATCGAATTTCCCAAGTTTTCCCCGCGTTCTCAGCATAAGGTGCTAGTACATTCAGGCGCAGCTGGGAACTTTATCGACCGTTCCTTTGCTATGAGATTAGGGATCCCTATTGTGTCTGTTGATGTTCCCTTCCCTATACATGCCTTAGACAGTCGTCCTTTGGGGTCGGGGCTAATTAGGGAGGTCACAGCTCCGCTCACTATGATAACGCAGGAGCGAATTAGTCTCTTCCTCATCGACTCGCCTGCGTTCCCTGTTGTGTTGGGGATTCCCTGGTTGGCTTCGCATGATCCCACTATTTCGTGGCAACAGAGCGTTCTCAAGGGATGGTCCCGTCAGTGCTCAGGGAGGTGTGTAGGTGTTTCCTTAGGTGCCACTACGGTGGAAAGTCCAAACCAGGTTTCCACCATGCACATTCCCCCCGAATATTCCGATTTGGCACTCGCCTTCAATTACCACCCCATTGACAGGGGGATTGTGCGATAGATCTCTTGGTAGAAGCTGCACTTCCCAGGAGTCACGTGTGTCCTCTGTCACAGGAGGAGACGGCAGCTATGGAGACATATGTCACCGAATCCCTGGGACAGGGATACATTCGGCCTTACATCTCACCTGTCTCCTCAAGTTTCTTTTTTGTGAAGAAGAAGGATGGAGGTTTGCGCCCGTGTATTGATTATCGAAGTTTAAATACGATCACGGTAAAATACAGTTACCCGCTACCGCTCATAGCCAGTATGACCGAGTCATTACACGGGGCGGGCTTCTTCACAAAATTGTACCTCAGGAGCGCTTACAACCTGGTGCGTATCAGGGCGGGAGATGAGTGGAAGACAGCATTTAGCACCACTTCTGGGCATTATGAGTACCTCGTCATGCCGTACGGGTTAATGAATGCTCCATCAGTCTTCCAATCCTTTGTAGATGAGATTTTCAGGGACCTGCACGGGCAGGTAGTAGTGGTGTATATAGATGACATTCTAATATACTCCGCTAGACACGCGCCGAGCATGTGTCCCTGGTACGCAAGGTGCTTGGTCGACTGTTGGAACATGACCTGTACGTCAAGTCTGAGAAAGGTATGTTCTTCCAACAGTCCCGCTTTTCCGTGTCAGGGGTGGAGATGGAGAATGACCGCATTTCATCTGTGCGTAATTGGCCGACTCCAACCACGGTAAAGGAGGTGCAGCGGTTTTTAGGGTTTGCCAACTACTACCGGAGGGTTATCCGGGGTTTTGGTCAGGTAGCGGCTCCCATTTCCTCACTGCTGAAGGGGGGGACCGGTGCAACTGCAGTGGTCAGCTGGGGCGGACAGGGCTTTTGGTCATCTAAAGGCTCTGTTTACCTCAGCTCTCGTGCTGGCTCATCCTGATCCCTGCTTAGCGTTCATAGTTGAGGTGGACGCATCCGAGGCAGGAATAGGGGCTGTGCTGTCTCAGCGCTCGGTACGCCACTTAAGCTCCGCCCCTGTGCATTATTTTCGAAGAAGCTCAGCCCGGCGGAGCGAAACTATGATGTGGGGGACCGGGAGTTGTTGGCGGTTGTCAAGGCTCTGAAAGTGTGGAGACATTGGCTTGAGGGGGCCAGGCACCCTTTTCTCATTTGGACTGACCACCGCAATCTGGAGTACATTCGAGCAGCGAGGAGACTGAACCCTCGCCAGGCAAGGTGGGCCATGTTTTTCACCCGTTTTCTTTCACCCTCTCCTACAGACCAGGTTCCCAGAATGTTAAGGCAGACGCACTGTCCCAGATGTATGACACAGAGGAGTGGTCCGCACCCATTATTCCAGCTTCTTGCCTGGTGGCACCAGTGGTGTGGGAGGTGGACGCAGACATCGAACGGGCGTCACGTTCAGAGCCCACTCCTACCCAGTGTCCGGTTGGGCGTAAGTATGTTGCGATCGCTTGATCTGTTGGGCCCACACTTCACCCTCCTCTGGTCATCCTGGCATCGGTCGGACAGTGCGCTGTCTTGCTGGGAAGTACTGGTGTCCCACGTTAGCCAAGGACGTGAGGGTTTATGTGTCCTCCTGTTCGGTGTGCGCACAGTGCAAGGCACCTAGACACCTGCCCAGAGGGAAATTACAACCCCTTCCCGTTCCACAACGATCGTGGTCACACCTCTCGTGGATTTCCTGACGGATCTTCCACTGTCGCGGGGTAACACCACGATCCTAGTCGTTGTGGATCGGTTTTCTAAGTCCTGCCGTCTCCTTCCTTTGTCCGGTCTCCCTACGGCCCTACAGACTGCGCAGGCCCTGTTCGCCCATGTATTCCGGCACTACGGGGTGCCTGAGAATATAGTTTCTGATCGGGGTCCCCAATTCACATTTAAAGTCTGGAGGGCGTTTAGGGAGCGCCTTGGGGTCTCGGTCAGCCTTACCTCAGGTTTTCACCCCGAGATAACGGGCAGGTGGAGAGAGTAAACCCAGAGGTGGGTAGGTTTCTGCGGTCCTATTGCCAGGACCGGCCGGGGGAGTGGGCAGTGTTTCTCCCCTGGGCAGAGATGGCTCAAAACTCCCTCTGCCACTCCTCCACTAACCTGTCACCTTTTCAGTGTGTTCTAGGTTACCAGCCGGTCCTGGCACCATGGCATCAGAGCCAGATCGAGGCTCCTGCGGTGGATGAATGGTTTTGGCACTCGGAGGAGACATGGGATGCTACCCATGTGCGTCTGCAAAGGGCCATCAGGCGGCAGAAGATGAGTGCCGACCGCCACCGCAGTGAGGCCCCGGTGTATGCTCTCGACCCGAAACCTGCCCCTTCACCTGCCCTGCCGGAAACTGGGTCCGTGGTTTGTGGGGCCGTTCAAAGTCCTGAGGAGACTGAACAAGGTTTGCTATAGGTTACAGCTGATTACCGTATTAACCCCTCATTCCATGTGTCTCTCCTCAGGCCGGTGGTGGCTGGTCCGCTCCTGCAGTCTGAGGTGCGGGAGGTTCCTCCGCCCCCTCTGGACATCGAGGGGGCCCCAGCGTATACAGTACGAGCCATCATGGGCTCAAGACGTCGGGCGAGAGGCCATCAGTACCTCGTGGAGTGGGAGGGGTATGGCCCGGAGGAGAGATGCTGGGTACCGGTGGGGGACATCCCGGACCCATCGTTACTCCAGCAATTTCACGGGACTCCATCCGGACCGCCCTGCGTCTCGTACCCCGGGTCGTCCCCGAGGCCGGTGTCGGCGCGTTGCTGGAGCCGCGCTTCAAGGGGGGGGGGTACTCTCACGACTTCCACTGAAGTTGTTCCCTCTCCTTGTTCGGGCGGTGTTCGGCGGTCGACGTCACCGGCTATTGTAGTGGCCAATCAGTTCAAAAACATGACACGACCAGAGAACTCTTTAATTCAATGATAGACTTTTAATACACCCTCGTATCAGAAAGCCGGAGAGCTCCGCAGGACCCAAAGGGACCCACAGAACACACCCTTTTCCAGAGCCCTCGCACCAGTATTTATCCACATTGTATATGAGCCCATCCCACATGTCAAATAAGTTTACATTCCAATCCGTGCATCGTGCTTGTTCAGCTCAATAATGCTCATACCTGCTTTCCGTCAGATTATAAATGATGACAAGACCTTTGCTTTGTTCCTGCACTTACTGCACTTAACTAAATGCATTCTTTTGTTTGTGTATTATCTAAGATCAGCAGACTATGTGTCTCCTCAGTTTCTAGCGTGTCCAGCTATACTAAAAATACTATACATTCCTCTTATTTTACAACCCTATGCTTTGGCTCTGTAATTAACTCTATGTGTCCCTCTGCATGTGTGTCTTTACCTCAGAGCAACAGACTATGTGTCTTCTCTGTCATTCCTTCTGCATCTCTACGTCCTAAAAATATGCAAACTATGTCTATTGGTCATCAGTTAGTCATTTGACTGACCCCCTCCTTTGTTATATCCCTCTGGCCTTGGTATGTCCAGCTATCCTGGCAGCTATGTCACCTCTCCTTCATGTAGTCTGTTTTTAGTGTTCAACTATTCCATATATCTTATGCATTTGTCTATGTGTTACATCTGCAACCACACTATCTAGCTGACACTGATCCATGTTTCATTTTTCCTTTTGTTTTGTCTGTTTTACACACCTGGTTCCCATCTCATGATTATGTTCCTTATTTAACCCTCTGGTTTCCCTTTCTGTTTTGTGCGTGATTGTCTTTCGTGTGTTGGAGTTCGTATCCTGTTTTGCATTTGTTTTATAACGGGATTTTTGTTCCGTTCTCGGATTGAGTTAATACAGTGGTTTTACTCTTACCTGTGTCCTGCGCCTGACTCCTTCGCTATCTTCTAGATAAACTACTACCACTTGAATTGTCAGAGTCTATCTTTAGCATTTTCAAATACACAAAGAGCATCATTAGGTCCTCAGGTTCCTTACCAATCAAAAACATCTAAAACATCACTGTGATCTCTACAATGCCGTTGGCTGGTCGTCATTGAACTTGCATAGGCTTAAACACGGGTATACAGTGATTTATAAGGACATACTGGGTAAAATACAATTTTATCTCTGTTCTTTTTTAATCAGATCAGTAAATAAATATACATTATGGTCCCATTCTCATTTGCTTTTCACAGTACCAAGAATTAGAACAGGTTATGGTAGAAATAGTTTTAGTTACTCCGCTCCGTGGTCCTAGAATCCTCTCCTGAACATTTTAAAATTTGATTATCTAGTCACATTGGTGGAGTTTAAACACCTGGTTGATGTAAATATCATAGAGGTGTAATTGTCTTTAGGTCAGCTGGTTTTTAGTTATGACATTTGTGTTTCTTAACGTAATACAGTATATTGTATGTGTGTCTATAGTTTTGTTCAATGTGGTGGTGTTAGTGTATGTAAGTTGTTTTTTCTGAAACTTTGTTCCCCCTGCTGCTGTTGGACCAGGTCTCTGTTGAAAAATAGATTTTATCTCAATGAGAAAAGCCTGTATAAATAAAGGTTAAAAAATATATATTAAAAATCCTCACCAAATCAGCACATGTTCTTTTGTAGAAAACACATAATTACAGAACATTGGCAGAATATGCATGATTTGTTAAATCGGATCTTGATTGATCCTTTCATCATACAGTATGTATCGTCAATATGAACATTTACACTATTCCAACATCTGAATTAGTTCTCTACTTCATATTAAGGTGCTATAGCAAACTTGGTTTACTTTACAAAGGTTAGAAATTGAGGAACATGACAGTGAATTAGTTAATAGATGCTGCTAGAATAATCTGCAGCCTGCAGAGAGCAGTGGTGTAAAGTACTTAAGTAAAAATACTTTAAAGTACTACTTGAGTAGTTTTGGGGGGTATCTGTACTTGACTTTACTGTATATACAATTCATTTCTGAAATTGTTCAGACCCCTGCACTTTTTCCACGTTGTTACATTACAGCCTTATTTTAAAATGGATTAAATGAAACAATTTCCTCAGCAATCTACACACAACACCCCATAAGGACAAAGTGAAAACAGTTTTTATTTTTTACTGTAGCAAATGTATTCATTTAAAAAAAAGTATTTTTAAAAGTATTCAGACTGCTATGAAACTCGAAATTGAGATCAAGTGCATTCATTTTCTATTTACCTGTGGTAAATTCAATTGATTGGACATGATTTGGAAAGGCACACACTCTATATAAGGTCTCACAGTTGACAGTGGATGTCAGAGCAAAAACTAAGCCATGATGTTGAAGGAAATGCCCGTAGAGCTCTGAGACAGGATTGTGCCGAGGCACAGATCTGGGGAAGGTTACCAAAAAATGTATGCAGCATTAAAGGTCCCAAGGAGACAGTGTCCTCATCATTCTTAAATGGAAGATATTTAGAACCACCAAGACTCTTCCTAGAGCTGTCCGACCGGCCAAACTGAGCAATCTGGGGAGAAAGGCCTTGGTCAGAGAGGTTACCAAGAACCCAATGGTCACTCTGAAAGAGCTCCAGAGTTCCCCTGTGGAGATGGGAGAACTTTCCAGAAGGACAACCATCTCTGCAGCACTCCACCAATCAGGCCTTTATGGTAGAGGGACCTGACGGAAGCCACTCCTCAGTTAAAGGCACATGACAGCCCACTTGGAGTTTGCCTAAAGGCATCTAAAGGACTATCCGACCGAAACAGGAAACAAGATTCTCTGGTTTGATGAAACCAACGTTGAACTCTTTGGCCTCAATGCCATGTGTCACTACTGGAGGAAACCTGGCACCATCCCTACGGTGAAGCATAGTGGTGGCAGCATCATGCTGTGGGGAGGTTTTCAGTGGCAGGTATGGGGAGACTAGTCAAGATTGAGTGAAAGATGAATGGAGCAAAGTACAAAGAGATACTTGATAAAAACCTGCTCTAGAGCGTTCAGGACCTCAGACTAGGGTGAAGGTTCACCTTCCAACAGAAAAGCGACCCTAAGCACACAGCCAAGACAACGCAGGAATGGTTTGGGGATAAGTCTCTAAATGTCCTTGAGTGGCCCAACCAGAGCCCGGACTTGAACCCGATCGATCATATCTGGAATTGAAAATAGGTGAAATAGAATAGAATTGTAAATAGCTGTGCAGCGACCCTCCCCATCCAACCTGAGAGATCGAGAGGATGTACAGACAAGAATGGGAGAAACTCTTAAAATACAGGTGTGCCAAGGTTGTAGCATCATACCCAAGAAAACTCGAGGCTGTAATCGCTGCCAAAGGTGCTTCAACAAAGTACTAAGTAAAGCGTCTGATTATTTATGTAAATGTTATATTTCCATTTTTTCGTTTAGCAAATTAGCAAAATGTTCTAAAAACCTGTTTTTGCTTTGTCATTACGGGGTATGGTGTGTAGATTGATGAAGGAAAAAAATGATTTAATACATTTTAGAATAAGGCTGTAAGGTAACAAAATGTGGAAAACATCAAGGGGTCTGAAAAGTTTCCAAAGGCACAGTAAATGATGTCTGAGTGAAGGCGTGTGCCCCTGGCTATCCGTAAATAAAATTAAAATAATAATAAAAAAATAAAAAATAAATTAAAAGACTCACAGAATTCCAAGATAACACAGTAGTCAGTTTTACCAAAACATCACTGTTGGTTTATTTAGTGTGTCACCAGGGCAACCTGTTAGCTACGTAAGAGCTGTGTATTACTCGCTATCTCACTCGAGACTAAAAACTTTCCCCAACGTCAAATGAAGGCCTTAAAAGTTACCGATTTTAATTAGGAGGGTCCTCATCTTAGGAGGGTCCACTTGTGTCCTCATCTTATGCGTATATTTAACTTAATAAACCAGAGAGAATCCAAAACATGTCTTGACAGCTGTAGAAGTGTTTCTCCCGACTACATCAGGTGAAAAATTCTACGAAGAAAAGTAGGTTTTGCAAAAGTGGTACTGCAGTAAGTCTGATTAATGTATGTTTCCCAAATAGGCCTAGAGAGGACAAATACCCCTGAGCTATACGAACTCCTGATTGCCCACCCTAGTCCTCATTGCACAGCACACCCAATTGTTATATGATTATTTTATTACCTCTATGGTCATGGTGTGCCGTACTGTGTGGACTGGTGGTAATACTGCTAAAACTGCCTACATTGTCAGCCATCTCCACACAGAAACTGTAAATAGGAAGAATTAATAGGCTATTTGTGAACAAATTCCTCAAAAAGTGTATTTCTCATCAGCCAATAAAATGCATCTTATGAAAGATAATCCATATTTAGCTTGACCTAAACAATTACAGTAAATCAGGTGAGCATTCAATCAACCATATTGGAAATGTTACGATAAGGATGGCGCATCGAATGCAGATGACATTTTCCTTCAAGTGACTCAGCCTTGTTTTAATTTTCCTGATTTATTATTGTAATTGTTTCTCTAATCCAATTTCATTCCATGTCTTTAAGAGCTCTCAGAAATCTCAGATGGTGACCATTCCACATTGATTGCCAAGTTCCCTTCCAGCAAACCAGGAGCATTCACATAACAATAGCTACGATTCCAGTTAAGTTCTAGTTAGGGTTATGTCTAACATTCGAACGATAACATCCCATAAACATTACCAAAACAATTTTGACAACAAAATATCTTTGTTCTAACATAATCATAACAAAAACATTGTCCAGTCAGGCTGATGATTATCGAATGTTTGTAAAAAATAAAATAAAATGATGCATGATGCTACCACCACCATGCTTCACCATAGTGATTGTTTCAGGTTTCCTCCAAACGTGACTCTTGGCAATCAGGCCAAAGAGTTAAATCTTGGTTTCATCAGACCACAGAATCTTGCTTCTCATGGTCTAAGAGTCATTTAGGTGCCTTTTGACAAAATCCAAGTGGGCTGTCATGTGCCTTTTACTGAGGAGTGGCTTCTGTCTGGACACTCTACCATAAAGGCCTGATTGGTGGAGTGCTGCAGATATGGTTGTCCTTCTGGAAGATTCTCCCATCTACACAGAGGAACTCTAGAGCTCTGTTAGAGTGACCATTGGGTTCTTGTTCACCTCCCTGACCGAAGTGCTTTTCCCCCTATTGCTCAGTTTGGCCAGACAGCCAGCTCTAAGAAGAGTCTTGGTGGTTCCAAACTTCTTCAAGAACGATGGAGGCCACTGTGTTCTTGGGGACCTTCAATGCTGCAGACATTTTTTGGTACCCTTCCCCATACCTGTGCCTCGACACAATCCTGACTCAGAGCTCTACGGACAATTCCTTAAAAGTAAAATTGTGGGATTGTGGGATTTATTTCCTTCTTAATAATGCATTTGAGTCAATCAGTTGTATTGCGACAAGGTAGGGGTGGTATGTATAGACAATATGGACAGTATATGGATACTGTATAATATGGATAATGTAGAGTATCTGAATAATATTATGTACAGCAATAGTTAAATAGGATAGACCTGGACTAGAATACAGTATATACATATGAAATGGTTAAAACAGTATGCAAACATTATTTAAACATTATTAATGTGACCAGTGTTCCATGACTATGTACATATGGCAGCAGCCTCTGAGATGCATGGTAGACTAACCGGGTGGTAGACGGCTAGTGACAGTGACTAATAAGGGCAGGGTACTGGGCGGAGGCAGGCTAGTGCTGTCTATTTAATAGTCTGATGGCATTGGATAGAAGCTGTTCTTCAGTCTCTCGGTCCCAGCTTTGATGCACCTGTACTGACCTCGCCTTCTGGATGGTAGCGGAGGGAACAGACTGAGTTCTTTGATCTTCTTCGCCTTCCTGTGACACCGGGTGCTGTAGATGTCCTGGACGGCAGGCCGACCACCCCACCTTG
The DNA here is from genome assembly GCF_034236695.1 of Oncorhynchus nerka. NCBI lineage: Eukaryota > Metazoa > Chordata > Actinopteri > Salmoniformes > Salmonidae > Oncorhynchus > Oncorhynchus nerka. Next base: position 26,148,667 of record NC_088420.1, read on the forward strand.
GAGAGCACTGTGGTTGCGGATGGTGCAAATGCCGTACCATGCAGTGATACAACACAACAGGATGCACTCAATGGTGCATCAATGGTGGGTGGGAAAAGTATGGGTACCTTACAAGATGTACAGTTGCACAGGACATTCCCTAAATGTTGTAAGTATGTTGACAGAACACTGGTCTAAGTACTTTAAAGGTTCCTAGAACATGTCATTATCTGGGACATTACAATAATATTATAATGATATTCAAAAAGGGAACTCTCCTCGGTTATTTTCACAGCTGTGTATATCCCCCCTCAAGCGAATACCAAGACGGCCATCAAGTAACTTCACTGGACTATGCAAACTGGAAACCATATATCCTGAGGCTGCATTTATTAAAGCTGGGGCTTTTAACACAGCTAATTTAAGAATCAGGCTACCTGAGTTCTATCAGCATGTTGATTGCCTTACATGAACGAGTAACACACTTGACCACTGCTACAAGGCGCTTCCCTGCCCTCCTTTTGGCCAATCTGACTATGACTTCATGTTGTTGCTCCCCTCCTATAGGCAGAAACTCAAACAGGAAGCGCCTGTGCTTAGGTATATCTAACGCTGATCTGACCAATCTGATTCCACGCTTCAAGATTGCTTTGTTAATGTGGACTGGGATATGTTCCAGGTAGCCTCAAAGAACAACATTGACATATATGCTGACTCGGTGAGCGAGTTTATAAGGAAGTGTATAGGAGATGTTGTACTCACTGTGACTACTAAAATCTTCCCTAACCAGAAAGTGTGGATTCATGGCAGCATTCGCACAAACTGAAAGCACGTACCACCACATTTAATCATGGCAAGGCAAATGTGAATATTGCCGAATACAAACAGTGTAGTTATTCCCTCCGTAAGGCAATCAAACAAGCAAAGTGTCAGTGTGGAGACAAAGTGTAGTCGCAATTCAACTTCTCAAACACGAGACGTACTGTATGTGGCAGGGTCTACAGACAATCATGGATTACATAAAGAAAACCAGCCCCGTCGCGGACATCGACGTCTAGACAAATTAAACAACTTCTTTGTGCGCTTTGAGGACAATAGAGTGCCACCAACGCAGTCCTCTACCAAAGACTGTGGGTTCTCCTTCTCCGTGGCCGACGTAAGAAAAACATTTAAACATGTTAACTCTCGCAAGAATAACGGCCCAGGGGGCATCCCTAGCCACATCCTCAGAGCATGCGCACTCGGACATATTCAATCAATCCCTATCCCAGTCTGCTGTCCCCACATGCTTCAAGATGGCCACCATTGTTTCTGTTCCCAAGAAAGCCAAGGTAATTGAACTAAATGACTATCACCCCGTAGCAGTCACTTCTGTCATCATGAAGTGCTTTGAGAGACTAGTCAAGGGTCATATCACCTCCACACTACCTGTCACACTAGAACCACTCCAATTTGCTTACCGCCCCAACAGGTCCACAGACAATGCAATCACCATCACACTGCACACTGCCCTATCCCATCTGGACAAGAGGAATACCTATGTAAGAATGCTTTTCATTGACTACAGCTCAGCATTCAACACCATAGTAGCCTCCAAACTCATGATTAAGCGTGAGTCCCTGTGTCGTTTGCAGACGACACAACATTGGTAGGCTTGATTACCAACAACGATAAGACAGCCTACAGGGAGGAGGTGAGGGCCCTCGAATTGTGGTGTCAGGAAAATAACCTCTCACTCAATGTCAGCAAAACAAAAAAGATTATTGTGGACTTCAGCTAACAGAAAACAGCAAAATTCCACATAGACGGGAAAACAGTGGAGGTGGAAAGTTTTAAGTTCCTTAGTGTTCATATCACCGACAAACTGAACGCACACAGACAGTGTGGTGAAGAAGGCGCAACAACCCCTCTTCAACCTCAGGCTAAAAAAATGTGGCTTGTCACAGAAAACCGTCACTAACTTTTACAGGTGTACAAATGAGAGTATCCCGTCGGGCTGTATCACCGCCTGATACGGCAACTGCACCACCCACAACCGCAGGGCTCTCCAGAGGGTGGTGCGGCACAACGCATCACCGGAGGCAAACTACCAGCTTCTATCTCAAGACCATCAGACTGTTAAACAGCCATCACTAGCACAGATAGGTGGCTACCTACCTACAGACTTGATATCATTGGCCACTTTAATGAATGGAACACTAGTCACTTTAATAATGGTTACATATCTCTCATTACTTATCTCATATGTATATACTGTACACTGTATCCTACACTATCTACTCTATACTGTCTATTGTATCTTAGCTGCTCTGTCACTGCTCATCCATATATTTTATATTTATATGTTCTTATCCCATTCCTTTACTAGATTGTGTGTAATAGGTTTTGTTGTGGAATTGTTATATATTATCTTTTAGATATTCCTGCACTGTCGGATCTAGAAACAGAACATATTTGTTTTAGGTTTAACATAATATTCCATTGATATTCACACAATATACATTTTACCTAGTGTTGGAGGTTGTCAGAACATTTAGAAAATGTTATATTTTAGTTTAACCATAATTCTCAGCATACAGTTGTAGCTCCTTAAAGCAGATTGGAATACATCCTCATTATGTTTCACTCCAGATATAATGGCAATTTGCATTTGTATTGTAAGTGATTTAGAGACACCTGGCATTTTGATTTAATTCATAGTGGCATTTGGCATTTGGCATTTGGCATTTGTACATAGGCCATCACACAAACACAACCATATATGTTACACTTTATACGTTGACAATCTGCAGATGTGGGATTTGAACCTGCATTGATTGTTTTCCAAGCCAGGTTAGTTTGTCCTCTGCATTAGCAGAGCAGATTTTTCACATCATCTTTTTTCAGTATATACAGTTCCTTCAGAAAGTATTCATACCCCATGACTTATTTCACATTTTGTTGCGTTAAAGCCTGAATTCAAAATTTTCTTACAAAGTGAAATCATGTTTTTAGAATTTTTTCCAAATCATTCCAAATGAAATACAGAAATATCTCATTTACACCCGAGCCATTACTTTTGTATGTTTGTATCAGTTTTGCACATCTGGTACTCAGGTTCTTAAGAATTTGCCTGTATTTAACTCTGTTTATTGTTCCCTCTATCCTTACCAGTCTCCCAGTCCCTGCCACTGAAAAGCATCCCCATAGCATGATGCTGCCACCACCATGGTTCATGGTAAGGATGGTGTTAGACGGATGATGAGCTGTGCCTGGTTTTCTCCAGTCATAGCACTTTGCATTCAGGTCAAAGAGCACCCGGTATAATTCCTACTTTGAGACGCTTGATATGGTCCCCCCTGTCTTATTTTTAATTATTTGAAAAGGCGAAAGTGATCCTATATCAGCACTCATAGTCTTGAATACCTTGTAAATATGGGCCAAAAAGTACTCAGTATAAAATGGATGGGTGAAGTGATGGTGAATAACCCAGTTGCCATATGTCTAAGATGAGCTAAAAGAAAAGCAGAGAATTCCTGATTGACCACACTGCCATGGCCATTTACTGAAATAATAAGATGTATGAGAGATTCCCTGGTGGCACACGGGATAACAGACCTAGCATGGGAACCAAACATTTAATTTTCAGACCACACATATTGTCAACATATGAAGTTTAAAAATATGGTTGTGTTTGCCTGATTAAATGCTGTTCAAATGTCCTATGAATAAAATTCCATGTGTCTCTATATCATCTACAATACAGTCCTCAAATGCCATTAAATCTGGAAAGGAACATAATGGGGATATATTCCAATCTGCTTTAATGAGTTACAAATTTACTGAGAACATTAGGTAAAATGTACATGTAACATTTTCTAAATGTTATTGAAATGTTTTGAGGACCTCCAATACAAGTTAACATGTATAATGTGTGAACATCAATGGAATATTATGTTAAACCTAAAACAAATATATGAACGTAATAAAAACGGATTTATTTGGAAATTGCGGAACATTGTGCAACATTGTGGGAATGTTTTGTCCAATCTCTGTGACTATCACAAGAATATCACAACATCCCATACAACTTAATTAAATGTTCTGGGAACCTTTAAAGAACTTAGACCAGGTTTTCTGTTAACATTCTTAAACATTAAGGGAATGACCTGCGCAATCTAACTTAAACATGAATCACAACTAAGGATATTTTGTGTTCTAGGAAGCTATCTCTTGTTATGTACAAACTCTGTCCCCACAACCTAAAGAAACACTCTGGGAACCTTTAAATAACTCAGAAAGGCTGTTTTGTCAACATTCTTGCAACATCAAAGGAATTTGTTGTGCAACCTGGTATAAACATTATCTGAATGTCAGGACAGTTTGTGTTTTGGGAACCAATCTCTTGTCATACCCCACAATGTTCCCATAACCTAAAGAAACATTCTGGGAACATTTAAAGAACATCCAAAATGTGTTTTAGGAACATTCTTGTAACATTAGGTGAATGTTTTTTGCACCCTAAAAGAAACATTGTAGAATCATCCGCACAACTGGACAGTTTTTTGTTTTGGAAACATATCGTTTGTTCTGTCCCCACAATGTTCCCACCAGACTGTTCCCACAACCAAATAAAACATTCTGGAAACATTTAAAGAACAGACAAAATGTGTTCAAGGAACGTTCTTGTAACATCAGGCAAATGTTTTATTAAAACATTCTATAATCATCAGCACAACAGGACCGTTTTTGTGTTATGAGAACCTTTTGCCACGACCTAACGAATGTTCGGCGAACTTTCACAGAACCAATTTTGGTTTGATGGGCTGCATCTGAAATTCCATTATCAGCCACCACAAGGATGTAATTGAGACTGTCCATTGACTGATACTGTACGAGCGCTTGAAGCATCTGTCCATTAATGACGGTTGAATAACAACAGATATTACAAACACGTTGGTCTCAGAGATGTTTTGCCAGTTACATTTTGAAAACGAATGTGTCACAGTAGGTGGGGGGATTTGTCCATTATTTTATCAGCTGAGTGTAGATGTAATTGGTGCAATCCAATCTAAACGAATTAAAAGTATTTTAATGACAATACAATGCTGGGCTCATCAGCAAAATAGAATGCCTCTAAGCAAAAAGTACTAAGTTTTTGGGGGTGTTGATGCATGATGCGTGTTGACTTATTCAACCCTCTCAAACCCTGTTTTTCTGTTCACAGAAATGTCCTACTGTTCCCTCTATCCAGCCCTTTATGTTGCCAATGATGGTGGTCTTCAGATTCAAGGTTTCTGTTAGTTTTATATGTTGCAGGTACTTTTTGACCATTTCACAACCTGCAATCGCTGCTTGAGACTCAGTTCCTCCAATTTCTTTCCTCAGCACATACTGACTCTTGCATCTGGCCAGATAGTTTAAACGTGTTAACATAAACACACTTCCATACAAGCATGTCTGCACCAGAACATAATGAATTTACAAGTCAAGGTTTAGTTTTATTATTCATGTTTTGCTCATGTTTCTTTCAGTATTTTTCAGCATCCCCGCTTTCTTCTCTGATGAGCACATGCTTTATTCATTACAGAACAAATGCATGTTATTTTCAACGGGAAGATATCACTCAAATTATCATCTTACCCCTTTAGAAGTAAAATATGGATTTGCTAGGGCAATAGCATACATCTGCTAAGTAAATAGTAGGTAGGTAGGTGGCAGTTTTACTTAATAATGCGTTGGTCAGACAGACCACCACACTTTATTGACTATTCTCTCCTTTGAGCTTCATTAGTCTGTCCTAGCTGTTGTGTGTTGCTATTGCTGTCAAAGCAGATCCAGTGTCATGGATCCCTCCGGACAGTTCATCACGCACACCTGTTCCCTATTTCCACTGATTAGTATTTGTATATATGTGCCCTTTGGTTTCCATGGTCTTGTCAATTATTTTTACTATGTCCATTGTTGCCTGTGAGTACCTGTGCTGTGGGTTTTCGCGCCATTGTGGATTGCGCAGATGATTACGGGTCTCGTACCATGTGATAATCATTGTGCTCTAGTGTTATTTATTCGAGGTACTCCTCGCTCTTTTGTTTGGGTTTCAACCCTGTGTTTTTGTTACTTGTTTGTTCTTCGTCCCGTACCCTTACACGGCACACCGTAATTTTGGGTATAATAAAAACCTATTACGCATTCCAGCGCCTGTCTCTAAAATCCTTTATACCAGCGTGACAACCAGTCTAGGTTGCTCATTATCTTTGCTGGTCCTTCCCTAATATTCTTATCAACTTGACGCCCACATCCTCCATAGGCTGTTCTGAAATAACATATTTTTGTCAAGTCACTTACTATTTTGGTAATGTCACTGTAATACACAGATGACTATAGTAATCCCTGTTATAATTGGTATTGCAATTTATCTTCATTGAGGTCAATTGTTGTTTTCTACATGTGTAACTAAAGATCTAGCTTTGTTGCTTTAATATTCATAAGTACAGAAGGTTCACATCGTAACAATAACAGCTAAGAGGCAGTTTGTGACTCCCCCAAATAACTGTTATGTGCCATCCATCCAGCCTTTCTGTCTCTGCTTCATCACATGCATTGCTTTCAACTGTACCTTTGCGCTGGGCATCTCTGACTGGCTATAAGAGACATTAGGAAGAGAGCTATCAAATTACCTACGTTAAAATTGCCTGTAGGGGATAATTGACCACTTCCTGTTCATGGTGGGGGGGATATGCTAGCCTTAGGAAACCACAGGTAACTTTCCAAATGAGCACTACGTACAATAATTAATGCTAGAGGGCGAGAGGTTGCTTTTAGAGCAGGACAGAAAGCACAAGAAAATAGCAAAGGATTCAAGGAAACTCTTGGCTTTAATAGTTTGGTGAAAGTGGTCCACATACTATACAACTTCACATCATAAAAATATCACAGCAACTTGACTCATCAGAATGTGAGACTTGACTTCCAGCAGAACCTGTATTTAGAACTTGTTCTTTGTGTATAAATTGATTTCAATGTCATTGATTTAAGAAATTGTAGATTAGAAAATCATTTCTTAAGAATTTGCTAAATGTGCTTAGTCAGGCATACTCTTTGAAAAACACGTTCCTAAAGGGTTCCCCATAGGATAACCATGTACCCATAGGAAAACCCTTTTAATAACCCCTTTTGGGTTCCATGTAGAACCCGTTCTATGTCCCACTTCGAGGCAAGCAACAATGAAGCATGCATGGGAGCACCAACAGTTCCGGACGATAGTGTGATCACGCTCTCTCTGAGGCCAATGTGAGCAAGAGATTTAAACTGATCAACATTCACAAGGCTGCGGTGCCTGATAGATTATAGGGACATGTACTCAGAGCATGCATGGACAAACTGGCAAGTGTCTTCACTGACATTTTCAACCTCTCCCTGACCGAGCCTATATACATGTTTCAAGCATTGAAAGGCTGGTCATATTTTTAATTTACTTTATTTCACCTTATTCACCTTTATTTAGGCCAGTTGAGAACAATTTCTTATTTACAACTGCGACCTGGCCAAGATAAAGCAAAGCGACAAAAACAGAGTTACACATGGGATAAACGAACATACAGTCAATAACACAATAGAAAAATCTATGTACAGTATGTGCAAACGTAGTAAGATTAGAGAGGTAAGGCAATAAATAGGTCATAGAGGCGACATTACAATTTAGTATTAACACTGGAGTGAAATGTGCAGATGATGATGTGCAAGTAGAAATACTGGGGTGCAAAAGAGAGCAAAAATAAATAAATATAAATATGGGGACGCGGTAGTTGGGTGGGCTATTTACAGATGGGGTGTATACAGGTACAGTGATCGGCAAGCTGCTCTGATAGCTGATGCTTAAAGTTAGAGAGGGAGATATAAGTCTCCGGCTTCAGTGATTTTTGTAATTCGTTCCAGTCATTGGCAGAAGAGAACTGGAAGGAAAGGGGGCCAAATGAAGTGTTGGCTTTGAGGATGACCAGTGAAATATACCTTCTGGAGCGCATGCTACGGGTGGGTGTTGCTATGGTGACCAGTGAGCTGAGATGAGGCTGGGCTTTACCTAGCAAAGACTTAGACGACCTGGAACCAGTGGGTTTGGCGACAAATATGTAGCAATGGCCAGCCAACAAGAGCATACAGGTCGCAGTTGTGGGTGGTATATGGGGCTTTGGCAACAAAACGGATGGTACTGTGATAGACTACATCCAATTTGCTGAGTAGAGTGTTGGAGGCTATTTTGTAAATGACATCGCTGAAGTCAAGGATCGGTAGGATAGTCAGTTTTGCGAGGGTATGTTTGGCAGTATGAGTAAAGGACGCTTTGTTGCGAAATAGGAAGCCGATTATAGATTACATTTTTGATTGGAGATGCTTAATGTGAGTCTGGAAGGAGAGTTTAGTCTAACCAGACACCTAGGTATTTGTAGTTGTCCACATATTCTAAGTGAGAACCGTCCGGAGTAGTGATGCTAGTCGGGTGGGTGGGTGCAGGCAGCAATCGGTTGAAGAGTATTCATTAGCATTTAAGAGCAGTGTTGTATGGCTTCGGAGGTTTTTTAAAAATTGTTAAGCCTATGGGTTCCCCTACAGGAACTACACCCCCCCGTTCAGCTGAAACTGTGGCGCAGGGAATGCACAAATATTCTTAGAAATATTTAACCTCCACACATTAAAACCTGTTAAGCCTACCCCCTACTTTTTCGAACATTCTGTTAAAAATTGCGCAACATTTCAGCGTCCTGCTACTCATGCCAGGAATATAGTATATGCATATGATTAGTATGTGTGGATAGAAAACACTCTGACGTTTCTAAAACTGGTTAAATCACGGCTGTATCTATAACATAACGTGTGTTTCATCGGAAAGCGCAAGAAAAACAGATCACTGAAAACTGGAAAATATATCAATGCGCCACTTGCATGTATTGTCTATTGGAAAGCAAATAAGATGGGACTGAGATTGCAAGTCCTACAGCTTTCACACGATGTCGCCAGTCTTGTCAATTGCCTGCACTTTGTTTCTTGGTCAAACGAGTCAGAGAGAGCCCATTCCTTCCGGTCTCCGACAGGATGTTTTGGAGTAGAAATTTCTGAACATGATTTCAAGACGTGGAGCTATTGAATACACATCGCCCCGTGATCAATTTGATAGATTATTAATGTTTACTAATACCTAAAGTTGGATTACAAAAGTATTTCGAAGTGTTTTGTGAAAGTTTATCGTCAACTTTTTTAATTTAAAAAGATTACGTTGCGTTTTAAAACGGTGTTTTTTCCTTGATCACACAGTCTTCATAGATCGATATTTAGGGTATATATGGACCGATTTAATCGAAAAAAAGACCCAATAGTGATGTTTATGGGACATCTAGGAGTGCCAACAAAGAAGATCGTCAAAGGTAATGAATGTTTTATATTTTATTTCTGCGTTTTGTGTAGCGCCGGCTATGCTAATTATTTTGTTTACGTCCCCTTCGGGTATTTCGGGGTGTTGCATGCTATCAGATAATAGCTTCTCATGCTTTGCCGAAAAGCATTTAAAAAATCTGACTTGTTGGCTGGATTCACAACGAGTGTAGCTTTAATTCAGTACCCTGCATGTGTGTTTTAATGAACGGTTGAGTTTTAACGAGTGCTATTAGCATTTTGCGTAGCGCATTTGCATTTCCAGATGGCTAGATGGGACGCATGCGTGTCGGGTCGACGTAAGAGGTTAACAAGTCCAATACCTCAAATGAGAGATAAACACCTTGTTCATCTACCCAACGTGTCAGATTTTTAAAATGTTTTACAGCGAAAACACAGCATATATTTATGTTAGACTACCACCAAAACAAAGAGAATACGTAGCCATTTTGTACCACAAAAGATAAAATGACAAAATCACGATTTAAAAAAAAAATCATTCACTAACCTCTTGAAAATCTTCATCAGATGACAGTCATATGACATGTTACACAGTACATTTATGTTTTGTTCGATAATATGCATTTTATATCCATAAATCTCGGTTTACATCGACGCCATGTTCAGAAAATTCTCCAAAATGTCCGGAGGAATTAAAGAAAGCTACGCCAGATAACAGAAATACTCATCAAAAACTTTGACTAAAGATACATATTCTACATATAATTAAAAAGATACACTGGTTCTTAATGCAACCGCTGTGTCACATTTTTTTTAACGTTACGGAAAAAGCCTAACATTGCAATAATCTGAGACAGCGCTCAGACGTAACAATATTTCTCCGCTATGTTGGAGTCAACAGAAATACAAAATTCCAACATAAATATTCCCTTACCTTTGATGGGAAAACAACATCGTTTTGTTTCATAATGTTCAATTCTAGTGTCCATGTAGCAGCATCTGCTACCACTTTCCAGATTACATATTACAGGTCGACGAAACTGGTCAAACTAAGTGCAGAATCAATCTTCAGGATGTTATAAACGTACAAAACGAATGGCATTCCAAACGGGCAATCCTAGTTCATCTCGGGCTGATTGGAACAGACGAAGCACTCCAAACGCACACGCGCTTTCAAGCACATTAATCTTTTGTGACACTGTAGCAATTTCCTTCCCATTAGGTCAAAGTTCACAGCAAATTCTCCATTACACGTTCTACTGAATGAGGACATCTAGTGGAAGACATAGGAAGTGTTTCCAGATCCATAACTGGTTGGGAAGGGAGGGGGCGATGACATCAAAGTTGCCCCAAAACTAGTTTGGAAGATTGCCTGCCCTGTGAGTTCTGTTATACTCACAGACATAATTCAAACGGTTTTAGAAGTTTAGAGTGTTTTCTATCCAATAATAATAATAATATACATATATTAGCAATTTAGGACAGATTTTGATGCAGTTCACTATGGGCACGCAATTCATCCAAAGGGGAAATACTGCCCCCTATCCTTAACAATTAACACAGTGTCCAAAGAAAGGCCAGATGTATACAGAATGGTGTCGTCTGTGTAGAGGTGGATCAGAGTCACCAGCAGCAAGAGCGACATCATTGATATATAGAGAAAAGAGCCGGCCCGAGATTTGAACCCTGTGGCACCCCTATAGAGACTGCCAGAGGTCCGGACAACAGGCCCTCCGATTTCACACACTGAACTCTATCAGAGAAGTAGTTGGTGAACCAGGAAAGGCAGTCATTTGAGAAACCAAGGCTATTGAGTCTGCCGATAAGAATGCGGTGATTGACAGAGTCGAAAGCCTTGGCCATATCGTTGAAGATGGCTGCACAGTACTGTCTCTTATCAATGGCGGTGTTACGAATCCCTTTTGGCCTGACAATCTAAGGGGGATGGTAATGAGACCTGTAACATGACTCATGCAAATTATTATATTGGAAAAGGTAAGAGAGAACGAAATAACCACAGACAACTAAATTACTGTCAAACACTCATGGTTTATTTGAAAACACACGGTAATTGGGGGGAGCAGGAAAAGGGGCTGAGCTGGACCCAAGGAAAAAAATAATAAGTATTCAAAAACACCCCTAAGCTAGACTAGCCTACTTCACCAAAAGCTAACTAACTAACCAAAAATACAGTGGGTGGTCCGCCCAGTTCTAACTAGTGTTTTTATACTAAGTATTCCTACGGGTAATGTATGCCCATGGGCGACTTATCTTGGTACCCCCTTTTCTCACCGTCAAATAAACACCATAACAAAACCAATACTCACAGGTGGGGACAAAGTGACATGTAGTTGCAAAAGCCAAACAAGAGATCTACAGACAGGTGGCATGACAGAGAGATTGAGCTCTCGAGCAAACAACAGACATGGTTTTTAAACCAAGGGACAGGGAATGTGATAGGGTAATACGGCATAAAAAAGGTTCTGAAAATGTATCTCCGAATTATAATTTTGTACAATAAGGGCCCAACGCATTAGGCGCTGGTTCTGGTTGTACATCCAGTGGAGAAACACTAAGGGGTTATGATCAGTATATACAATCACTGGTAGGGAACTGGAACCAATATATACTAACAATAAAGCAAGAGCTTCTTGTTCTATTGTCGCATAGTTTGTTTGACATTTGTTAAATTTACGCCTAAAATAACAAACAGGATGATCCACTCCACTCTTGTCCTGCTGCAGTGGAACAGCACCAGCACCTCTGGCACTAGCATCTACCTTCAGTTTAAACGGTTGTTCAAAGTCCGGAGCAGCAAGTACAGGGGTATTAAGATTGTTTTAGCAGATTCAAAAGCTCTCTTACAATCATGTGACCACTTATACGCTCCAGCCGGACTGAGCAAATCGGTTAATGGAGCAACTACCGCAGAGAAATTGACAGAAACTACATTAGTATCCAACCATCCCTAAAAGACGGTGTAGCTCTCGTCTGGTGGTAGGTGCGGGAAATGCAGTTATAGCCAAGACCTTGGCATCAACAGGGCGCACCTGTCCATGGCCGACCTCCTTGCCGAGATAGGTAACAGTAGCCTTCCCAAACTCGCACTTTGACCAGGTTCAGGGTTAGAGAAGCAGCTGCCAACCTTTCACATACAACATGATTTGACCACTCAGACGAATAAATCACTAAATCATCAAGATATCCACTACAATTGGGAACTCCAGCTAATACAGAGTTAACCTGTTGCGACGAGCAATCCCGTATCCGGGATCGTAATTATAGCCTCAAGCTCATTACCATAACGCAACGTTAACTATTCATAAAAATCGCAAAAATAAATATATTGGCTCTCAAGCTTAGCCTTTTGTTAACAACACTGTCATCTCAGATTTTCAAAATATGCTTTTCAACCATAGCAAAACAAGCATTTGTGTAAGAGTATTGATAGCTAGCATAGCATTAAGCCAGCATTCAGCAGGCAACATTTTCACAAAAACAAGAAAAGCATTCAAATAAAATAATTTACCTTTGAAGAACTTCAGATGTTTTCAATGAGGAGACTCTCAGTTAGATAGCAAATGTTCAGTTTTTCCAAAAAGATTATTTGTGTAGGAGAAATCGCTCCGTTTTGTTCATCACGTTTGGCTGAGAAAACCCCCAGAAAATTCAGTCATCAAAACGCCGAACTTTTTTCCAAATTAACTCCATAATATCGACAGAAACATGTCAAACGTTGTTTAGAATCAATCCTCAAGGTGTTTTTCACATATCTATTCGATGATAAGTCATTCGTGCCAGTTGGGTTTCTCCTCTGAATCACATGGGAAAAAACATGCAGCTGGAGATTACTCACCAATTTCGACGGAGGACACCAGGCGGACACCTGGTAAATGTAGTCTATTATGGTCAATCTTCCAATGATATGCCTACAAATACGTCACAATGCTGCAGACACCTTGGGGAAACGACAGAAAGTGTAGGCTCATTCCTGGCGCATTCACAGCCATATAAGGAGACATTGGAACACAGCGCCTGAAAAAATCTGGCTCACTTCCTGTTTGAAGTTTCATCTTGGTTTCGCCTGTAGCATTAGTTCTGTGGCACTCACAGACAATATCTTTACAGTTTTGGAAACGTCAGAGTGTTTTCTTTCCAAAGCTGACAATTATATGCATAGTCGAGCATCTTTTCGTGACAAAATATCTTGTTTAAAATGGGAACGTTTTTTTATCCATAAATTAAAAGAGCGCCCCCTATATCCAAGAAGTTAACCAGTCATTGGAAAGTGGCAGGTGCATTTTGCATCCCAAAAGCCATGACTGAGTACTGTAGGAAGTTGTCTGGGGTCACAAAGGTAGAAATCTCAGAAGCACGTGAAGTTAACGGAACCTGCCAGTAACCTTTTAAGAGGTCCAACTTAGTTACATAATTAGCAGCACCAAAAGTGTCGATACAGTCGTCCAGTCTGGGTAACGGGTACGAATCTGGCATTGTGACAGAATTTACCTTTCGATAATCCGTACATAACCTGGACGTACCATCAGGTTTAGGAACCAGAATGCAAGGAGAACTCCAAGGGCTTGAACATGGCGTAGTCAGGTCCTTCTCCAACAAATATCTCACCTCATCCCTCATTATCTTCCTCTTGGAAGCGTTGATACGATATGGGTGTTGCTTGATAGGTGTAGCATTTCCAACATTAATGTCATGTTCCAACATGTTTGTGCGAAGAGGAACGTCAATAAAAAGACATTAAAAACTGTAGTAGCATCCCAATATCGTTGGCCTGTCCGTCCTTTAAATGAACTGGAGAGACAGGAGCATTTCTGAGTCGGGCAATCTAATGCACTGCTGCTGAGTATTGGGCAACTCCAATCCATCTCCATCACCATCATCAATATGACAGTCCACTATCATAGCAGTAGAAGCAGCGGAGACAGCAATACCTTTCTGTTTTTGAACTATCTAACTGTGTGATGGGTCGGGTGTGGTTTGCTTTCAACATGTTAATGTGGCACACACGAGATTGGCATTTTCTATCAGGAGTTTGAAGCACATAGTCAGTTTCACAGAGAAACGAGCTGACAGTGAAGATCCTGGAACAGGCAATAACACCAGTACTTGGTCTCCTGGCTGTAGTGGACGAGAAACAGCCTGGTTATCATAATGTCTTTTCATACTCCTCTGTGAGGAAGACAGCGTTTCCTTTGCAAGAACACAGGCTTGGTGTAGGCGCTCACGAAAGCGCCTAATGTAGTCCAACACATTCTCATCTCCTGGACACAGCTCTTTGGACAAAAACTGTTCTTTAGGGACTTTCGATGGTCCTCTCACTGTGTGACCAAACACTAGTTCAGCCGGGCTGAAACCTAGGGACTTCTGCACAGTTTCACGAGCAGCAAACAAAACTAGAGGAACTCCCTCATCCCAATCTTTCTCAGATTCCAAACAATATTTACGTAGCATAGACTTCAATGTCTGATGCCAACGTTCAAGCGCACCCTGAGACTCTGGGTGATAGGCGCTTGACACACGGTGCGTAATTGATAAGGATTTTAACACCTGCTTGAAGAGCTTGGATAGGAAATTGGTACCTTGATCACTTTGTACCACCTTAGGTAACCCAAATATCGTGTAGAATTTAATTCAGGCCTTACTCACTACCGGAGCAGTAATCCTTCGCAGAGGAATGGCCTCGGGGTATCTTGTTGCCATACACATAATTGTTAACAGAAACTGGTTACTCGATTTTGTCTTCGGTAATGGTCCAACACAATCAACCACCACATGTTCGAATGGTTCACCTATGACAGGTATTGGACAAAGGCGGAGCGGGAGGAATAACCTGATTTGGTTTTCCTGTTATCTGACATGTGTGGCATGTCTGACAGAACTGAGCCACATCTTGTTTTAAACCCGGCCAAAAGAAATGTCGAAGGATCCGATCATAAGTTTTTGTGATTCCTAAATGACCAGATCACTGGTGATCATGAGCAAGGGATAACACATTTTGTCAAAAGGCTGTAGGAATCACTATTTGGTAAACAGCATTCCAATCTCCGCCCGTGTCATGGGATGTCCATTTATGCATGGTGGAGATTACCATCAATGAAGTAAGCCACGTTCTTCTTCTTTACCTCTTCCAATGAGACAACACTAAAAAAACATTTAGCAAGCTTGTTGTCAACCTTTTGGTTAGCAATCAGCTGCTCACGAGTGACTGGTAACTGTATTGCATCAGCAATAAGTTCAACATTCTTCAATTCTTTCCTGGGTTGCTTGTCAGAGGTGATCAGCTTCCCAGAGGTGGCACACAACCCATCCTCTTGATCAACCTCTTTGAACAGAACAGTGTTCGACAAATCTATCACATCACTCTCTTGTCGTGCCTGAGCACGAGTGACAGCACAAGCGGGGAACACATGTGGATAACTCTGTGCCACCTCATTAGAGAGAGAGCGGTCACTTTTATCCAATACTTCCAATACGGGTACTACCTTTCCTCCGGCAATATCGTTACCCATTATAAAGGTCACACCTTTTACTGGCAACATAGGACGTACCCCCACTCTGAATATAAAGGGAATGTGATAGGGTATTGGAAACAGGAGGAGGTGTGTCTTCTGATTAGCGACTGATTGATGACTTATTGGGGAATGATGAATGCCACCTGTGAGGAGGAGAGAAAATAAATACACACACAGGATACACACACACACAGGATACCTGTTCCGTAATAGACGGTTATGATATTGTTTAGGACCTTGAGCGTGGCTGAGGTGCACCCATGACCAGCTCGGAAATCAGATTGCATAGCGGAGAAGGTACAGGTTGATTCAAAATGATTGGTGATCTGTTTGTTAACTTGGCTTTCGAAGATTTTAGAAAGGCAGGGCAGGATAGATGTAGGTCTATAACAGTTTGGGTCTATAGTGTCTCCCCCTTTGAAGAGGGGGATGACCATGGAAGCTTTCCAATCTTTGAGGATCTCAGACAATACGAAAAGAGGTTGAACAGGCTAGTAATAGGGGTTGCAACAATTTCGACAGATCATTTTAGAAAGAGAGTGTCCAGATTGTCTAGCCCAGCTGATTTGTAGGGATCCAGATTTTGCAGCTCTTTCAGAACATCAGCTGTGATTTGGGTGAAGGAGAAGCGGGGGGGACTTGGGCAAGTTTCTGCGGGGGGTGCAGAGCTGTTGGTCGGGGTAGGGGTAGCCAGGTGGAAGGCATGGCCAGCCATAGAAAAATGCTTATTGAAATGATCTATTATCGTAGATGTATAGGTGATGACAGTGTTTCCTAGCCTCAGTGCAGTGGGCAGCTGGGAGGAGGTGCTCTTATTCTCCAGTGTCCCAAAACTGTTTGGAATTAATGCTACAGGATGCAAACTTCTATTTGAAAAATATGGGGCATGCTTTTTTAAGATGGTGAGGAATTCACTTTTAAAGAGCAACCAGGCGTCCTCTACTGACGGGATGAGGTCAATATCTGTTGTGAGAATTATGTTCTCAATGTTCATAAACCCAATTCAATTAACTACTCAGCCTGAAACCCACATTGGGTTTAACTACTCAACACATTAACTACTCAACACATTGAGAACATAATTCTCCTGACAATATCATTCCGGGCCATGTTGATTAGAAAGGCCTGCTCGCTGAAGTGTTTTAGGTACCCATTACGGACGCAGGCAATGAGGCAGTGATCGCTGAGATCCTGAAAACAGCAGAGGTGTATTTAGAGGGCAAGTTGGTCAGGACGATATCTATGAGAGTGCCCATGGTTGTACCTGACAACACCTGCATTGCTTGTTGTTTGGGGTTTTAGGCTGGGTTTCTGTACAGCACTTTGAGTTATCAGCTGATGTACGAAGGGCTATAAAAACATTTGATTTGATTATGTGAGAATGCTGTTCATTGACTACAGGCCAGCATTCAATACCATAGTGCCCACACATCTCATCACTACGCTTAAGGACCCTGGGACTAAACACTTCACTCTGCAACTGGATCCTGGACTTCCTGACGGGCTGCCCCCAGGTGGTAAGGGTAGGCAACAACACATTTGCTACGCTGATCCTCAACACAGGAGGGTTGCATGCTTAGTCCCTTCCTATACTCCCTGTTCACCCACGACTGCATGGCCAAGCACGACTCCAACACCATCATTAAGTTTACTGACGACACAACACTAGTAGGCCTGATCACCGAAAACGATGAGTCAGCCTATAGGGAGGAGGTCAGAGACCTGGCAATGTGGTGCCAGCAGGACAAGATCCTCTCCCTCAATGTGAGCAAGACGAAGGAGCTGACTACAGGAAAAGGAGGGCTGAACACGCCCCCATTGACACCAACGGGGGGGACATCGTAGTGGATAGGGTCGAGAGATTCAAGTTCCTTGGTGTCCACATCACCAACAAACTATCATGGTCTAAACACGCCAAGACAGTCGTGAAGATGGCACGATAACGCCTAATCCTCCTCAGGAGACTGAAAAGATTTAGCATGAGTCCCCAGATCCTCAAAATGTTCTACAGCTTCACCATTGAGAAAATCCTGACTGGTTGCATCACCGCTTGCTATGGAAACTGCTTGCCCTCCGACCTCAAGGCACTACAGAAGGTAATGCGTACGGCACCGTACATCACTGGGGCCAAGCTTTCTGCCATCTAGGACCTCTCTACCAGGCGGTGTCAGAGAAAGGACTTAAAAATTGCTAAAGACTCCAGCCACCGTAGTCATAAACTGTTCTCTCTGCTACCGCATGGCAAGGGGTACTAGAGCGCCAAGTCTAGGTCCAAAAGTTTTCTTAACAGCTTCTATTCCCAAGCCGTCAGACTCCTGAACAGCTAACCAAATGGCTACCCGGACTATTTGCATTGACCCCCCCCCCCCCCCCCCCCCATATTTATGCTGCTGCTAGTCTGTGTTTATTATCTATGCATAGTCACTTTACATATTACCTCGACTAAGTCTGTACCACCTCTATTGTCTTCTATTTTATTTATTGCTTACTTCAGTTTAATTAGTAAATACTTTCTGAGCACTTTTGTGTTGTTGTTAAAACTGCATTGCTGTTTAAAGGCTTGTAAGTAAGCATTTCACTAAGGTCTAAACCAGTTGTATTCAGCGCATGTGACAAATACATTTTGATTTGAATTGATTTGATGATCTCTATATATATGATGGGATGTGTAGACATTATGGGCAGAATATGGATGGAATATTTTTTATATCTTCAGAATATACAGCAACATTTGAATAGGATGGCATTGACTAGAATACAGTATATACGTACATATGAAATTAGTAAAACAGTATGTAAACATTATTAAAGTGTCCAGTGCAGGGTTGAGTAACTGGGTGGACGCCGGCTAGTGGTGGCTATTTAACAGTCTGATGGCCTTGAGATAAAAGCTGTTTTTCAGTCTCTCAATCCCAACTTTGATGCACCTATGCTGACCTCGCCTTCTGGATGATAGCGGGATCAACAGGCCATGGCTTAGGGGTGGGTGTTGATGTCCTAGATAATCTTTTTCTCCTTCCTGTGACTTCTGGTGCTGTAGCTGTTTTGGAGGGCAGGCAGTGTGCCGCTCTCCAGGCAGTGTGCCCTCTGGAGAGCGCTGCGGTTGCGGGGGCGCTGCAATTGCAGTACCAGGCGTGGTACAGCCCGACAAGATGCTCTCTCAATGGTGTAAAGGTTTGTGAGGGTCTTAGGGTCCAAGCTGAATTTCTTCAGCCTCCTGAGGTTAACCCTTTTTCCCTACACTGTCTGTTTGGTCCGGACCACTTCAGATTGTCAGTGACGTGTACGCAGAGGAGCTTGAAGCTTTTCACCTTCTCCAATGCAGCCTCATCAATGTGGATGGGGGCGTGCTCCCTCTGCTGTCTCCTGAACCCACGATCAGCTCCTTCATTTTCTTGAGGGAGAGGTTATTTTCCTGGCATCACTCTGCCAAGGCCCTCACCTCCTCCCTGTAGGCTGTCTCGTCATTGTTTGCTAATCAGGCCTACTACTGTTGTGTCATCTCCAAACTTGGTGATTGAGCGTGCGTGGCCACGCAGTCATGGGTGAACAGGGAGTACAGGAGAGGGCTGAGCATGTACTCTTGTGGGGCCCCTTTGTTGAGGATCAGCGTAGTGGAAGTGTTTTTCCTACCAGGAAGTCTAGGACTCAGTTGCACAGGGCGGGGGTTCAGACCCAGGGCCCTAAGGTTAATGATGAGCTTGAATGGTACTATGGTGTTGAAGGCTGAGCTGTAGTCAATGAACAGCATTCTTACATACAGTAGGTATTCCTCTTGTCCAGATGGGATTGGGCAGTGTGAAGTGTGATGGCGATTCCATCGTCTGTGGCTCTATTGGGGCAGTATACAAATTGAAGTGGGTCTAGAGTGTCAGGTAAGGTGGAGGTGATTTGATCCTTAACTAGCCCCTCAAAGCACTTCATGATGACAGAAGTGAGTGCTTTGGGGCGATAGTCATTTAGTTCAGTTACGTTTGTTTTCTGGGGAAAAGGAACAATGGTGGGCATCTTGAAGCAAGTGGGGACAGCAGACTGGGATAGAGAGAGATTGAATATGTCCGTAAACACTCCAGCCAGCTGGTTTGCGCATGCTCTGAGGACGCAGTCATGTCTTGCTCACGTCGGCCATGGAGAACAAGAACCCACAGTCCTCGGGAGCAGCCCGTGTCAGTGGCACTGTGTTATCCTCAAAGTGGGGCGAAGAAGGTGTTTAGGTTGTCACGTAAGCAAGACGTCGATGTCAGCGATGTGGCTAGTTTCCCTTTGTAATCTGTGATTGTCTGGAGTCCCTGCCACATATGTCTCTTGTCTGAGCCGTTGAATTGCGACTCCACTTTGTCTCTGAACTGGCATTTTGCCTGGTTGATTGCCTTACGGAGGGCATGACTGCACTGTTTGTATTCAACCATATTCCCAGTGGTTCCCTAGATGGTGCCGACAGACATGACAGCTCTGCTTCTATCTCCTAACTACTCTAACTTGATTCAGAGCCTGAAATGGCTTCTTGGTAGATAGTTATGAGGTTGGGAGATTGGGAACCTATCTGGTCAAGCTAAAGCCAACTTCATAAAATTACTAGGTGGCTAGTAGTATTACAGAGAAACAACAACAAATCTGAGGTGGAACATGACCCCGTGCCCCCTATGGGAATGTAGCCTCTGGATCTCACCATGGCTTGTAAAGTATCCCATCTACTAGTTTACCTTTCTTATCCTTGTCTCCTCAACTCAGGCTCCAGTTACTAAGTCACTATGGGCAGAACCATAGAGAGAGAGAGAAGAGAGAGAGAGAGAGAGAGAGAGACCCGAGCCCAAAAGTTGGATGCCAGTGTACATTCTCCGGTTGGAAGCTCGAAGAGCCAATGAAACATGAAATTGAATTAGAATCCCAGTAAGTTGAAGAGGCAACAGGGCCACACAAGAATGATAGACTTTCTCTTGCTTATTTCTCTCCCTGAAATCCTAAGGAAACCGAATGTATGTGTCGAATGCATGAGTCTTCTACACATTTTTTCATTCTTTGTCCCTTCAATATTTAATGGTGAGTGACTGTTGCTCTTTACAAGCATACCTTAAAATCACTATGTTATTGCCATGCAACTATTTGGCTAGAAGATACAGACGTTACTATAGTTAAGATGAAACACTGTGCGTAAATAAATCCTGCAAGATGATGCTTATTTTTCATGGCATAAGTGGGGTTTTAGATACTGAATATTCTGTGTGAAATGGGTCTCAGGTGGTAATTATGTCTTCAGCTAAATTTTGTCTCCAAGACCTGGATATGTAAAAAACAAAAAGCAAAGTCCGGAACCTGGATCTCTGCTAAACCACATGTAAATACATTGGTCACCTGACCCCCCTATTTCCTGTTACAGTCTCAAGGGAGGGGTTGGGAGGGGGATAAAGCTTTATGGTGTTGAAAGAAAGTATTTTGTGGGGGTTGAGATGATACTGAGCAGGTAAATCTAAATTAGGATTCAGTGGAGTATATCCAATGCTTTTAAACACTGTCACTGGTTAAATGAACCAGAAAGACACTCTTAGTAACGTGACATGTGGCACCCTAAGAGGTTAACAGGCACAAAAGAGCCATTTTATTTATTTATTTATTTATTTATTCGTTCCATAAAGACCGTCAGAAGAGGCTCTGCAATAGCAGACGTAAATAAATCATAATAGCATGCTGGAAAGAGGCAGTATCAATTTTTAACAGATAATGTCCAGCAGGGGATGCAGTCTGGAAGGGAATAGAGCTTGCCGGTTTCTAGTCCTAAAACCCAGGAATGAGTTACCTCCGGTTCGTACAGCCATCCCTATGGGTTTTGGGGGAAATGCCAAAAATAATGTTTGAGGTTAACATGGTTTAGGAGATCTTATATGTTTTGTTCTATGAGATAATATCAGTCAGTTAACATGACCTTTATGAATCATGAAGCCTTTATGTCCTTTATGTGCTTATTTTAATGACATAAATGCTTTCAAATTTACAAAAAGTGATGTTAGCTGATTAAAATGATCTCATTGAACAAAACATATAAGATCTTCTAAGCCAGTGTTTACCACAGACCTTATTTTCTGTGTTTATCCAAAACCACCATTCATTTCTCCATAGGCTTTGTTCAACAAACCATGGCGGAGTTAGTACCTACACAATGACACCATTGCTATTTCTCTCAGTTGGCGTGGAGGAGGAAGAGAAGAGGAACGGAAGGGGAGGGGAGGAGAATCAGAGAGGAGGTTTAGGGGAGCAGACTTGAATTGTTGTAGTGATTTGCCTCCTTTATTGAAGACAGAAAGGAATATACTTCACTGTTTAATATAGCAGAAATATAATACAACACAATCCTTTCATTAATTGTCTAGTTTTTGTTGTTGTTGAGTAAATTGGAAATGTAGATAAGTGACCAGCACAATGTCTTCCCATAAATAATTAAACAGTTGCTGTACCCACAATAGGAATGATTTTACTAGGATTATTTATGAAGAAATTGTTGTCTATACAGAGGCGTATGCACTTTATATTCAAAATCAATTACTTGTGACTGGGTCTCTTTGGACTCTGAAAGAACTTAAATGCTTGCATGACTAATTAAACTCTATATCCACCAGTTTCACATTTTGTATTTTCTTTAGAAATGATTGTGTGTGTGTGTGTGTAAAATATTACTGTTCTCTGATTTTTAATTAATAGATTTCAGTGTAACAATGTGTATGAATTGTTTCGCAAAATGCTAAATAGTATGTCCATTGTTTAGCTGGAATGGAATGTTCGTATCCTGTATAGGGTTATATAACTGGAAACATTCAAAGTTCAGAATTTTTGTATCTTTCAATGATTTTATGTAATCTATCACACGACATCTAATGGCCCTTTTGGGTACTACAGATTATGTAAAATATCTGAAATAATTAAATAATATTATTTAAAAATATAATGACAGCGCTGTAAAACATTATCTTAAATCAATGAATACCATTGTTGTTTAATATGATGGTTTCAGCAAGAAATATCCTTGATTTGACTTTTTATACACACTTATTTAGAAGTGTTTGGGGTTTTAGGCTGTGTTTCTGTATAGCACTTTGTGACATTGGCTGATGTAAAAAGGGATTTGGAAATACATTTGATTGATTGATTGATTGAAAGGCTGGTCATGGTTCACATCAACATCATCATCCCAGACATCCTGGACCCACTCCACTTCAGATACCGCCCTAACAGATCAACAGATGACGCAATCTCTATTGCACTCCACACTGCCATTTCCGACTTGGACAAAAGGAACACCTATGTGAGAATGGTGTTTCATTGACGACAGCTTAGCGTTTAACACCGCAGTGTGTTACCAAAGCTCATCACTAAGCTACGGATCCTGGGATTGAACACTTCCCTCTGTAACTGGATCCTGGACTTCCTGATGGGTGCCACCCCCAAGTGGTGATGGTAGTCAGCAACACATCCGTTACGCTGACACTCAACATGGGGGCCCCTCAGGGGTGCATGCTTAGTCCCCTCCTGTACTCCATGTTCACCCAGGACTGGGTGGCCCCTCAGGATAATGAAAAAATGTGTCATGGGCCTTCAGATCCTCAAAATGTTCTACAGCTGCACCATTGAGAGCATCTTTACTGGCTGCATCACCGCTTGGTATGACAACTGCTTGGCATCTGACCGCAGGGTGCTACAGAGGGGTAGTGCGTACGGCCCAGTATATCACTGGGGCTGAGCTCCCTGCCATCCAGGACTTCTATACCAGGTGGTGTCAGAAGAAGACCCTAAAAATGATCCAAAAACACCAGCCACCCAAGTCATAGACTGTTCACTCTGCTACCGCACGGCAAGCGATATGATGCACCAAGTCTGGAACTAACAGTACCCTAAACAACATCTACCCCCAAGCCATAAGACTTCTAAATAGTTCAATAACACAAACTATACGGATTGACCCTTTTTGCACTAACTCGACTCACCACATATGCTGCTGCTACTGATTAATATCTGTCACTTTATTCCTAGTTATATGTACATGTCTACCTCAATTACCTCCTACCTCTCCACATCGACTCGGTATTGGTACCCCTTGTATATAGCCAAGTTATAATTACTCATTGTGTATCCATTATTACTTTTATTATTATGTGTTTTACTCTATAATTTCTCTATTTTATTTCTCTCCGCAATGTTGGAAGGGGCCCGTAAGTAAGCATTTCACTGTTAGTCTACACTTGTTGTTTACAAAGCATGTGACTAATAACATTTAATTTGATTTGAAACAATAACTAAGCGCCTCCCCTCCCCGATTTCGGTAAAAGGCTGAGGGATGGTGTTGGACAAATGTAACCACTATCAAATTCATAAACAGAGCTATGCAATAAAATGCAAATTAATTACTTAAAAATCATACAATGTGATTTTCTGGATTTTTGTTTTAGATTCCTTCTCTCACAGTTGAAGTGTACCTATGATTTTTTTAAATTACAGACCTCTACATGCTTTGAAAGTAAGAAAACCTGCAAAATCGGCAGTGTATAAAATACTTATTCTCCCCACTGTAAGTATTCTCACCCCTGAGTCAATACTTTATAGAAGCACCTGGCGGTGATTACAGCTTTGAGTGATTTTGGATGGTTTTGGGTATATTTGTATCAGTTTTGCACATCTGGATTTGGGGATTATTTCCCATTATTCCTTGCAAGCTCTGTTAAATTAGATGGGGAGCGGCGGTGAACAGCAATCTTCAAGGCTTTTCACAGCTTTTCAGTAGGATTCAAGTCTGGGCTTTGGTTGGGTGACTCAAGGACTTTCACATTCTTGTTCTGAAGCCATTCCAGCTTTGCTTTGGCTGCATGCTTGGGGTCATTGTCCTGTTGGAAGGTAAATCTTCACCGCAGTCTTAGGTCGTTTGCACTCTGAAGCAGGTTCTCATGAAGTATTTGACTGTATTTGGCTTCATTCATTGTTCCCTCTATCGTTACCAGTCTCTGAGTCCCTGCCGCTGAAAAGCATCCCCATTGCATGATGCTGCCACCACCATGTTTCCTGGTGGGGATTTTGTTAGACGGGTGATGAGTTGCAGACATTGCGCTTTGTATTCAGGCCAAAGAGTTACGTTTTTGTCTCATCAGACCACAGAATATTTAGCCTTTTGCTCTGAGTCTTTCACGTGCCTTTTTGCAAACTCAAGGTGTGCTTTCATGTGCCTTTCTCTCAGGAGTAGCTTTAGTCTCACTCTCCCATAAAGCCGAGATTGGTGAAGTGCTGTAGAGACTGTTGTACTTCTGGCAGGTTCTCCCGTCTCAGCCAAGGAACTCTGTAGTTCTGTCAGAGCGGCCATTGTGTTCTTGGTCACCTCCCTGACTAAGGTCCTTCTTGGCTGGTTAATCAGTTTGGTCGGACGGACAGCTCTAGGCAGAGTCTGGGTAGTTCCATATTTTTTCCATTCCCCAATGATGGAGACCACTGTGCTCTTGGAAACTTTCAACACTCTAGAAATAATGTTATACCCTTCCCCAGATATATGCCTCATCACTGTTCTATCTGGGGGACCTACAGACAGATCATTGGACTTCATGGTATAGTTTCTGCTCTGACATGCACTGTCAACTGCGTGACCTTATATAGACAGGTGTTTCTTTTTAAATCTTGTCCAAACAATTGAAATGGCCACAGGTGGACTCCAATCATGTTGTAGTGACATCTCAAGGCCTTAACTAACAATGCAGTTCAAGAAATAGAGTTAAGAAAATATTTACTAAATAAACTAAAGTAAAAAATAAAATTAAAAACGTGAAATAATTAAATAACAATACCGAGGCTATATACAGGGGGTACCAGTACCGAGTCAATGTGCGGAGGTACAGGTTAGTCAACGATGATCAAAGGAAATTGAATGCACCTGAGCTCAATTTGGAGTGTCATAGCAAAGAAGTGTGAATACACATGTATAACTGAACAAAAATATAAAGCAACATGCAACAATTTAAATGATTTTACCGAGTTACAGTCTATATAAGGAAATCAGTCAATTGAAATGGATTAGGACTCAATTTATGGAATTCAGATGACTGGCCTGGCCCAGCCAATAAGAAGACAGAAATCCTCCTCAGTTTCATCAGCTGTCTGGGTGGGTGGTCTCAGATGATCCTGCTGGTGAAGAAGCTGGATGTGGAGGTCCTGGGCTGGGGTGGTAACATCCGGTCTGTGGTTGTGAGGCCGGTTGGACGTACTGCCAAATTCTCTAAAACAACGTTGGAGGCGGCTTATAGTAGAGAAATTAACATTAAATTATCTGGCAACAGCTCTGGTGGACATTCCTTCAGCATGCCAATTGCATGCTCTCTCAAAACTTGAGACATCTGTGGCATTGTGTTATGACAACTTTTTAGAGTGGCCTTTAATTGTCCACAGCAGAAGGTTTACTGTTGTAAGGATCATGCTGTTTACTCCGCTTCTTGATAAGCCATACCTGTCAGGTGGATGGATTATCTTGGCAAAGGAAAAATACTAACAGGGATGTAAACAAATTTGAGCACAATAAGCTTTTGGTGCATATGGAACATTTCTGGGATATTTAATGTATTTAATTAGGCAAGTAAGTTAAGAAAAAATTATTATTTACAATGACGGCCTACCCCTACCCCAGCCAAACACGGATGACGCTGGGCCAACTGTGCACCACCCTATGGGACTCCCCATCACAGCCAAATGTGATGCAGCCTGGATTTGAACCAGGGACTGCAGTGATGCTTCTTGCACTGAGATGCAGTGCCTTGCGCCACTCGGGCATGAAACATCAGACCAGCACTTTATATTTTGCGTTTTTATTTTTGTTCAGTTTAAACGAGATGTTTCTGCGTTTCATTTTCCCAAATTTGTGATTGTGGGGTATTGTATGTAGATGGTGAGAAAATACATATTTTTGTTATTTTTTATTATTATAATTGTTTTATTTTGGAAGTGTAAATAAGAACACATTTTTGTTGTAATACAGCAAATGTAGAATAAGTGAAGGTATGAATACCTTCTGAAGGCACTATATGTATCATAAAAACACGCTTGACATATGCCATCCTTCCTATCACAGCCGGCAGCTGCAGTGCCAATATTGTTCAGTCGGCCAACAGTTTCAGAAGTAGCATTCTTTTTTTGTGGGTGTGCTTTAGTTGTCACAACCTCCTTCCTCTCTGTATGACTGTGTGACTCAGCAGAGAAGCATAACATTTTTTATAGCCTCAGCCTCATTGTCAAATAACAGACACTGACTGCCGAGCTCTATTCATTTTGTCATTAATTTAACATAACATTCATGAGCAATCCATTCAAATTGTATAATTATAAACAAAGAGCAGGATGTTCTGTTCATTATGTATAAATGTGAGGGCATTTTTAATATGATGATAACCTTTTGAATTCAGTCAGTGTAGTGGACAACTGTCTAGACAACTACCACTATACAGTCAAAGTCCAATCCTTTTAGTGACTGGAACATAATCATTTGCCTTCAATGCTACCCTGGGCTAGCCCAAAGCCATCAGAGAGGGAACACATGCATGCCAAGCCAACCTGTCCAGTTGCAGGCTGCTGTTGGCCCATCTGCTCCTGCCTGGGGGGAGACAGACTGACAAACAGGCTGTGCTTAAAGAGTTGCATTTAAGCGCACAACAGTCTGTGGACAGGAAACTGTCTGAACACAACAGTGGAACAAACTGATTCATAAATCGATAGCACTGTGACACCATTTATGATGACATTGAGGAAGACACTAACTCAGGATACTAACTCCTAACAGTGTATCTTTTTTTGTAATATTCATTCCAGAAACGTCTTGTGTGCAAATTAAATGTTGGCCTCGAGTTTTGAATGATGAAGATCTGAAACTTTAAGTACTGATGTGCTGTAAGCTTGAAAACATGCAAAGAAAAAGGTGCTCGTCTTCAAAAAATGTCCCTTGTTGAAATATTGAGGAAGATAATTAGATTCTCTTTCGAAATCCCAGAGCGCCAAACAGTTATCACCCTCACTTGGCACCTCATGTTACATGGTAAGTACAGCACCTTTTGTTTATAAGCTCACGCTAGGCTGTGGCTCACACACAAATGTTCTATGAAAAGTAAAAAGGCATGAAGAGTAATTAATTACAGTATGATGATGTCCTGGAACCTGTCTCCCTCTTGATAAAACTAAACCCTGTTCTAGATGACTGGAATCTTAAAATGGATTGTAGCAAATCCTTATCCAACTCCTGCAGTTTTTTTCTCTACTGAAAAAATATACGTTATCCATTTCAATGATCTTTTCCCCCCTAAAGAGAACCACCATACTTGAAGATTGTCTTCAAAGGTCCCCTTGTGATTTGACACAGACAAAATTAAGGGAAAATACTAGGCCTAATATATGAATTATTATTATCTGGATCAGATGTTGGAAGGAAGACAGCAGACACGCCTCTCCCCAGCAGAGATGAGAAGTGATGGGTGGCATGGCTGTCACAACAACATGTCAATCCATTATCCAGCCCAAGTCCACAAATCAATTGTTATTTTATTTCTACCCATCCCCCATGGCTCTACCTCCCACACGCGTTTCAACATTTGACAGCCCACTCTGAGTTCACCTGCTGGGGTGAACCAGGGTCTGCATGCATATTGCCCTACTATATCTCTCTCTGTGCTTATTTCAAAGACAGCATGAAAATAAATATAAATGGCTGTTGCCTCTGTTTCAGCATCATGACCCACCCTATCACACTGTCTGACTGCCTTGCAGAGCAGTGCTCGTGAAGGCACGCCTATGTCCCTGAGACGATTGTGGCCAGGTGATAAACGGTGGAGGTGCACACTCGGCTGCCAGTCGGCATCAGTGAAGCCTTGGTGGCAGGCAAGCAGGCTTACTGACCCCTATCTTCCTCAACAAGATCTTCTCTGAAGCTGTGCACCAGAGACGGAAATAACTTATCCCAGCAATGAAAGCTGCCATTGAGTGTGTGGAGAGTGCTTACACCCGCTATGACAAGCTCATTGACCACCCTCTCTCCCAAAAGCCTGGGTAGAGTGGTAGAGCCAAGCTTCCGGGTCAGTAGCTTGAGCCCAATAACAAGGAAAGCCAAGTGCCAAAGGTTGGGCTTAAAGTCATTTAAAGGAGATGATACAAAATGTTCTCTCAGGAATATTTTGTTGAAGATGTAAATAATGTATGTTGTTCTGATGTGTATGAGGAAATGAAAACAGATGCAGCATTGGAAGTACTTGTAAAATTATTCATGCCAATTGTTGACAAGCAGCATGCACCTGTTAAGAAATTAACTGTGAGAACTGTTAGAGCTCTGAATTGATGATGAATTGAACAGTTTTATGGTTCAAAGAAATCAAGCAAAAAAAGATGGCAAACAAGTCAGGCTGCTCGGCTGATCGGTTGTCATACTGTAAATTGAAACATTTTGTGACAAAACTTACAGTGGAACTGACAGTGTTTTAACTTCTTTGCAGATATGAAACAAACAGACAATCATAATATCAGTCAAAAATATCAAAATCACAGTTTCCGCTACAAAACCATCTCTATAAGGTTTTATTTGACTCAAATTTCCATAACTTACAGTAAGGCATTGTTGGTGGAATAGATGGATGCAGTACAATGTATGAGTAATATAATTCACTAATGCATTTATTGGTAGTCCAAAATATATTGCTATCAGGTTGTAAATCACAGCTGCCCTTGTAAGTACATTGTTTGCTGCCTCCACGCATTCGGGATGCACTGTTTCAGTTTCAATGATTGAATATTTTGGGCAAAAACGGACAAATGTAACTAAGGCTGGGAATGTCAATACAACCAAACTAGCAAGGGCAATGATCACAAGTCATTCATAACATGGTTAATAGGCTAGTGTATCTATTTATGTAACAATTGATTTAGCTAGCTAGCTGCTAGGAGGATGTCATGCCATTGGAGGAGTGGGTGAGGGACTTTTTCCTCTCATATCATTTTTTGGTGGCTTCAGCTAGATGCAGGTGTCATTTGGTTAGCTAGCCCAAAAAAATGAATAACTTTGCTAGCTAGCTATGCTGAACTTGAACGACTGTTATCCAGTTAGCATATCTCTTGCTTCGTAAATACACAGGCAATCTAGTCCGATTTCAGAGCACTCTGATCTGAGTGTATCAGAGAGCAGAATAACTTAATATGACTGGTGTCAGTAAACATACGGTAGGTTAAAAAAAGTTACAATTAGTCACGAACGCTCTAGATAACATGTAAACAGCCTAACAACCAGCTCTGCTAGGGCGAGTAAAATGGTCAGAGTAAGGCGTTCTCTCATTTGTGTCTGGAAGTAGCTAGCAAGCTAGTCAACTTCAGCCTGTTAGCTTGGGTGCTTGACTGCCCTTTTGAGGAACGCTGGGATCAACCCTACTCCAGAGCATCCAGTGTCAATTGTACAGTGTGCACTCTGAACGCTCAGAGAGCAAAACACTTTGAATTTACCAACAGACAATCTGATTTACGAATGACCCTGAGCGCACTCTGACACACTGGAGGGAATTTATGAACACACCCTTATATGGAGCGAGACAGCTGCCAAAAGGTTGAGCGTACGTATTGTTAGGATCATAAGAAAATCCATATGAAAATTGTTAGAATCGCTAGAAAAGCCAAACGTGAAACATGAAACGTAAAAGTTAAATCAGATCTGTTACACGTCCAAGTCTTACTTTACGTCTCCCTTTACTCAGTTACAGATTTGTTTTATACGTACAACTTTTGTCAGTAATGTGGCATCTGAAGGACGAACCGAACATAGCTAGTCAAAGTTTGCTAGTCAATCAAGCAACTCTTGCCCAGACGTTAGAGTTGCTTTGCAGCTTCTTGGCTATACCCTGTCCTGAGCAAAATAGCGAAGGGGTCCCAAATGGTCAAGACTATCTACTGCCTATTCTTATTGCCAGATCTGTTTTCCCGATCACCCACTGCACGTGCTTCTTCAACTATTTAGTTTCACGAGACCCTGTGTGTTAGAGCCGATTTGGACATATTTGTATAAAAGACCGAACATATGGAGCTCCATGTATATTTGTGTAAATATATTAAATATTAATGTAAATTATGAAATATTAGGTACGTACCATTATGATTTATATTTACCTGATTGAGATATATTCATTTGTTGTTAGTGTAACTTAGTTTTTGGCTCCCCCTCTTGCCTATTCATTGTATTGTGGTAAGTGTGTGTTAGGATAAAGGCAGGAAGTTGGGCCTTCGGGGGAGGGAGTCCTTGCTAGATGCGGGAGCGGTATAGTTTTTTGACCATACAGACATATAGACAGACAGGTCATAATATGTATTTTTCATATCAAGTATTCTATGCTTTAAGTTGATTGGAGACTCATTTATTTGTTAGATATAAGAAGAATAAACATTTTTGTTGCACCATATCCCTGGATGTCATTGAATGTTTGGCCGTTTGGAAACCTTGACTGTGGACTGTATGCGTACCAAACAACCCCGCTTCAGGCTTGGGCAGTGGCTATGTTAAAAACTAAAGGTAGCCACTACAATCAAGTCAAAAAACTCCGTGAAGGATTACTATCGGAAGGAAATCTCCGGTTCGGACACACGCTGGATATTGTTCTATTTGTAATTGCATTCGGATCGTAAGGACAGCTCCCTTGGAAGGATTTGAACTCCTAGAATTCGCCAGCCGTGAGTAACCACTGCGAATGAATGAGCTGCCCTGTTCAATGCGATCGTTTGATCATGCATATTATGGAAGCGCAAATGTGCTTTTAAGTTGAATGTTTGATAAACTTGGGAATAGAATTCAAAACACAGCGTTGTGAAAACAATTAAGAAGTTTAAGTTTGGGAAACACTGAGATCCTACGCACAATGTAGCCTAATCTTATGTCTAATATTTGGCCTAACGTGGAAATGCAATGCATCAACGCAACGAATGCAATCTAAGGATCTAAAGATACTGCATGTTTAAACTTCATTAAAGGGACAACATATAATGGGATGAAATGTTTAAAACGCATCTAAAATGCCGAACTTGCACATGTTCAATTCAAAATGGATCAAATATGCTGAAATGGAGGACTGTGTTTTAAAGCATTAAAGGAGGTCTAAAGGGGCATTACGTTTAACAATCAAAAACCAACAACTGTGTCATTGTAAATTGAGTGAACTAAAAGTGAATGATGGAGGATGAAATCCCAAATAAGACTCCACTGGAGAGGGCAGAGGAGCATCTAAATTCACTCTATGCAGCCCGGAGAGGCAAACTTGGAGTGTGTACACGCAAAATGAATGAAATAAAAGCCCTTCTTGTTGATGGAGGAAACATTGAAACTGTGGATGAGAGTCTTGAAGCATTTCATGCTGTTCTCAATGACTTTAAGAATGCTCATGATTCTGTGCTAGAGCTGGTCACAGAGGAGGAACACGAACAGGAGAGCATTAACTATTATCAACCAAGAATGAGAACTTATGAACATTTCCTGAAAGAGGTGGAAATATGGAAAAAAGCTGAAATCGAGCCACAGACGCTCATTGAACCACACGACAGCATTTCCAATGTGTCAAAAACATCAAGTAAAACAAAGTCTTCTAAAACTGCTTCCTCAGTGTCCTCTGCACGCCTAAAAGCTGAGGCAGAACGAGCAGCTCTACTAGCTCGCCAAGCATCATTACAGGACAAGCATGCATTGGAACTGGAGAAAGCTCAACTGGAACAACAGAAAGCTCAACTGAATGTTAGGATGGAAAAAATGGCACTGGAAACGGACATAGCAGCATATAATGCCAAACTGAAGGTTCTGGAGAGTGTTGAGTCAACTTCTCAATCCCATTCTGTGGCAGCCCATTTTCTAAGCCAAGAAGATGGAATGAACTCTTATTATGAGAACCAGGAACCCGAGGTCTATAAGGAACCTGAACCATCACCTGTTGAGTTTGCTGCATTAGGTGCAGTTCCAAAGACCCCACTACAAAGAGTTTTACAACAACCGACCACAAAGCCATCAAAACCTATTCAGAAAAAAGTCATAAACCACACCCTTCAGCAGCCAACATCAAGGTCTAGCAATCAACACAGAATCAACACTGCGGGTATCAGCCATAATACCAGCCATGATAACCTCTCTACTGTCATGCAAAGGCAGAATGAAATTGCTGACCTCCTTATACTACAGCACAAACAGGCCACACTCCCTGTTAGGGAGATACCTGTTTGACGGTGATCCTCTAAACTTCAGGCCATTTATGCGTGCATTTGAGCATGGAATAGAAGATAAAACAAGCAGTCACCAGGATAGGCTCTATTACCTGGAACAGTACACCTCTGGTCAGCCCAAGGATCTGGTCCGTAGTTGTCTGCATATGGAAGCCAGAAGAGGCTATACAGAGGCTAAGAGGTTGTTAAAGGAACACTTTGGCAATGAAATCAAAGTCACCACTGCTTACATGGAAAAAGCTTGGAACTGGATAAACATCAAACCGGATGATGGAAAGGGACTGGGTGGCTATGCACTCTATCTTAGAGGATGCTGTAACGCTATGCAAGACCTACAGAACATGGAAGAGCTTAATCTTCCCTCCAACATAAAGTTGATCATGTCAAAACTTCCCTACAAACTAAGGGAAAAATGGAGGTCTACGGCATGTGATATTTTAGAGAGAAGCCACCTGAGGGCCCAGTTCAGTGACCTTGTGACGTTCATGGAAAAACAGGCCAAAATACTGCAGGATCCGTTGTACGGAGATATCCAAGATCCCCTGTCCAACAAAAAGTTTTTTAAAACCAAAACAGAAGCTGACTTTAAACAGCAGTTCAAATCCAAGAGTAGGGGAAGCAGCTTTGCCACTGCAGTAGATGTAGTGGCAGATTGTAACTCGGAAAAACCTCTAAAAGAACAAACATTCAAACCAGGCGCCTACCCTTCTGATGCTCCCAGTGTCTCATGTGTATTTTGCGCTGGTGAGCATTTCCTGGTCGACTGCCAACAGGTGAAGGCACAGCCACACGAAGCCAAGGTTGGGTTTCTGAGATCAAAAGCCCTTTGTTTTGGCTGTTTGATGAGAGGACACTTAAGCAAAGAATGTAAAAGAAGGATGACCTGTCAGAAATGTCAAAGGCACCCCACTATCCTGCACATTGAAGGAAGAGAGAGATTTAGATCTCTGAAGGCAGATACAAGGGGTGTAGCAGTAAAGCGGGAGGAGACTGTCAGCAGTGCTCTTGTTTCACTGGAAGCTGGTGAAGATACCGGGGCCGGTACAGATTGTGCACTTGCGATTGTGCCAGTACAAGTAAAGATGGCAAATGGAAGCAAGTCTACGTTAACCTATGCATTTCTCGATTCTGGTAGCTCAGCAACATTTTGTACGGAGAGACTCATGAGGCAGTTGCAAGCTAAAGGCAGCGAGACTGAAATTCTGCTACGCACAATGGGGCAGGAGAGTCCTACCAAGAGTTTTGACATATCTGGATTAGAGATTGGCAATGTGGAAGGTGACACATTTCTTGCATTACCAAAGGTCTACACCCAAAATAAGATCCCAGTGACAAGAGAGAACATTCCCACTCAGAAAGATCTCAAAAGGTGGCCATACCTGAAAGAAGTTCAGTTGAAGGAAATTGACGCCGACGTCGAACTCCTGATTGGTGTAAATGCTCCAAAGGCAATGGAACCCTGGAAAATCATAAATAGCCAAGGCAACGGACCGTATGCAGTGAAAACCCTCTTTGGATGGGTGATGAACGGTCCTCTTAACAATTGTACCATTGCAGAAGAATCTGGGCATCCTACGGTGATGGCCAATCGTATCTCAATTGCCGACCTGGGGGTTCTTCTTGTAAATCAGTACAACCATGACTTCCCTGAGAGAGGGTATGAAGAGAGAAGTGAGATGTCAGCTGAGGATCGTAGGTTTATGGAGATCGTATCAAGCTCCATAACCCTCAAAGACCATCACTACTACTTACCGTTGCCCTTTCGCAAAACAGATGTAGTCCTGCCAAACAATCGTGACATGGCAAAGCAGCGGGCTCTAAATATTATCAGGAAGTTCAAGAAGGACAAAGGTTACGCTGCAGAGTACAAAGGCTTCATGGAAGAGATGATAACAAAAGGTTACGCC
The DNA here is from genome assembly GCF_034236695.1 of Oncorhynchus nerka. Lineage (NCBI taxonomy): Eukaryota > Metazoa > Chordata > Actinopteri > Salmoniformes > Salmonidae > Oncorhynchus > Oncorhynchus nerka. The sequence continues at coordinate 26,183,681 of NC_088420.1, forward strand.
GAGAAGGTACCACAAGAACAGCTCCTCAGAGAGAAAGGCAAGGTATGGTACATACCACACCATGGCGTTCACCATAAGCGCAAAGGAACGATACGAGTAGTGTTTGACTGTTCATCATCCTATAAAGGTATATCTCTTAACAGTGAACTCCTTCAAGGCCCTGACCTGGCAAACACGCTTATAGGAGTCTTGCTAAGATTTCGGCAAGAGCACATTGCCATGATGGCATACATCGAAGGAATGTTCCATCAAGTACGTGTCCATGAAGATTACTTAGACTTCCTGCGATTCCTATGGTGGCCGGATGGTGATACTAACAAAAGATTGGAGGAGTACAGAATGACGGTACATCTTTTCGGTGCTATTTCCTCTCCAAGTTGTGCAAACTTTGCACTGCGAAAGACTGCAGAAGACAACTGTGAGAGGTACGATGAAGAGGTAATTCAAACAGTCAAGTCCAACTTCTATGTTGATGACTGCCTCAAGTCAGTGGCCACAGAAGAACAAGCCATAGCTCTCACGAAAAACCTCAGGGATGTGTGCTCTCAGGGTGGGTTCAAATTGACCAAGTGGGTCAGCAACAGCCGCACTGTGCTGGCTTCTATCCCTGATGAACACAAAGCCAAGCAGATAAAAGAACTGGACCTGGACAGAGAAAAGCTGCCTGTTGAAAGAGCACTTGGAATCCGATGGAACATTGAAAGTGATGCATTTACCTTCCGAGTCACTGTCAAGAACAGACCCCTTACAAGAAGAGGTATTCTCTCAACTGTCAGCTCTATTTATGATCCATTAGGTTTCCTCGCCCCATTTGTATTAAAGGCAAAGCAAATTCTTCGAGTGCTCTGCAAGCTGAAGTTTGGATGGGACGAAGTCATCCCTGAAGGACACTCTATTTCATGGCAGAGATGGCTCTCAGAGCTGGACCAGCTCTCCAGATTCCAGATAGACAGGTGTATGATGCCTGAGAACTTTGGTCAAGTCAAGACGGCACAGCTGCATCACTTCGGTGATGCAAGTGAACAAGGTTACGGCACGGCAAGCTACCTTAGGTTCACAAACGGTATGGAAAAGGTTCACATTGCATTCATACTGGGGAAATCAAGGGTGACTCCACTCAAGCAGATGACAATCCCCAGACTGGAACTTGCTGCAGCAACATTGGCAGTGCGAGTGGACAGGATGTTAAGGTTGGAGCTCCAGATTGAACTTGAGGAGTCAACTTTTTGGACGGACAGCCAGTCTGTGCTAAAATACATCCGCAATGATACCAAGAGATTCCATACCTTTGTGGCTAATAGGGTTGCTATGATCCGTGACCTATCGAAAGCAAAACAGTGGAGGTATTTGAACTCAAAACACAACCCAGCCGATGATGCCTCAAGAGGATTACATGTTGAAATGTTCCTGAACTCAAAGAGATGGCGCAAAGGACCAGAATTCCTGGAGAAACCAGAAACTCAATGGCCGAAAGTCCCCGAGGAGCTTGGCTCCATCCCTCCGGATGATCCAGAGGTGAGAAAAGACGTAATGGTAAACCATACAAGTGTGGAAGAAAAGAGTCCAACCAGCAAACTGATTGAGTACTATTCCACATGGAACAGCTTGAAGAAAGCAGTTGCCTGGATGCTGAAACTGAAGAAACGTCTTCTACAGTTAAGCCAGAAAAGGAAAATTCTCTCTCAAACTGATCCAAGATCAGATCAGAGTCTGACAAACTCACTGAAGGAACAAATTGACAAGTTCAAACTGACGTTTGGAAAAGAAAGTCTGTCTGTGGATGACCTAGAAGAAGCAGAAAAGGTCATCATTCGATTTGAACAACGACAGCACTTTAAACAAGAAATTGCACTAGTTGTGAAAGGAAAACAATGTGCCAAGAGAAGTGGCTCAATCTGTAAGCTTGATCCAATTATTGACAATGGCATTCTGAGAGTAGGAGGAAGGTTAAGCAAAGCAGCTATGCCTACGGAACTAAAGAACCCTATGATCCTGCCCAAAGACTCCTACATCTCTAGACTGATCTTACTTCACATCCATGAGCAGGTTGGCCACTCTGGGAGAGGTCACATGCTTTCTAGACTTCGCCAGCGATATAGGATACCCTGTGCCAACTCTTTAGCAAGGAAGATCCTTAAGAGCTGTGTCTTCTGCAGGCGGATGCAAGCTAGAGCTGGAGAACAGAAGATGGCCGACCTTCCACAAGATCGGGTGTCACCTGATTTGCCGCCTTTCACCCATGTAGGCATATATTATTTCGGCCCCATAGAGGTGAAGCGAGGCCGCGTTCATGTGAAGCGTTATGGTGTGATCTTTACTTGCCTTGTGAGTCGAGCTGTCCATCTAGAAGTTGCTAGTTATCTGGATACTGATTCCTGCATCAATGCCCTGCGCAGGTTCATCTGTCGAAGGGGCACAGTAACAAGTATCAGAACAGACAATGGCACCAACTTTGTTGGAACACACAGAGAGCTAGGAGAAGCGCTGGATCACAACAAGATTCAAAATGAATTACTGAAGAAAGGAGTGACATGGTCATTCAACCCTCCCTCTGGAGCCCACCATGGGGGGGTATGGGAGAGGTTGATCCGACTGGTGAAAAAGATCCTCTATTCAGTCCTTAAAGAGCAAGTACTGGATGATGAGGCTTTGCAGACAGCCTTGTGTGAAGTTGAGGCGATTATGAACGACAGACCAATCACTACTGTAACAAATGACCCTAATGATCTAGAACCCCTGACTCCGAACCATCTGCTTCATCTGAAAGCTAAGCCAGTCCTGCCACCAGGACTATTCCAGAGAAGCGACCTATACTCACGAAGGAGATGGAAGCAAGTACAATATATCACTGACCTCTTCTGGAAGAGATGGATCAGGGAGTATCTTCCACTTATGCAGGAGCGGAACAAGTGGAACAAAACTAAGAGAAACTTCAGTCCTGGTGACCTCGTGGTCATCGTCGATGACACCGCCCCAAGGAACTCTTGGTTAATGGGGCGTGTGGTGGAGGCTTTGCCAGGGGCCAAAGGTCTTGTCCGGAGCGTCATGGTTAAGACTAAGACCAATATCTTACAGAGACCTATCAATAAACTCTGTCTGCTCCTTGAGGCAACGGAGTGACACACACACACACACACAGTGCTCCATCTTAGAATCACGTGCACCTCTGATTCGTTGATGTTGTACTCTTACATTCTTTGATGTCATACATTTTTGGACGTCAAACTCTTGACATTTTTCAACTCAGACTGAGATCTACGGACTATTTTCCTATATGGCACCTTGTATATTTGTATATAGCTATGAACTGTAATAGTGCTCTGGTATAGAATGTTTTGTGTATTGGCTCTATGTTTGAATATTAAGTAATTGTTGTGCATTCAGTGCAGTCAACAATTAGGGGCCGGTATGTTAGAGCCGATTTGGACATATTTGTATAAAAGACCGAACATATGGAGCTCCATGTATATTTGTGTAAATATATTAAATATTAATGTAAATGATGAAATATTAGGTACGTACCTTTATGATTTATATTTACCTGATTGAGATATATTCATTTGTTGTTAGTGTAACTTAGTTTTTGGCTCCCCCTCTTGCCTATTCATTGTATTGTGGTAAGTGTGTGTTAGGATAAAGGCAGGAAGTTGGGCCTTCGGGGGAGGGAGTCCTTGCTAGATGCGGGAGCGGTATAGTTTTTTGACCATACAGACATATAGACAGACATACAGACAGGTCATAATATGTATTTTCCATATCAAGTATTCTATGCTTTAAGTTGATTGGAGACTCATTTATTTGTTAGATATAAGAAGAATAAACATTTTTGTTGCACCATATCCCTGGATGTCATTGAATGTTTGGCCGTTTGGAAACCATGACTGTGGACTGTATGCGTACCAAACAACCCCGCTTCAGGCTTGGGCAGTGGCTATGGTAAAAACTAAAGGTAGCCACTACACTGTGAGCTAGGGTCTCGTTTTAAGGGGAGCCCTATAATAAAACCAGTTATAAAACACAAATAGAGTTCTACAATTATTCCACAAGACACCAGTACCAAAAATGATAGCCTACATTTTTGGGGAGATAGGCCTAAATTAAACATTGAATTATTAAAGTGATAAGCTTAAGAATTTGATCATTTTGAATACACACATGGATTTCAATAAACAAATAGATTAGTCTTTTCTCTTCTCTTTGATTTAGTTCCTATCGCCACTCAAACAAATGACATACTGACTGACTGAATGAATTAAGAATGATATGTTAAAATAAAGTGCATTTGAAAAGTATTCAGATCCCTTTACCTTTTCCACATTTTGTTAAGTTACAGCCTTATTCCAAAATTGATTAAATCTTTTTTTCTTCATCAATCTACACACAATACCCCATAATGACGAAGCAAAAACAGGTTTTTAGACATTTGTGCAAATGTATTAAAAATAAAAACGGAAATATCATATTTACATAAGTATTCAGACCCTTTACTCAGTACTTTGTTGAAGCACCTTTGGCATGGATTATAGCCTTGAGTCTTCTTGGGTTTGACACTAAAAGATTTGCAAACCTGTATTTGGGGAGTTTCTCTCATGTATCTCTGCAGATGCACTCAAGCTCTGTCAGGTTGGATGGGGAGCATCGCTGCACAGCTATTTTCAGGTCTCTCCAGAGATCGGGTTCAAGTCCGGGCTCTAGCTGGGCCACTCAAGGATATTCAGAGACTTGTCTCAAAGCACTCCTGCATTGTCTTGGCTGTGTCTTGAGTGTTGTCCTGTTGGAAGATGAACCTTCACCCCAATCTGAGGTCCTGAACACTCTGGAGCAGGGTTTCATCAATGATCTCTCTGTACTTTGCTCCGCTCATCTTTCCTACGAACCTGACTAGTCTCCCAGTCCCTGCAGCTGAAAAACATCACAACAGCATGGTGCTGCCACCAAAATGCCTCACCGTTAGGGATGGTCCCATGTTTCCTCCAGAAGTGATGCTTGGCTTTCTGCCCAAAGTATTCAATCTTGGTTTCATCAGACCAGAGAATCTTGTTTCTCATGGTCAGAGAGACCTTTTAACAAACTCCAAGCAGGCTGTCATGTACTTTTTACTGAGGAGTGGCTTCCGTCTGACCACTTTTTCTAAAGGCCTGATTGGTGTAGTGCTGCAGAGATGGTTGTCCTTCTGGAAGGTTCTCCCATCTCCACAGAGGAACTCTGGAGTTCTGTCAGAGTGAGCATCGGGTTCTTGGTCAACTCCCTGACCAAGGTCCTTCTCCACCCGATTGCTCAGTTTGGCCAGGTGGGCAGGTCTAGGAATAGTCTTGGTGGTGCCAAACTTCTTCTATTTAAGAATGATGGTGGCCACTGTGTTCTTGGGGAACTTCAATGCTGCAGACATTTTTTGGTACCCTTCCCCAGTTCTGTGCCTCGACACAATCCTTGCTCAGAGCTCTATGGACAATTCCTTCAACCTCATGGCTTGGTTTTTGCTTTGACAGTTGTGTGCCTTTCCAAATCATGTCCAATCAATTGAATTTACCATAGGTGCTCCAAGTTGTAGAAACATCTCAAGGATCATCAATTGAAGCAGGATGCACCTGAGCTATATATAGTCTCAAAGCAAAGGGCCTGATGTAAATAAGATATTTCAGATTTTATTTTTAATACATTTTCAAAAATGTATGAACCTGTTTCACTTTGTCATTATGGGTTATTGTGTGTAGATTGATGAGGGAAAAAATGATTTAATAGATTTTAGAATAAGGCTGTAACGTAACAAAATGTGGAAAATGGGAAGGGAGCTGAATCCTTTCCAAATGCACTGTATATGTTGGAATAATGACTTGCACGCATCATGCATGCTATGCACTTTACCTTGCTAGTAAGTAAATAGGCCTACATTAGGGTATAATGACAATGGCTGCATGCCTCCAGAAGGGCATATTCTGAGGCTGAGGGGTGCTTTTCCGAAGGCGCAAATGTTTTTGTGGAGCTGCATGGAGATCACAAGCTCTTCAACTGGGCAGCAGTGTCGTGATGGAGGGAATAGCCTATATGTAGACTACCTACAGTAAGACCACTGCAACAGAGTCAGTATAAAGTGTGGGAATAAGCTTATTCCAGATGTAGCCTACATTTAACCTCTCCATTGTTCATTTCAAAGTCCATATGTTCATGACCCGATTAATTTACATCTTGTCAAATTATTTTAAATTCATATTAACCCATCCAACAGAATACGCTTTGGCAAGATTTTGAGTGATGAAATAAATATCAAAATATTAAATAAAAAAATATTTGGAGTGGCAAAGACTCCAGTGGTCACAAATAATTCATAGATTCACCAAATATTTATTATAATTCTGTGTTTCATTTTTTCTGGTAGATACTACTGGTTATGATTGCAGACAGAGCTCAGAGAATGGGATGGTGCAATATTGAATTATTCATATTCAAAAAGAAGCATGCATGGGGATGTCCACTTCACCCAGAGATATGCCCATACTGTAGAGGTACACATAGCGGACTTAAACATAACTGTTTTAGGCATAATACAGCTAGTGCTATCTAGACTTGCGCTGGCAATTAAATCCATTACATTAGCTACCTAATGTAAACTCAACAAAGGAGTAGGGGAAAGGGGGATACCTAGTCAGTTGTACAACTGAATGCCTTCAACTGAAATGTGTCTTCCGCATTCAACCCAACCCCTCTGAATAAGAGAGGTGGGGGTGCTGCCTTAATGACATCCACCTCTTCGGTGCCCGGGGAACAGTGGGATAACTGCCCTGCTCAGGGGCAGAACAGCATACTTTTACCTTGTCAGCTCAGGGATTCGATCCAACAACCTTTCGGTTACTGGCCCAACGCTCTAACCACTAGCAGAAATAATAATAGAGAATGGAGACTTTTACTTGAAAACGGGCAGGATACCTCTTTCCAGTTTCCTTGACTTACATTACTTTTTTTATACTGTGTTATGCATGTTCTCGTAGCACTCCTCACAGGCCGTTTGGTGTACGCTTTTTTTGTTGGTGAGCTGAAACTGCCAAAACTCTTTAAGGTATTATTGTATGTCAGAATTGCAACACAAGATTTGTTCAAGCCTAAAATGTTAGTCTGTAATCATAACATGGTGTTTGTATGTTCACAAATGAAATGTCACGTTTTACCTACATGTTTTACGCATGGCATTTCTTACGATTCTAACAATTTTCGTATGGATTTTATTATGATCCTAACTATACATACCTTCAACATTTATGCAGTCTACTATTCCCCATCATTTATCGGCGCAATTTTGATTGTCAACTAACTTTTTTAAATTCAAGTTTTACAAAAATTGTATATCAATGTAAGTGCAAAGATTTTACAATATCCCAACCACCCCCCTCTCTCCCTTCACACAACACATCCAGTCCCTCCTTACCTCTCCGCCCTACCTCAGTCCACCCACCTCGATTCCCTCGCTCTCTCCCAACCACTCACCCCATATACCCAATCCACCCCACACCCTCCCTCAGTTGGGTCCTAGAAAACAACAATTCTACAGATATATCACAACAAATAAAACAGGAAAAAATGTAATTGTCTCACAAACAACTCAATACAGATTCAAGATTAGAAAAAGTGGAGCCACAACAACAGAAATAAATAGGTAAATAAATTATCAGTAAACCTTAGACAAACTTGCTTGGACTGGATAGCATTATATTGATGACTGTACCTATTATACAATGACTACTGGGAATACCTAATGGGAAAACTTAAGTATCTCAGAGGGAAGCCTCTGCAAGCCATTGAAGTATGATACAGTATACAGTGGGGCAAAAAAGTATTTAGTCAGCCACCAATTGTGCAAGTTGCTTCAACAAAGTAGTAAAGGGTCTGAATACTTAGGTAAATGCGATATTTTAGTGTTTTATTTTGAATACATTTGCAAAACTGGCAACCTGATTTTGCTTTGTCATTATGGGATATTGTGTTTAGATTGATGAGAGGGGAAAAAAACTATTCAATCAATTGTAGAATAAGGCTGTAACGTAATAAAATGTGGAAAAGTCAAGGTGTCTGAATACTTTCCGAAAGCACCCCCAGCTACCATATACTTAAAGATAAAAAAATCTGACTAGGGAGCACTTAGATATGGTCATTTTCACGTTTTTATAAATTCTTATAATGTTTGGGACGTATAGTAAGGCATTTGTGTAAATTCTACAGCAATATAGAGTGGGAAAACTGTTGTACGTTTGGAAAATTAATATAAAAACATCTGTCTTGTCCAGGACCGGAGTCTACTCCGACTGGTGCGTCATAGCTAATCAGATCTACAGTTGGCCTTTAAGAAAATAAGACATTTGTCAAAAGGGCCAACCATCATTCATTTTGACCTGGACTGTGTGTTTACAGACAGTATTTCTGCAAATATGTAAATATCATGGGAGTCCTCTTACATTTGGGAACTTTACAGTCCTATTGATCAAACAACCATTAAAAGGGTAGGCTCTCTCTCCCTCAGTTATGCATATCAACAACTAATGCTAGCCAGTGGGAGATGAGCTAAAATCTAACAAGGGAACTCTAGATAAACCCTCAAAAATGTTCAGCTAGGCTTCCGGTTTAGCATGTGAATGGAGAAGAAGCTCGTGGACATGAGTTACTTTTGCCTCATTTCTACTTTGCATTCCACATTCAATCTTGGTTTCATTAGACCAGAGAATCTGGTTTCTCATGGTCTGAGTCCTTTAGGTGCCTTTTGGCAAACTCATGTGCTTTTTACTGAGGAGTGGCATCTGTCTGGCCACTCTACCATAAAGGCCTGATTGGTGGAGTGTTGCAGAGATGGTTGTCCTTCTGGAAGGTTCTCCCATCGCCACAGAGGAGCTCTGTCAGAGTGAGCAACGGGTTCTTGGTCACCTCCCTGACCAAGGCCCCTTTCCCCCGATTGCTCAGTTTGCCCAGGCTGCCAGCTCTAGGAAGAGTCTTGTGGTTCCAAACTTCCATTTAAGAATGATGAAGGCCACTGTGTTCTTGGGGACCTTCAATGCTGCCAACATTTTTTGGTACCCTTCCCCAGTTCTGTGCCTCCACACAATCCTGCCACGGAGCGCTACAGACATTTCCTTCAATGTCATGGCTTGGTTTTTGCTAGGTCTACTTTGGGGCCTTATATTGACAGGTGTGTGCCTTTCCAAATCATGTCCAATCAATTGAATTTACTACAGGTGGACTCTAATGAAGTTGTAAAAACATCTCAAGGATGATCAATGGAGGAAACAGGATGCACCTGAGCTCAATTTCAAGTCTCATCGCAAATGGCCTGAATATTTTTTTTAAAGCTGTTTTCGCTTTGTCATTATGAGGTATTGTGGGTAGATTGATGAGGAAAATATATATTTAATACATTTTAGAATAAGGCTGTAACGTAGCAAAATGTGGAATAAGGTAAGGGACCAGAATACTTTGGAATGTACACTACCGGTCAAATGTTTTAGAACACCTACTCATTCAAGGGTTTTTCTTTATTTTTAGTATTTTCTACATTGTAGAATAATAGTGAAGACATCAAAACTATGAAATAACACATATGGAATAATGTAGTAACCCAAAAATTGTTGAGCAAATCACCCTTTGCCTTGATGACAGCTTTGCACACTCTTGGCATTATCTCAACCAGCTTCAGCTGGAATGCTTTTCCAACAGTCTTGAAGGAGTTCCCACATATGCTGAGCACTTGTTGGCTGCTTTTCCGTCACTCTTTGGTCCGACTCTTTCCAAACCATCTTAATTTGGTTGAGGTCGGGGGATTGTGGAGGCCAGGTCAGCTGATGCAGCACTCCATCACTCTCCCTCTTGGTAAAATAGCCCTTACACAGCCTGGAGGTGTTTTTGGTCATTTTCCTGTTGAAAAACAAATGATAGTCCCACTAAGCCCAAACTAGATTGGATGGTAGTGTATATGTTGGAATGATGACTTGCACGCATCATGACTATGGCTGCATGCCTCAAGAAGGGCATCTTCTGTGGCTGAGGGGTGTTTTAACCGAAGGCACATGGTGCTGCATGGAGATCACAAGCTCTTCAACTGTGCAGCAGTGTCGTGATGGAGGAAAAACATTATTTAATCAATTGTAGAATAAAGCTGTTACGTAACAAATGTGCAAAATGTCAAGGGGACTGAATACTTTCCGAATGCACTAGGTTTTTATAAGATTTAATGTTGCTATAACGCTGTCAGTTCCACTTAAAGAATATTCAGACATTATATTACCAAACCAAGGTAAATTACATAAAATACAATGGAAAAAGACTTTGGACTATCTTCATTTATATCATGGGTGTCACGACTTCTGCCAAAGTTGGCTCCCCTTCCTGTTCGGGCGGTGCTCGGCGGTCGTCGTCACCGTCCTACTAGCCGCTACCGATCCCTTTTTCGTTTGTCTGTTGGTTTTGTCTTATTAGTTTCACCTGTGTGTATATTGGTTTAATTAGCTTCCCTATATGTAGTAGTTTGACCCACCCTTGTTTTGTGCGGGATTGTCTTAATGTTATGTGTGTGCATGTTAGGTCGTGGTGTATTTTATTTTCTTTACTTGACACCCTGTGGTTTTGGGTTGTCCTGTATAGTGTCCTGCGCCCTGTATTGTGTTGGGCTTATTATTTTGGTGTGCAAGAGTAAAGCACTTTACTCCGTTACTCTCTCTCTCTCTGCGTCTGATTCCTGCACCCATCTAGTCCCGCGTGACAGAATCCCGCACCGGAATATGGAATCAGCAGGAGCAGCCGAATCTCCTCTCCCATCGATGGAGGAAAGAGTCCTACATCATACCAGCGTTCTCCATAGGATTGGTTCGGCCATGGACCAAATGATGGAGAGGATGGATCGATGGGAGAGGAGTGGCCTTCCCACCTCATCTCTAGCACCCCCTCCTCCAGCACCTCCTGTTCCTGCTACCTCATCTGGCTCCGGGGCTCTCCGGCTGACGCTCCCACGGGAGTATGATGGAACGGCGGCGGGGTGCCAGGGTTTCCTTCTACAACTGGAACTGTACCTGGCTACCGTGCGTCCTACTCCCTCCAGAGAGGAGAGTGTGAGCGCCCTTGTCTCCTGTTTGACTGGGCGAGCTCTCGAGTGGGCCAACACAGTGTGGAATGGTCCGGACTCAGCGAAGGATCATTACTCCGTGTTCACCTGCCGATTCCGAGCTGTGTTTGACCATCCACCAGAGGGTTGTGCGGCAGGTGAACGTTTGTTCCATCTGCGTCAGGAGACGAAGAGCGCGCAGGACTTTGCCCTGGAGTTCAGGACCTTGGCCGCAAGAGCAGGGTGGAACGACAGGGCCCTGATAGATCATTTCCGATGCAGTCTCAGGGAGGACATCCGCAGGGAGCTAGCATGTCGGGACACCACCCTCACGCTGGATGAACCCATTGACATGGCTATCCATCTCGACAACCTGCTGGCTGCCCGGCGTTCGGATCAGGTCCTGTCGTTTCCACTTCCCAGCCCTCCTGCCTCTATCCCCATGGAGTTAGGAGGGGCGGCTTCGAGGGGGACCAGAGGAGGAGTGTCCTCCTGCACCAGTTGTGGTCGGCGAGGACACACGGCCGACCGGTGCTGGAGGAACTCGTCTGGGAGTCGGGAGGGCAGGCGGAGCACTACTCGATCACCCCAGGTGAGTAAGCACCAGACTCACCCGGAGCTTCCTGTCGGTCATATGTATGTGTTAACTTCTTTCCCAATTTTTTTCCCCTCTCTACAGCATAAGGCGCTAGTCGATTCAGGCACAGCTGGGAATTTCATGGATCCGGGGGGTCATAAGGAGCAGATTATTCTGTTCCTTATCGATTCACCTGCGTTTCCAGTGGTGGTGTTGGGAATTCCCTGGCTAGCTCAGCACAACCCAGTGATTTCCTGGTGACAGGGGGATCTTAAGGGGTGGTCAGAGGAGTGTTCAGGCAGGTGTATAGGAGTTGCCATTGGTGCGACTACGGTGGTGAGTCCAGACCAGGTTTCCACCGTGCACATTCCCTCTGAATATGCCGATTTGGCTATCGCCTTCAGTAAAAAGAGGGCGACCCAATTACCACCCCATCGTCGAGGGGACTGCGTGATAAACCTTCTGGAGAACGCTGCACTTCCTAGGAGTCACGTATCAATTGTTCCAGGAGGAGACAGTAGCGATGGAAACATATGTTCCTGAATCGCTGGGACAGGGGTACATTCGGCCCTCCGCATCACCCTTCTCCTCGAGCTTATTTTTTGTGAAGAAGAAGGATGGAGGTCTGCGTCCGTGTATTGATTATCGAGGTCTAAATTCCATCACAGTGGGGTTTAGTTACCCACTACCTCTCATCGCTACTGCGGTGGAGTCATTTCACGGGGCGCGCTTCTTCACAAAACTGGACCTGAGGAGTGCTTATAATCTGGTGCGCATCCGGGGAGGAGATGAGTGGAAAATCGCATTTAGTACTACATCTTGTCATTATGAGTACCGCGTCATGCCATATGGGTTGAAGAATGATCCAGCCGTCTTCCAATCATTCGTAGATGAGATTCTCCGAGACCTGCTCAGGCAGGGAGTGGTAGTGTACATCGATGACATCTTGATCTATTCTGCCACACGCGCGGCACATGTGTCTCTGGTGCGTAAGGTACTTGGGCGACTGCTGGAGCATGACGAATTTGGCTCCCCTGCCTGTTCGGGGCGGTGCTCGGCGGTCGTCGTCACCGTCCTACTAGCCGCTACCGATCCCTTTTTCGTTTGTCTGTTGGTTTTGTCTTATTAGTTTCACCTGTGTGTATATTGGTTTAATTAGCTTCCCTGTATGTAGTAGTTTGACCCACCCTTGTTTTGTGCGGGATTGTCTTAATGTTATGTGTGTGCATGTTAGGTCGTGGTGTATTTTATTTTCTTTACTTGACACCCTGTGGTTTTGGGTTGTCCTGTATAGTGTCCTGCACCCTGTATTGTGTTGGGCTTATTATTTTGGTGTGCAAGAGTAAAGCACTTTACTCCATTACTCTCTCTCTCTGCGTCTGATTCCTGCACCCACCTAGTCCGCGTGACAATGGGCAGAAAACCCAATTCATCTCCATCGTTCATTGAAGTTGATGGGTCATTTATAACAAAACGTTTCGATTTTTCCAATCTATTCAATGACTATTTCATTAGTAAAGTGGAAAAACTCAGAAGTGAAATGACAACATTGAACCATCATATTTGTATTTAAAATATATAATAATGAGAGAGAACGATTGCTGTTTTGAATTTGGTCAAGCTAACGTGGGAGAGTAGGAAAAGCTATTGTTATCCATCAATAATGATAAGCCACCAGGAATAGACACCCTTTTGGTAAACGATTGAGAATGGTAGTACACTGTATTGCCACCCATATTTGCTATATCTTTAACTGGAGACTAAAGAAGTGTGTGTGTCCACAGGCGTGGAAGGAAGCTAATGTAATTCCACTGCCTAAAAACAGTAAAGCACCCTTTGCTGGCTCTACCATCTACCTAATCAGTTTTCTGCCTGCTCGTAGTAAACTGATGCTGAGAATTGTGTTTGAACAAATACAATGTTATTTTTCAGAGAACAAGTTAACTACTGACTTTCAGCATGCATATAGAGAAGGACACTCAACTTGTACTGCATTGACTCAGATGACATATGATTGGTTAAAAGAAATGTATGATAAGATGATAGTCAGAGTTTTATTGTTAGATTGTTAGATTTCAATGGATCCTTTGATGTTATTGATCATACACTGAACAAAAAATATAAACACAAGATGTAAAGTCTTGGTCCCATGTTTCATGAGCTGAAATAAAAGATCCCAAAAATGTTCCATACGCACAAAACACATGTTTTCTCTAAAATGTTGATATGGACAGGTATAAGCTACGGCCAATGAACATAATTGCATTTTATCTATGGTAATTTGTTATGCACACAAAAACTGTGACATGATCCTCAGGCCCATTGTTAGGCCCATTGTTTTAAGGTATCTGTGACCAACAGATGCATTTCTGTATTCCCATTCACCTGAAATCCATAGATTAGGGCCAAATTTATTTTTCTAAATTGACGGGATTTCCTCATATGAACTGTAACTCTGTCAAATCAATGACATTTTTGCATGTTGCATTTATTTTGTTCAGTATGAACTGCTATTGAAGCAACTCACTTACTTTGGCTTTACATCACCTGCCATTACATGGTTGGAGAGTTATTTTTTCCAATAGAACCCAGAGAGGGTTCTTGAATGAAAGCTTCAATAACATCAGTGAGGTGTCCCTGGGGGGCTTTGCCTTCGGCCGTTACTGTTCTCTATTTTTACAAATGATTTACAACTGGTCTTACATAAAGCTAGAATGACTATGTATGTGGATGATTCCACACTCTACATGTCAACACCCAAAGCCAGTGAGCTCACTGAAATTCTAAATATGAAATTCTAAAAAATCATTTTAAAAAATGTTGTTTTTTTCACCTTTATTTAACGAGGTAGGCTAGTTGAGAACAAGTTCTCATTTGCAACTGCGACCTGGCCAAGATAAAGCATAGCAGTGTGAACAGACAACACAGAGTTGCACATGGAGTAAACAATTAACAAGTCAATAACACAGTAGAAAAAAGAGTCTATATACATTGTGTGCAAAAGGTATGAGGAGGTAGGCGAATAAATACAATATTGCAGATTAACATTGGAGTGATAAATGATCAGTTGGTCATGTACAGGTAGAGACATTGGTGTGCAAAAGAGCAGAAAAGTAAATAAATATAAACCGTATGGGGATGAGGTAGGTAAAATTGGGTGGGCTATTTAGACTATGTACAGCTGCAGCGATCGGTTAGCTGCTCAGATAGCAGATGTTTGAAGTTGGTGAGGGAGATAAGTCTAAAATAAGGAGTTTACAGTCAGTATCAGAATGAGTGATTCATAATAACCTGGCCTTAAATACATCTAAAACTAAAAGCATTGTCTTTGGTTCAAAACATTCTCTAAGACCTAAACCTCAACTGGAGTTGTGTATAATGGGTGTGACCACTGAGCAAGATCTGCATTTTTTACAAAAAAATCTGTTACTTGTTGTTCAGGCTCTGGTATCATCCCATCTTGATTACTGTCTAGTAATATGGTCAAGTGCAGGAAAGAAAGACCTAGCGAAGCTGCAGCTAGCTCAAAACAGAGCAGCACACCTTGGCCTTAACTTCACACACGGAACAAATATCAACAGCATGCATGCCAGTCTTTCCTGGTTGATGGTTGACGAGAGAGTAACTGATTCTCCTAGTTTTTATGAGAAATATTACTGTAATGAATTCCAGATTGTTTGCGTAAGCAAATAATATTAAGCTCAGACACCAATACGTACCCCACAAGACATTCCACGAGGGGTCTCTTCACAGTCCTCATGTCCAAAACAAATTTACAGTGTTATACAGAGCCATGGAACTCCCTTCCATCTTCAATTACTCAAGAAAACCGCAAAATTACCTTTAAAAAAAGATGAAACCACATCTCATGGAACGATGGGGACTGGGAGGACACAAACAGACACACATACTTTTTATTGTTGTTTGTATTATTATAATACAGTATTTTGGGGGGTATTGTTTGGATATCGTTTATGGCTCCCCAGTGGTGCAGTGGTCTAAGACACTGCATCTCAGTACTAGAGGCATCACTACAGACCCTGTTTCGATCCCGGGCTGTATCACAGCTGGCTGTGATTGGGAGTCCCATAGGGCAGTGCACAATTGGCCCAGCGTCGTCTGGGTTAGGGGAGGGTTTGGCCGGGGTAGGCAGTCATTGTAAAATAAGAATCTGTTCTTCACTGACTTGCCTAGTTATATTAAATGTATTTTCAATTTTTGTGACTGTTCTTGTCTATCAGTGCACCTGCCTCTGCAAAATCTAATTAAGATCCAAATAAACAAACAAACTGGATAATTACATGTGGCTGGGGTGGGTGTGCTCTCATTCTCAAGCCCTGAATAACATGGAGAGATGACAGATAACCATAATTACTTTTCCTGTGTATGTTACCTGGAGGGGTGTGGAGGAGGATCTATTTTACCTTGCACTTATTGGAGATTTTTATGTTCCAAGCAGTTTGATTTAGTTTTGTAGATAGGAGGGACTGATTTGAGACACTTTTCACTTTTCAGTCTTTAGTAATAATGTTATGTCAACATGACATTTACTTTCATGGTGTATTTGAATTGGCAAGACAGCATATTAATAGGGGTTACAAACTGTCCCAGCTTTTGTTCATATGTATAATACAAATATGTGAAAAGGATATCCTGTGAAACTCCAATAGTTGCTCAGAATTCAATGGGTGTTCAGAAATAGAATGAGTTCCCTCTCACTGAACCCCTGAATCCCTCTCACTGAGAGGATAGGCAGCCAGCAGACAGAGCGAGTGTGCTCTTCTCTGCCCAGGCTTCTCTCCTGTCTAAGAATGGCTTCAAGCTGCTGCATACAAACTTTAGAGGACTTTTTTGTAGATTCTGTATTATTGACTGAGCCTTTCCTCAATGCAATGATAAAATGGCAAGCTAAACCTTGGCTCGAGCACCAAGAGGATGGCATCGAAAAGAAGTGTGATCTTATAATCCGCACTTCATTTCCATAAAGACTGAGAATCGTGTGTTGGGATTGGGAATAAATAAATAAATGAATACAATAGGTGCTGCCCACTCATCGGGCTTTGTCATGCAATTATTTAGGATGAAAGGTATTTTTATTGATTTGAGCAGCTGCATAAAACCAAGCACTCGAGGTGTTTACACGTGGGGTTTTTACTAAAAAGAGTGTGTTATTGATGGTAGACAAAGATATTGTTGTTAAGATCTAAGAGAGGATTCAAGATGTGTAACATAAAAATAGTGCTAACAACACATCTGGAATATGTTATTATTACCATAACAATACATTATTACTACCCAAACATAACACAAGGATCAGTAACCAGAGGTTGAGAGGTAAGTTAGCTGATGGTTAAGGTAACACTGAGGTAACACCGGGAAGGTCCTGGGAGGAAGGACGTGGAGAGGAAACAAGATCTTCACTCACTCTTCTAATTAGGGCAGCAGAATCCCAATTGAATTTCCTCATTATCAGCAGGTCCAACAAAACTCTGGGGTACTGATGATGATGACATTTTGAGTCATTGATATTCCTTAAAAAGATTTCAGTTAGCTTACAGGTATTCTTCAACATAAATGCGTAAAACTACGTCACAATGCTGTAGACACCTTGGGGAATACGGAGAAAAAGTAATCTGGTTGATAGCCCATTCACTGCTCAATAGGGACGCATTGGAACGCAGAGCTTTCAAAAGATGAGTCACTTCCAGATTGGATTTTTCTCAGGCTTTCACCTGCAATATCAGTTCTGTTATACTCACAGACAATATTTTTACAGTTTTGGAAACTTTAGAGTGTTTTCTATCCTAAGCTGTCAATTATTTGCATATTCTAGCATCTTGTCCTGACAAAATATCCCGTTTACTACGGGAACGTTATTTTTCCAAAAATGAAAATACTGCCCCCTAGTCACAAAAGGTTAAGGTGTTTTGCCGTGTTATTAAGTTTTTGTGATGGAAATTAACTCACAGAGGTGGTACTGTATCACAAACGTTCAAAGAGCTATACAAGCATTCAGGTTTTATTTAAATATTTACTTAGCATAACTATTCCCTTATCATTTGAACAATACAGATGTCCTCCCTTTCTTGTTTCCTTCCGATGAGCAAAAACTTACAACATACATTCCGAGTAGGAGTACCTGTAAAATGTAAAGCAACATCCAAAAGGATTTGTATGACTGGATGAGTAAAAAGCAGCGAGGACATACCCTCAGGGTAGCAGAGATCTGCCCCACAGGGCATCATTTTACACTTGATTACTGTAAGTTAATGCTTTTCTATGAGAGAAATAGTATAGTTCATTTCACCCACAGTACAGTACAGTAAATTGGTGCACATTAGGTGGTGGACAGACACATCCAGTGTAGAGATAGCAGGTGCATTAATATAAAACTGTATTAAAAAAGTGACAGTTGTGGAAGAAAAGGACATACAAATCATCCTGAATTAGCAGTCAAATCATGTATGACACATTAATACATTACCTGAATTGCAATGTCATAAGCATTGTACATTACAGAATACAATATAAATATTTTCTCTACTAAACTAAAACATAATATATGGATATCCAATACCTACCTATCTTGATACAGAGCAATGCCATAGGGTAATCAATTCAGACATTATTCATTTACTTAAAGGAGGAAGTGATGTAGTAAGCATTTAACAGCTCTGATGAACCCCTAATGAATATTTTGAAGAATCCTTGATTCATTGCTTGCTTAGTAAATCTGTAATTACTACATATAAATCTGAGGTGTATCATCATACAAATCCACTGATCATTCACATCACATACTCATGTCATGATAATTCACATGTCATTAGACATTTGAGAGCTTGAGACTGTACGTATCTGCAAAAAGATGATTAAAAGATGTAGTTTGAATGATGTCAGGAATTTTTACATTGTATCATTTTTAACTTATTAACATGAATTTTGGTATTTAGAGTATTATATAGGTAGAGAACATTGAACAGAACAATGCTGTGTCAATAGTTTTCACACATATTTTGACAAAAATGCAGACAGAACCTTATAGTCCCAAACTCTCGCAATGTCAATTAATGGAGACATCTAAAATTATCTGTCCGTAGTGAATATACCAGTCCACTCCACTGCTCTGAAACCAACAATATCCACAAACCAATACAAAAGAACTCAGGTCTTAGCATTGTCCATGTTCTGTTGAGCAAATATATTGGATGTGGTTGTGGTGGAGCATAGTACAGTGCCATCAGACAGTATTCATACCATTTTTCTCTCACACACACATCTACACACAATCTCACAAACACCATAGAAGTAAAACATCTATACAGTGTATGTCAATAGGCAAGTGTACATTTTGGGTTTCTTTCACACTTTAAACAATGACCATAACCTTCAGCTTCGGTTATTGAAAAATGTTAACAGCGATCTGTGTCATTTCATTGGCCATAAAATGAATATAGTCCACTAGGTGTGGCCACAGGGCTGAAGAGAGGATTGATAGTATTAGACTCCAATGTCATAGTGGAGTCCAAGATAAAGCGAATGTAACTGAAGATCGTCAGTGACCAGCATCACCAATCATGGCCAACGTAAACCACAGTAGTTCAGAGTGTCCATAAAAATAGAGTTAAAAATCCCCCCCAAAAAATGGTGTACATCAAACAGACCCCAAATTAAAAATGTATATACACAAGTATTGATGGACAGGATCGGTGTCTAACTAGCTAACTAGCTAGTAACATTGGTATCCAAAATGACCTAAAGGCTGCCAAACTACAATGTAGGCTATATATTGTCAATTGAGGAGCAGCAAGTTCAAAGCCATAGTAAAATGACAGTGATTGACTTTGATTAAGAAACTAAACCAGATCCAATGGAAGTTGAAAGAGCAGTAACAACAACAGAAACGAGTTATGTGCTTCTTCAAACATACCTACTATAGCTAGCAAGCTTTAGCATAGGATTGTTTCACAAGAAATAGATCAATAGATGGCCATAGATGTATGTAGCCTAGTGTCCACACGGTCACTAGAACTAACGTTACTCACATAATACAGGCAGGTGAGAAGTCATCCCAATTCAGGCATTCAATGTATTTCAGACATTCAATGTATGAGGTGTGGGGAGAAGGACTAAACTTCTTAAGGAATTTTGAAAAAATGGGCCTCGCCGTTAAATAGTCGTGGAGTCGGGCAGGATAAACAGCCCAAAGCGGATTCCCTTCTTGTACAGAGTGGATGTCATTGAATGCGGCCCGTTTCTTCCCCCAGCTAGAACTGAAATCCTGGTAGATCTTGATCTTGTGGCCTTGAAAAGTGATGCCACCATGTTCCCTTGCCCACCGAAGGATGAGCTCCTTTTCTTTGTATCGATGGAACCGCACTATGATGGGACACGGTCGGCCACCTGAGCGAGGTTTCGGTGAAAGGCTGCGGTGGGCTCTTTCGAGTTGAGGGAGATTGGGAAAAGCCTAATCACCCAAAACTTCCTTGAACAGCCCCACCATGTACTGGGTTTGATATCCTGTCTCAGATTCCTCTGGCAGTCCAATCACACGGATATTCTGGCATTTTGAACGCGAAATCAAATCTTTCACTTGTAGCTGCAGACTTGTTGACGGCGGCCACATTGTCAAGCCTGGTTTCCAGCGTAGTGAGTTGGTCGCTGTGGCCCGAGAACCCGGCCTCAACTTCAGCCAGTGTGGAAGTGTGAGATGCCACAGAACTTCGGATAGTTTCCACGGTTGCCTGAATTGGAGTCTCGTGAGTGAAAATATACGAAGATCATCAAAGGTAAACGGTTCATTTGATTGCTTTTCTGATTTTCGTGACCAAGCTTCCTGATGCCAAGTGTTCACAATGCTATGCTAGGCTATCGATAAACTTACACAAACGCTTGGATTGCTTTCGCTGTAAAGCATAATTTCAAAATCTGAGACGACAGGTGGATTAACAAAAGGCTAAACTGTGTTTTGCAATATTGCACTTGTGATTTCATGAATATGAATATTTTTTTTAAATATTTGACTGTTGCGCTATGCTATTCAGCGGTTGCTGACGAAAATGATACGCGACAGGGATGGGTAGCGTCAAGAAGTTAAAGAAGAAAGAGTCTAAACCATCTGACCCAGATGTTTTTTGGGGGTCAAGTTTAAGGAGCTCCTTTAGCACCTCGGACTCAGTGACCGCCTGCAGGGGGATTTTGAAATTATGCTTTACAGCGAAAGCAATCCAAGCGTTTGTGTAAGTTTATCGATAGCCTAGCATAGCATTGTGAACACTTGGCATCAGGAAGCTTGGTCACGAAAATCAGAAAAGCAATCAAACTAACCGTCTACCTTTGATGATCTTCGGATATTTTCACTCACGAGACTCCCAGTTACACAACAAATGTTCCTTTTGTTCCATAAAGATTATTTTTATACCCACAATACCTCCGTTTGTTTGTCGCGATATGTTCAGAAATCCACAGGAAAGAGCGGTCACAACAAAGCAGATGGAAATTCCAAATAGTCTTCATAATGTCCACAGAAACATTTTTTATAATCATTCCTCAGGTAGTTTTTAAAATATATATTCGATAATATATCAACCGAGTGTGTAGGTTTTTCAATAACAGAGGGAGGAACAATGGTGGCTTTACTCTGTAGCGCAAAAACTCACTCTGAGAGCACCCACCTATCCACTTACGCAATTTTTCAAAATAAAAGCTTGAAACTATGTCTAAAGACTGTTGACACCTTAGGGAAGCCAGAGAAAAATGAATCTGGTTTATATCCCTTTAAATGGAGGATAGGCATGCATAGGAACAGAAGGGTTTCAAAATAAGAGGCACTTCCTGATTGAATTTTCCTCAGGGTTTCGCCTGCAATATTAGTTATGTTATACTCACAGACAATATTTTGACAGTTTTGGAAACTTTAGAGTGTTTTCTATCCTAATCTGTCAAATATATGCATATTCTAGCATCCGGTCCTGAGAAATAGGTTGTTTACTTTGGGAATGTTATTTTTTCAAACATAAAAATAGTGCCCCCTAGCTTCAAGAGGTTTAAGGTTCCTGCCCCTATAATCGCCAAGCAAATCTCTAAAACTGTCTCTCCTCTCTGTGAAGGTTCCCATTGCTTGGAAGGCAGCCCCAGTTCATCCTCTAATTAAAGGGGGAGATCAAGCTGATCCTAACCTTTATAGGAGACTGTGTGAATCAGGCATTCATGGTCGAATTGCTACAAAGAAACCACTACTAAAGGACACCAATAAGAAGAAGAGACTTGCTTGGGCCAAGAAACATGAGCAATGGACATTAGACTGGTGGAAATATGTCCTTTGGTCTGGGGTCCAAATTGGAGATTTTTGGTTCCAACCGCCGTGTCTTTGTGAGATGCGGTGTGGGTGAACGGATGATCTCCGCATGTGTCAGCGGGCATTGTGCCCGGCCCGCCACAGGAGTCGCTGGTGGGTGATGGGACAAGAATATCCCAGCCGGCCAAACCCTCCCTCAACCCAGACGCTTGGCCAATTGTGCGCCGCCCCATGGGTCCCCTGGTCGCGGCCTGTCTCCAATCTAATTCTGATGTCCATCCGGTTTGATTTCTATGTGCCATATCTTTCAATCTGTGCTCTTTCACAAAAATTATTAACCCATATCCGATTCACGGACACAGTATTTTAAGGACACAGTTTTATTAGTTATCTTGTTATTTTTTGTTGTTATTAGTCCCAATCTTCTGCTCTGTTCCAACACTCCCATCTATCTCTTTTAACCTGTTGCTTCTACCCGGGACGCTTGCGTCCCAACTAGAGCTCTGGAAATGCAAATGCGCTACGCTAAATGCTAATAGTATTAGTTAAAACTCAAAAGTTCATTAAAATATACACATGCAGGGTATCGAATTAAAGCTACACTCGTTGTGAATCCAGGCAACAAGTCAGATTTTTAAAATGCTTTTCGGCGAAAGCATGAGAAGCTATTATCTGATAGCATGCAACACCCCAAAAGACCCACAGGGGACGTAAACAAAATAATTAGCATTTCGGCGTTACACAAACCGCACAATAAAATAGAAAACATTCATTACCTTTCACCATCTTCTTTGTTGGCATTCCTAGATGTCCCATAAACACTATTTGGGTCTTTATTTCGATTAAATCGGTCCATATAAAGCCTAGATATCGTTATATGTAGACTGTGTGATAAACGAAAAAAACATCGTTTCAAAACGTAACGTCATTTTTAAAAATTCAAAAAGTCGACGATAAACTTTCACAAAACACTTCGAAATACGTTTGTAATGCAACTTTAGGTATTAGTAAACGTTAATAAGCGATAAAATTCATCAGGAGGCGATGTAAAGATTATTAGCTGTCCGTCTGGAAAAATGTCCGGCTAGAAACTCAACGAAAATATCCGGTCCTAGACCGGATTAGATACGGTGTCCTGTATGTGTTTGACCAAGAAAAAACTCGAAGGGAAATGACAAGACCCTAGACACCCTGTGGAAGCTGTAGGTACTGCAACCTCAGTCAATTAATTGTGGTTCACGTTTATCAATGGGTTCAAGTAGCGCATGGATATATTTTCCCCATTTTCAGTGATCAGTTTTTCCTGTGCTTTTCGATGTAAATGCCGTTCTGGTAAAGCCACAGCAGTGATTTAACCAGTTTTTTAAACGTCTGAGTGTTTTCTATCCACACAGACTAAGCAAATGCATATACTATATTCCTGGCATGAGTAGCAGGGCGCTGAAATGTTGCGCGATTTTTAACAGAATGTTCAAAAAAGTAGAGGGTCGACTGAAGAGGTTAACACCATCCATATTGGATTTCTATTTGCCATATATTTTCAACTGTGCTTTGATGTTTCACAAAAGTTCTGATCCTTTCTATTCTCATTGTTTCTACAGATTGTAAATTGAAAATATTTTTTTTAGCTAAAAGTATTATTATATTTTTGATCGATTGATTATTACTTTTTAGATCACCCATTAGTGCTATCTGCAGGGTTAGCTCCAGGTAAATTGGGCAGTAGTCATTTAGGCAGGTTGCCTTCGCTTTCTTGGGCACAGAAACTATGGTGGTCTGCTTGAAACATGCAGGAATTACAGACTCGGTCAGGGAGAGGTTAAAAATATCAGTGAAGACCCAAATTCGTCTACACGGACAAGTTCTGGCCTGGTTTAGATCGTATCTGTCGGAAAAATATCAGTTTGTCTCTGTGAATGGTTTGTCCTCTGACAAATCAACTGTAAATTTCAGTGTTCCTCAAGGTTCCGTTTTAGGACCACTATTGTTTTCACTATATATTTTACCTCTTGGGGATGTTATTCAAAAACATAATGTTAACTTTCACTGCTAGGTGGATGACACACAGCTGTACATTTCAATGAAACATGGTGAAGCCCCAAAATTGCCCGCTAGAAGCCTGTGTTTCAGACATAAGGAAGTGGATGGCTGCAAACGTTCTACTTTTAAACTCGGACAAAACAGAGATGCTTGTTCTAGGTCCCAAAAAACAAAGAGATCTTCTGTTGAATCTGATAATTAATCCTGATGGTTGTACAGTCGTCTCAAATAAAACTGTGAAGGACCTCGGCATTACTCTGGACCCTGATCTCTCTTTTGACTAACATATGTCGTGGAAATTTCCTCTATTTACCAAATCATGAGCGCAAACCACACACAAGTCAGAGTTAGTCATCAAAGTCCATCTTTAATTATATGAGCTCTATCACAACCCTGTGACTCTCAGATCAATTCAGTGTCTATCAATGAATTCTCTGAGAGCCCCCTCTACATTGCAACTGAGATCCTTTAATAGCAAAGAACACACATAGTCAGACAGCATAGACATAATAAATCGTTCAGCTTTGTCTCCTTACTCAAACCCAGAACCATAAACCAATCCTCCATATCAACAGGCATATATCAAATCCATCCTATCTTGACAAGATCACAGAGACACACTGACTGGCACACAGACATTGTGGAGCCAATAGATACACGCTTGACCTCTCCCCTCTCTCCAGCCCAAAGAACTTAGTCTTGACATAGAACAGATACTGCAAACCCTGCCACAGTATTATACAAAAATAACATTCTGATGAGAAGTCATTTACAAACATATGATGAATATAAAACATCTTACCTATGTTACCACCTAATTCTGATTATTCCCCAACACATATCAAGACTGTTTCAAGGACAGCTTTTTTGTAACATAGCAAAAATCAGAAACTTTCTTTCCAAAAATGATGCAGAAAAATGTATCCATGCTTTTGTTACTTCTAGGTTAGACTACTGCAATGCTCTACTTTCCGGCTACCTGGATAAAGCGCTAAATAAACTTCAGTTAGTGCTAAATACGGCTGCTAGAATCCTGACTAGAACCAAATAATTTGAACATATTACTCCAGTGCTAGCCTCCCTACAGTGGCTTCCTGTCAAGGCAACGGCTGATTTCAAGGTTTTACTGCTAACCTACAAAGCATTACATGGGCTTGCTCCTACCTATCTCTCTGATTTGGTCCTGCCGTACATACCTACACGTACGCTATGGTCACAAGACGCAGGCCTCCTAAGCTAATTGTCCCTATAATTTCTAAGCAAACAGCTGGAGGCAGGGCTTTCTCCTGTAGAGCTCCATTTTTATGGAATGGTCTGCCTACCCATGTGAGATACGCAAACTCGGTCTCAACCTTTAAGTCTTTACTGAAGACTCATCTCTTAAGTGGGTCATATGATTGAGTGTAGTCTGGCCCAGGAGTGTGAAGGTGATCGGAAAGGCTCTGGAGCAACGAACCGCCCTTGCTGTCTCTGCCTGGCCGGTTCCCCTCTTTCCACTGGGATTGTCTGCCTCTAACCCTATTACAGGGGTCACTGGCTTATTGGCGCTCTTTCATGCCGTCCCTAGGAGGGATGCGTCACTTGAGTGGGTTGAGTCACTGATGTGATCTTCCTGTCTGGGTTGGCACCCCCCCCCCCTTGGATGGGGCCACAGTATCTCCTGACCCCTCCTGTCTCAGCCTCCAGTATTTATGCTGCAGTAGTTTGTGTCGGGGGGCTAGGGTCAGTTTGTTATATCTGGAGTACCTCTTCTGTCTTATCCGGTGTCCTGTGTCAATTTAAGTATGCTCTCTCTAATTCTCTCTTTCTTTCTCTCTCTCGGAGGACTTGAGCCCTAGGACCATGCCTCAGGACTACCTGACATGATGACTCCTTGCTGTCCCCAGTCCACCTGGCCGTGCTGCTGCTCCAGTTTCAACTGTTCTGCCTGTGAATATTATTATTTGACCATGCTGGTCATTTATGAACATTTGAACATCTTGGCCATGTTCTGTTATAATCTCCACCCGGCACAGCCAGAAGAGGACTGGCCACCCCTCATAGCCTGGTTCCTCTCTAGGTTTCTTCCTTGGTTTTGGCCTTTCTATGGAGTCTTTCCTAGCCACTGTGCTTCTACACCTGCATTGCTTGCTGTTTGGGGTTTTAGGCTGGGTTTCTGTACAGCACTTTGAGATATCAGCTGATGTACGAAGGGCTATATAAGTACAGGACTACCTGACATGATGACTCCTTGCTGTCTCCAGTCCACCTGACTGTGCTGCTGCTCCAGTTTCAACTGTTCTGCCTTATTATTATTCGACCATGCTGGTCATTTATGAACATTTGAACATCTTGGTCATGTTCTGTTATAATCTCTACCCGGCACAGCCAGAAGAGGACTGGCCACCCCACATAGCCTGGTTCCTCTCTAGGTTTCTTCCTAGGTTTTGGCCTTTCTAGGGAGTTTTTCCTAGCCACCGTGCTTTTACACCTGCATTGTTTGCTGTTTGGGGTTTTAGGCTGGGTTTCTGTACAGCACTTTGAGATATCAGCTGATGTACGAAGGGCTATATAAATAAATTTGATTTGATTTGATTTGATTTGAAGACACTTGCCAGTTGGTCTGCGCAGGCTCTGCGTACATGTCCTGGTATTCTGTCTGTCCCGTGGCCTTGTGAATGCTGATTTGTTTAAAGGTCTTGCTCACATCGGCTACGGAGAGGAATAGCTGGTGCTCTCATGCATGCTTCAGTGCTGCTTGCCTAGAAGGGAGCATTAAAAGCAATTTTGCCCGTCTGGTAGGCTTGCGTGACTGGGCAGCTTGCGGCTGGGTCTCCCTTTGTAGTCGGTAATACGAGTGTCAGAGCCGGTGTAGTAGGGTTCAATCTTAGTCCTGTATTAAAGCTTTGCCTGTTTGATGGTTCGTCTGAGTGCATAGCATGATTTCTTATAAGCATCCGGATTAGTGTCTCGCTCCTTGAAAGCAGCAGCTCTACAGTTTAGCTCGGTTGCCTGTAATCCATGGCTTCTGGTTGCGATATGAACGTATGGTCATTGTGGGGACGACGTCATTGATATACTTATTGATGAAGCCAGTGACTGAGGAACATATTCCTGTCTGCGCTAGCAAAACAGTCCTGTAGTGTAGCATCCTGACCACTTCCGTATTGACCACTTCCGTATTGTGCGAGGCACTTGTACTTCCTGCTTTAGTGTTTGCTTGTAAGCAGGAATCAGGAGGATATAATTATGGTCAGATTTTCCAAATGGAGGTTGAGGGAGCGCTTTCTACGTGTCTTTGTGTGTGGAGTAAAGGTGGTCTGGAGTTTGTTTTCCTTTGGTTGCACGTGTGGCATGCTGGTAGGAATGAGGTAAAACTGATTTAAGTTTGTGTGAGTTAAAGTCCCCGGACACGAGGAGCGCTGCTTCTGGATAAGCATTTTCTTGTTTGCTTATGGCCTCAACAGCTCATTGAGTGTGGTCTTAGTACCACTGTCGGTTTGTGGTGGTAAATAGAAGGCTACGAAAAATATTGATGAATAGTCTCTTGGTAGATTGTGTGGTCTACAGCTTATCACGAGGTACTCTACCTCAGGCGAGCAATACCTCGAGACTACCATCATTTTAGACATTCCGCACCGGCTGTTACTGACAAATAGACACACACCCCCACCCCTCATCTTACCGGACGTAGCTGTTCTGTTCTACCGATGAACAGAAAACCCAGTCAACTGTATTTCATCCTTGAAACATAAGATATTACAGTTTTTGATGTCCCGTTTGTAGTATAGTCTCGAACGGAGCTCATCTCGTTCATTCTCCAGTGATTGCACGTTGGCCAATAGAACGGATGGTAGAGGCGGGTTACCCACTTGCCGACGAATTCTTACAAGGCACCCTGATCTGTATTTCCTTTTATTCTTCATCCGAATGACTGGGATTTGGGCCTTGTCTGGGAGCAGCATTATATCCTTCGCATCAGACTCATTAAAGAAAAATTATTCATCCAGTTCTTTGTTCTGATATCCAGAAGCTCTTTAAAGTCATAAGAGACTGTAGCATCAACATTATGTACAAAATATGTTACAAACAATACAAAAAACACACAAAATAGCACAATTGGTTAGGAGCCCGTAAAACGGCAGCCATCCCCTCTGCGCCATTCTATTCTTAATTCACAGACTACCACAATGAGTTAAATTTTCATCACTGTCCTTACATTTTTAAATACTTATCCATACTAACTGTAAGTTGACCTCCGGTTGTCCTCCAATACCCCTCCCACAAAAACAAAAAACTATAAACAAAATACATTTATCGTAAAAAAGTTGAAACCAAACATGAGCCCCTTTGGAGCTTGCATCGCTAGTGTTGCTCCCAGCATGAGTTCATGTTGCACTTGCCAACTCCTACACAAAAAGGAATAAAATAAATAAATTCTAACACTCTCCTAATACAATTACAAAATCCTGGACAACAAGATACCTTAATAAAACACAAAAATCATAAAGAAGGGGGGACCTAGATTAATCATGCAACCAAAATGATATAAAATATGTATGATTATGAAGACAGATAAGAATATTAAAGTATTGAGCTAAGCTGTACTCCACAATGGGGTATTAATACATTTTGAATTTACAAAGAAAAGTAAATAGTCCTATTTACAAACCCACAATTCTGTCTAAATGACAAAAACCAAACAACATGTTGTTGTTGATAAGCCATGGTCAAATTACTGTAGATGACAAAATATTTGAATAACTTTGAATACTGTAATAGTTGTTACATGTAATGAAAGGAAAAAACTCAACTATAACAATGAATGCCATGAAGAATGGTATTTATGTACGGTAGTTGGTTATGGATCTCACAATGAATTAGCATGGCATTAATGACAGCCATAGATGTTATCCTCCAGATAGTTATGGCCACTCCATCCCTGTCCTCAGTCTGGGTGTTTAATGGAAGCCTAATGATGTGGAAAACCATTAGTCACATCACTTGACCTTGATCCCTGACCCCTGATCTTCTTCTGCACATTTCTGCACAGAACCTCTTCACGCCTTGTCAGATAAAAGCACCGGCAACATGTGTCTGTGTGTGTGTGTCTCAATGTGTGTTTTACAGTGTGTAATTCACAGACTACCACAATGAGTTAAATTTTCATCACTGTCCTTACATTTTTAAATACTTATCCATACTAACTGTAAGTTGACCTCCGGTTGTCCTCCAATACCCCTCCCACAAAAACAAAAAACTATAAACAAAATACATTTATCGTAAAAAAGTTGAAACCAAACATGAGCCCCTTTGGAGCTTGCATCGCTAGTGTTGCTCCCAGCATGAGTTCATGTTGCACTTGCCAACTCCTACACAAAAAGGAATAAAATAAATAAATTCTAACACTCTCCTAATACAATTACAAAATCCTGGACAACAAGATACCTTAATAAAACACAAAAATCATAAAGAAGGGGGGACCTAGATTAATCATGCAACCAAAATGATATAAAATATGTATGATTATGAAGACAGATAAGAATATTAAAGTATTGAGCTAAACTGTACTCCACAATGGGGTATTAATACATTTTGAATTTACAAAGAAAAGTAAATAGTCCTATTTACAAACCCACAATTCTGTCTAAATGACAAAAACCAAACAACATGTTGTTGTTGATAAGCCATGGTCAAATTACTGTAGATGACAAAATATTTGAATAACTTTGAATACTGTAATAGTTGTTACATGTAATGAAAGGAAAAAACTCAACTATAACAATGAATGCCATGAAGAATGGTATTTATGTACGGTAGTTGGTTATGGATCTCACAATGAATTAGCATGGCATTAATGACAGCCATAGATGTTATCCTCCAGATAGTTATGGCCACTCCATCCCTGTCCTCAGTCTGGGTGTTTAATGGAAGCCTAATGATGTGGAAAACCATTAGTCACATCACTTGACCTTGATCCCTGACCCCTGATCTTCTTCTGCACATTTCTGCACAGAACCTCTTCACGCCTTGTCAGATAAAAGCACCGGCAACATGTGTCTGTGTGTGTGTGTCTCAATGTGTGTTTTACAGTGTGTGTGAGTGTGTGCGTGGGTGTGTGTTTGGGCATCATCAACAGTGTGAGACAAAGTTCTCCTCCACCATGCAGCGATCCTCTCTCTTTTTCTTTTTCATTCAGCTGTAGGACCTGAACTGTAACGGCAGATCTCCTCTTCGTCTGAAGAGGAGTAAGGATTGGACCAAGATGCAGCATGGTAAGTGTCCATAATGTTTTTAATAAAGACAAATGAACACTCGAACAAAAACAATAAACGATAACGGAACGATAAATTAAATCTACAAAAACCGAAACAGTACGGTGTGGCGACAAACACTCACGCGGAAACAAACACCAACAAACCAACAGTGAAACCCAGGCTACCTAAGTATGATTCTCAATCAGAGACAACTAACGACACCTGTCTCTGATTGAGAACCATACTAGGCCGAAACAGAAACCAAACATAGAAAAACAAACAGACTGCCCACCCCAACTCACGCCCTGACCATACTAAATAAAGACAAGACAAAGGAAATAAAGGTCAGAACGTGACATGGTAAAATACACGCAGCTGGAGATTGCCGAATAATTGCAACGGAGGACCTGGTAAATGTAGTCTCTTATGGTCAATCTTCCAATGATATGCCTACAAATACGTCACAATGCTGCAGACACCTTGGGGAAACGACAGAAAATGTAGGCTCATTCCTTGCACATTCACAGCCATATAAGGAGACATTGGAACAAAGCGCATTCAAAATCTGGGACATTTCCTGTTTGAAATTTCATCTTGGTTTCGCCTGTAGCATCAGTTCTGTGGCACTCACAGATAATATCTTTGCAGATTTGGAAACGTCAGAGTGTTTTCTTTCCAAAGCTGTCAATTATATGCATAGTCGAGCATCTTTTTGTGACAAAATATCTTGTTTAAAACTGGAACGTTTTTTTATCCAAAAATTAAAAGAGCGCCCCCTATATCGAAGAAGATAAGGTACTATACGTCTACTTGTTGAATGTATTATGTAACAATTGAGGAAGAGGGGAAATGACCTGTCACTTTACGCTGACCACTAATGGTGCTCAAGGCATTATGGACATTTCCAGCAACGAGACTAGAGAGACGATTGTATATTGAGACATCAGCTGCAGTCACTGTCTCCCACAGACTTGGCTCATGAGATAATGTTGATGTCAAAGCTTGGTGATTGTCCCTGTGGGGGTTGTTATGCATAAGACAAAATAAGCATGTACTTTCTTTCTCCCAACATTTCTTTATGCATAACTCATAATCAACATATACTTAACATTTAATTGCAAACAATTCTCAGATACTTGGCTTCAGAATGTTGCCTGGCTACCCAAACTCCTTGCTCCGGCCAAACAGTATGCCACTCCGACGGATGTTAGTTTATCTCCACAATGAGTCTGGATCTGAGTACCTCCTTGATGATTTCTAGAACGCAAACGCATTCTATCCGTTCTGATTGTTCCCAGAAACCGATGAGTTGGGCCAGAACACATGGGTAAAGAGGCCTTTTAGAAAACGTGTCATTGGCTTTTATACTCTGATTGGTTAGAGATGATCCAATTGCCGATTAATATGTTTTGTACAACACCCCTCATTTTGATGTCAACAAAAACAACTTGTTAAGCCTATGGGTTCCCCTACAGGAACTACACCCCCCCGTTTAGCTGAAACGGTGGCGCAGGTAATGCAAAAATATTCTTAGAAATATTTTACCTCCACACATTAACAAGTCCAATACCTCAAATGAAAGATAAACACCTTGTTCATCTACCCAGCGTGTCAGATTTAGTCATATGACATGTTACAAAGTACATTTATGTTTTGTTCGATAATATGCATTTTATATCCATAAATCTCGGTTTACATTGACGCCATGTTCAGAAAATTCTCCAAAATGTCCGGAGGAATTATAGAAAGCTACGCCAGATAACAGAAATACTCATCATAAACTTTGACTAAAGATACATGTTCTACATATAATTAAAAAGATACACTGGTTCTTAATGCAACCGCTGTGTCACATTTTTTTTTACATTACGGAAAAAGCCTAACATTGCAATAATCTGAGACGGCGCTCAGACGTAACAATATTTCTCCGCTATGTTGGAGTCAACAGAAATACAAAATTACAACATAAATATTCCCTTACCTTTGATGATCTTCCATCAGAATGTAGTGCAAGGAGTCCTAGTTCAACAATAAATCATTTTGTTTCATAATGTTCAATTCTAGTGTCCATGTAGCAGCATTTGCTACCACTTTCAGCTCAAATGCCCAAAAAATGACTTCTGGTCCAGGATAATTTTGCATCAAAACTTCCAAATTACATATTACAGGTCGACGAAACTGGTCAAACTAAGTGCAGAATCAATCTTCAGGATGTTATAATCATACAAATCGAATAGCATTCCAACCAGGCCATCCTAGTTCATCTGGGGCTGATTGGAACAGACGAAGCACTTCAACGCATACGCACCTTCAAGCACCTGAATCTTTTGCGACACTTTCCTTCCCATTAGGTCAAAGTTCACAGCAAATGCTCCATTACACTTTCTACTGAATCAGGACATCTAGTGGAAGACATAGGAAGTGTTTCCAGATCCATAACTTGTTGGGAAGGGAGGGGGCGATGACGTCAAAGTTGCCCCAACTTTCAGGATTTCAAAACTAGTTTGCAAGATTGCCTGCCCTGTTAGTTCTGTTATACTCACAGACATAATTCAAATGATTTTAGAAACTTCAGAGTGTTTTCTATCCAATATTAATTATAATATGCATATATTAGCAATTTAGGACAGATTTTGATGCAGTTCACTATGGGCACACAATTCATCCAAAGGGGAAATACTGCCCCCTATCTCTAACAGGTTTTAAAGATGTCAGTCTCAGACTGAAGTATGTAGCAAACATAGAGCTGTGGAAGAATTCACTTTGAGCATCAGGCAATTCAGAATGATGTTTCCCAATTAACATGATCAATTAGCTGTGTGTCACTTTCATCCTATACATCTCAATCTATTATCTTAAGGAAATAACTCAGCAAGTTAATATCTCACAATTGCCCAGTAAACCATCATACCTCCAACACCTTTCATGTTGGTAGTAATTTGTTTGGACAAAAGGGAATTAAATTGATTTACTCAGTTAATTGTTAATTTAAGTGGCCAATCCCAAAGGTCTATTCAGCATATGGCTTTGGTTACATGCTAACCACAGACAACATTCTGTACGGGAACACATGTTCAGCTCAAACATCAGTGTTTGCATAATGTGATTTCTCTCAAAACAAGGCTACACGACTAAGACATCCGTACAGTTCAATTTCAGTTGCAAAATGATTGTCTTGATGATAATGTCTTAGCTTTTAAACTATTGTAGGTTATGACGACGTGATATATGCTTCAGTTACTAAACTGAAGGCATACAGTATGTGTTGAAAGATCTCACTGTGGATCATGAAAACACTGGCATTATCATGTGCTACTTTGAATCTCACCAGCTGAGACTCTGTAGCATTAGGTACGTTAAGGCAACATCATATTTCTATGTAGACATAACCAATTAATCAGATCATATTATATGTCATATTTTTTTGTAGGCCTAGACAAAAACAGGAGTAGATATTCTATCTGCTTCAAGTGTTGTGTTTCATTAAGGCTAATTCCACAGGGAAAGTCCTGCGGTGGTCCTTCAGTGTTCCCATATCAACTACAGATGTCAGATCTTAACTTTATCACTCTTATGTCATTTGAATTGTCCTGCTGCATCAGGAAATTCAAATGAGCCTTGGTGATTTTGATAAATTCTCTTATAATGAGAAGTTGCCTTTGTTTCCATGTGTGGCAGTCAAGTCATTGTTGGGATCAAGGCTTGCTATCAAAATAATCCGCTCGCTCGCTCAAACGCTAGGCCCTAGGTCCTATTACTGCAACATTTAAATGTACAAAAATGTACCTGAAATGCATCCATATGCATCAATAACCATCATGTTATATAGCTTCCGACATGCAGCGGTACAGTAGGCTACGCATAAACTATAGTCTACTGTAGCCTATCAAGACTAATTGCCCAAATAGGCCTATAATATCAGACATAAAGACAAGATGAAATTGAGAATGATGAGGTAGCCCACGGAATGGAGCGCACTGGCTCATGAAAGCCAATGATATTTTAGATCTACGGAATATATAATAGAGAAAGAGGACGTCTTAAGGTTTTTAGCGAGCCTGTGGTTACAAATCAATTGTCAAAATTGAACTCATTTGTGGCCTGTCGTGGTCTAGTGGTTAGCATTCACATCAGGCCTACTGTCTCAGTGTGGGTTCGATTCCACCCATGCCCTTATGGCATAACTACCTCAACCCCCCCCGATTGTCTGGATTTAGTTGCACATTTCAAATATGGACAGTCCAGGGATATTTTACCCCAATCTTGATCAGAAATGACCATACCAGACACTTTTATTTGAAAGACATTTGTATTTAATGGATACCGAAATTGGAAACTAATAAAATAACAGTAGGCGACACCAACATTAGTTTCCATTCACACAGTAGATTTGCCATGGTAAGTTAGGAAAAAATATATTTCAATTGTACCTAATGCTTGTCAAATAGATACATCGCCCTTAGTCTCCCATCTGGACTACAGCAACTCGCTGTTGGCTGGGCTCCCCGCTTGTGCCATCAAACCCCTGCAACATATACAGAACGCTGCAGCCCGCATGGTGATCAATCTTCCCAAGTTCTCTCATGTTACCCCGCTCCTCCGCACACTCCAATGGCTTCCATTCGAAGCTCACATCCAATAGAAGACCAAGGTAATTACCTACAGAGCAGCAAGAAGAACTGCCCCTCTCTAGCTTCAGGCTATGCTCAAACCCTACACCCCAACCCGAGCACTCCATTCTGCCACCTATGGTCTCTTGGCCCTCCCAACCCTATGGGATGGCAGCTCCCGCTCAGTCCAGTCCAAGCTCTTCTCTGTCCTGGCACCCCAATAGTGGAACCAGTTTCCACCTGAAGCTAGGACAGCAGAGTTTCTGCCCATGTTCCAAAAACATATGAAAGACTACCTCTTCAAAGAGTATCTTAAATAAGGCCTCTGAAGTTTTGAATTTCCACCTCAAAAACCTCAGCATGAAGAGTTTATATTCTATTTCTTTGTATGTTTTTTCTTTCAATTGTGGAATAAGTTAGCATAGCATCTATCGTTACTTGCTAGGTCTGTGCATGTTCTGTGAAACCATTCATTCTGCCTAATGCTGTAACAGCGTGAGTGACTGGTTGTCGGAAAGTCAGGCGCAGGAGAGCAGAGATGGGTGATAACAGGAGAACTTTAATATACACCCTGGCCCAAAGGCACAGGCGAGGCAGCACAAAGCACAACCACGGTAACATGAACCGGATTAAACAAAACTAACAAACCTAGGTTTGAAACAAACCTAGCGCAAGCCAGCCTGTAGCGTAACACCCTACACAAAGAACAATTCCACACACAGACATGGGGGAAACGGAGGGTAAAATACATTTAGTCTGATGAGGGAATGTGAACCAGGTGTGCGGGAAAACAAGACAAAACAAATGGAAAATGAAAGGTGGAGCGGCGATGGCTGATGTCGACCTCCGAACGCCGCCCGAACAAGGAGAGGGAACGACTTCGGCGGAAGTTGTGACAAATGCTTGCCTTGAACATACTGTATAATAAAACGATTGATAAAAAACCACGATCTAACCCTTACAAATATGTCAATTTATTATAATCCACATAAGAATTCCCACAAAACATGCTTTAGCCTGCACATAGCCTACATAGGCTACTTGAACTGAAGCCTACAATTTACAATGTATGTACAGTACTATATTTTATAGGGCTGCCTGCGTGGCGCAGGTGTCTAAGGCACTGCATCTTAGTGCTAGAGACCCAGGTTTTGATTAGGAGTCCCATAGTGTGGTGCACAATTGGCCCGGTGTCGTCAGGGTTTGGCCGGGGTAGGCCATCATTGTAAATAAGAATTTGTTCTTAACTGACTTGCCTAGTTAAATAAAATATAAGCAACAAACACTGCTTCCAGGTGCCCCGTGGCGGCATGTCTAAATAATCAATATTCATTCAAATCCTCCTGCTGCAGAATGATTTTCATCCTGTGACGAAATGGGTCAGATTAAGTTACGACATCTGTATGAAACTTGATTGGGCTGGATGAGATCTATCTCTTACCCAAGGTAATATTTTGGTGATTTTCTAAACCGTATGACTTCATATATATTTTTCTCACAGTATAACCACTGAGTTTCTAAACCAAAAAGACCGGACCGGGTTTGGGGTTTGAGAAGTCAATAAGAGAGGTGAAAAAACGTCCTTCGTTTCCTCGAAATCTAAAGGCACAACCAACATTCGAGCCAATGTCTTAAATAGTTGAACATTTTATTATTACAAAATCCTGAAAGTGACACTGACAAATTTTTATTTTAGTCAAAAACAACTTTTTATCGAAGGAGTTCCTTTGATTTGACAGTCTGCACACGTGCAGTTCGGCTCAAGACAACCGTTAGCCCCAAGACGTTTTTCTGAGCATGATCTCAGCTAGCCAAAGTCACAATAACATCACTATTCTCTGTTTATTATCACATAGTCACTTTTAATCTACCTACAGGTACATATTACCT
Source organism: Oncorhynchus nerka (assembly GCF_034236695.1). Classification (NCBI taxonomy): domain Eukaryota; kingdom Metazoa; phylum Chordata; class Actinopteri; order Salmoniformes; family Salmonidae; genus Oncorhynchus; species Oncorhynchus nerka. The sequence goes on from NC_088420.1 coordinate 26,220,405, forward strand.
CAATTACTTCTACTAACCTGCACATTTACTCTGTACCAGTACCCCCTGTATATAGCCTTGTTAATGCTATTTTATTTTTGCTCTTTAATTATTTTGTTATTTTTCTATTTTAATCTTTTTTTTCATTTTTATTGTAAACCTCAGGTTATTTAGTAAATACTTTTTTTCTTAAAACTGCATTGTTGGTTAAGGGATTGTAAGGGATTGTAAGTAAGCATTTCCCTTGTTTTAAGCATTTCCCACATGCGCCGATTACCTGTTGTAATCGGCGCATTGATGAATGAAATCTTATTTTATTTTATTTAGAAACTAAAACATTTCCTGAAAACACATTTGTCTAAGAATAATATACCAATACAAAAAATGTCCTAGACAAATGTAAGTGTACCACCCCTCTATTCCATCCCAAAGCCATGCACATCTTATATCATCTTGAATATAAACACGCCATGCCAGATTGACCCAGAGATTGAAATGGTAGTATACGATGGCTGTAGATGGGAAATCAATGGGTTGATAAATGCACTGCGGCCAAAGCCATCTACTGTAGCAACATTTTCAGTTTACTACTTGGTGTTGGCTTTTTCATCCACCTTAGGCGACAGGCTATAATAATCATATTCCCATCTCTACTCAATCTATCTCGCGGAGTCTAAATCTGCCTGTGCTCATGTTATTTCCTTGGTATTTCACTCATATTGTGATTCTGCTATTTTTCCAGTGGCAGATGGCTTTTTGTTGGGTTGCGATATATATAATTACTTGATAAAACACCATGTCAAAATCCACAGAGGCTGGGACATAAATGGCATAGTTGGACTGTAGGAGGGAATTTATATTCTCAAGTTGAGATCATCATTGCAATGTCCTATTTGTTCATGGAGTGAGATATAGAGGAAGCTTGGCAGGACTCTGGCTACAGTATATTGTTTACCTTTACTGTATTAGTTGGTGCAGAGTCCACAAAATAACATGGACTGTACTGCAAGATTGGACTGCAATTTGACATGCTATTGGAATACTGTAAGCATACAGTTTTGTTTTAAGTTTGTTTAATCAATGGTTAAACAGAAAAGTGAAAGTTTTGACATTGTCTCATCAATAATTGTATAGGCAAGAACAGGCCTGTTACTTTCTTATTGCAGCACACTGTATTTAGCGACTGTTCATTTTGGCAGTTCGATGCAAAACAGATTTCAAATAGACCACACCCCCCCCATCACTCTCCATTTAGTGATGTTTACAGCCACTTACCACCTTATCATCTCATCTCCCCCGGCTGTTGGTGCATATCTCTGTCACTTCTCTCCTCCACCCAGACATTCACCCTCTCTCTCTTTCTCTGTTTGTCAGACACTCACGGGAGCTCCCCCAATGGCACACCATCTACATGCCTCTCCTCCCTTCCCTTTGGGCATCTTATGATTCCATGGGTGATAGACTACCGTAGCAGGCTACTCTTCAGTTGAAATGAAGCTAAAGTTGATATGCAGTACCCAGCATAATTGTTTGGATAGTGAAGCATTTTTTCTGCTTTTGGCTCTGAAATCAAACAATGACTATGAGGTTGAAGTGAAGACTGTCAGCTTTTTCCATATCAGGTGAACCGTTTATAAATTAAAGCCCTTTTTGTGAATAGTCCACCTGATTTTAGGGGAGCAAAAGTACTGGGACATATTCACTTATGTGCATTAAAGTAGTAAAAAGTTAGTTATTTGGTCCAATATTCATAGCACACAATGAGGACGGTGGTTCTTCCTTTAAAAGTTGCGTCATACTGCAGCACAGCTTGGGGAGTGCCGCAGAATTCTATGGCACGTTATTTAAGTGTCTGCCATTGTTTCCATTGATGCTAGTTAAGGCTAGTTTGACCACCAGAGGACATCTTTGAGAAGTTGAGTTATTGAAATTACATGGAGCTGTAGACCTAAGTGTCCTGTTTACTGTAGCTGTTTTAGCGAAACTTACTTATTAGCATAAAGGCCTACTCCAATATAAAGTATATCAATCAATCATTCATTCATTTGTGCGTGTCGTCACACAGCATACAAGTCATCCATGTCTTTAAATACATTAAAGCATTTTAGTTATGAAATTAAATAACAAAGTGTGCCTTGAATATTTAAACATGGAATAGACCTCACCGTGTTGCGTAAAGCGATTAAATTCAGGCATGCATTTGACTGTTTTTAATATCAGGAAAATATGGCGCTGTACAACGTGACCGGTCAGTTGTATATCAAGCTTGTGACTCTACAAATTTGTTGGATGCATTTGCTGTTTGTTTGGGTTGTTTTTCAGATTAGTTTGGGCCCAATGGAAATTACTGGAACATAATATTTTTACATTAATGTGGACGATTTATGTGGATAATCCTGAATGAATCGTGAATAATGATGAGTGTATTGTCCCAATACTTTTGCTCCCGTAAAATGGGGGGACGTTGTACAAAAATAACTGTAATTTCTAAATGGTTCAACATATATGGATGAAAATACCCTCAAATTGCAGCTGACAGTCTGTACTTAAATTTTTATTTCAAATCCAAACTTTTGGAGTATAGAGCCAAAGGAAGGAAAAATGCCTCACTGTCCCAATAACTCCAAAGGGCACTGTATGCTTTAACTATGGCAACTTTTTATTATCGTATATTGAATAAATGAAAATAAGAAGTGGCAGAGTGGTTCATATTTATGACATGTGTTTGGTTCCAATCCGAAATGTACATTTAGGTGTGTACCTTTCTTTTCAAAACTTCAGACAGCTTATAGTCTTTTGCCTCCACACTTGTTAAAGGTTACTGGTCAATAGTGGGAGTAATGCAATGTGTAATATGTTACGGACCAACACTTCCAAAGATCAAGACAAACGTACACATTAAAGTATCCACCTATTCAACACAATCAACTCTGTTGCGCTGATAACGAGACATGAGTCAACTGCTGGTTAGAAAAGAGCACAAAGTATATAATTTAGTAACCGTGCTAACCAAACATAGTATTCGATTTTCCCAGCTCAATAGGCCAGGTTTACTTTAATGGTCTGCCTGTTTTTCTCAGGAAGGAACACACCTCTAAATCGAACTGTTTGCAAGTGTATCTATGGGTACAGTATGTACAACCTTTCTATTGGGCAGTATCTCAATAGGAAAGTTAGTTGCAAGGGTCAAAGCATGTATTTCAAAGCCATATTGTTTTTGCACATTCCTATTCTGGTTTAATTCCGCATTTTCAAACGTTATTTAACCTGTTAGTACTCTAGGGGCAGTATTTCATTTTTGGATAAAAAGACGTGCCCGTTTTAAGCGCAATATTTTGTTTTGGAAAGAAGAGACTCTTACGTTTCCAGAACTGCAAAGATTTTCACTGTGAGTCCCTTAGAACAAATGCTTCGGGCAAAACCAAGATGTATGACCGACCAGGAAATGAACAGGATTTTTGAGGCTACGTTTTCCATGATCGCCTTATATGGCTGTGAATGCGACAGGAATAAACGGACACTTTATCTTGTTTCCCCAAGGTCTCTGCAGCATTGTGACGTATTTGTAGGCATATCATTGGAAGATTGACCATAAGAGACTACAATTGCCAAGTGTCCCGCTTGGTGTCTGCGTGGCATTTGGTGCGCAAAAGTCAGCTCCCAGTATTTTTCCATTCGAATCAGACAACAAAGCAGGCTTCAAGGACGGTGCTTTCAATGGAGAGATATATGCCAAACCACCTTCAGGATTGATTCAAACAACGTTTTCCATGTTTCAGTCGATATTATGGAGTTAATTCGGAAAAAAGTTTGACGTGTAGGTGACTGAATTTTCGGTTAGTTTCGGTAGCCAAATGCATAGTAACAAAAGGGAACGATGTGTCCTACACAAGAATCTTTCAAGAAAAACTGGACATCTGCTATGTAACTGAGAGTCTCCTCATTGAAACATCTGAAGTTCTTCAAAGGTAAATTATTTTATTTGATTCCTTGGCTGGTTTTTGTGAATATGTTGCGTGCTAAATGCTAACGCTAAATGCTAAGCTAGCTATCACCACTCTTACACAAATTATTGATTTTCTCTGGTTCTAAAGCATATTTTGAAAATCTGAGACGACAGGATTGTTAAGAAAAGGATAAGCTTGAGAACAGGCATATTTATTTCATTTCATTTGCGATTTTTAGAAATCGCTAACGTTGCGTTATGGTAATGAGCTTGAGGCTGTAGTAAAGAGACCGCATGCGGGATGGGGCGGACTATGAGGTTAACCTCGAGATTCACACGATTGCAAAGTGCAGGTCCCCTAGATGGTTGATGGTTTGCCATTACCAAAATGATTCACAGCAATAATTTCCTTGTGCTCAGCCATGAAAGAAAATAATTTGGTTGAGAAGTGAAAAAGTGAGAATTATATCTCTGTGAGGACTGTAGGACCACAATAATGAGAATTTGAGGACTTAAAGTTGTTACAGTAAATAAATAGTCCTTTAAGAACAGGAAGAGTGAAGGCACTCACCAGGGACCAGGCTCATCATTCACCCTTTAAGGTGTAGTTCAATAAAACAAATCTCCTAATGTGAAAAATAAATCATACAGTTTCATGTTTCATACAATATTCCAATAAACACGCACTGGATGCAACCCAGGCAGGAGTGGGTTGCTGCGTGATACGGATATGGATATCCTAGACATAGCCTCATCACCCTCTGAGAGCCGGAAAGTAGTGCCATAACAACAAGGACTATAACAACAACTAAAGCTTCACATAACGTGTGACGAGATAGGGGGCGCTCTTTTAATTTTTGGATAAAAAATGTTCCCGTTTGAAACAAGATATTTTTTCACGAAAAGATGCTCGACTATGCATGTAATTGACAGTTTTGGAAAGAAAAAACTCTGACGTTTCGAAAACTGCAAAGATATTATCTGTGAATGCCCCAGAACTAATGCTACAGGCGAAACCAAGATGAAATTTCAAACAGGAAATGGTCCAGATTTTGAATGCCCTGTGTTCCAATGTCTCCTTATATGGCTGTGAATGCGCCAGGAATGAGCCTGCACTTTCTGTCATTTCCCCAAGGTGTCTGCAGCATTGTGACGTATTTGTAGGCATATCATTGGAAGATTGACCATAAGAGACTACATTTACCAGGTGTCCGACCGGTGTCCTCCGTCGAAATGATTGTGTATTCTCCAGGTCCATTCGTGTTCCATTTTCTTCAGAGGAGAAACCAAACTGCCACAAATGATTTATCATCGATAGATATGTGAAAAACACATTGAGGATTGATTCTAAACAACGTTTGCCATGTTTCTGTCGATATTATGGAGTTAATTTGGAAAAAAGTTCGCGTTGTAATGACTTCATTTTCGATTTTTTTCTTACCCAAACGTGATGAACAAAACGGAGCGATTTGTCCTACACAAATAATATTTTTGGAAAAACTGAAAAAAACATTTGCTATCTAACTGAGAGTCTCCTCATTGAAAACATCTGAAGTTCTTCAAAGGTAAATGATTTTATTTGAATGCTTTTCTAGTTTTTGTGAAAATGTTGCATGCTGAATGCTAGGCTTAATGCTATGCTAGGCTATCAATACTCTTACACAAATGCTTGTTTAGCTATGGTTCAAAAGCATATTTTGAACATCTGAGATGACAGTGTTGTTAACAAAAGGCTAAGCTTGAGAGCAAATATATTTATTTCATTTCATTTGCGATTTTCATGAATAGTTAACGTTGCGTTATAGTAATGAGCTTGAGGCTATAAATAGGATCCCGGATACGGGATTGCTCGTCGCAACAGGTTAATGTGTAAATCTATGAACACAATTCCATGGATTTTAACAGGAGGACCAACAGGTTGTCTAGAGTGCATTTGGAAAGTATTCAGACCTTTTGACTTTTTCCACATTTTGTTACAGCCTGATTCTAAAATTGATTCAATTAATCAATCAACACACAATAGCACATAATGACGAATCGAAACAGGTTTTTAGAAACTTTTGCAAATGTATTAAAAATAAACAGAAAAACCTTATTTACATACAGTTGACGTCTGAGGTTTACATACCCCTTAGCCAAATACATTTAAACTCAGTTTTTCACAATAACTGACATTTAATCTGAGTAAAAATTCCCTGTCTTAGTTAGGATCACCACTTTATTTTAACAATGTGAAATGTCAGAATAATAGTAGAGTGATTTATTTCAGCTTTTATTTCTTAGAAGGGTCAGAAGTTTACATACACTCAGTTAGTATTTGGTAGCATTTCCTTTAAATGGTTTAACTAAGGTCAAACTTTTCAGGTAGCCTCCCACAAGCTTCCCACAATAAGTTGGGTGAGTTTTGGCTCATTCCTCCTGACAGAGCTGGTGTAACTGAGTCAGGTTTGTAGGCCTACTTGCTCGCACACACTTTTTCAGTTCTGCCCAAACATTTTCTATGGGATTGAGGTCAGGGCTTTGTGATGGCCACTCCGATACCTTGACTTTGTTGTCCTTAAGCCATTTTGCCACAACTTTGGAAGTATGCTTGGGGTCAATGTCCATTTGGAAGATCAATTTGCAACCAAGCTTTAACTTCCTGACCGATGTCTTGAGATGTTGCTTCAATATATCCGCATCATTTTCCTTCCTCACACCTTATGAAGTGCACCAGACCCTCCTGCAGCAAAGCACCCCCACAACATGATGCTGCCAACCCCGTGCTTCACGGTTGGGATGGCGTTCTTTGGCTTGCAAGCCTCCCCCTTTTCCTCCAAACATAACTATGGTCATTATGGCCAAGCAGTTCTATTTTTGATTCATGAGACCAGAGGACATTTCTCCAAAAAGTACGATCTTTGTCCCCATGATTAGTTGCAAACCGTAGTCTGGCTTTTTAATGGCGGTTTTGGAGCTGTGGCTTCTTCCTTGCTGAGCGGCATTTCAGGTTATGTCAATATAGGATTCGTTTTACTGTGGATATATACTTTTGTTTTGAGGAAGAAGAAGGATGAGTACAACCCCAAGAACACCATCCCAACCGTGAAGCATGGAGGTGGAAACATCATTATTTGGGGATGCTTTTCTGCAAAGGGGACAGGATGACTGCACCGTATTGAGGGGAGGATGGATGGGGCCATGTAACTCGAGATCTTGGCCAACAACCTCCTTCCCTCAGTAAGAGCATTAAAGATGGGTCGTGGCTGGGTCTTCCATCATGACAACGATCCGAAACACACAGCCAGGGCAACTAAGGAGTGGCTCCGTAAGAAGTATCTCAAGGTCCTGGAGTGGTCAAGCCAGTCTCCAGACCTGAACCCAATAGAAAATCTTTGAAGGGAGCTGGAAGTCTGTATTGCCCCGCGACAGCCCCAAAACCTGAAGGATCTGGAGAAGGTCTGTATGGAGGAGTGGACCAAAATCCCTGCTGCAGTGTGTATAAACCTGGTCAAGAACTACAGAAAGCGTATGATCTCTGTAATTGGAAACAAATGTTTCTGTACCAAATATTAAGTTCTGCTTTTCTGATGTATCAAATAGTGTACCTATGATACAAAATTAGACCTCTACGTGCTTTGTAAGTAGGAAAACCTTCAGTTCTCCCAACTGTATATATACTGAAATGTTTAAAATCCATAATATTTATGATTATTTATTTGAATTGTGCGCCCTCCAGTTTCACCGGAAGTTGTCCCGTTAGCGGGACACCGATCCTTAATTAATGACTCCAACCCAAGTGTATGTAAACTTCCGACTTCAACTGTAATTATTTAGACCATTTGCGATGAGAATCGAAATTGAGCTCAGGTAGATCCTGTTTCCATTGATCATCCTTGAGATGTTTCTATAACCTGATTGGAGTCCACATGTGGTAAATTCAATTGATTGGACATGATTTGGAAAGCGACACACCTGTCTATATAAGGTCCCACAGTTGACAGTGCATGTCAGATCAAAAACCAAGCCATGAGGTTGAAGGAATTGTCCATAGAGCCCCGAGACAGGATTGTGTCGATGCACAGATCTGGGAAAGGGTACCAAAAACATTCTGCAGCATTGAAGGTCAACCAAGAACACAGTGGCCTCTATCATTCTTAAATGGAAGAAGTGAGGAAGGGAAATGATCCCTTCAAGCAAGGAAATGATCCCTTCAAGCAAGACAACCTTCTCTGCAGCACTCCACCAATCAGGTGTTTATGGTAGAGTGGCCAGATTGGAAGCCACTCCTCAGTAAAAGGTACATGACATCCTGCTTTGTGTTTGCCAAAAGGCACTTGAAGCACTCAGACCATGAAAAAAAGATTATCTGGTCTGATGAAACTAAGATCTAACATTTTGGCCTGAATGCGTCTGGAGGAGACCTGGCACCATCCCTACGGTGAAGCCTGGTGGTGGCAGCATCGTGCTGTGGTGATGTTTTTCAGCAGCAGGGACTGGGAGACTAGTCAGGATCGAGGGAAAGATGAAGAAGCCTCGAGGCTGTAATCACTGCCAAAGGAGCTTTAAGAAAGAATGGAGTAAAGGGTCTGAATACTTACGTAAATGTGATATTTCCATTATATTTTTTTATACATTTGCAAAACTTTCTATAACCAGTTTTTCCTTTGTCATTGTGGGGTATTGTGTGTAGATTGATGAAGAATACACAACAATTTAATCTGTTTTAAAATAAAGCTGTAACGTAACAAAATGTGGATAGCGTCAAGGGGTCTGAATACTTTCCGAATGCACTGTACAACACATCTGGTCTTTCTACCCTATAACACTAATGCACCACACCAACAACCAAAGCTGACCACGACTCCATTTTGTTGCTTCCAGCCTACAGACAGAGACTAAAACAAGAAGCTCCAGCGGTCAGATCTGTTCAACGCTGGTCCGACCAATCTGATTCCATGCTTCAAGACTGCTTCGATCACGTGGATTGGGATATGTTCCGCATTGCGTCCAACAACAACATTGACGAATACGCTGATTCGGTGAGAGAGTTCGTTAGAAAGTGCATCGGCGATGTTATACCCACAGCAACGATTAAAACATTTCCAAACCAAAAACCGTGGACTGATGGCAGCATTCGTGCGAAACTGAAAGCGCGAACCACTGCTTTCAACCAGGGAAACGTGACCGAATACAAACAGAGTAGCTATTCCCTCCGCAAGGCAATCAAACAAGCTACGCGTCAGTATAGAGACAAAGTAGAGTCGCAATTCAACGGCTCAGGCACAAGAGGTATGTTTTTTTATTTTTTTTTATTTCACCTTTATTTAACCAGGTAGGCTAGTTGAGAACAGGTTCTCATTTGCAACTGCGACCTGGCCAAGATAAAGCATAGCAGAGTGAACAGACAACACAGAGTTACACATGGAGTAAACAATCAACAAGTCAATAACACGGTAGAGAAAAAAAAGGGGAGTCTATATACAATGTGTGCAAAAGGCAAGAGGAGGTAGGCGAATAATTACAATATTGCAGATTAACACTGGAGTGATAAATGATCAGATGATCATGTACAGGTAGAGATATTTGTGTGCAAAAGAGCAGAAAAGTAAATAAATAAAAACTGTGGGGATGAGGTAGGTGAAAATGGGTGTGCTATTTACCAATAGATTATGTACAGCTGCAGCGATCGGTTAGCTGCTCAGATAGCTGATGTTTGAAGTTGGTGAGGGAGATAAAAGTCTCCAACTTCAGCGATTTTTACAATTCGTTCCAGTCACAGGCAGCAGAGTACTGTGGCAGGGTCTACAGTCAATCACGGATTACAAAAAGAAAACCAGCCCCGTCGCGGACGTCTTTGCTCGCTTTGAGGACAATACAGTGCCACTGACACGGCCCGCTACCAAAATCTGCGGACTCTCCTTCACTGCAGCCAACATGAGTAAAACATTTAAACGTGTTAACCTCGCAAGGTTGCAGGCCCAGACGGCATCCCCAGCCACGTCCTCAGAGCATGCGCAGACCAGCTGGCTGGTGTGTTTATGGACATATTCAATCAATCCTTTTCCCAGTCTGCTGTTCCCACATGCTTCAAGAGGGCCACCATTGTTCCTGTTCCCAAGAAAGCTAAGGTAACTGAGCTAAACGACTACCGCCCCGTAGGACTCACTTCCGTCATCATGAAGTGCTTTGAGAGACTAGTCAAGGACCATATCGCCTCAACCCTACCTGACACTCTAGACCCACTCCAATTTGCTTACCACCCCAATAGGTCCACAGACGACGCAATCGCAACCACACTGCACACTGCCCTAACCCATCTGGACAAGAGGAATACCTATGTGAGAATGCTGTTCATCGTCTACAGCTCAGCATTTAACACCATAGTACCCTCCAAACTCGTCATCACTCTTGAGACCCTGGGTCTCGACTCCGCCCTGTGCAACTGGGTACTGGACTTCCTGACGGGCCGCCCCCCAGGTGGTGAGGGTAGGTAACAACATCTCCACCCCGCTGATTCTCAACACTGGGGCCCCACAAGGGTGCGTTCTGAGCCCTCTCCTGTACTCCCTGTTCACCCACAACTGCGTGGCCATGCACGCCTCCAACTCAGTCATCAAGTTTGCGGAAAACACCACAGTGGTAGGCTTGATTACCAACAACGACGAGATGGCCTACAGGGAGGAGGTGAGGGCCCTCGGAGTGTGGTGTCAGGAAAATAACCTCACACGCAACGTCAACAAAACAAAGGAGATGATTGTGGACTTCAGGAAACAGCAGAGGGAGCACCCCCCTATCCACATCGACGGGACAGTAGAGGAGAGGGTAGAAAGTTTTAAGTCCCTCGCGTACACATCACGGACAAACTGAATTGGTCCACCCACACAGACAGCATTGTGAAGAAGGCACAGAAAGGCCAAAGATCATCAAGTACAACAAGCAGCCGAGCCACTGCCTGTTCACCCCGCTATCATCCAGAAGGCGAGGTCAGTACAGGTGCATCAAAGCAGGGACCGAGAGACTGAAAAAAAGCTTCTATCTCAAGGCCATCAGACTGTTAAGCAGCCACCACTAACATTGAGTGGCTGCTGCCAACACACTGACACTGACTCAACTCCAGCCACTTTAATAATGGGAATTGATGGGAAATGATGTAAATGTATCACTAGCCACTTTAAACAATGCTACCTTATATAATGTTACTTACCCTACATTATTAATCTCATATGCATACGTATATACTGTACTCTATATCATCGACTGCATCCTTATGTAATACATGTATCACTAGCCACTTTAACTATGCCACTTTGTTTACATTCTCATCTCATATGTATATACTGTACTCAATACCATCTACTGTATCTTGCCTATGCTGCTCTGTACCATCACTCATTCATATATCCTTATGTACATATTCTTTATCCCCTTACACTGTGTATAAGACAGTAGTTTAGGAATTGTTAGTTAGATTACCTGTTGGTTATTACTGCATTGTCGGAACTAGAAGCACAAGCATTTCGCTACACTCGCATTAACATCTGCTAACCATGTGTATGTGACAAATAAAATTTGATTTGATTTGATGTCAGCAAATGGTTTTTAGATTTTGTTGTGACGTTTGAGTCACTCAAATATCACACGAATAGACATTAGACATTAAATGTATAGAATTGCAAGAAAATGGCTTTAAAAGTGCAACATTTTCTCTGCAACCCATGACAAAATGTGTAGAATTGCAGGAAATAAGCTTAAAACTTGTTAAATGTTCTATCCGCCAGCAAGAGGTGTGAACAGTTTGCATCATGGGGGGGGGCGAAGAATGTTCCCAAATGCTGGAAAGGAGGCCTGAGTGTAAAAGTAGAAAAGAGGCGCTTAAAAGAGGCTCTTACAGAAGTTGCACACATGGAACATTTTTTAAGCCTTGACTTTAATAGGTGTGTGGAGACACACATTGTACAATATGAGGAGGAAATGGATGCACAGTTCACTTGCCAGCAATGGCCAATGTGCTTGTGCCAAAAGCCTAACGCTCTTTGTTTACTTTGTAAAACAATGTTCGCTCAATGGGTCTATTTTTTTTTCTTTCTTTTTTTGTAGTCTACAGCAGATTAGTCTTCTCCTTTCAGCAGGAGCCATTTGCTTCCCAACCTGTGTTTTGCTGTGATTGTACTGTACTTAAACATCTTGAGCTGCAGTTAGTAGTCAGCCCCCCAGAGTGTTGTATAAGTTAATTGCTATTTTCAGTTTAGATTAGGTGTTTATGACACAAAACAAAAACGTTCCTACTCCCAATACAGTTGACAAACAATTCCACATTGTCTCTGCGTGTGGCAGTTATGCTACAGAAGAAAAAGAGGATTTCAGTAGAACTCAATCCCAACATGGCATGATGGCGGACATCCTGAGGTGCTGTACAATTGAAATGATGCCTATGGATTTGTAATCATGTGCCTGAGTACCTTTTGGGACGCAGGTTTAAGTATTGTGTTCTCTGTCATCATGTCTTGTATTTTTATCAATTTTCTGCTCCACTTTCCAGTCCCCACAGGAGGCCATACTGGGAAATGGAGAAGAAGTGGAGAGGCCAGGTGAGGTGGGGGGGGGTGTGTATCAAATCTTTAGATGATTTTATTTAAACTCTTCAGAGAGGGAGCTAGCTTCAGGTGTATGAGCATAATGGTGGGCTAATGTTTACAGAATGCAATAGTGGAATACATGATTTTGTGTTCCAGTTAAAATACAATTCCACCCCCAAATTTTAGTGCTTCTCAGCACTCAAGTTTTCAAGATATGTAACTTTCAAAATACAGGAATCCTCTCTGTATGCTGTATCATACGGGGAGGATTTTTTAAATTTTGAAAGTTACATATCTTGAAAACTTTAGTGCTGACAAGTAAAACATTTTGGGACTATAACAATTGACTAATGAAACAAATGTAACGTCGTTCTTCGTTTGTCGAAAGAGAGTCGGACCGAAATGCAGCGTGGTGGTTACTCATGACTTTAATGGAAAAAGTGACACATGAAATAACTAGACAGGAACAATCACCCACGAAATACACAGTGAAACCCAGGCTACCTAAATACGGTTCCCCATCAGAAAACAAGAATCACCTGACTCTGATTGAGAACCGCCTCAGGCAGCCAAGCCTATACTAGACACACCCCTAATCAACCACAATCCCAATGCCTACAAAAACCCCAATACGACAACACAATAAACCCATGTCACACCCTGGCCTGAACAAATAATTAAAGAAAACACAAAATACTAAGACCAAGGCGTGACAACAAATACCAAAATATAGTTTTGGGGTGGAGTTTTCCTTTAATGTTGCAGGAAGATGTTTTGTCTAGCCTTCTCTCCTCCTCATCCCTCTTTACTACACATATAGGATCATGTGATGTTGTGATACCAGGGAGGGAGGGAGGGCTATTCAGTGGAAAAATAAGTAGTATGCATTTGATATCTAATGATGAGTGGGGTCTTCTTCTCTCCTCATCCCTCCCAAATCCCCAGCTCCAACAACACACAATGTCCCAAATGGTACCCTGTTCTGTATAGGGTGCCATTTGGGATGCATACAATGTATCAATTGAGAGGTATCAGGTATTCATCTGAGAGCAGTGGCTCATGCAGCCCCCCAATGACATCATAACATGAGCTCTTAGACTGGATGGAAATCTGATTTTACCTCATAAAATTTTCAAAGCCTTATCTGTGACTTGTGGAAGAATTCTGAACATGATGATGGTGATCGTGAGAAAAATGTTGTAAATTTTCAGGAAAGAGGCCTCAGAGGAGGCAAGGGGGATGGTGAGGGGTAGGGGTTGGGGAGGGGAGTGATGGGCTGGCTACATATGCAGCAGCAGTTGGCTGAGGAGTGCTCTAGATTGAAATGGTAGAAAAGAGATGTCAAGTGTGAGAGGGATGTGGAGTACCTTTTCTCATGTATAATTGATGCCTTATCTGTGTCCCGTTCCCCAATGAGCTGCTCTAACTGATAAGACTGACAGCTCTGATGTGCCCAGCAGTAGCCACCCGACAGCTGCACAGGTCTCAAATTGGATGACATTACACTCTGATTACCACATTGGGACACAGGGGACAACTGTGACACCCTGCCTCCTCAACAATGTTGGCTACCACCATTGAATGTGAAGATTTGCAAAATAGACACAGATTGAAATATACTTGAAATCATTTTTTCAGACTTCCATATCCCATTGGACAGGACAGTGTGGAGACTGGAGAGCCACGGTCTTACTACTTCCAGAAAGCACACAGTTGTTTGGTACTGAATAAATGCATGCTGCTCTGCTATGGTAATTGAGCAGCCTCTGCGCTCTTCTTTGAAGTTCAAACTCCTCTGTACTCTACCCAGTTAACATTTACAGGCTTTGCTAATTATCACTCTGGTGACTGGTGATGACTCGGGTGACTGGTGTGTAATGTACATAACCTGTGTGCCGCGGGCAAATCCTAAGTTTTACATGTTTACTTGACCAACTTTCCCAGTTACCTGTGCACTCACCCAACTGCCTGAGGCTAACTTAACATAATTAAACATGAAGAGCAGTGTGTTCACTCCACTTAAGTACTGCATCATGTAATGTAATCTCAATATGCAATGCGATGTGTTGTCATTTAGTCTGGTCATTTCATAAGGTAAATGTATCTCCTTATAATTAGACTGAACAAAAATATGTTTCATGAGCTGAAATAAAAGATCCCTACATTTTCCATATGCACAAAAAACGTATTTCTATCAAATTTTGTGCATACATTTGTTTACATCCCTGTTAGTGAGCATAATTCATCCACCTGACAGGTGTGGCATATCAAGAAGCTGATTAAACAGCATGATCTTTACACAGATGCCCCTTGTGCTGGAGACAATAAAAGGCCACTCTAAAATGTTGTAAAGGCATTCAGAGGAAGAAGGTGAGGACCTAAGCGCAGCGTTGTACGCGTTTATGTTTATGTTTATTCGAAACTGAACACTAAAATGCAAAAACAACAAAGAGACAACCGAAACAGCTCCGTCAGGTGCAACACACACTAAACAGAAATGAACTACCCACAAAACCCATGTGGGCAAGAGCTACCAAAGTATGGTTCTCAATCAGAGACAACGATAGACAGCTGCCTCTGATTGGGAACCATACCAGGCCAAACACAGAAATACAAAACATAGAACAAAACATAAAATGCCCACCTCAACTCACGCCCTGACCAAACCAAAATAGAGACATAAAAAAGGAACTAAGGTCGGGACGTGACAAATGTGCAGTTTTGTCACACAACACAATGCCACAGATATCTCAAGTTGTGAGGGAGCATGCAATTGGCATGCTGACAGCAGGAATGTCCACAAGAGCTGTTGCCAGAGAATTGAATGTTAATTTCTTTACCATAAGCAGCCTCCAACATCGTTTTAGAGAATTTAGCAGTACGTCCAACCGGCCTTACAACCGCAGACCACATGTATGGCCTCATGTAGGCGAGCGGTTTGCTGATGTCAACGAGTTCCCCATGGTGGCGTGAGTTTATAGTATGGACAGGAATAAAGCTACTGGCAATGAACACAATTGTATTTTATTTGACTGCACAGAAATACCGTAACAAGATCCTGAGGCCCATTATGAGGTCCATTTTTTTAAGGTATCTGTGACCAACATATGTATATCTGTATTCCCAGTCATGTGAAATCCTGAGGTTAGGGCCTAATGAATTTATTAAAATGTAATGATTTCCTCATATGAACTGTAACTCAGTAAAATCTTTGAAAATGTTGCATTTTGCATTTATATTTTTCTTCAGTGTAATGTACAGTATCTTGACAGTATACCTGATTAATAAATAACAACTATAAACTGGGTGGTTCGAGCCCTGAATACTGATTGGCTTACAGCCGTGGTACATGTGACCGTATACCACGGATATGACCAAACATTTATTATTACTGCTCTAATTATGTTGGAAACCAATTTATAGTAACAATAAGGTGCCTCGGGGGGTTGTGGTATATTACCAATATACCAAAGCTAATGGCTGTGTCCAGGCAGTCTGCGTTGCGTCGAGCATATGTACTGTCCTTAGCCGTGGTATGTTGGCCATATACCACACCTCCTTGGGCCTATATCATTACACTACCCTAAAGTCATTGCACCTTCTTAGAATAAACTAAAATATGTTGTAATGTATGTTCCAACATATTATTTACATGGATCTTATCAGCTATTTAATTATCTTAACCAGAGCTTGAGTGCTGTGTGGGGATGTTGATTCTAGATTGTAACTTCAAATGTTCACCCTCAGTATGACAAATATAGTAAGTGATTACATAATTATTCATATTTATAGAGGAAACACAGCTAAAATACTATTATTTTGTAGATGACTTCCAAGTCCATATACAGTATAGCACCAACATATCATTTGTTATGTTGTTAATCGCCCAAGAACCACCTTCTTTGACATCAAGTCACTGCATGGCATGGAATATAATCCAAGAAAATCTATTGACTCGTTTTTTTAAACACGGGGATAAACTTTCAAATCTAGGACAGTATATAAAATTCATGACACACGAAAATAGCTCTATCTTTTCAGAGTTTTGTTTATCATGTCACTTATTGCATTTAAACATGTTTATCTGGAGAAAACGTGTATGTGATATCATGTATGAAAGTACATCAATATACATGTTAAGGTAATGCTTTAATGTAATGCAACACTGATTAACTAGGAATCGCTGTTCCTCATTCTGTTCTAGATATGAAATCTTGATGAAATCCCTGGTATTTAATAGGATCTGCAGTCCTGGTGCCAGAGGCCCCCAGTAAACCTCCAACAGAGGCTCCAGGTTGTCCATTACAGGAGTGGTTAAGGTAATGGTATAATCACTGTCACATATGTTTGAATTGCCTTGTGCAAAAGTCAAGCCCAGGGCCCCTGCTAATGTAAATATTTCGGCTGCCAAAAATGCTGCTGGTGTAAATAAAAGTTCCAGTCCCTTCAGTGCCGCATCACGAGGCTGTAATATTTCACCTCAGAGAGGCAGCAGACAGGAGCAGCAATGAAAGGTATTGGCTGGAATGAGAATAAAGTCTTATACATGATGGAAAGGGGCTTCACTGTACGTTTTTACCTGTAAGGACATAAAAACGTCTACCTCGGATATCTATTTACTTCAATTGAAATAGGATATCGATAACAGATAGATCTTCCTATTGAAAGGCTGTCCCAATAAGAAATGATTTTGTCATGCCTGTATGAAGACGGATTTGTTAGGGTGAGAAATGTCCTACATTTGACCAAATCTCACAGGTAAAATCTCACAAATCTCTTCCTCCTTCAACACTGTACAGTATAATCTGTCAACATATGAGCTGACAGTTCAGTACAGTTCAGTACAATGCCTTCAGAAAATATTCACACCCCTTGAGTTTTCCACATTTTGTTGTGCTACAGCCTCAATTTCAAATTGATAAAATTGAAATGTATTTTGTCACTGGCCTACACACAATACCCCATAATATCAAAGTGTAATTATGTTTTTCTTAATTTTACAAATTAATAAAAATGTAAAGCTAAAAGATATTGAGTCAATAAGTATTCAACCCCTTTGTTATGATGTAAAACATTAATAAATCCTGCAGTCAAATTACCTAGTGGGCTCATGGGTGGAATGTTATAATTTCATAATTCATAAACTGTTGTTGTTTTTTTAATGCAGAAAATCTGATGTGTCTATGTCAAACGGCTTTGTTTATATTTCAGTCTTCTGTGATGTATATAAAGTGTAATATAAGTACACAAACTCAAAATTGAATACATTTCAACTCTGACATGGTACAGATGTCTTCTTTTTTTTAATCCCATAGCGGCAGGGTAGCCTAGTGGTTAGAGCATTGGACTAGTAACCGAAAGGTTGCAAGTTCAAACCCCCAACCTGACAAGGTACAAATCTGTCGTTCTGCCCCTGAACAGGCAGTTAACCCACTGTTCCTAGGCCGTCATTGAAAATAAGAATTTGTTCTTAACTGACTTGCCTACCAAAATAAAGGTAAAATAAAAAAAATAAAAAAAATAACCGTGTTTGAGGTGTATACATTTGTTTCAAAGTAGATTTGTTTAGAACTACCAAGAAACACTCTGTGTGACCCTGATTTATCCCACTGCAGTAAAAGGTTAACAAGTCACATAATAAGTTGCATAACAATGCTTAACAATCTTTTTTTAATGACTTTCTCATCTCTGTAGTCGAGCAGTGAATTTCTGTGAAACACAGATTCATCCACAAAGATCATGGAGGTTTTTTAATGCCTTGCGAAGAAGGGCACCTATTGGCAAATTGGTTAAAAGAAGCAGACACTGAATATAAAAAAATATATATATATTGAACCTTTTTTTAACTAGGCAAGTCAATTAAGAACAAATTATTATTTACAATGGCAGCCCACCCCAGCCAAACTGTGGCGGGCCAATTATGCACCACCCTATGGGACTCCCAATCACGGCTGGCTGTGATACAGCCTGGACTCGAACCAGGGTCTGTAGTGACACCTCTAGCACTGAGATGCAGTGCCTTAGACTGCTGCGCCACTCGTGAGCCTTCTGAGTATGGTGAAGTTATTAATTACACGTTGGATGGTGTATCAATTCACAAAGTCACTGCAAAGATACAGGTGTCCTTCCTAACTCAGTTGCCGGAGAGGAAGGAAACCACTCAGGGATTTTACCATGAGGCCAATGGTGATTTAAACAGTTACAGAGTTTAATGGCTGTGATTGGAGAAAACTGAGGATGGATCAACAACACTTTACAGAGTTTAATGGCTGTGATAGGAGAAAACTGAGGATGGATCAACAACACTGTAGTTACTCCACAACACTAACCTAATTGACAGAGTGAAAAGAAGGAAGCCATACATCCTGTTTGCAAGAAGACACTAAAAGAATACTGTAACAAATGTGGCAAAGTAATTCACTTTTGTCCTGAAAACAAAGTGTTATGTTTGGGGCAAAACCAATACAACACATTACTGAGTACCACTCTCCATATTTTCAGGCATAATGTGGTGGGTGCATCATGTTATGTGTATGCTTGTAATCGTTAACGACAGGGGAGTTTTTCAGGATAAATAATGTAGTAACCAAAAAAGTGTTATTAAACAAAGCAAAATATATTTTATATTTGAGAATCTTCAAATAGCCACCCTTGGCCTTGATGACAGCTTTGCACACTCTTGGCAGCTTCACCCGGAATGCTTTTCCAACCGTCTTGAAGGAGTTCCCACATATGCTGAGCACATGTTGACTGCTTTTCATCCCAAACCATCTCAATTTGGTTGAGGTCGGGGGATTGTGGAGCCCAGGCCATCTGATGCAGCACTCCATCACTATCCTTCTTGGTAAAATAGCCCTTACACAGCCTGGAGGTGTGTTGGGTCATTGTCTTGTTGAAAAACAAATGAGTCCTCTAAGTCCAAACCAGATGGGATGGCATATCGCTGCAGAACGCTGTGGTAGCCATGCTGGTTAAGTGTGCCTTGAATTCTTAATCAATCACAGAGTATCACCAGCAAAGCACCCCCACACCATAACACCTCCTCCTCCATGCTTTATGGTGGGAAATACACATACAGAGATCATCCGTTTACCCTCACCAAGGCACACAAAGACAGAGGTTGGAACCAAAAATCTCAAATTTGGACACCAGACCAAAGCACAATTGTCCACCTGTCTAATGTCCATTGCTCGTGTTTCTTGGCCCAAGCAAGTCTCTTCTTATTATTGGTGTCCTTTAGTGGTTTCTTTGCAGCATTTTGACCATGAAGACCTGATTCACACAGTCTCCTCTGAACAATTGATTTTGAGATGTATCTGTTACTTTAACTCTGCAATTTCTGAGGCTGGTACTGTAACTGTGATGAACTTATCCATATGCAGAGGTAACACTGGGTCTTCTATTCCTGTGGCGGTTCCTATGAGAGCCAGTTTCATCATAGCGCTTGATGGTTTTTGTGACTGTGCTTGACATTTTCCGTATTGACTGACCTTCATGACTGTAAGTAATGGACTGTTGTTTCTCTTTGCTTATTTGAGCTGTTCTTGCCATAATATGGACTTGGTCTTTTACGAAATAGGGCTATCTGCTGTATACTCCCCTACAACTAATTGGCTCAAACGCATTAAGAAGGAAAGAAATTCCATAAATTAATATTTTAATAATGCACACGTTAATTGAAATGCATTCCAGGTGACTACCTCAGGAAGATGGTTGAGGGAATGCCAAGAATGTGCAAAGCTGTCAAGGTAAAGGGTGGCTATTTGATGAATCTCAAATATATTTAGATTTGTATACCACTTTTTTGGTTACTACATGATTCCTTGTGTTATTTCATAGTTTTATTATTTTTTCTTTATTTTTACTATTGTATACATTTTTGAATAATAGTGAAAAACCCTTGAATGAGTAGGTGTTCTAAAACTTAGTGTAACGATTGTCTTCGGGTGAAAGAGAGGAGGACCAAGATGCAGCGTGATGATAATCCATATTTAATGGGATACTTAAACACTGAAAAAAACCAATAACGTGACCACTAACACAGGAACACTGGAAACAGGAACAATCACCCACAAAATACCCACAGAATATGGCTGCCTAAATATGGTTCCCAATCAGAGACAACGATAGACAGCTGCCTCTAATTGAGAACCAATCTAGGCAACCATAGACGTACAAAAACACCTAGATAGGTTACACCCCCATAAACATACAAACTCCTAGACAAGCAAAAACATATATATCACCCATGTCACACCCTGATCTAACTAAAATAACAAAGAAAACAAAGAATACTAAGGTCAGGGTGTGACACTTAGGTAGGTGTTCACGTCCTGATCTGTTTCACCTGTCCTTGTGACTGTCTCCACCCCCTCCAGATGTCGCTTATTTTCCCCAGTGTATTTATCCCTGTGTTGCCTGTCTCTCTGTGCCAGTTCATCTTGTATGTTTAGTCAAGTCAACCAGCATGGTTTTACCCGTACTCCTTTTCTATTCTCTTTTGCTAGTCCTCCCGGTTTTTACCACTGCCTGACTCTGGACTACTTTCCCACCTGCCTGATCATCCTGCCTGCCCTGACCTTGAATCTGCCTGCCCTTCAGTACCTATTGGACTCTGAACTGGTTTTGACCTTTTGCCTGTATATGACCATTCTCTTGCCTACTCCTTTTTGGATTAATAAACATTGTAAGACTCCAACCATCTGCATCTGGGTCTCACCTTGTGCCTTGATATAGTGTATGTAAATGAGATATTTCAATAATTAATTTTCAAATAATATACAAACATTTCTAAAAAGACGTGTTCACTTTGTCATTATGGAGTATTGTGTGTAGATGAAATGATCAATTTAATCAATTTTTAATTCAGGTTTTAACACAACAAAATGTGGAACAAGTCAATGGGTATGAAATATTTCTGAAGACACTCTATGTACTCTGCTTTTCTTTTTTTAAAGCACACACAACATGAATTAGAATAAGAGCAATTTGGAATAATTTGTTTGGAATTTGAGCTTGCAGGGTATAAAATAATATATCTGACCTGCTCAAACAGCCATTACAATCTCATCACCAGACACTCTGGCTGGGGTGAGGTTAGACATTTTCCAATTTTTCATTTTTGCTCACTAAGCCTGCAGGTTCAGGCTGAGATGTGGCATGAAAGATGTTTAATACATTTCTAGTTTTCAACCAAACTGCAAGCTTAAAATCTCTCTTCCCTGAAGTCTGGCTGAATGCTGCTTAGATCTGGCTAAAATACTCTGAAACTCCTGACGAAATCTCTATGTAGAAACTTATTTTGTGGTTTGATGAGGAGATTAAGCTTTTGGCTTAATTTATTTTTCAATTAAGCGCCATTTTTGATTTTGCTCTAAAACATGGCCTTCTGACTTTCACTACTGTTTATGATTTTTCTAAATTGAACTGTGAAAGCCTATGAAATATTACTTCAGCTGCCATCAGCTTTCATGAAATGCCAGACAACAAGCAGAAGGGTTACAGGGAGCAATGGATAAATCTTACCCAACACCTCAGTCAGTGTTTATCAAACTTGGCAGACTGGGTAATATCGGCAGGTGTGTGGAGGCTAGCTGAGCGCATTCTCTTCAAACAAAGAAAAAATTAACTAATAAAGACAGGATTGAGAAGATCAATTCACAGACAGACACATGTCAGAACAGAAGCTGCAGTTTTTAGACCTTGTGTCCACTCAGTGAACCATTGCACGTCAAATAAAATTAAAGTTTATTGATCGTGTACATAGATTTTATTTTTATTTATTTATTTATTTCACCTTTATTTAACCAGGTAGGCAAGTTGAGAACAAGTTCTCATTTACAATTGCGACCTGGCCAAGATAAAGCAAAGGAGTTCGACAGATACAACGACACAGAGTTACACATGGAGTAAAACAAACATACAGTCAATAATACAGTATAAACAAGTCTATATACAATGTGAGCAAATGAGGTGAGAAGGGAGGTAAAGGCAAAAAAGGCCATGGTGGCAAAGTAAATACAATATAGCAAGTAAAACACTGGAATGGTAGTTTTGCAATGGAAGAATGTGCAAAGTAGAAGTAAAAATAATGGGGTACAAAGGAGCAAAATAAATAAATAAATTAAATACAGTTGGGAAAGAGGTAGTTGTTTGGGCTAAATTATAGGTGGGCTATGTACAGGTGCAGTAATCTGTGAGCTGCTCTAACAGTTGGTGCTTAAAGCTAATGAGGGAGATAAGTGTTTCCAGTTTCAGAGATTTTTGTAGTTCGTTCCAGTCATTGGCAGCAGAGAACTGGAAGGAGAGGCGGCCAAAGAAAGAATTGGTTTTGGGGGTGACTAGAGAGATATACCTGCTGGAGCGTGTGCTACAGGTGGGAGATGCTATGGTGACCAGCGAGCTGAGATAAGGGGGGACTTTACCTAGCAGGGTCTTGTAGATGACATGGAGCCAGTGGGTTTGGCGACGAGTATGAAGCGAGGGCCAGCCAACGAGAGCGTACAGGTCGCAATGGTGGGTAGTATATGGGGCTTTGGTGACAAAACAGATTGCACTGTGATAGACTGCATCCAATTTGTTGAGTAGGGTATTGGAGGCTATTTTGTAAATGACATCGCCAAAGTCGAGGATTGGTAGGATGGTCAGTTTTACAAGGGTATGTTTGGCAGCATGAGTGAAGGATGCTTTGTTGTGAAATAGGAAGCCAATTCTAGATTTAACTTTGGATTGGAGATGTTTGATATGGGTCTGGAAGGAGAGTTTACAGTCTAACCAGACACCTAAGTATTTGTAGTTGTCCACGTATTCTAAGTCAGAGCCGTCCAGAGTAGTGATGTTGGACAGGCGGGTAGGTGCAGGTAGCGATCGGTTGAAGAGCATGCATTTAGTTTTACTTGTAATTTAAGAGCAATTGGAGGCCACGGAAGGAGAGTTGTATGGCTTTGAAGCTTGCCTGGAGGGTTGTTAACACAGTGTCCAAAGAAGGGCCAGAAGTATACAGAATGGTGTCGTCTGCGTAGAGGTGGATCAGAGACTCACCAGCAGCAAGAGCGACCTCATTGATGTATACAGAGAAGAGAGTCGGTCCAAGAATTGAACCCTGTGGCACCCCCATAGAGACTGCCAGAGGTCCGGACAGCAGACCCTCCGATTTGACACACTGAACTCTATCAAAGAAGTAGTTGGTGAACCAGGCGAGGCAATCATTTGAGAAACCAAGGCTGTCGAGTCTGCCGATGAGGATGTGGTGATTGACAGAGTCGAAAGCCTTGGCCAGATCAATGAATACGGCTGCACAGTAATGTTTCTTATCGATGGCGGTTAAGATATCGTTTAGGACCTTGAGCGTGGCTGAGGTGCACCCATGACCAGCTCTGAAACCAGATTGCATAGCAGAGAAGGTATTGTGAGATTCGAAATGGTCGGTAATCTGTTTGTTGACTTGGCTTTCGAAGACCTTAGAAAGGCATGGTAGGATAGATATAGGTCTGTACAGTTTGGGTCAAGAGTGTCCCCCCCTTTGAAGAGGGGGATGACCGCAGCTGCTTTCCAATATTTGGGAATCTCAGACGACACGAAAGAGAGGTTGAACAGGCTAGTAATAGGGGTGGCAACAATTTCGGCAGATAATTTTAGAAAGAAAGGGTCCAGATTGTCTAGCCCGGCTGATTTGTAGGGGTCCAGATTTTGCAGCTCTTTCAGAACATCAGCTGAACGGATTTGGGAGAAGGAGAAATGGGGAAGGCTTGGGCGAGTTGCTGTTGGGGGTGCAGTGCTGTTGACCGGGGTAGGAGTAGCCAGGTGGAAAGCATGGCCAGCCGTAGAAAAATGCTTATTGAAATTCTCAATTATGGTGGATTTATCAGTGGTGACAGTGTTTCCTATCTTCAGTGCAGTGGGCAGCTGGGAGGAGGTGTTCTTATTCTCCATGGACTTTACAGTGTCCCAGAACTTTTTTGAGTTAGTGTTGCAGGAAGCAAATTTCTGCTTGAAAAAGCTAGCCTTGGCTTTTCTAACTGCCTGTGTATAATGGTTTCTAGCTTCCCTGAACAGCTGCATATCACGGGGCTGTTCGATGCTAATGCAGATCGCCATAGGATGTTTTTGTGTTGGTTAAGGGCAGTCAGGTCTGGGGAGAACCATATCTGGGCTAAATTTCTTGAATCTGTTGCAGCAACACCCTGGTTCTAAATCATGGCTTGAA
The DNA here is from genome assembly GCF_034236695.1 of Oncorhynchus nerka. NCBI lineage: Eukaryota > Metazoa > Chordata > Actinopteri > Salmoniformes > Salmonidae > Oncorhynchus > Oncorhynchus nerka. The sequence goes on from NC_088420.1 coordinate 26,245,093, forward strand.
TGGGGCTCTACAACATGTACAACCCTGCCTCACAAAAAGCAGGTCCTAATCCAGGCACTTGTCATCTCCACGTCTGGATTACTGCAGCTTGGCTGGGCTCCCTGCCTGTTTCAAAACGCAGCCCGTCTGGTGTTCAACCTTCCCAAGTTCTCTCACGTCACCCCGCTCCTCCGCTCTCTCCACTGGCTTCCAGTTGAAGCTCGCATCCGCTACAAGACCATGGTGCTTGCCTACGGAGCTGTGAGGGGAACGGCACCTCAGTACCTCTAGGCTCTGATCAGGCCCTACACCCAAACAAGGGCACTGCGTTCATCCACCTCTGGCCTGCTCGCCTCCCTACCACTGAGGAAGTACAGTTCCCGCTCAGCCCAGTCAAAACTGTTCGCTGCTCTGGCCCCCCAATGGTGGAACAAACTCCCTCACGACGCCAGGACAGCGGAGTCAATCACCACCTTCCGGAGACACCTGAAACCCCACCTCTTTAAGGAATACCTAGGATAGGATAAAGTAATCCCTCTCACCCCCTCCCCCCCTTAAAAGATTTAGATGCACTATTGTAAAGTGGCTGTTCCACTGGATGTCATAAGGTGAACGCACCAATTTGTAAGTCGCTCTGGATAAGAGCGTCTGCTAAATGACTTAAATGTTATGACTTAAATGTTTATTTAAGATGGTTAGGAAGGCATTTTTTTTAAATATCCAGGCATCCTCTACTGACGGGATGAGATCAATATCCTTCCAGGATACCCCGGCCAGGTCGATTAGAAAGGCCTGCTCGCTGAAGTGTTTCAGGGAGCGTTTTACAGTGATGAGTGGAGGTCGTTTGACCCCTGACCCATTACAGATGCAGGCAATGAGGCAGTGATCGCTGAGATCTTGGTTGAAGACAGCAGAGGTGTATTTAGAGGGGAAGTTGGTTAGGATGATATCTATGAGGGTGCCCGTGTTTAAGGCTTTGGGGAGGTACCTGGTAGGTTCAATGATAATTTGTGTGAGATTGAGGGCATCAAGTTTAGATTGTAGGATGGCTGGGGTGTTAAGCATGTTCCAGTTTAGGTCGCCTAGCAGCACGAGCTCTGAAGATAGATGGGGGGCAATCAGTTCACATATGGTGTCCAGAGCACAGCTGGGGGCAGAAGGTGGTCTATAGCAGGCGGCAACGGTGAGAGACTTGTTTTTAGAGAGGTGTATTTTTAAAAGTAGAAGTTCAAATTGTTTGGGTACAGACCTGGATAGTAGGACAGAACTCTGCAGGCTATCTTTGCAGTAGATTGCAACACCGCCCCCTTTGGCAGTTCTATCTTGTCTGAAAATGTTGTAGTTTGGAATTAAAATTTCAGAATTTTTGGTGGTCTTCCTAAGCCAGGATTCAGACACACCTAGAACATCCGGGTTGGCAGAGTGTGCTAAAGCAGTGAATAGAACAAACTTAGGGAGGAGGCTTCTAATGTTAACATGCATGAAACCAAGGCTATTACGGTTACAGAAGTCGTCAAAAGAGAGCGCCTGGGGAATAGAGTGGAGCTAGGCACTGCAGGGCCTGGATTCACCTCTACATCGCCAGAGGAACATAGGAGGAGTAGAATAAGGGTGCGGCTAAAAGCAATAAGAATTGGTCGTCTAGAACGTCTGGAACAGAGAGTAAAAGGAGGTTTCTGGGGGCGATAAAATAGCATCAAGGTATAATGTACAGACAAAGGTATGGTAGGATGTGAATACAGTGGAGGTAAACCTAGGTATTGAGTGATGAAGAGAGAGATATTGTCTCTAGAAACATCATTGAAACCAGGAGATGTCATTGCATGTGTGGGTGGTGGAACTAATAGGTTGGATAAGGTATAGTGAGCAGGACTAGAGGCTCTACAGTGAAATAAGCCAATAAACACTAACCAGAACAGCAATGGACAAGACATATTGACATTAAGGAGAGGCATGCTTAGTCGAGTGATCAAAAGGGTCCAGTGAGTGGAGAGGTTGGTTGGGGGTCACGGCGATTTAGACAGCTAGCCAGGCCATCGGTAGCAAGCTAGCATAGGATGGAGGTCTGTTATTAGCCACCTCTTGCGTTCCGTCAGTAGATTAGTGGGGTTCCGTGTGGTAGAGGGGATTAATCCAAATCACACAACAACAACAAAAATAAAAACAATAGATATAGTTATAGAGGCCCAAGAAGAAAACATAATAATAATAAAAATAAATAAATTGTCCTATTGTCTATTCAGATAGCAGCCGGTAAGACAGCTAACGGTTAGCAGGCCGCAGATGGGCGTTCAGGTAACGTCGCGACGGAGGAGCCAGCCGGATAACTCCTTCAGGTAGATAACGTCGGCAGTCCAGTTGTAAAGGCCCGGTGGGGCTCCACGTAGGCAGTAAAACGGGTCCGGATAGGTGACTGCAGCCCAGGAGTGATTGATGGAACTCAGGAGTGATTGACGGAGCTGGCTAGCTCCGGTATAATTGATGTTTGCTCCGGAATCGACGAAAGCCGATGGTCACACGGATAGCAGCTAGCTAGCTGTGAGATCCAGGTATGAAAGTCCAGAGAGCAGTTGAAATCCAGGGACATGGAGAGAAAAATTGGTCCGGTATGTTCCGTTCCGAGCCGCGCCGCGCTGCGCCGTACAAAACTGGCGATAGATTTTCGAGCTAAAGGATAGCTGATGACCACAAACCGCGGTTAGCTGAATACTAACGATTTGCCAGTAAAGAAGCTAACTAGCTTCTGAACTAGCTTCTGATTAGCTTCTGGATTAGCTTCTGGGCTAGCTTCTTGGAGTTTCTGGTTAGGTTCTTGGAGGATTACAGATTTGAGGTAAATAAGACTTTTTTATAAATATAAATTGGTGAGGCGGGTTGCAGGAGAGTGTTTTGAAGATGAGTTGATGGAAAATAAAAATAAAATGTATGTGAAAAAAGTTGTAAATATATATATATACGGGACACGACAAGACGAGGACAAAAGACGTCTGAACTGCTATGCCATCTTGGAAAAAGATGCAGATGTAATCACAGGTGCAGCGAAACGCTTGTATTTCTAACTCCAACAGTGTAGTTATACCTAGCCATAAAAAATTAACAAACACATAATCCAGAAAAATTCAAAATAAGTATTTATATAGGATTAGCCATGACTAGAATACACTATATACATATACTGAGTGTACGAAACATCAGGAACACCTGCTCTTTTCATGACATAGAATAACCAGTTGAATCCAGGTGAAAGCAATAATCCCTTATAAATGTCACCAGTTAAATTCACTTCAATCAATCAGTTTTTAAACCTTGAGAGAATTGACACATGGATTGTGTATGTGTCCCATTCAGAGGGGGAATGGACAAGACAAAAGATATCAATGCCTTTGAACGGCATTCCCATTTGAAGAGTTTGTCAAAATCTCTCTTCCCAGACAGTTTTTAGAGTTTGTCAGTTTTAGAGTTTGTCAAAAACTGCAACATTGCTGGGTTTTTCCCACTAAACACTGTGTATCAAGTGTTGTATTTATTTTTTATTTGACCTTTATTTAACCAGGTAGGCTAGTTGAGAACAAGTTCTCATTTGCAACTGCGAGCTGGCCAAGATTAAGCATAGCAGTGTGAACAGACAACAACACAGAGTTACACATGGAGTAAACAATTAAGTCAATAACACAGTAGAAAAAAAAGAGAGTCTATATACATTGTGTGCAAAAGGCATGAGAAGGTAGGCGAATAATTACAATTTTGCAGATTAACACTGGAGTGATACATGATCAGATGGTCATGTACAGGTAGAGATATTGGTGTGCAAAAGAGCAGAAAAGTAAATAAATATAAACAGTATGGGGATGAGGTAGGTCAAATTGGGTGGGCTATTTACCGATAGACTATGTACAGCTGCAGCGATCGGTTAGCTGCTCAGATAGCAGATGTTTGAAGTTGGTGAGGGAGATAAAAGTCTCCAACTTCAGCGATTTTTGCAATTCGTTCCAGTTACAGGCAGCAGAGAACTGGAACGAAAGGCGACCAAATGAGGTGTTGGCTTTAGGGATGATCAGTGAGATACACCTGCTGGAGCGCGTGCTACGGGTGGGTGTTGCCATCGTTACCAATGATCCACCATACAAAGGACATCCAGCCACCTTGACACAACGTTGGGAAGCATTGTAGTCAACATGGGCCAGTATCCCTTTGGAACGCTTTTGACACCTTGAATTGAGGCTGTTCTGAGGGCAAAAGGGGATGTAACTCATTATTAGGAAGGTGTTGGCTGACATAGTCACAAAAACAATGTGGCCATTACCCATGCTTTGTTATGTTTCTGAACAGTCAGATAGCTAGAGTAGCAACAGTGACCGGAAGCTGCCACGTGGGGAATCGTAGGTGGCTCGTTTCAGCTAGTTTTATATTTTTCTTGATACCATGTCTTGTTTTGAGGTGTTTTGACTGACATCATGTCAATGCTAATGTGACTAAAATTCACCAGCTACCTAACCAACAACTGTAACAATGTACATTCAGTGTACAAAACATTAGGACACATTCCTAACATTTTGTACATAAAGTGGGTGAAACAGCATGTAAACATTTTTACTCTGGTTCCTGAGTGGCGCAGCGGTCACTACAGACACCCTGGTGCAAATTCAGGCTGTATCACAACGGGCTGTGATTGGGAGTCCCATAGGGTGGTGCACAATTGGCCTGGTGTCGTCCGGGTTTGGCCGATGTAGGACATCATTGTAAATAAGAATTTGTTCTGAACTGACTTGCCCAGTTAAATAAAGGTCAAATAGAAACATTGTGACAAGTGTTCAATGAGTCTATGTACATAAGGCAGCTGTCTCTAGGGTGCAGGGTAGACTATGGTTGGTAGCTGGTACAAAAAGTGACTCAGGTTCAGGGCAGAGTACTGTGCAGAGGCCAGCTAGTGGTGACTGTTTGATGGCCTGAAGATAGAAGCTGTTTCTCAGTCCCAGCTTCGATGCACCTGTACTGTCTCCACCTGCTAGATGGTAGCGGAGTTAACAGGCCGTGGCTGAGGTCCTTGATGATCTTCCTGTCCTTCCTGTGAGACTGGTTGCTGTAGATATCCCGGAGGGCAGGCAGAAATCCTCCGGTGATGCCTTGGGCTGACCGCACCACCCTCTGGAAAGCCCTGTGATTGTGAACTGTGCAATTGCTGTACCAGGCGGTGATACAACCCAGCAGGATGCTCTTAATAGGGAATCTGTAGAAGTTTGTGAGGGTCTTAGGGGCCTAGCTGAATTTCTTCAGCCTCCTGAGGTCCTCTTATAGAGTCTCAGCGTTGTCATTCTGGCAAATAAAAACAACACATTTTCAACCCTCATGTGACTTTACAAGTTTAGTTTGTTTTGTTTCCTTAACTCTGTGAGAACCACCATAACACAAGCAAAAATGGCCATGGGGTTCGATCCCACCACTTCTGTTTAGGCAATTATATACAGTGTATGAATCATCATGCATGAAATCCATTCTTGATCCTTTCAGGCTGCTGTCCCTCGCGCTTTATGAAGAGCAGAAAAAACTGCATGTTTACTTTTGTGCAGCAGATGTCAGAAGGCTGGATCAATGTGGCCCAGTATGAGACCGTGCTGCTCCTTGCTCAGATGTCCCACGCTGCGATCGATGGAGATTAGCTACCAGTGCAGTGGGTGAAGCAACAGATATCTCCCCGGAGAATAAAACAGGAGTGTGCCCCCTGTGACACGAGACATGGGTTTTAACAAGCAGGAGCCATCCTTTCATTTAGATGTCGATATGGATGGAAGGGCTACATGTGCCCTCTTATCCCACCCTCCATCCCTCCCTCCCTGACTGCAGCTATGGTGCTGACCTCCCTGGCTCCCCCTCTCTATTATCCCCATGACCAGAGGGCCTGGCGAGTGTTCATCATCCTCCCTGCCCCTAAACAACATACAGAAAGCAGACCGTATCTGGGATCTGCAGTAAAGAAGACATCAGGAAGAAGCTGCAGTACCAGGATCATAGAGAGAGATCTTCACTGGGGAGAAGGGAGCACCTCTGAGGAATGGGAGATGTAGAGGGTTGGACAGCAACTAGGGAAATCTGCAATTGGGACACTTCAAGAGAAATCATGATCAAAGTCCCAAAACTCAGAAGATATTCTGTAAGACTAAACCAACAGGAACATTTCCACACTGGATATCTTGGTGCAGCTAATACATTTGTCACACAAATGAATATATCACTGCATTGTATTGACGCTCTGGACAGAGTAAAACATTGACATCATAAGGTCAATGATTTGTACAATAAAACAACTTTGATGTGCTTTTGTTGACCATATTATTTACCTTTCACATTGCAGTTACAAAAACATAATTTGGAAAGGTACTGAACCTTGAAGCCTATAGGTGAAATCACTGTAATAAATGACCCCACTGTAATGTTCACCATACAACTTATCCATCATCTTATCCATCTGATAAATTGTCATAGGGAATGAGGGAAGCGATTAAAGACTTTGGACACTGCCCATGACCTTTGGAGGAAGGGAAATGCCTGCTGTAGCAGAGCATGTCCCTGTGTTTCTCTAAGATAACAAACTCATAATAACCTGTCTTCCCCTGAGGCTTTCAGGTCTGCCTGCTCCCTGGGGTATGTGTTTGATAAATGTGACGTTTGGGTTTAGAGGATATTATACTCCCACTGAGCAAAATATGTGCATTGACTTGGATATATGGAAACATATTAAAGGTCTGATATGTCAATAGTGTTGTGAGTAATGTTTGCAAGTGGTGCCTGACGATACTATCGCGTGTTATGTGTATGTACATTGTAACTGTAACAACAGAGTGCACTCTGGAAAACGTTATGTTCCTGAATTCTATGAACAATATAGTAGAAACCTCTTAGTTTTGTTCTGTGAAGAGGGACGCCAGCTAGCCTCCTTGGAGATCCTCAGGACCCAGAACAAATGCATGATGGTTTTACTGGATTGTCTTCCTGGCAGTTTCAGCCATTATCGATCAGACAAGCCCAGATACCTCAGGCTCCTCACTGAGTACCCAGAAAACCCCTCTCTGGAGTCTCTCTCTCTCTCTTTTTCTGTATCTCTCTCTTTCACTGTCGCTCTCGATCTCCCATCTCTCTCTTTCTTTGTGTAAGGCAAGAAGACCTGACCCATGTAACATAAGGAACCCAGGGAAAACAAGGTTTATGTAGGTGGCCTCACTAACAGTATTGGACGTTGTGCAGAAGAAAACAATGACAGACAGAGAATCGGATGACTGTCTGGAGGTACTAAAAGAAGCTGTTAGCATACCATATGCCTTCTTGTTTTCATACAATATTGATCTCAGGCACCATGACACATTAGGAGGCAATAATTGCAAATGATTAAGTACAAAGTGACCATTTAATGGGAACAAATAGTTTACATCTCCCTTTGGAGTCTCTGGCCTCTTCCTTAATGTGGATATTCATGCAAGAATTACTGCAGAGGTCTAACGAGATACACAGTGATTTTTTAAAAAGAGTATAGGGCTGATTTACTGATCTCTTGAATTAAACATACCTTGAGTTACCCCTGTGGTGAAAAATATATTGAAGCCATAGCTAGACACTCTACGGTCAGAGATGTTATACAGACCGTACATTTAGAAAATTAGGTCAATGTATCAAACCATAACAACAAGCCCATTACTTTCAGAGAAAAAATAATAGGCACCAGAGACGGGTTGGCTGACAACGTCACGAAAACGATGTGGCCGGAAGCTGTGCATTGTTATGATTCTGAACAGTCAAAAAGCTAGCAACAATGACAAGAGGCTGCCATGTGGGGAATCATAGTTGGCTCGTTTCAGCTAGTTTTATCTCTTTCTTTATACCATGTCTTGTTTTAAGGTGTTTTGACTGATTTCATATCAGTGCTAATATGGCTAGAAATTCACTAGCTACCGAACCAACAACTGTAACAAAGTACACAGTGCACAAAACGTTAGGAATACCTTCTCTTTCCATGACATACTGTAGACCGACCAGGTGAAAGCTATGATCCCTTATTGATGTTACCCGTTAAATACACTTCATTCAGTGTAGATGAAGGGGAGGAGACAGGTTAAAGAAGGTTTTTTAAGCCTTGAGACAATTGAGACATGGATGGTGCCTTTGAATGGGGTGTGGTAGTAGGTACCAGGCACATCGGTTTGAGCATGACAAGAACTTCAACAAGAATGGTCCACCACACACAGAACATCCAGCCAACTTGACACAACTACGGGAAGCATTGGAGTCAACATGAGCCAGCATCCCTGTGAAACGCTTTTGACACCTTGCCCCGTCGAATTGAAGATGCAAAATGGGGTGCAGCTTAACATTAGGAATGTTCCTAATGTTTTGTGCACTCAGTGTATTTGAAAGACAATAAGTGCTCATTGTGCAAATGTATTTATGTTTTCAATGAATATAGTCTACATATTGTCATCAATCTCAGACAATCACGATTGTTTGCCCCATGGTTGTGCACACATCGGTTTTGTTGCTAAACAACCAACCCGTCTATGGTTTTCAGTGATTAGGAATAAAGGGAGGAATTGGAGAATAACACATGCATGTGCTGTGGGCTGGCCTCTCTCAGGTAGCAGATGTGTAATCCCTTGGAGTGTCTGGCAGCACCTGCTCTGTGGCAGAGCCATGAATGTTCAGCATTAAAAGGAGCATTAAAGCCAGGTGTAAAAAGCCAACTTTTCTGAAATGTTAATGGGTCCTCAGTTTATGCATCTTTACTAAATTATACAAAGTTGGTGGCTCCGCATAGTACTAGGAACATTCCGGCCACCTCAATAAATAATTTAATTCCAGAACAATAGCCTCTTTACTTCTGAAACAGCTGTCACTGATCTATTAATTAGATGCTTTGATGTTGGCTGTGCCACATGCAACTTGGGGGGAGGTGGAGGAAAGAGACGCTAGCTTCTTCATACCTCTTGACACAGTGGAGATAAATAATGTACGATGTCTTGAACTGTGTCATCGAAAATTATGATAGCACTGTATATTAAAGATTTCACTGGATTTATGTTGTATTTACACTGAAATGGCTATTTTAACAACAGTGCATTAACATGTAGGCAACCTACGCAAATCAAGGAGCACCTGCATTGTGTTAAGAAATGTGCATTTGGAAAGTATTCAGATCCCCTTTTTCCACATTTTGTTACATTACAGACTTATTCTAAAAAGTATAAAATCATTGTTTCCCCTCATCAGTCTACACACAATGACAAAGAAAACACATGTTTTCATACATTTTTGCACATTTATACATAAGTAACAGAGCCTTTGTTATGAGACATGTAATTGAGCTCAGGTGCATCCCGTTTCTAATGATCATCCTTGAGATGTTTCTACAACATGATTGGAGTCCACCTGTGGTAAATTCAATTGATTGTACATTATTTGGAAAGGCACACACTTGTCTATATAAGGTTCCACAGTTGACAGTGCATGTCAGAACTCAAACCAAGCCAAGAGGTCGAATTAATTGTCCGTAGAGCTCCGAGACAGCATTGTGTCGATACACAGATCTGGGGAAAGGTACCAAAACATTTCTGCAGCATTGAAAGTCCCCAAGAACACAGTGGCTTTCATGAATCTTAAATGGAAAAAGTTTGGAATCACCAAGACTCTTCCTAGAGCTGGCTGCCCTGGCCAAACTGAGCAATCGGGTGGAGAAGGGCCTTGGTCAGGGAGGTGATCAAGACCATGATGGTCACTATGACAGAGCTCTAGAGTTCCTCTGAGGAGATGGGAGAACCTTCCAGAAGGACAACCATCTCTGCAGCACTCCAACAATCAGGCCTTTATGGTAGAGTGGCTAGACAGAAGCCACTGCTCAGTAAAAGGCACATGACAGCCCGCTTGGAGTTTGCCAAAGGGCAGCTTAAGACTCTTAGACCATGAGAAACAAGATTCTCTGGGCTGATGAAACCAAGATTGAAGTATTTGGCCTGACTGCCAAGCGTCACGTCTGAATGCTTGGCATTCAGGCCAAAAGCCTGGCACCATCCCTACAGTGAAGCATGGTGGTGGCAGCATCATGTTGTGGGGATGTTTTTCAGCGGCAGGGACTAGGAGACTAGTCAGGATCGAGGGAAAGATGAACAGAGCAAAGTACAGAGAGATCCTTGATGAAAACCTTCTCCAGAGCACTCAGGACATCAGACTGGAGTGAATATTCACCTTTCAACAAGAAAACGACCCTAAGCACACAGTCAAGACAATGCAGGAGAGGCTTCGAGACAAGTCTCTGAATGTCCTTGAGAGGCCCAGCCAGAGCCCGGACATGAACTGGATCGAACATCTCTGGAGAGACCTGAAAATAGCTGTGCAGCAACACTCCCCATCCAACCTGACAGAGTTTGAGAGGATCTGCAGAGAAGAATGGGAGAAACCTCCCAAATACAGATGTGCCAAGCTTGTAGCGTTATACCCAAAAACACTCAAGGCTGTATATCGCTGCCAAACGTGCTTCAACAAAGTACTGAGTAAAGGGTCTGAATACTTATGTAAAAGTGATTTTTATGTTTTTTTATTTGTAATAAATTTGCAGACATTTCTAAATTTCTTTGGACACTGTGTTAACTAACCTCCAGGCGAGCTTCAATGCCATACAACTCTCCTTCCGTGGCCTCCAACTGCTCTTAAATGCAAATAAAACTAAATGCATGCTATTCAACCGATCATTGCCCGCACCTGCCCGCCCATCCAGCATCACTACTCTGGACGGCTCTTAGAATACTTGGATAACTACAAATACCTAGTTGTCTGGCTAGACTGTAAACTCTCCTTCCAGACTCACATTAAGCATCTCCAATCTCCAATTAAAAAATGTAATCTAGAATCGGCTTCCTATTTCACAACAAAGCTTCCTTCACTCATGCTGCCAAACATACCCTCGTAAAACTGACCATCCTACCGATCCTTGGCTTCGGCGATGTCATCTATAAAATAGCCTCCAACACTCTACTCAGCAAACTGGATGTAGTCTATCACAGTGCCATCCGTTTTGTCACCAAAGCCCCATATACTACCCACCACTGCGACCTGTACGCTCTCGTTGGCTGGCCCTCGCTTCATACTCGTCAACAAACCCACTGGCTACAGGTTATCTACAAGTCTCTGCTAGGTAAAGCCCCACCCTATCTCAGCTCACTGGTCACCATAGCAGCACCCACTCATAGCACACGCTCCAGCAGGTATATCTCACTGGTCACCCCCAAAGCCAATTCCTCCTTTGGTCACCTTTCCTTCCAGTTCTCTGCTGCCACTGACTGGAATGAACTGAAGCTGGAGATTCCCATCTCCCTCACTAGCTTTAAGAACCATCTGTCAGAGCAGCTCACAGCTCACTGTACCTGTTCATAGCCCATCTGTATACAACCCATCTATCTACCTAATTCCCATACTGTATTTATTTATTTAGCTCCTTTTGCATCACAGTATCTCTACTTGCACATCCATCTTTTGCACATCTACCATTCCAGTGTTTAATTGCCATATTGTAATTACTTCGCCACCATGGCCTATTTATTGCCTTAACTCCCTTATTTGACCTTATTTGCACTCACTGTATATAGACATTTATTTATATTTTTTTTATACTGTATTATTGACTGTATGTTTTGTTCATTCCATGTGTAACTCTGTGTTGTTGTATGTGTCGAACTGTTATGCTTTATCTTGGCCAGGTCGCAGTTGCAAATGAGAACTTGTTCTCAACTAGCCTACCTGGTTAAATAAAGGTGAAATAAATCAAATAAAATAAAAAATGAAAGCATGTTTTTGCTTTTTTCAATATGAGGGGAAAAAACAATTTAATCTATTTTAGAATGAGGCTGAAACGTAACAAAATGTGGAAAAATTCAAGGGGTCTGAATAATGCACAGTATGCTGCTGTTCTACTGCACGTGCAATGATGTCAGAGGGGAAAAACTGTGCCTTGTTTTAATATTGCAAATACACGTGGCAGATCAACATTAAGGATTCAAGCTTTAAAGGTTGAGTAAGATGTTTTAGAAGCTTGCAGGGTGCATTACAGCTGCAAATCCCAATAAAACCACATCACGTTTTGAAGTTTACTTTCCTTCTCTTGTCTAACTAGCCTACAATATCTTGAATCTAGTTAAATAAAGCTTAAATTGAAAAAAAATACAATTTTCTTTTGTGGTTCAGAGTACAGTAGTATTTAGTTACATAGCGCAAATGTTTGCTAGCAAGATTCTCACCCTGGCTTTAGCCACAACCTTCTTAAATTCCTTGGCCCAGTGGGATGTGCTTGTTTGTCTGGGCAAGTCCCTCAGAAGGGAGGCAATGTTGGCATGGTCATGGCTAAAGGTTTATTGTTTATGTCAAAGTGATGTCACACTCTGGCTCTGAACTCAGACTTCAAACAAACCTAAACAGTCGATAGCCACAGTTTTAAGGTAGTTATTCTGGCTAGCTGAAAACAACAGCCGGGCGCTAATTACATTCTTTATAAGAAAGTGATATTTATTTTGGTGGGCGTGGGTGAAAAAACGTGTAATATTGGTCACCATCTGGATGTCGCATTGACATGCCAAATAGCTATTGGTAACCTACTGGCCTTGGGATGCACAACAACAATGTTCTCCCGCAGAATGGCAGGGAAGTAGCTAACGTCACCCTAGCAACACCCACCCGTAGCACACGCTCCAGCAGGTATATTTCACTGGTCATCCCCAAAGCCAACACCCCCTTTGGCTGCCTTTCCTTCCAGTTCCCTGCTGCCAATGACTGTAATGAATTGCAAAAATCACTGAAGTTGGAGACTTATATCTCCCTCACTAACTTTATTAAGTGTCAGCTGTCAGAGCAGCTTACAGATCGCTGCAGCTGTACACAGACCATCTGTAAATAGCCCATCCAACCAACTACCTTCCTCATCCCATTTTGTTTTTCTTTTTTTCTTTTGCACACCAGTATTTCTACTTGCTCATCCTCATTTGCACATATCACTCCAGTGTAAATTGCTAAATTGTAATTATTTTGCCACTATTGGCCTATTTGTTGCCATACCTCCTTACTTCATTTGCACACACTGTATACAGATTTTTCTATTGTGTTATTGACTCTACGTTTGTTTATCCCATGTGCAATTCTGAGTTGTTGTTTTTGTCGCACTGCTTTTCTTTATCTTGTCCAGGTCGCAATTGTAAATGAGAACTTGTTCTCAACTGGCCGACCTAGTTAAATAAAGGTGAAATAAAAATGTAAATAAAAAAAATTTAAAAAATGTTAGATATGAAAAAAATAAATACAATTACTTTGTAATTGAATGATTCTGAACCCTCTCCGAATTCCCAACTTCGGCACACAAGCAATGTTCCCTAGAAAAATGTCAGCATTGAGTAAATTTCAGGTCTGCTGAGAGCAAACTTGAATGTTGTGAAAATTCTGTGCAACTTTCGGGTGGCATTTATTGTGAACACTGGGGCTGTACCCGCTTTAAGTTAGTTTTAACAGTGGTCAAGTAGGCTACTGTGGCTATTTGGTCATAATGTAGGCATACCAGAGTGGCCTACCATCAAAGCAATGGAGAAAATGCATAGCATAACATTTTAACATAGAAATAGCTGTTCTTGGTGCTGTACCGCAGCGCCAAATGTGCCACCAGAGACTCTGGGTTCGCGCCCAGTCTCTGTCGTAACCGGCCGTGACCAGGAGGTCCGTGGGGCGACGCACAATTGGCCTAGCGTCGTCCGTGTTGGGGAGGGCTTGGCCGGTAGGGATATTCTTGTCTCATCGCGCACAAGCGACTCCTGTGGCGGGCCGGGCGGAGTGCACGCTAACCAAGGTTGCCAGGTGCATGGTGTTTCCTCCGACACATTGGTGCGGCTGGCTTCCGGGTTGGATGCGCGCTGTGTTAAGAAGCAGTGCGGCTTGGTTGGGTTGTGTATCGGAGGACGCATGACTTTCAACCTTCGTCTCTCCCGAGCCCGTACGGGAGTTGTAGCGATGAGACAAGATAGTAGCTACTAACAATTGGATACCACGAAATTGGGGAGAAAAAGGGGTAAAATCCAACAAAAAAAGAATAAAAAAAAAAAAAATAGCTGTTCTATTTTTCAGCCTAAAGTAGCAGTCAATGTGTGGTGTTCAATGTAAGCCTAAATTCCATGCAGGCCTCGACATTAATTAATTAACACCTCTTAGAACTACTCCTCCCGGATCCGGGAGAATTGTCATCAACTGACACGAATTAGCATAACGCAACGGACAAAAAATATTACTAGAAAATATTCATATTCATGAAATCACAAGTGTAACATAGTGAAACACAGCTTAGCCTTTTGTTAATCACCCTGTCATCTCAGAGTTTGAAATTATGCTTTACAGCCAAAGCAAGACAAGTGTTTGTGTAAGTTTATCGACAGCCTAGCATAGCATTATGTCCAGCTAGCCTGTTGGTGCTAGGGGGCAGTATTTTCATTTTTGGAAAAAAACACATTCCCGTTTTAAACGGGATATTTTGTCAGGACAAGATGCTAGAATATGCATATAATTGACAGCTTTGGATAGAAAATACTCTAGCGTTTCCAAAACTGTAAAGATATTGTCTGTGAGTATAACAGAACTGATGTTGCAGGCGAAAGCCTGAGAAAAATCCAATCCGGAAGTGCCCCAGGTTTTGAAAGCGCTGCGTTCCAATGAGTCCCTATTCAGCTGTGAATGTGCCATCAACGGGCTTACGCTTTCTACGTATTCCCCAAGGTGTCTACAGCATTGCGACGTAGTTTTACGCATTTCTGTTGAAGAATAGCCGTAGGCGGTCACATTGCGTAAGTGGTCACATGGTGGCTCCGAGAGAGATTCTCGCGTAAAATACAGAGGTAGCCATTACTCCAATCGGTCCTACTGAAAAACGAATTGTCCCAACGGATATATTATCGAATAGATATTAGAAAAACACCTTGAGGCTTGATTATGAACAACGTTTGCCATGTTTCTGTCAATATTATGGAGCTAATCGCAATTTCCGGGCGATTTCTCAGCCAAACGTGAAGAACAAACGGAGCTATTTCCCTACAAAAATAATATTTTGTGAAAAAATGAACTTTGGCTATCTACCTGGGAGTCTCGTGAGTGAAAACCACACAGACAGCGTGGTGAAGAAGGCGCAGCAGCGCCTCTTCAATCTCAGGAGGCTGGAGAAATTTGGCTTGTCACCAAAAGCACTCACAAACAGATGCACAATCGAGAGCATCCTGTCGGGCTGTATCATCGCCTGGTACGGCAACTGCTCCGCCCACAACCGTAAGGCTCTCCAGAGGGTAGTGAGGTCTGCACAATGCATCACCGGGAGCAAACTACCTCCCCTCCAGGACACCTACACCACCCGATGTCACAGGAAGGCCATAAAGATCATCAAGGACAACAACCACTCGAGCCACTGCCTGTTCACCCCGCTATCATCCAAAAGGCGAGGTCAGTACAGGTGCATCAAAGCAGGGACAGAGAGACTGAAAAACAGCTTCTATCTCAAGGCCATCAGACTGTTAACCTGTTGCTTCTACTCGGGACGCTTGCGTCCCAACTAGAGCTCTGGAAATGCAAATGCGCTACGCTAAATGCTAATAGTATTAGTTAAAACTCAAAAGTTCATTAAAATACACATGCAGGGTATCGAATTAAAGCTACACTCGTTGTGAATCCAGGCAACAAGTCAGATTTTTAAAATGCTTTTCGGCGAAAGCATGAGAAGCTATTATCTGATAGCATGCAACACCCCAAAAGACCCACAGGGGACGTAAACAAAATAATTAGCATTTCGGCGTTACACAAACCGCACAATAAAATAGAAAACATTCATTACCTTTCACCATCTTCTTTGTTGGCACTCCTAGATGTCCCATAAACACTATTTGGGTCTTTATTTCGATTAAATCGGTCCATATAAAGCCTAGATATCGTTATATGTAGACTGTGTGATAAACGAAAAAAACATCGTTTCAAAACGTAACGTCATTTTTTAAAGTTCAAAAAGTCGACGATAAACTTTCACAAAACACTTCGAAATACGTTTGTAATGCAACTTTAGGTATTAGTAAACGTTAATAAGCGATAAAATTCATCAGGAGGCGATGTAAAGATCATTAGCTGTCCGTCTGGAAAAATGTCCGGCTAGAAACTCAACGAAAATATCCGGTCCTAGACCGGATTAGATATGGTGTCCTGTATGTGTTTGACCAAGAAAAAACTCGAAGGGAAATGACAAGACTCTAGACACCCTGTGGAAGCTGTAGGTACTGCAACCTCAGGCAATTAATTGTGGTTCACGTTTATCAATGGGTTCAAGTAGCGCATGGATATATTTTCCCCATTTTCAGTGATCAGTTTTTCCTGTGCTTTTCGATGTAAATGCCGTTCTGGTAAAGCCACAGCAGTGATTTAACCAGTTTTTTAAACGTCTGAGTGTTTTCTATCCACACAGACTAAGCAAATGCATATACTATATTCCTGGCATGAGTAGCAGGGCGCTGAAATGTTGCGCGATTTTTAACAGAATGTTCAAAAAAGTAGAGGGTCGGCTGAAGAGGTTAAACAGCCACCACTAACATTGAGTGGCTGCTGCCATACATGTAAAAAATGTATCACTAGCCACTTTAAACAATGCCACTTTATATAATGTTTACATACCCTACATTACTCATCTCATATTTGTATGTATGTACTGTACTCGATACCATCTACTGCATCTTGCCTATGCCGTTCTGTACCATCCCTCATTCATATATATTTATGTACATATTCTTCATCCCTTTACACTTGTGTGTGTATAAGGTAGCTGTTGTGAAATTGTTAGGTTAGATTATTCGTTTGTTATTACTGCATTGTCGGAAGTAGAAGCACAAGCATTTCGCTACACTTGCAATAACATCTGC
This sequence comes from Oncorhynchus nerka, assembly GCF_034236695.1. Taxonomy (NCBI): domain Eukaryota; kingdom Metazoa; phylum Chordata; class Actinopteri; order Salmoniformes; family Salmonidae; genus Oncorhynchus; species Oncorhynchus nerka. The sequence goes on from NC_088420.1 coordinate 26,262,018, forward strand.
TAACCATGTGTATGTGACAAATACAATTAGATTTGTCCTTCGGACAAGGTGGTGACTGAAAAGGTTGTGTTGTTTGATGCAAGAAACCACCTTACAAAATACAATGCATCATTATTCCCATACCGTTCTTACAGAGAATCAGACAAATTATGCTACCCTCTGCCTATTGGCTACTTAGCTTATTCAAGCTTGTCTCAAAATAGAACACTGCCCCTGTAATACAAAAAAAAGCTCTTTACCTGACTGGCTTTTCAAAGATGTCTCGAAATGCCCGCGTTTTGTGCTCTTGTAGGAAGCAATCACTCACCCATTGCTGACTAAAACTTATCTATAACTGAGCTGATAACTTACTAACTATCAAAGGTTATGAACAAATGTACAAATGTGCACATACATGTAGCTCTCACTTTGACCTCAAAACAAGCCATCTACTCACGACCACTGATGCTGTAAAAACAGTCCAGATCAAAGTGAATGGCGATGGGACAAGACTGTACCTACCAATTGAATATTACGAAATGTGGGTAGAAAGTACCAAAAAATAATAATAATAATAATTTCACAGATCCATGTATGGCAATCGTCTATTTGCATATAGGCCTACCGAAGCTCTAATTGGTTATGGCGCACCGGTCTGTGTAGAATATTCGCCTGAGTAGTGCCTGTCAATGCGATAGAATCCGAAGCGTTCTGTCAATCTCATGCTTTTCTGCGCGCACTGATATTTCTTTAGCGAATGTACTCAGTTTAGTGGTAACATTGCAGAGAAGTTTCAAACTCTCCAGGGAGAGTTTCTTTTTCATTTTATTGTTGACCCCTTGGCATAGCGGGACAAATTCCCATGATTTTATGCTAGAATCGGGTCGAACAATTAGCGTGACAGCTAAAATGGCTTTGAAAAAATAACGTCAGCTAATAGGGAGAAGAATCTAACAAATAAACTACCTTATGTCATTCACTAATTATAAACTATTTCTATTTAATTGTAATTTGGGTACATTTGTGGATGAAAATGTAACTTACTCAACCTTTAACTGGAAGGAAAGGTGGAATGGTTTTCTTCTATACTTCAGTTATATTCAGGTTGTCTAACATTGGAAAATCACAAATAAAACTATAGAAATATTGATGTATTTTCAGGATAATGATGTTCAGCTTGATATAAATTGTGTCATTGCTATGAATCGATCATTGCTAAAATACCTTCCCTACATGCAATCTAAATGAGCCTGCAGTGATCATGCTGTACTGTGCACATTTAACCTTTATTTAACTAGCAAGTCAAATTTAGCAAGTCAGTTAAGAACAAATTCTTATTTTCCAATGACAGCCTACTTATAAAGCACCCCCGCCAAACCCTCCCCTAACCCGGACGATGCTGGGACAATTGTGCGCCGGCCTATGGGACTCCCGATTGCAGCCAGTTGTGATACAGCCCAGGGTCGAACCCGAGTCTGTAGTGATGCCTCTTGCACTGCGATGCAGTGCCTTAGACCTCTGCGCCACTCGGGGACCGTATACTGTAGGGAGGTCAGTCACTTACCATTGCGAATCCTCTCAAAGACTTGCCATTTCAACCAACGATATTATTCATTAGTCATCCAGTTCAATCTATGCATTTCTTAGTAAACCATTTTTGCAACATTTTGACTCATAACATTTTTATTTCAAAGCAAATATACACCATTTAGAGCCAGAAAGGGCATTTGAGAGGCCAATATGAAAATGACGGGGACATTTCAGAGTGGAAGGCTATTTTGATGGCCTGGTGAGAAGGTATAATAACAGAGGTGGGTAGGATGAAGTCAGTCTGAATCCAAGGCACTATTTTTGTCCTCATATGCAAAAAAGTTTTTGTAATTTCCCAGCCTCATTTATGTGGTGCCTCAAGTGGTGTCTGACCTCTTTGCAGTCAAAGTAAAAACCAGTCAAAAGAGGAACAGTCTGCTGACATGTATTGAGGCATGGTGATCCCTGGCATCATCTGTTCATTTCAATAGATCATATATGACTTTTAAATTGAACAAACCAACACCAAGCACTTTAAATAATAAAGCATGTCAAAACCTTGCTGTCATAAACCTGTATATCATGCCAAGGCACATGCCCTGGTGCCTTTGTATTAACATGAGAAAGGATTTCTTCTAATAGAGGAGAGGAGTTGAAAAGGCTAGGTCATCAGACAGGAATGACAGACATTATCTCATTTGGAATCTGCTGGCAGAGAGCATGAGAGCACGTCAAGCTAGCTCTTCCCTCAAGACCATCTCACACTGTTTTAATTACAGACACGGGTACAACTATCTGCATGCAAATTAAATCTCCATTAAGGCCCTGTCTTCTGCTTTACCCCTGGGTCAGTGGCACACATTGGCAGTGGAGGGATCTCTTCAGAAATAAAGAGTTATTTTCCAAAAAGCTATATCCACCAATTTTTCACATTTGTGTTTTTTCATCAGGAATGATTGCTTATGAGTACCTTTATGTGTGGGTAAAATGTGACTATTCTCAGATATTTATTCATAGGATTTTAGATGTGTATAAAAATGTATATATTTTTACAAAACACTATATATGATGCCTTTAATGCTCGCTTCGAGGCAAGCAACACTGAAGCATGCACGAGAGCACCAGCTGTTCTGGATGAATGTGTGATAATGCTCTCGGTAGCCGATGTGAGCAAGACCTTTAAACAGGTCAACATTCCCAAAGCCGCGGGGCCAGATGGATTACCAGGATGTGTACTCAAAACATGCAAGGACCAACTGGCAAGTGTCTCCACTGACATGTTCAACCTCTCCCTGACTGAGTCTGTATTGCCTACGTGTTTCAAGCAGACCACCATAGTCCCTGTGCCCAAGAAAGCGAAGGTAACCTGCCTAAATGACTACTGCCCTGTAGCACTCACGTCGGTAGCCATGAAGTGCTTTGAAAGCCTGGTCATGGCTCACATCAATAGCATCCTCCTGGACACCCACTCCAATTTGCATACTGCAACAACAGGTCCACAGATGACACAATCTCAATCGCACTCCACACTGCCCTTTCCCACCTGGACAAAAGGAACACCTATGTGAGAATGCTGTTCATTGACTACAGCTCAGCGTTCAACACCATAGTGCCCACGAAGCTCATCACTAAGCTAAGGACCTGGGACTAAACACCTCCCTCTGCAACTGGATCCTGGACTTCCTGACAGGCTGCACCCAGGTGGTAAGGGTAGGCAACAACACGTCTGCCACGCTGATCCTCAACACTGGGGCCCCTCAGGGGTGGGTACTTAGTCCCCTCCTGTACTCCCTGTTCACCCACGACTGCATGGTCAAACACGACTCCAACACCATCATTAAGTTTGCTGACGACACAACAGTGGTAGGCCTCTATAGGGAGGTGGTCAGAGACCTGGCAGTGTGGTGCCAGGACAACAACCTCTCCCTCAATGTGAGCAAGACAAAGGAGCTGATTGTGGACGAGAGGAAAAGGAGGACCGAACAGGTCCTAATTAACATCAACAGGGCTATAGTGGAGCGGGTACTATCGAGAGTTTCAAGGTCCTTGGTGTCCACATCACCAACAATCTATCATGGTCCAAACACACCAAGACAGTCGTGAAGAGGGCACAACAGAACCTTTTCCATGGGTCCACAGAAGTTCTACAGCTGCACCATCAAGAGTATCCTGACCGGTTGCATCACCGCCTGGTATGACAACTGCTTGGCAGTTAACAGTAAGGCGCTACAGAGGGTGTGCGTACAGCCCAGTACATCACTGGGATCAAGCTTCCTGCTATCCAGGACCTATATAATAGGCGGTGTCAGAGGAAAGCCCATAAAATTGTCAGAGAATCCACTCACCTAAGTCATAGACTGTTTTCTCTGCTACCGCATGGCAAGCAGTACCAGAGCACCAAGTCTAGGACCAAAAGGCTCCTTAATAGCTTCTACCCCCAAGCCATAAGACTGGTGAACAATTAATCAAATGGCCACCGGGCTACTACATTGACCCCCCTCCATTTGTTTTGTACACAGCTGCTACTCGCTGTTATTTATCTTAAAAAATGCAGAACTAAGAACAGATATAGCCCTTGGATCACTCCAGACCTGACTGCCCTTGACCAGCACAAAACCATCCTGTGGCGTACCACCATTGATAAAAGACAGTACTGTGCAGCCGTCTTCATCGACCTGGCCAAGGCTTTCGACTCCGCCAATCACCGTATTCTTATTGGCAGACTCAATAGGCTTGGTTTTTCTAATGACTGCCTCGCCTGGTTTACCAAATACTTTGCAGTCAGAGTTCAGTGTGTCAAATCGGAGGGCATGTTGTCCGGCCCTCTGGCAGTCTCTATGGGGGTACCACAGGTTTCAATTCTCGGGCCGACTCTTGTCTCTGTGTGCATCAATGATGACGCTCTTGCTGCGGGAGATTCCCTGATCCACCTCTACGCAGACGACACCATTATGTATACTTCTGGCCCTTCCTTGGACACTGTGCTAACTAACCTCCAAACGAGCTTCAATGCTATACAACACTCCTTCCGTTGCCTCCAACAGCTCTTAAACGCTAGTAAAACTGTGCATGCTTTTCAACCGTTCGCTGCCCGCACCCGCCATGCTTCTTACGAAGCCACTCCTTCGTTGCCCGGGTGGTGTATTTGGGATCATTGTCATGCTGAAAGACCCAGCCATGTTTCATCTTCAATGCCCTTGCTGGTGGAAGTAGGTTTTCACTCAAAATCTCACGATACATGGCCCCATTCATTCTTTCCTTTACACGGATCAGTCGTCCTAGTCCCTTTGCAGAAAAACAGCCCCAAAGCATAATGTTTCCACCCCCATGCTTCACAGTAGGTATGGTGTTCTTTGGATGCAACTCAGCATTCTTTGTCCTCCAAACACGACAAGTTGAGTTTTTACCAAAAAGTTATATTTTGGTTTCATCTGACCATATGACATTCTCCCAATCTTCTTCTGGATCATCCAAATGCTCTCTAGCAAACTTCAGACGGGCCTGGACATGTACTGGCTTAAGCAGGGGGACACGTCTGGCACTGCAGGATTTGAGTCCCTGGCGGCGTAGTGTGTTACTGATGGTAGGCTTTGTTACTTTGGTCCCAGCTCTCTGCAGGTCATTCACTAGGTCCCCCCTGTGTGGTTCTGGGATTTTTGCTCACCGTTCTTGTGATCATTTTGACCCCACGGGGTGAGATCTTGCGTGGAGCCCTAAATCGAGGGAGATTAGCAGTGCTCAGGTATGTCTTCCATTTCCTAATAATTGCTCCCACAGTTGATTTCTTCAAACCAAGCTGCTTACCTATTGCAGATTTAGTCTTCCCAGCCTTTTGCAGGTCTACAATTTTGTTTCTGGTGCCCTTTGACAGATCTTTCGTCTTGGCCATAGTGGAGTTTGGAGTGTGACTGTTTGAGGTTGTGGACAGGTGTCTTTTATACTGATAACAAGTTCAAACAGGTGCCATTAATACAGGTAACGAGTGGAGGACAGAGGAGCCTCTTAAAGAAGAAGTTACAGGTCTGTGAGAGCCAGAAATCTTGCTTGTTTGTAGGTGACCAAATACTTATTTTCCACCATAATTTGCAAATAAATTAATTAAAAATCCTACAATGTGATTTTCTGGATTTTTTTTCCTCATTTTGTCTGTCATAGTTGAAGTGTACGTATGATGAAAATGACAGGCCTCTCATCTTTTTAAGTGGGAGAACATGCACAATTGGTGGCTGACTAAATACTTTTTTGCCCCACTGTATAGTGGTTTGGAATTAAACTCTTTAAATAGATTTACAACTATCAATCACACTCTTTAATGGGGAGAGGGTGCGTGAAAAAGACAAGTAAAGACAGAGTGGGAAAGGGAAAAATAGGGACCTTGTTTTGATCATAACAATAATGTGCTGTAGTCCTGGAAGTGAGTTGCTGATTGTCATAGAATAGGGATAAAAGTTACAGACAATTTATGTGTATTCAGAAACTCTACCAGAGTCAACATGCTGCCTGAATGACTCAACCCATAGAGTCAAATTATTTGACTCCACACTACTCATTATACAGTGCATTTATAGCACTGGATTTGACTTAATAAGTTGTCAAATCCAGTGCCCTAATTACACTGTATAATGAGTAGTGTACAGACCTCCCATAGAGACATAGGAACAGCAGCCCACTATGATGTCTGACTGAGAGTTGTGAGACTGCAGAGTATGAAGAGGGGCTGAGGCTGGCTGGCAGACTAGCAGGATGGAGTACACTTGCCCTCTCTGCTGGGGTTGTGGCTGAGGGGGTTATGAATGTCCTGCAGGTGAAGGAGAAAGGAGAATAGACAGTGTGGGAGCCAGCCCAAGAGACACCCAGCCAGAACTAGCAGTGGAGGCAAAGTGATTTCCTGGCCTGGGATATATGAGTGTGATGACAGCTGAGGCTATATCATGCTCCAGCCTGCTGGGACGAATACGACTGAATTATTCCCTTCAAGGTCAGACTAATGGTGGTCAGTTGGGCGTAGAGGGGTCGACTGAGAACTGGACTAAACTACACATGGGTAATCAACAGATGATGAGGATGGTGATGATGATTTATGCATTTCCCACTTCAATAAGTCATACAGCATGAATGTACCATCATCAATATACCTACACAACTCAAAAGTTGGGAACATAGAATATCATCTTTAACATGTAACACTATCATGACTGCTGCTTTCACAACACATTTATCACATAATAAAAAATACAAAATCACGAGATTGGAGTTTTGTGGTTTTCATTTATTTATAGAATAGGTCTACATAAATCATTGTTGGATACATACTTAATTACAGCTGTTTTTAGTTTATAGATGATAAGTAAACAGAACACAATGGATTAAAGATGACTTACAAACAGAGGAACCATGAGTTAACTTCACACCTTTTTCCCCTAATCACTCTAACAGGGGTTGGACACACCGAGAGATAGAGAGAGAAATACTAAAGAGAAATAGCAGACTCAGCGCTTTGCTAAAACTTCTCATGTGAAAAATACATTACCAATGATGCCAGAGGGCGTCACAAAGTTATTATTTCAACCGTACATAGCTTGATGGAAATGAAAACACAAAGTACTCGTCACACAGAGATAGAGAGACATTTCCATAAACCCTTGACTCAACTCCTCCAGTCACAACTCCTCAGGTAATCCCAGGTGGAGAAATAGCTGCACAGGGAACAACACTCTTATACAGTAGTTATGGCAACATACAACTGCTTCAAACATTTAAATATTGCACCATATTTCATAGGAAATATTTACTGGAAGATAAATATATTATTAAGATCAAAAAGCTATGGAAAAGTGTTGGTGTGTACAGTATAGTAGCATATGAAGCCTACTACATGGATAGTATAACGTATAGTTTTTAAATTTATTTTTATTGTATTTTTGCTCTTTTATACAATGTATCTGATATAGTTTGTTTCATCAGATGGAGAGTTGTATCTCCAACTCTAATCAATACTATAATCGTATCCCCATGGTTGGGTGACCTCAGTTATGCATTGCCAGTGATGTAAAAACATTATACATAACACTGTAATATATTTCTCTCTCAACAACATTTATCGGAAGTGGGATTCATCATATTGTTCATGGGAAACTGAGTCCTGTCACGTCTCTCTTAGTTTGATCTACCTTTCCTTTTTTGCCCTCCAGCTACTGCCTCATTTCTAGAGGTTGGCAGGAACCCTGATGGGTTGGCACTGAGACTGCCACAGCATGTCACCCAGCAGACACACATGTATCTAGACAGGCTGGACAGACTGATTGAGGTGGTCTGCTCTGCTTTGCTTTGTTAGAGAGTAAAAGTGATGATGGAATCAGTGAGGCTGTGCCATGGTGTTCAGATGAGATGGTATACTGTGCTGTCTGTGTCTGGACTTGTCCTGATGCTCACAACCTCTCAGACAGGTTTAGCTGCCTTCAAAGCAGAAAGCATTGTGCCGTGCACGCTGACGGCTTTGTAGGGTTTCCTGGATAGGCTCCTTTGTGGATGAAAGCCCTGCTTCCGCTAGGGGGGAGAGGCATTTTGTTCTGAGTGAAATGTAAAATGTGGAGCTTTGCTATGTTCTCTCTGCCTAATAAAATCAATCAAACGCTTGGCAGCCTTAGTCTGATCGGTACAAAAGGTGGGACTAGAAATGACAGAGTGGATGACACACTGTGTCCGCTCAGCAGAGGCAGTAGACCCATGTACAAACTAATAACACACACACACACACACACACACACACACACACACACACACACACACACACACACACACACACACACACACACACACACACACACACACACACACACACACACACTGAGATCTAGATTACAAAGTACCATTTCCCATGGAATATGAAATCACTCACACTATATACCAGGGATCATCAACTAGATTCTCCTTGAGCGGTTGGTCAGGGGGCCAGAACATAATTACAAATAATTTGTAAACTGCAAATTGACCACAAGAAGCCCAAACGGATATAGTATTGAACTAAAACAGAATCATTTCAAACCTCTCGATTAAGCTTGGGAATACTTTGGAACATATATCCAAAATTAAAATAACTTGGGGGGGAGGCAAATAACATCACCTGCCGCCAGTTGGGAAACCCTGCTATATCCCCTAAACTTGAACATTCTATAGCCGTGAATATCATACCCACAGAACATACCCACAGAACCAACCTAAATACCATATTGTGATGAAAATGCATGGACGTGTATCAGAAGGAAGTATAGTTATGGTGTATAAAAGAAAGAGAGTTAGGTTTTCAAAATGTCATGCAATGAGGCTAACAGTGTCTGATCTGAATGTGTCAGAGCCTCCATCTCTCTCTCTCTCTCTGCCTGTCTGGTCCTTCTGTCCCTGCTGGGAGCTTCTAACCAGGCTTGTCTGCATGGTGTCAGTGCAGGTGCCTGCCTCTGAGGACGGCCACCCTCTATCTCCTCAGCACAGATGCTAATGGAGAATCAGGAAGCATGCTATTTACCACCGTACTGTACTTCATCCTTATTCTGAAACATTACAGCAGTGTCTGCCACTCCCTTAATCCAACACACTTTAATAAAATGCTCTCATCATCAACAAACATTGAGTGTGCTACGAAATGTGGACGTTCTTTTTTGGCTTTGGCCTACTTGTGTTATTTTGCAGCAATGTAAACTCATTGTCAACTGCGTTTATTTTCAGCAAACTTAACATGTAAATATTTGTATGAACATAAGATTCAACTACTGAGACGTAAACTGAACAAGTTCCACAGACATGTGACGAACAGCAATGGAACCTCTCAGACGGGGGGGGGGGGGGGGGGGTTAAAGGTAACAGTCAGTATCTGGTGTGTCCACCAGCTACATTAAGTACTGCAGTGCATCTCCTCCTCATGGACTGCACCAGATTTGCCAGTTCTTGTTGTGAGATGTTACCCACTCTTCCACCAAGGCACCTGCAAGTTCCCGGACATTTCTGGGGGGAATGGCCCTAGCCCTCACCCACCGATCCAACAGGTCCCAGACGTGCTCAATAGGATTGAGATCCGGGCTCTTCGCTGGCCATGGCAGAACTCTGACATTCCTGTCTTGCAGGAAATCACGCACAGAACGAGCAGTATGGCTGGTGGCATTGTCATGCTGGAGGGTCATGTCAGGATGAGCATGCAGGAAGGGTACCACATGAGGGAGGAGGATGTCTTCCATGCATTGAGATTGTCTGCAATGACAACAAGCTCCAGAGTACAGGCCTCGGTGTAACGCTCATTCCTTTAACGATAAACGCAAATCCGACCATCACCCATGGTGAGACAAAACAGCGACTCATCAGTAAAGAACACTTTTGCCAGTCCTGTCTGGTCCAGCGATGGTTGGTTTTTGCCCATAGGCAATGTTGTTGCCGGTGATGTCTGGTGAGAACCTGCCTTACAACAGGCCTACAAGCCCTCAGTCCAGCCTCTCTTAGCCTATTGCAAACAGTCTGAGCACTGATGGAGGGATTGTCCGTTCCTGGTGTAACACGGGTAGTTGTTGTTGCCATCCTGTACCTGTCCCTCAGGTGTGATGTTCGGATGTACCGATCCTGTGCAGGTGTGGTTACATGTGGTCTGCCACTGCGAGGATGATCAGCTGTCCGTCCTGTCTCCCTGTAGCGCTGTCTTAGGCGTCTCACAGTACGGACATTGCAATTTATTACCCTGGCCACATCTGCAGTCCTCATGCCTCCTTGCAGCATGCCTAAGGCACATTCACGCAGATGAGCAGGGACCCTGGGAATCTTTCTTTTTCTTTTTTAAACCCTTTACAATGAAGATCTGTGAGTTTATTTTGATTTTTACGAATTATCTTTGAAAGACAGTGTCCTGAAAAAGGGACGTTTCTTTTTTTGCTGAGTTTATATTCAACAGACCTCCCACTGTTCCTGTGAATTGAGGGTTTTGTGGGTAGAGAGAAATTGTATCTATCTGGGATTTAGTTACATCTAGTGGCCTCACTAGGACTGAGATGAGGAAGTTTAATGAAACCCCCATTGCTATCAGCTCCAAGCAGGAAGCAGCTCAGTGCAGCTTGAGTGGAAAAGGTCAAACACTATGTGCCCTGCCTAAGATCCCTAGCCATATCCTCTCCCAATAGTCTACAATAGCACATCTAGTCTACAACAACAAGAGACTACAGGCATCGTAAGATAATGAAAAAAAACAGTGACTTACTTCTCAAAACAAACTAGAATATTTAGCGATGGCAACACTGTGAGCTGAAGTGGGGGTTAGTTTTACCTTTGATCCTGCTGTTACAGCCCATGAATTGACACAATAATCATAGATTGTTAGATTCTTGAAACAGCCAGACGCTCCTCTCACAGTAGGTATTGCATTTAGAAGTTAAACTTCAAAGCTGCGCTTAGTGCGGGGCCGACTGTTAAGCAAATAAATTAAAGGTGAAGACCATTTAAATAAAGACACTCATGGTTGTAATCATACTGAAAACACGAAGGTCCTCTGCAAGCTGACTAACAGAGAAAGAGGACTGAATAATAGATTGAAGACACAGTAAAGCAGGTTTTAAAATCTCTCTCTCCCCTTCTCTCTCTGCTCTGACTGACACTCATTGTTCTGTGGTGTAATAGCTTTTACATCCTCTCTCTGTGGTGGAAAAAACAGAGAAACTATTGGCCCTGTAGTCAACAGAGAGAGAGGCAGAGCCCTAAACACAGCTATCGGCACTGGCCCTCTGGCCCAACCCTTCCCACTGGAGCAGCCAGCCAGGAAGAGGCAGGGGAGGAGAGGTGGGCTGGATCAGTGTTTGTTCAGTGCTTCCATTCCAGCACTCCAACATCACCTCCCACTCAGTGAGCACAAACAACATCTCCCAGAGATAGGTACATACACGCACGCACACAGAGAGAGGGAGAGGGCAGAGCACAGGATAGCCATAAGATTTTGCGAATATAGTTCTTGTAATTTCTTATATCTCTTCGGAACAGTTCTATGCCAGAATGTGAAGCCCAGCGAGGTATATGGCTCAGAAAATGTACCTGTCGCTGTACTCCTAATTATCCCGAAATGATGAACGTTGTAAACGGGAAGTTTGGAATACTGCACATTTTTGTTAAACTGATGTTGTCGTCAGAATGATAGGCTAGCTAATGCTATAGCAGCCCATTGGATTCCATGAAAATGTGACGCCTAGCGTTTGGGTGAGTAACTACCAGAAGTGTTGTGGAATCCAATGGGTTGCCTTATTAGCTAGCATGCTGACGAAAACAGATGTTTCATTAAAAACTAGCAGTATTTAAATCTTCTCAATGTCTCATTTTTTTACCTTTATTTAACCAGGCAAGTCAGTTAAGAACAAATTCTTATTTTCAATGACAGCCTAGGAACAGTGGGTTAACTGCCTGTTCAGGGGCAGAACGACAGCTCGGGGGTTTGAACTTGCAACCTTGCGGTTACTAGTCCAACGCTCTAACCACTAGGCTACCCTGCCGCCCCTGGGATAATTAGGTGTACAGCACGATCTCCCATCCGTGGAATGATGTATGTTTTCTGAGCGATATATCATGCCGGCCTCATTGTGTCCTGATCAGCCTGCCATTCCGACCTTACAGGGAAGATGTACTTACAGCGACCGTAGGGTCGTAATCTTTAGACCTTACAGGGAAGATGTACTTACAGCGACCGTAGGGTCGTAATCTTTAGACCTTACAGGGAAGATGTACTTACAGCGACCGTAGGGTCGTAATCTTTAGACCTTACAGGGAAGATGTACTTACAGCGACCGTAGGGTCGTAATCTTTAGACCTTACAGGAAGATGTACTTACAGGGCGACCGTAGGGAAGGTCGTAATCTTTAGACCTTACAGGGAAGATGTACTTACAGCGACCGTAGGGTCGTAATCTTTAGACCTTACAGGAAGATGTACTTACAGCAGGGAAGATGTACTTACAGACCGTAGGGTCGTAATCTTTAGACCTTACAGGAAGATGTACTTACAGCGACCGTAGGCTCGTAATCTTTAGACCTTACAGGGAAGATGTACTTACAGCGACCGTAGGGTTGTAATCTTTAGACCTTACAGGGAAGATGTACTTACAGCGACCGTAGGGTCGTAATCTTTAGACCTTACGGTCGCTGTAAGTACATCTTCCCTAAGCACAGGGGGGATGCGAGGCAAGGAGGTAGGTGGATGGGAGGGTGGCCAGTGCAGTCAGAGCCGTGGATTGGAGGGCTGGAGATGCTTTTTGCATTCCAATGAGACTCCATCAGAAAATGTTCAGCATCAAGGTTAATCTAGATGTCAAAGTCTGCTGACAGTGGAGGAGATTGCTCCTGGGTGACATTCTGTCTGAAGTCTTAACGCTGTAGTCAATTTCATCCCTCCCTCCAGGAATTGGAGTCAGGCTTGCCATTTTTGTGGACGTATGCATCACTGTATATGGCAGGATTTTCTCGTGTTTTGTCATTGTATGATGCATGTGGTATCAATGCTGTGTCTGAATGCATCTAGGACAACAGTCAGATCAACTGTGATTGGCTAATTCTTTCAAACAAGCTCGGCCCAAAAAAACACAACATGCACAGTCAAGGTAAATCAGTACAAAACTGCTTATGAGACAACTGTCATAGTTATATATCATAGGACTAACATCTGACAGAAAATGGCATCACACAATCTTATTTGAACTTTTCTTCAAAATACCTATCTTCTGAACCTGTACGGTTTTACTGAAGTCTCCAAGATAAAAGAGGTAACTGCTGGTTTCTAGTCTCATAAATGAAGAGGTGTTTCTAAAATCAGACACATAATGTTTTATTAAATGCTTTGAAGGTAAGTAAAAAAAATATGAATTATGTAGGGAAGCAGAGAGAGGATAACTACCGGTTGTTGGTTGGATGGCTGTTCTGCAACACCAGCACTTATGCTGACTCCATAGCGCATAAGATATTCATCCTGTTCACAATTCAGTAACATTACCTTATTGAAAATTATGAACGTAGCAGCAAAACTTGATAAGCTGGCAACAAGAAAGTATCTTAGACTATGTTTCTGGTGTAAGCTTGCAGTTCCAGCTGAGTGTATGAGGACTATTGGAGACAGGCAGGCAGGCAGGCCGTGTGTGCGTCTGTGGTGTAGCAGCCTTGCCCCACAAGCCCCTGGGTTATGAAGTGCTCAAAGGGAGCTCATTTCAACTGCAATGTTCCGCTTTTCTGCTTCCCACCTCACTCCTCCCTCCTCCCATCATGATTAAGGTCTTAAACCCCTCATCAATCGTCAGCCTCTTCACTGCAGAAGCTCTAACAGGACACCGACAGCCTGCTCTGTTCTGCTCTCCTATCTGCTCTGTTCTGCTCTCCTATCTGCTCTGTTCTGCTCTGGCCAATAGACAGCACTATGCATTGCCACCGGAAGATGTTTGGAGGTGGGGATGTTGCGATTTTTACCCTGTTCGCGCTACAGACAGCTGTCTCGGTCCGCTAATACAGGACTAATAAAGGCCCAGTGTACAACTTTTGTGAGATTTTATTTGATAAAAATTTGAATGAATATATTTTTGGATTACGATTTTTCAGGGGGTGCTACAGCATCCTCAGCACCCCTAATTCCCACAGCTATGGTGCTATGTCCCTGTGCTGAAACATGCAAGCATATGACCTTGCACCATCAAAGCTCTGCTCTGCCCTCCTCTCCATAGCTTCTGACCTGCAGGGATTACACCTAGCATGGCCATCAAATGTAAGGGATATCTTAAAGCTGGGGCCAAAAAATAATTTCATTGGTCATTTCCCCCCTTGTCTGCAAGGTGTACTGGTTAGAGTGAGCTGCAACCTTTGGAGCTGCCCCACTGTCCACCTCTTCCCTGTCACTGTCACTCTCCCTGGATGATCTCTCCACTCAGTCACACACCATCTCAGGCCATCTGTGGTATTCTTAGAAACAACTAATTCATCTATTTCCTCTCTGATGGCTCTGGGGGATAAATAATAAATATACTTCACATAAAGACACGTTGCCCTCCAACGCTCTCTCTCTCCCCTCAATAGCCCTCTGAAAGTCCCCCATCCACCGTCTTCCCCCCCCCCGCTTGCTGCTACCATCAGTACTAAAGCATACTCTGTCCATGTGTCATTGACAAAGTAAATGGGGTTAATGCTTGGCTCTGGCGGTGGCCTGTCTGTCACAATCACACACCTAATGATGGGAGTAATCCTGAGGATACAATGACAGGAGTTGTGATGTCCCACTCCCAGGCTATGAAGGGACTATGAGGGGGCTATTAGGGGACTATGGGGGGGCTATAAGAGGGCTTTGAGGGGGCTTCAAGGGGACTATGAGGGGGTATGAGGGGACTTTGAAGGGGCTATGAGGGGACTATGAGGGGCAGTAAGAGGGCTATGAGGGGGATATAAGGGGACTATGAGGGGGCTATGAAGAGGCTACAGGGGACTATGAGGGGGCTATAAGAGGGCTATGAGGGGATGAGGGGGCTACAGGGGGACTATGAGGGGGCTATGACGGGACTATGAGGGAACCATGGGGGCTATAATGGGACTATGAGGTGGCTATAATGGGACTATGAGCGGGCTATGAGGGGGCTATGAGGAGCAGTAAGAGGGCAATGAAGGGGCTTTAAGAGGGCTATGAGGGGGATATGAGGGGGCTATGAGGGGGCTATGAGGGGATATGAGGTGGCTATGAGGGGCAATAAGAGGGCTATGAGGGGCTATAAGAAGGCTATGATGGGGCTATAAGAGGGCTATGAGGGAGCTATAAGGGGACTATCAGGGGCCATCAGGGGACTATCAGGGGCTACGAGGGGACTACGAGGGGACTATCAGGGGCTATGAGGGGACTGTCAGGGGATATGAGGGGACTATCAGGGGACTATCAGGGGATATGAGGAGACTATCAGGGGACAATCAGGGGGCTATGAGTGGGCTATCAGGGGCTATGAGGGGACTATCAGGGGCTATGAGTGGGCTATCAGGGGACTATCAGGGGGATATGAGGAGAATATCAGGGGACTATCAGGGGGCTATGAGTGGGCTATCAGGGGAATATGAGGAGACTATCAGGGGACTATCAGGGGATATGAGGAGAATATCAGGGGCTATCAGGGGCTATGAGTGGACTATCAGGGGCTATCAGGGGCTATGAGGAGACTATCAGGGGGCTATCAGGGGGATATGAGGGACTATCAGGGGATATGAGGAGACTATCAGGGGCTATCAGGGGATATGAGGGGACTATCAGGGGGCTATGAGTGGACTATCAGGGGGATATGAGGGGACTATCAGGGGCTATGAGTGGACTATCAGGGGGATATGAGTGGACTATCAGGGGGATATGAGGAGACTATCAGGGGACTATCAGGGGGATATGAGTGGACTATCAGGGGATATGAGGGGACTATGAGGGGCTATGAGGGGGATATGAGGTGGCTATGAGGGGCAATAAGAGGGCTATGAGGGGCTATAAGAAGGCTATGATGGGGCTATAAGAGGGCTATGAGGGAGCTATAAGGGGACTATCAGGGGCCATCAGGGGACTATCAGGGGGCTACGAGGGGACTACGAGGGACTATCAGGGGGCTATGAGGGGACTGTCAGGGGATATGAGGGGACTATCAGGGGACTATGAGGAGACAATCAGGGGGCTATGAGTGGGCTATCAGGGGGCTGTCAGGGGATATGAGGAGACTATCAGGGGCTATGAGGAGACTATCAGGGGGCTATCAGGGGATATGAGTGGACTATCAGGGGATATGAGGAGACTATCAGGGGCTATCAGGGGATATGAGGGGACTATCAGGGGGCTATGAGTGGACTATCAGGGGATATGAGGGGACTATCAGGGGCTATGAGTGGACTATCAGGGGATATGAGTGGACTATCAGGGGATATGAGGAGACTATCAGGGGACTATCAGGGGATATGAGTGGACTATCAGGGGATATGAGGGGACTATGAGGGGGCTATGAGGGGGATATGAGGTGGCTATGAGGGGCAATAAGAGGGCTATGAGGGGCTATAAGAAGGCTATGATGGGGCTATAAGAGGGCTATGAGGAGCTATAAGGGGACTATCAGGGGGCCATCAGGGGACTATCAGGGGGCTACGAGGGGACTACGAGGGGACTATCAGGGGGCTATGAGGGGACTGTCAGGGGATATGAGGGGACTATCAGGGGACTATGAGGAGACAATCAGGGGCTATGAGTGGGCTATCAGGGGCTATGAGGGGACTATCAGGGGGCTATGAGTGGGCTATCAGGGGACAATCAGGGGCTAAGAGTGGGCTATCAGGGGACTATCAGGGGATATGAGGAGAATATCAGGGGACTATCAGGGGGCTATGAGTGGGCTATCAGGGGAATATGAGGAGACTATCAGGGGACAATCAGGGGCTATGAGTGGACTATCAGGGGACTATCAGGGGATATGAGGAGAATATCAGGGGGCTATCAGGGGCTATGAGTGGACTATCAGGGGCTGTCAGGGGATATGAGGAGACTATCAGGGGGCTATGAGGAGACTATCAGGGGCTATCAGGGGATATGAGTGGACTATCAGGGGGATATGAGGAGACTATCAGGGGACTATCAGGGGATATGAGTGGACTATCAGGGGATATCAGGGGCTATGAGTGGGCTATCAGGGGAATATGAGGAGACTATCAGGGACAATCAGGGGGCTATGAGTGGACTATCAGGGGGGGGATATGAGGAGAATATCAGGGGACTATCAGGGGGCTATGAGGGGCTATCAGGGGAATATGAGGAGACTATCAGGGGACAATCAGGGGCTATGAGTGGACTATCAGGGGACTATCAGGGGATATGAGGAGAATATCAGGGGGCTATCAGGGGCTATGAGTGGACTATCAGGGGGCTGTCAGGGGATATGAGGAGACTATCAGGGGCTATGAGGAGACTATCAGGGGGCTATCAGGGGATATGAGTGGACTATCAGGGGATATGAGGAGACTATCAGGGGACTATCAGGGGATATGAGGGACTATCAGGGGCTATCAGGGGCTATGAGTGGACTATCAGGGGGCTGTCAGGGGATATGAGGAGACTATCAGGGGCTATGAGGAGACTATCAGGGGCTATCAGGGGATATGAGTGGACTATCAGGGGGATATGAGGAGACTATCAGGGACTATCAGGGGATATGAGTGGACTATCAGGGGATATGAGGAGACTATCAGGGGACTATCAGGGGATATGAGTGGACTATCAGGGGCTATGAGTGGACTATCAGGGGATATGAGGGGACTATCAGGGGATATGAGTGGACTATCAGGGGGATATGAGTGGACTATCAGGGGACTATCAGGGGATATGAGTGGACTATCAGGGGGCTATGAGGGGACTATCAGGGGGATATGAGTGGACTATCAGGGGATATGAGGAGACTATCAGGGGACTATCAGGGGATATGAGTGGACTATCAGGGGATATGAGGAGACTATCAGGGGACTATCAGGGGGATATGAGTGGACTATCAGGGGCTATGAGGGGACTATCAGGGGGCTATGAGTGGACTATCAGGGGCTATGAGTGGACTATCAGGGGGCTATGAGTGGACTATCAGGGGCTATGAGTGGACTATCAGGGGATATGAGGGGACTATCAGGGGGATATGAGGGGACTATCAGGGGCTATGAGTGGACTATCAGGGGATATGAGGAGACTATCAGGGGCTATCAGGGGATATGAGGGGACTATCAGGGGGCTATGAGTGGACTATCAGGGGATATGAGGGGACTATCAGGGGGCTATCAGGGGATATGAGGGGACTATCAGGGGATATGAGGGGACTATCAGGGGGATATGAGTGGACTATCAGGGGATATGAGTGGACTATCAGGGGGATATGAGGGGACTATCAGGGGGATATGAGTGGACTATCAGGGGGATATGAGGGGACTATCAGGGGCTATGAGTGGACTATCAGGGGATATGAGGAGACTATCAGGGGCTATGAGTGGACTATCAGGGGGATATGAGGGGACTATCAGGGGGATATGAGTGGACTATCAGGGGATATGAGTGGACTATCAGGGGATATGAGGGGACTATCAGGGGGATATGAGTGGACTATCAGGGGATATGAGGGGACTATCAGGGGCTATGAGTGGACTATCAGGGGGATATGAGGAGACTATCAGGGGCTATGAGTGGACTATCAGGGGGCTATGAGTGGACTATCAGGGGATATGAGGAGACTATCAGGGGCTATCAGGGGATATGAGGGGACTATCAGGGGCTATGAGTGGACTATCAGGGGATATGAGGGGACTATCAGGGGGCTATCAGGGATATGAGGGGACTATCAGGGGCTATGAGTGGACTATCAGGGGATATGAGGAGACTATCAGGGGCTATCAGGGGGATATGAGGGGGCTATCAGGGGATATGAGGGGACTATCAGGGGCTATGAGTGGACTATCAGGGGATATGAGGGGACTATCAGGGGCTATGAGTGGACTATCAGGGGATATGAGGGGACTATCAGGGGCTATCAGGGGATATGAGGGGCCATCAGGGGATATGAGGGGACTATCAGGGGCTATGAGTGGACTATCAGGGGGATATGAGGGGACTATCAGGGGATATGAGGGGACTATCAGGGGCTATGAGTGGACTATCAGGGGATATGAGGAGACTATCAGGGGCTATGAGTGGACTATCAGGGGATATGAGGGGACTATCAGGGGGCTATCAGGGGATATGAGGGGACTATCAGGGGCTATGAGTGGACTATCAGGGGGCTATGAGTGGACTATCAGGGGATATGAGGGGACTATCAGGGGCTATGAGTGGACTATCAGGGGATATGAGGGGACTATCAGGGGGATATGAGGGGACTATCAGGGGGCTATGAGTGGACTATCAGGGGGATATGAGGGGACTATCAGGGGGCTATGAGTGGACTATCAGGGGATATGAGGGGACTATCAGGGGCTATGAGTGGACTATCAGGGGCTGTGAGTGGACTATCAGGGGCTGTCAGGGGACTATCAGGGGCTGTCAGGGACTATCAGGGGCTATGAGTGGACTATCAGGGGATATGAGGGGACTATCAGGGGCTATGAGTGGACTATCAGGGGGCTATGAGTGGACTATCAGGGGCTGTCAGGGGACTATCAGGGGCTGTCAGGGGACTATCAGGGGCTGTCAGGGGACTATCAGGGGCTGTCAGGGGACTATCAGGGGCTGTCAGGGGACTATCAGGGGCTGTCTTGGGACTATCAGGGGCTATGAGTGGACTATCAGGGGCTGTCAGGGGACTATCAGGGGCTGTCAGGGACTATCAGGGGCTGTCAGGGGACTATCAGGGGGCTATGAGTGGACTATCAGGGGGCTGTCAGGGGACTATCAGGGGGCTATCAGGGGGATATGAGTGGACTATCAGGGGGCTGTCAGGGGACTATCAGGGGGCTGTCAGGGGACTATCAGGGGGCTAACGTAAATGTCAACATGTTTTTTATTTCAGTGATTCATTATGAAATACTGTAATGAAACTATCTAATATGAATGACTGAAAATAATACTATATCAGACAATCAATGTGTAGTGTTCTTTATGTTATTAGAAATGTCATCGCCTTGTAACACCAATGCCTAAATGTTCCTTTCCTCAAAGTTTACTATACTTGTAAACATTTTCAATCTAGTGTTGTGCAGACTGTTGATAAACATGTCTCTGAGTCTGTTGGTTCCTATAGGATCTTTTTGCAACATCCTCAGAAGTGACATTTGTCTGTTTCCTTCCAATTAGGACCTAATCCGGCATGAATGGGCTCTGTGCACTCCATTTGATGAATAAAAGTCACCCTATGTTTTTTTCTTTAAATTATAACGAGTTTGTAAAGTGTGCCTCTATTTGAGTCTGTGCTGGATTTGTGCACTCATCCATGGAGGAGGTGTTCGGAAAGGAAGAGGGCAGAGTTGTTAACTAGCGGAGATTCAATCATAGGAAGGAGCAGGATAGGGTTGTTTGGTGTACTACAGGGGAAATCTCCTCGTTTACTTTGCCTCGGAGATCAGGATGCATGCAGGTGCATTGTGAAGTTATTGAATGCAGACAGTCAGTCAATGTAGACAGTCAGTCAATGCAGACAGTAGGAAGCAGCAGGCCTGAAGACAGACAGGAATATTAAAATAAGTGGCATCTTATCGCACATAACCATGTCGGAGTCACACCACTGTCGTGGAAAGCTTCTGCAATCCCCCCTCCGTGCTCTGTCATACAGAGACAACTACTGGATTTTTCAAAATATGAAGAGAAGGAATAAACTAAGAGACCAGATTACAAATGTTCCAGTCACTTTCCATTCCTATAGTCGGATGCACCTCGGAAACTTTGCAGATGTGAACTCAGAGATTAAGGCGAAGAAGAGTTTTTGCGATGTTGTGATGAGTAGGCAGAAAATGGAAACGCTTCGTTTGAAGTACTTGCAAAAAAAGATGAGAAAACGTTGAGTATGTCGCCATTCTAACATGAAGGAACTTTTCATTTAAATAAAAGTACATTATTTGTACGTTTTGACCAGAGAATTCATATTGAAACTTTTAAAATACATTTTTGTTGAAGTAGACAAATGATTGTGTACATAAATGTTAATATGAAAATGATCACAAAATAATATCTCTCCTTGTTAAAGAAAATGCAAAAGATAGGCAAAACATGGTGCCAGTATGGCTCAGCATTGAATAATTATGGATGTATCATTGGGGTGTTATTGAGACCAAACACAACCTTGAATGATTCACATTACTCAGCAAAAGCAGGAGCAGCGAGAGAGAGAGAGGAGAGAGGGAGACAGAGCACATACTCCCGAAGCCCCAGTGTTTGTCATCACAGTGCAATGTTTCAAACAGCCCCCATAGCTACAGAGTGCTCTATCACTACTACTTAATGAATAATCCACGTCACTGTGTTTTTGCCAAGTTTGCTATTGTTTAACATTGGGAGAGCTGTGGAACATAAAGGATCGTTTGCTTAATGGAACCTTGTGCACATTGAGAGAAGAAAACATTCTCAAGCCTGCATTTGATGAATGCTTTAACTTGAATCTAAGTGTTTAGAGTATGGAAAATGAGAGGAAGGTACTGCACTAATGTATAGTGTTACGATGTGTATAATGTCCAGTAGTGCATTGCCTATTGTATAAACTGACAGAATTGAAACATCAGGGTGATGACTATTTGAAGGCAGTTGAATAACATTATTCACAACCTGGAAAACAAGATAAAGTATAGTACAATGTCATAAAAATGTACTTTTTAGGAGACAGCAACTGACAGATAATAATGCAATATCATAGCTATAGCTCTTTTCTCTGGCTAGATGTACTGTACATGAGATACATGACTATTAATAGAATACACTGAAAGAACAAAACAATGAGCTGGGATGAGAGGTAGTGGGGGCCTATGTAAGATCTTCATAATCACTTTCTACTTTACTGTATGCTTCTTGCTGAAAGTCTGTCCTGATTACTCTACTGAGTCTAAATCCTCTTTATGTCACATCCTAACATCCTGACTCACAATGTCACATTATAATCACATGTTCAAAATGATAAGCCTAAATAAAGTAGATGAAATTCATTAAAACCAACAGAAATAACATAGTAACAAAAAATGAAAGATTATCAAAATATCTATAGAATTCACTCACCATAACAACACATCAAGAAACTAAAATAGTCTAAATAGGAAATGAAATAAGTTAACATATTTTTTGTGACATAGAAATGTACAGTATATACATTAAATTTTAAATTAAGATGTCTGTGTTGATTGGTGGCTCTGTCTTTTCTATGAGTTCACGTCTCATTGAAAAGCTGTTTCCCATCAGTAACTAATCACCTCGTTGGATCCAGAGTCAGAAGATAGATCCAGCCAATCAGAGTGCAGTAAGGCCTACTTTAATAAGTCCCTGCCAATTGTCTGACTTGCCAATATCAAGCAGTCATCTCCAACATGTGACATACTGTACCTTTAGCGAGAAACATGGCAGATATCCACACTTAAAAATAAAAATAAATTAAAAATATATATAATATATATTTATAAAAGGAAAAAGAAAATCACCTGGGGAGTTTGATCTTCTGTCAAGATCCCAAAAGCAAAACAAATTTCCAGGGTTTTCAGCTTTTTTAAATTTAATTTGTTTGGTGTTTTTTTGGTAGTTTTCTTCCTGTTTTTTTGTTGTTTTTTTGTGATACTTTAAGTTGGCTGTTTTTATGAAAAACTTGAAGTATGTCCTCTTCATATAGTATACAGCAACTGTACATTTTTGAATGCAGGTAAACAAAATGTAAAAGTGCTTTTTTTTAAGACTGTTATCCAGTGTATCGAAAGGAGTAGCAGGCACTTAAGTCCATCCCCATTTTGTAGGTGTTTGCCAGTGGAGCAATAAGGTACTCGTTGCTTGAGTTATTCCTGGGTTTTTATTCATCTGTTGGGTAGAGACAGACAACAAAACAGACAGATCGACAAAACTCAACATACACTAGCCCAGGATGTCCAGGTAGACAGGTGTGGCTTTTCCCAAGGCATAAAGGATTTTCTGGATGTCCTTGATGTTCAGCCTCTGCTGGGGCTCCCTCTGCCAGCAACCCAACATGATGTCATACACCTCCTTGGGACAAGCTCGTGGCCTCTCCAGAACCCGTCCTTGCGTAATACACTCGATGACCTGGGGTAGGAGAATGAGAGCGATAGAGAGAGAGAGTGGGGTCACTCATTTACAACCCAATTTTGAGCATTATACTGTTTGTCAAAAGCATAACAAGCCATTTACAGGCAGAATGAGGTTTTGCTTAATCAGCGTTGTTAGCACCCCTGAGGGTATGGCACCACACTATTTGTACAGCAGTAATTATATGAGTGCAATGTCAAGGTCATAAAGCAGGTTTCAAAGTATGAGGTTTTGTAGTACACATAAACAAACAAAACTTGCAGTGTAGTCAGCGTAGTGTAGTTCATGCAATATCCCTGCGTCAGACATGCCTGTTAGGGACATGCAGAGTAGGGTTGAATATTTTCTCGGTATTTTACAAATGTTCCCTCGCAAAAATAAATCCCTTTTTTTCCTGGGTAACCCAATATTTCCCATCAAAACTGGAAGTGTCATTATAAAGCATATAAAGCATATAAATATGTCTGAATTTGATTCGAGCATTTATTGTTTTGAAACTTCAAGCCTGATGCTACCTGAGCTTGATGAGCCATACATTAAAGACATTTTATGAGCCCAAGCCCAAAAAAGTCCAACTGATGGTGTCATTATCCATTATTATATATAGGCTACAGCACATTACGAACAAGTTACATCAGGAAAACAGATAAGCCCATTAATGTAGCTATGCTCTCTTGGGTAAATAAACGATACAAGCTCCAGTAGGCTAATCTTTTTGAGGGTGGACTGTATTACTGTACTGTATTACTGTACTGTATTACTGTACTGTATTACTGTACTGTATTGTATTATGCCATATTATTTGTCTGAAATGATGCTCCTTGTTCAAACTGTCAAGCTGAGAGAGAACATGCAACGATGGTGCAGGACATGCGGCCTTCAAAGTTACAACTATAGGATAGCAAATCTGGTTGAATTTGGAAATATTATAGGGCCTATTTTACATTTTTACAATTAGTAGGCTGACGCATATCTTTCATAATATTTCCCCTAATGTTGTGCGACATGCGTATTAGCCTACTTCCTATTTCTCTTTCTATTGTTGCTTCAATCCTTCCTCACTTTCAACAATTCAATGAAATACATTTTGATGTCCTTAGCTTCATCATTGTAATGACATGCTTGAATAATTTCGGACTAAGATACAGACTGCCTTCACTTCTCTTCACCAAGATTGAATGGTTATGGGTGACAGGTGTAAATAAATAACTGATTCAGCCTACCACCATCAAGCATTCTCTCTTCCCCTCTTGA
The DNA here is from genome assembly GCF_034236695.1 of Oncorhynchus nerka. Classification (NCBI taxonomy): domain Eukaryota; kingdom Metazoa; phylum Chordata; class Actinopteri; order Salmoniformes; family Salmonidae; genus Oncorhynchus; species Oncorhynchus nerka. Next base: position 26,286,519 of record NC_088420.1, read on the forward strand.
GTTCTATTGGCTGCTGTACTTAACATTCAGCCAACAAGAGCTTGCATCCCTCTTCGAATAATCTATTAGTACTTTTTCCAGCAAGCTATTCTAGGTTAGCTTTTCACGGGACTCTACGAGCTAAGGAGTGTTTTAAGGCCAGCGGTGCACAGGTGCGTATCGCACAAGAGACAGAGGCACTTGCATAACCCATCATTCATTAGATATATGGCTAATACTGCATCAAATGTATTACGTGAAAGGGTATGATAAGATGTCTATATGAAAATAATGATCTATTTTGGATACAATTTGAATGGAATTGATGGAGAGAGTGAAAGACCGAGAGCGTCGGCTGATTTAAAGCAACTAAACGCAAAAAAGAAACGTCCGCTCACTGTCATCTGTGTTTATTTTCAGTAAACTTAACATGTGTAAATATTTGTATGAACATAACAAGAGTCAACAACTGAGACAAAAACTGAACAAGTTCCACTGACATGTGACTAACAGAAATTAAATAATGTGTCCCTGAACAAAGGGGGGTGGTCAAAATTAAAAGTAACAGTCAGTATCTGATGTGGCCACCAGGTACATTAAGTACTGCAGTGCATCTCCTCCTCATGGACTGCACCAGATTTGCCAGTTCTTGTTGTGAGATGTTACCCCACTCTTCCACCAAGGCACCTGCAAGTTCCCGGACATTTCTGGGGGGAATGGCCCTCCGATCCAACAGGTCCCAGACGTGCTCAATAGGATTGAGATCCGGGCTCTTTGCTGGCCATGGCAGAACACTGACATTCCTGTCTTGAAGGAAATTATGCACAGAAAGAGCAGTATGGCTGGTGGCATTGTCATGCTGGAGGGTCATGTCAGGATGAGCCTGCAGGAGGATGTCTTCCCTGTAATGCACAGTGTTGAGATTGCCTGCAATGACAACAAGCTCAGTCCGATGATGCTGTGACACAATGCGCCAGACCATGACGGACCCTCCACCTCCAAATCGATCCCGCTCCAGAGTACAGGCCTCGGTGTAATGCTCATTCCTTTGACGATAAACGCGAAACCGACCATCATCCCTGGTGAGACAAAACCGCAACTCGTCAGTGAAGAGCACTTTTTGCCAGTCCTGTCTGGTCCAGCGAAGGTGGGTTTGTGCCCATAGGTGACGTTGTTGCTGGTGATGTCTGGTGAAGACCTGCCTTACAACATGCCTACAAGCCCTCAGTCCAGCATCTCTTAGCCTATTGCGAACAGTCTGAGCACTGATGGAGGGATTGTGCGTTCCTGGTGTAACTCGGGCAGTTGTTGTTGCCATCCTGTACCAGTCCCGCAGGTGTGATGTTCAGATGTACCAATTCTGTGCGGGTGTTGCTACACGTGGTCTGCCACTGCGAGGACGATCAGCTGTCCGTCCTGTAGCGCTGTCTTAGGCGTCTCACAGTACAGACGTTGCAATTTATTGCCCTGGCCACATCTGCAGTACTCATGCCTCCTTGCAGCATGCCTAAGGCACGTTTACGCAGATGAGCAGGGACCCAGGCATCGTTCTTTTAGTGTTTTTCAGTCAGAAGAAAGGCCTCTTTTGTTTCCTAAGTTTTCATGACTGTGAGCTGTGAGTCTTAATGACCGTTCTACAGATGCATGTTCATTAATTGTTTATGGTTCATTGAACAAGCATGGAAAACAGTGTTTAAACCCTTTACAATGAACATCTGTGAAGTTATTTGGATTTTAAGGAATTATCTTTGAAAGACAGTGTCCTGAAAAAGGGACGTTTCATTTTCTGCTGAGTTTATATTCGAGTGATATGCTGCAATAAAAATGTACAATTAAAAATATGGTGGCCCCCGAAATCCAGATGGAGATGTGTAAATTCGAAATGCGTTCAGTCCTTATATTACTGTAGCATAGACTATGTTGCAGAAAATGTAGGCCTACCTGTCACAAGACAAAAAGTTACCATGATGAGATGATACATGCATTGTGAACTGTGCTCCTACTGAGATGCGCTGTCTCTCTCCACCCTGAGCAGACAGTAGAGAGGAGGTCATAGAGAAGCCAGATTTCATGTATATATTTTAACAGTTCCATTTCACGTCATGCTGTTCATATAAATAATTTATTATAATTTGCCGGTTTCTCACAGTTATTTATCCCGGGAAATGTGAGTGGGTTTGGGCAGGAAATCTCGGTTACCTCGTTTCCCGGTATTCAATCCTAATGCAGAGAGTTTGGCCGCTGCAGTTTCTGAATTATAATGAATTTACATGACACTTCAACATTATCTGGCAGACATGTCAGCTCTCCTTTAACATTATATGGGGAATATTAAAACTTTGTGTAAATTGTATAAATTGTATAAAACCAAATGTCTAGAATGCACATTATGATGCATTTACATGACACTACAACATTATATGGCAGCCATGTTAGCTCCATAGAGGTCTTATTAAATTAATGAGTATTCTAATTCCTAATTCTATGGTTCATTCCCCATGAACATTACACAGGGAATATTTAAACATTGCAACTGAATGTTCTAGAATAAGAACATTCAACATTCTTAAAGTTGACCTAATTCTCTAAATATATGGCTCTGGGGACATGTTTCATTTCACAGGTGATCCCTTTGGGCTAGGGGGGAAATTGGGTCTCTATGAGTTGTATTGATCTGTGTGTTCTGTCGAATGGCTATGAGAATAACTGCCTCACGTTCCCATCCACAGACACACCCACAAAGAAACCCGGACATGAACAATCATTACCAATTAATCCACTCTGTGCAGTTCAAACAGGTCAAGGATGATAATGTGATTGCCATGCTAGTGAAGCACACCTGTGAGTTTTATGTTATGTTATTGATGTTGTCATGTTATTTAGCTTTGCTGCTCATTTTGATTGGATAGTAGGTGTGTTTATTGGTACATATCATATTGAGACCTGTGTAGCTAAAAATAGGACCACTTCAAGGTAGGGTTAAACATATCAACTCCAGTAAGTATGGTAACTTTGTTCTGCTGTCTGTGTTTATTTTAGGAGCATTTTGAGAGGCTGTGTTGTCGTCAGCGTGATGCTCAGTCTGCACAACTGCAGCCAAAAGGCTCTTTCCACAGGCGTTCGTTGAGTCAGTGAGTCACCACAGCCCCCCGTCTGCAGCCCAGACCGGGCACATTTACATTCACAGCACATTCACATAATTCACATTTATAAAATACTTCTGTCTGGGGCTCTGGTTATGGTTTCTATACCGATGGCTGGCTTCAGGATTGATTCATAATGCTGCTTTTCAGGTCTCAACGTAATGGGACAAGCAAATATATAAACAATGGCTCTGTCAGACTGTACATGCTGACGTTTGGCTGGAACTTGGGGCATTGTTGTTCTGACATTTTAATTATCATGCCTTTTAAAAAAATGGTGGAATTGGTTTGGTGGACTATTGAACTCCCAAATGAGTATAGTCCTTCATAGCTTCTGTCAATGTCAACAGTGTGATGTCTTTATGGTGGTTGGTTGAGAGGAATTTCAGTGGCACAGTGACTGTCTGCACATCATCACTACTTCTATGCTCTGTAGATAGAAAGCCTGGTGTAAAATAGCTGTTGCTCACCTCACATGCCATCCCTTGTCTTTTATATCTATGGTGGCTATAAGATTTATGCGTGTGTTTGTGTGTAAATGGGAGTAATTTAATTTCAACACTCTCAGCTCACACTAACACACTAACAGTTGCTGCTCTCTTGTCATCTTTGTTTAAGTCTTAATTGATTTCTCTTCTGGTCCAATATTGAGCCCAAATGCCACTCTAAGAATAGGCCAATTAGCCTCTCCCACACTGCAACATTCTAGGGATTAGTAAGAGCGTTATGAATCACTGGCCCTGATTATCCACTGATGTGGTTTTAGTACGAGTGTGACTGTTGGATGGTAGTCTTTGCCGAGGAAGCAACAACTGTCGAATGCACATTATTGCATTGTGTGGTTATGTTGCTTATTTTCATTTGTGTTTTTCAGAAAAAGAGCAGAATACAAAAAATGGGTGTGCTACAGTACCTCGTTGTTGGCCAGTTGAAACCATGGCTGCTTCCCGTAGGTGAAGATCTCCCAGAGGATGACTCCGAAGCTCCACACGTCGCTCTCTGTGGTGAACTTCCTATACATTATGCTCTCAGGGGGCATCCAGCGGATGGGCAGCATGGTGTGGCCTCCCACCTGTCAGAGAGAGAGAGAGAGATAGAGAGACATGGAGGGAGAGAGAGAGATAGAAAGACAGAGGGAGAGAGCGAGAGGGAGAGATTTGGAGGGAGAGAAAGAGAGCAAGAGAGAGACAGAGAGAGAGAGAGAGAGAGAGACAGAGACAGAGACAGAGAAAGAGAGAGACAGAGAAAGAGAGAGACAGAGAGAGAGAGAGAGAGAGAGAGAGAGAGAGAGAGAGAGAGAGACAGAGAGAGAGAGAGACAGAGAGAGACAGAGAGAGAGACAGAGAGAGAGAGACAGAGAGAGAGAGACAGAGAGAGAGAGACAGAGAGAGAGAGACAGAGAGCGAGAGACAGAGAGCGAGAGAGAGCGAGAGAGAGAGAGAGAGAGAGAGAGAGAGAACAACAGATGTCAGCGCAGTGTTATGGACCTGGGCTAACTGGATTTAAAACAACTGAAAAAGAAAACAATTGTACATGTCAAAGAAAATGACATATTCACCAAAAGGCATGCAGAAGACACATTTTGAATACTTCTAGATGGTCTTTTCTAGTTTATTTTATTTATTCATTTATTTCTTTTAAACTTGTATTTTTCTTATAAAATATTTGAGAAGAAGGGAAACCTACACAGCCCTGTAACACAGAAGATGAAGAAGAGTCAAATGAGGCTCAGCTGGGAGGAGGAAGAGAAGATGGAGCCAAGAGAGGGAAGGAAAAAGGATCCATTAAAAGAAGTTTGACAGCTTCAAGCCATGCAGCAACATAAATGGTCTTCCCTTCAGCCTTCCCTTCCCACTGACAGATATTAATCCATTAAAACAATGAGTCATTCATTATCTGTGCCCTCGTCTTTAACTCAACTGGATTGTTTCTAAATCTTTTTCCTAATCACGTCAATTACACTGTGTATAATCACATCCGTGGAAGGGTTGAACAAAGAGTGCCATTTCAATAGGGGATGTCTGATTATTGTTACTTTCAACTCTTAAGTGGTAGCTGCATATTAATTACAGAGCTCATTGGCACTGAACTCACTATGGGTCAATGTATTGACTGAGCATGTGAATACAAAGAAGTTAACATTATATTACATTCCCACATTGCTGATACTGTAGCTATAAAGGACCAGTCTACCATGTCTGCCATCGATAATAACATCAGTTTCCTTCAGGTAATTATGTATTGTTGGTTTATCTTTGTTAAATTTGGCCCACTGAACATTACAATAAGTTGTTCTGTTTTACATCTCCAATATACTCACCCCTTCCTTCTCCCCCTCCTCCTCCTCCTCCTCCTTGTCCGCCTGCTCTGCTTTTTTAAGATTTATGACGGTTTATTAATGAGATTATGGTAAAATGTCTGCTGGACCACGTCCCATAAAGCCTGTGTGAATATGGAACCCTAACGCCACTACCACACTCTACTGATCTTCTTCCAAGCTGAAAAGAGAAAAAGGCTGTTTCAAAAATCAAATGTATTCATGTTCAATCATATAAATGAACCACATCTAATTATAAATAAGGGGGATGCAGATTTCAAATGTGTGTCTGTACTGTGCAGAAAAGGGTATCCGATAGTAAAATGTGAAGCCAAAGCAGTTCTAAGAGTTTTAATACGTTCCAGGACTATTAGAGAAAGGGGTATTTGTCTATCATACAATACACACACTACAACCCCAATGTTCACGGTAACATCAACTTAAATAGTCTTACCTTGAAACTCCACCATTGCCATATCTCTACCCTACTATCCCATCTCCTGATACATCCCCAGCTCTACCTCATTACATTTACATTTACATTTAAGTCATTTAGCAGACGCTCTTATCCAGAGCGACTTACAAATTGGTGCTTTCACCTTATGACATCCAGTGGAACAGCCACTTTACAATAGTGCATCTAGGTCTTTTAAGGGGGGGGGGGGGGTGAGAAGGATTACTTTATCCTATCCTAGATATTCCTGAAAGAGGTGGGGTTTCAGGTGTCTCCGGAAGGTGGTGATTGACTCCGCTGTCCTGGCGTCGTGAGGGAGTTTGTTCCACCATTGGGGGCCAGAGCAGCGAACAGTTTTGACTGGGCTGAGCGGGAACTGTACTTCCTCAGTGGTAGGGAGGCGAGCAGGCCAGAGGTGGATGAACGCAGTGCCCTTGTTTGGGTGTAGGGCCTGATCAGAGCCTGGAGGTACTGAGGTGCCGTTCCCCTCACAGCTCCGTAGGCAAGCACCATGGTCTTGTAGCGGATGCGAGCTTCAACTGGAAGCCAGTGGAGAGAGCGGAGGAGCGGGGTGACGTGAGAGAACTTGGGAAGGTTGAACACCAGACGGGCTGCGGCGTTCTGGATGAGTTGTAGGGGTTGAATGGCACAGGCAGGGAGCCCAGCCAACAGCGAGTTGCAGTAATCCAGACGGGAGATGACAAGTGCCTGGATTAGGACCTGCGCCGCTTCCTGTGTGAGGCAGGGTCGTACTCTGCGGATGTTGTAGAGCATGAACCTACAGGAACGGGCCACCGCCTTGATGTTATTTGAGAACGACAGGGTGTTGTCCAGGATCACGCCAAGGTTGACAGGGAACATGTCAGAATGCCCGGGGAAGTACCTTCTCCTACATACTACATTTGTAAGGGACTCTGAAGTGAATTGGTTTCCCTGCTGCAATGACCTGACACCCTTTCCATTCATTGACTTCTTTATGTGGACAGATTGTTCCTCACCAGACTAATGTTGTTGGCACTACATGAGTAGGTACACCGCTCCCTAATGCAGGCTGGTGTCCAAAACATAGAGATTGTAGAACAGGAGGATGATCCAAATTCACATATCGTTTTTGAAAACTTACCACGGTTCTATGATATTTGCATAATTCATAGAATGACAGATCTGTGTTTGTTATGCTAGCTCGGTCTGTCTTAGGGGACTGGGTCTGCTTCTCGGAGGCAGAGTATTTGTGAACTTGTTCATGTGTTTGTGTGTGTGTGCTGGGAGATTAAATGAATTGATTGAATTTCAATTAATCTTAATGGCTTCTCCCTGGCAAGCACCACCCTCAATTCAGTCTGGGGTTGAACGGAGGACCGTGGAAGCATATAAATCAGAGTGTGGGCTTCCCTTGGAGCAGAATTCAAACTGGCATGGTGACAACAAAAACTCCACCACAATCTCAAAGCATAGCACAATTAGCATATAGTGAGACATTTAAATATTGCTAATAGACTGACGATAACATATGCATTGATTGAAGCAACTGTCAATACATTTTCCATACTGTCCATCAATGTTGTTGTTAGAGTCTAAAGGCAAATTAAGCATAATAACGAATCTGCTATATACCTTTCCTAACTTGGAACATTGTCATTGGATTGTTGGATTAACATTACAGCTTGCTAACAGTGGCTGTTGAGGGGGTGTGATGTAATTACAGACCCAGTATAGTTAGTTATCCAGCGACCAGGTATTCAGTATTGATTATGTATAATAATACCACATCTAGCCTGCAGAATGCATTCCTCTGTGATGTGATATCAAGTTGTCATTGTCCACTCCTTAGTTCACAAACACAGTGCCATACCTGCAGACTGAGAACCAACAGCTAATTTGGCATTGGGGAGCCCAGGCATCACTTTCATTATACAGATGGGGGCTGTCAGATATGCTGCCTGTGAGAACCCAGCTCAGACCGTGCTTTTCCTTACTGTGTCATATCCCTGGAGGGACGTTTTCTTGGTTGGTTCTCCTTGAGGAGAGGAGAGGAGCGGATGTCAATATGTGACCAGTGTCAGGGAGATGTGTTCCTGGCTGCCACCCCGATTTATAATCACTCAACAAAAGGGAATGTGTCCAATGCAGTTACGACCTCCTAATCTCTCTGTCAGTGGACCATACACCAGGCCTGTTCTGGCAGAGATGCCCAGGCCTAAAATGGCCAAGGCCCACAGTCCATTGCCAGACCAGCATACCAATAGGGGGCAGTCCAGCAGTCCTGTTAGTAGTCTGATGGTGAATCAGACATCTCTCTCTCACAGGCTACTCCACTGATGACCATCTGTACCTGTATGCCTATGATGTTGAGATTTTCTTACTATAACTTACTCGTGTTAGTATCTAAAAGGAGAAAAGCAACATGAAAGCGGTTGCAGTAAAGAACAGAAGTGGTTGGAACAGTAATTACACAATGAAAGTCAAGCATATTGTCTTAATTTACATCACTTCCTGGTCTCTTTGACACCTTATTGAGACATGTATTTTACTGAGCAGTGTGTTGCAAAGAGAAATCAGCTATTAGAGGTACCACTTAGGAAAAGTAGCCTGCAGAATACATTAAGTGGGAGGAGACTCAATGGACTGTTTGACATTTACTGCAAATGTAACATATTTTCCACAATGGCAATTATAGTCTGTATCTAGTGAAAATCCGATGTACCACAGTAATAATCCCTTTGTGATGTCTGCACAGCTTCAGCAAGTCCATTATCAACTGGGACAAGAGCTCTATATTCAGTCTGGTCACCGTGTCTCAGAGACAACAAACAAAAGAATACAGCAAGAATGGTTCTGCCCTACACCTGACACATGTTTACTAATAGGGTCGTTCCACCAATTGAGTACCTTTTGGGTAGTGTAACTTGGTGAAGTTCACTTAATTTGAACATTGTGTCATAAAGAGCACACGTTCAACTTAATAAACATGTTTTACCTTCTCAAGAGGTTAAATAAAAAAAGGACCATTAAGAGCCACTATTAAGTGCCAAATAAAGTAACACGGTTAAACTTAACAGGGTTGACGATTTTATCTTAAATCAGCCATAAATCCACTTGTGACAGGAGGAATAAAGCTTGTTGTGTACAGTGTCAATTGAATACAAGTTAAACATTTCTAGACTACTCTTGTCTATCTATGTGTAACACCAGAAAATGGCCAAAAAGAGTAGGATCAGCTCACCCGCCTTTACATTATGAATTGACTACTATGATTTGACTATTATGATTTGACTATTTTTAAGATGACTTTAGCAAGCCATACTAAAATTCAGATTTATAGAATTTTCCATGTGGTCTACATTAAAGGACACTTCACTTAATATAACATGCTTTTAAATTAAATATTGGTGCACAAATTCAACTAAAATATCAAAGGGACGCAAAAGGCCCTCTATTCTTGGAACGACCCAATAGACATCATTATATTGAGCATGCATCACTTTTCTTGTACATTTCCTAGCATTAGTAAAGGTAAAGAGTTCAGGCATCTATAAAGGAAAAGATAACACACAATCATGAGGAATGGAGGCGAATGCAGAGTGAACACCACACCTTCCAGCCCACTGTGTCAAAACACCACCTGTTCACTAAAGCAAAAACACTGAGGTTGTCGCCGAAAGACATCTTTAGGTTAGCTTGATTATGAAGGTACTTACAAATACATGAACAATATGGAACAAATATTTTATTATGCAACATACATACTGTAGGTGCTTACCCGGTAGTAATCCGTGCTGTAGATGTCCCTGGACATTCCAAAGTCACCAATCTTAACCAGCAGGCCGTTGCCCACCAGGCAGTTCCGAGTGGCTAAGTCACGGTGCACAAAGTGCTGGGAGGCCAGGTACATCATCCCTGCGGCAATCTGAGTGGCAATGTGCAGCATCTGAGACAGGCCCAGCTCCCCATTGGTCTGCAGCGACTGTCCGTCAACCAGGATCAATGCATCAGGCCCATGAGCTCTGTGGATGGAGAAATAAGGGAGGGAGGGAGGGACAGAGGGAGAATCTTATCTCAATCACCATATTCTTACTCCACATTACATTTTATAATGGATTTTAGCTCAGCATAGTATATGACAGTGGTATGTTCTCCAGTTGTAATAGATTGGACATGAGATTCATGGTGTTTTACATTCAAACTTTAATTGAGACAGGAACATGGGCCGTGTCATTACCGTACCAGGGCCACTAGGTGCAAAACCAACAAGAGCTCTTCTGTATTAATGAATGCAGAACAATTGAATGGAAAGGCTATAACTGTCATGACATTTGCATGTATAAAGCCATTAGCAAGCAGCAGACGTCTATCTACTCTGCCTCTGCTATTGAGCACCAATGTTCCCTGCCACTGCCAAGCAGGGGCTCAATAACATCCAATCATAAAGGAGATCAGCTGTCTCATTTGAATTCTGAGTCCCAGCTTCCCTAGTCCGTGGAGGCTCAGTCAACAGACAGCCGTTACACACAACATTTTGTGGTTTTACCCTAACAGGTTATCTCTACTTAATCTACAGTGTAGTGAATAGGAAGTCGCTGCTGCTGGTACTGGGTGACAGGTCTAGTGGAAAACAACAAAAACATTGTATTTCCCCTCCTGTTTCTTGTACGCTACAACATTTCTCTGAGGGGAAGCCATCCATCAATCCCAGCCTGATGCTTGTGGTGAAACCTGCAGGGTTGTGGCTGTTCTACTACACTACATGTAGAAATTATGAGGAAATAGACAGGAACTGGTTTCATCTTTGGAAATGATCACATATATTATATTGCTGGCCAAAGTATTTATTGTATGACGTTAACTCTAATACTGAGGTTAGTTATTCAAGTTAGCGTAATGTGGACCAGCACAGTACATCACTAGTGGGGTGCAGTCAGCCTGCCATTAATTGTTGAGTCTATAGACACTTGTGGTTGGTAAACAGGGGGAGATGCTTCCACACACGTTTCAATTAAGCTGAGTAAACTTCCACAGTTCCAAAAACACATATAAAGTATGTTTCTCTCAGTTGACAGTTTTTATAACTCATAGGCTACAACAAAGACACATTTATAGACATAAGAGTTGAGCACGTCTTGTTTATCCCACACGTCACGGCTTTATTCAACTGAGTAAACTTAGCAATTCCAACAGCACACATCAGAAAAGTCTGGGCTACAGCACCCAAAGACAGAACTGAGTAAGATGTCAAATGTATTCCACACGTCACTGCTTTATTCAGCTGAAAAATCTTTAACATCCAACAACACTCACCAGAAAAGTATTTCTCAGTTGGCAGCTTATATTACTCCAAATACTAATTTACCCAAAATTAGGAAGAGTTGAGCATATCTTACTGTGCATTTAGTTGACACAACTTACCTGAGGAACTTATTGAGGTCTCCGTGCTTCATGTACTCAAAGACCATTATGAGGGGGTCTCCATCCACACACACACCGTAGAACTTGACAATGTGCTCGTGCTGCAGGTTCGTCAATAGTTCCGCCTCCCTCTGGAAATCTTTTCTCGCTGCAAGGGTGGGGTCCTTCAGCGTCTGAGAAAATACAAGGGTGGAGTCCTTCAGGGTCTGAGGAGTACAAGGGTTTCTTTTAACTGCTTAGCAAAGTATGATACTGTTGCAACAACTTTATTAGACTGAGGAAATAGAGAGGAAAAGTGAAATAGACCTTAGAAAATTGACCTTAGACATTGTCACTAGCCGACTACCCTATGGTATTCTACCCTGCACCTTAGACACCACTGCTGTGTACAGAGTTATTGAACACAGGTAAAAAAAATAACGTTTACATACTGTTTTACCCACTTTATCTGTATATGCTGTATTCTAGTCATGATTCATCCTATATAACTACTGCTGTACACATTTTCTATTCATATAGTGCCCATACATTCTATACACATCATTATATACAGTTGAAGTCGGAAGTTAACACACACCTTACATAAATACATTGAAACTCAGTTTTTCACAATAACTGACATTTAATCAGAGTAAAAATTCCCTGTCTTAGGTAAGTTAGGATCACCACTTTATTTTAACAATGTGAAATGTCAGAATAATAGTAGAAAGAATGATATATTTCAGCTTTTATTTCTTTCATCACATTCCCAGTGGGTCAGAAGCTTACATACTCTCAATAAGTATTTGGTAGAATTGCCTTTAAATTGTTTAACTTGGGTCAAACATTTCGGGTAGCCTTCCACAAGCTTCCCAAAAAAGTTTTGGTGAATTTTGGCCCATTCCTCCAGACAGAGCTGGTGTAACTGAGTCTGGTTTGTAGGCCTCCTTGCTCACACATGCTTTTTCAGTTCTGCCCACACATTTTCTATAGGATTGAGGTCAGGGCTTTGTGATGTCCACTCCAATACCTTGACTTTGTTGTCCTTAAGCCATTTTGCCACCACTTTGGAAGGATAGTTGGGGTCATTGTCCATTTGGAAGACCCATTTGCGACCAAGCTTCAACTGATGTCTTGAGATGTTGCTTCAATATATCCACATAATTTTACATCCTCATGATGCAATCTATTTTGTGAAGGGCACCAGCCCCTCCTGCAACAATGCATCCCACAACATTCAGGTTATGTCGATATAGGCCTCGTTTTACTGGGGACATTGATATTATTTTACCTGCTTCCTCCAGCATCTTCACAAGGTCCTTTGCTGTTGTTCTCGGATTTGTTTGCACTTTTCTCACCAAAGTACGTTGATCTCTAAGAGACAGAACGTGTCTCCTTCCTGAGCGGTATGACGGCTGCGTGATCCCATAGTGTTTTCCAGAAAATGATGTCATTTTCTGGAAATTTCCAGGCACAGTCAACTTAGTGTATGTAAACTTCTGAACCACTGGAATTGTGATACAGTGAATTAAGTGTAAACAGTGAAATAATCTGTCTGTAAACAATTGTTGGAAAATTACTTGTGTCATGCACAAAGTAGATGCCCTAACCGATTTGCCAAAACTACAGTTAGTGAACAAGAAATTTGTGGAGTAGTTGGAAAACAAGTTTAAATGACTCCAACCTAAGTGTATGTAAACTCCCGACATCAAGTGTATATACAGTATATAGAGTATATAAACACATACATATTTATTTATATATATTTCTTCCACCTTTATTTAACCAGGTAGACTAGTTGAGAACAAGTTCTCATTTACAACTGCGACCTGGCCAAGAATAAAGCAAACAGTTTGACACATACAACAACACAGAGTTACACATGGAATAAACAAACATACAGTCAATAATACAGTAGAAAAAGTCTAGATATAGTGTGTGCAAATGAGGTAAGATAAGGGGAGGTAAGGCAATAAATAGGCCATGGTGGCGAAGTATTACAATATACCAACTTAACACTGGAGTGATTGATGTGCAGAAGATGAATGTACAAGTAGAGATACTGGGGTGCAAAGGAGCAAGATAAATAAATAAATACAGTATGGGGATGAGGTAGCTGGATGGGCTATGTACAGGTGAAGTGATCTGTGAGCTGCTCTGACAGCTGGTGCTTAAAGCTAGTGAGGGAGATATGAGTCTCCAGCTTCAGTGATTTTTGCAGTTTGTTCCAATCATTGGCAGCAGAGAACTGGAAGGAAAGGCGGCCGAAGGAGGAATTGGCTTTGGGTGTGTCTAGTGAGATATACTGTACCTGCTGGAGCGCATGCTATGGGTGGGTGCTGCTATGGTGACCAGTGAGCTGAGATAAGGCGGGGCTTTACCTAGCAGAGAGTTGTAGATGACCTGGAGCCAGTGGGTTTGGCGACGAGTATGAGGCGAGGGCCAGCCAACGAGAGCGTACAGGTACAATGGTGGGTAGTATATGGGGCTTTGGTGACAAAATGGATAGCACTGTGATAGACTGCATCCAATTTGTTGAGTAGAGTGTTGGAGGCTATTTTGTAAATTACATCGCCGATGTCGAGGATCGGTAGGATGGTCAGTTTTACGAGGGTATGTTTAGCAGCATGAGTGAAGGATGCTTTGTTGCGAAATAGGAAGCCAAATCTAGATTTAATTATGGATTGGAGATGCTTAATGTGAGTCTGGAAGGAGAGTTTACAGTCTAACCAGAAACCTAGGTATTTGTAGTTGTCCACATATTCTAAGTCAGAACCATCTGGAGTAGTGATGCTGGACGGGCGGGCAGGTGCGGGCAGCAATTGGTTGAAGAGCATGCATTTAGTTTTACTTGCATTTAAGAGCAGTTGGAGGCAACAGAAGGAGAGTTGTATGGTATTGATGCTGGTCTGGAGGTTAGTTGACACAGTGTCCAAAGCAGGGCCAGAAGTATACAGAATGGTGTCGTCTGCGTAGAGGTGGATCAGACAATCACCAGCAGCAAGAGCGACATCATTGATGTATACAGAGAAGAGAGTCGGCCTGAGAATTGAACCCTGTGGCACCCCCATAGAGACTGCCAGAAGTCCAGACAACCGGCCCTCCGATTTAACACACTGAACTCTATCAGAGAAGTAGTTGGTGAACCAGGTGAGGCAGTCATTTGAGAAACCAAGGCTGATGAGTCTACCGATAGGAATGTGGTGATTGACACGAAAGTGGTGATTGAGTCGAAAGCCTTGGCCAGGTCGATGAATATGGCTGCACAGTAATGTCTCTTATTGATGGCCGTTATGATGTTGTTTAGGGCCTTGAGCGTGGCTGAGGTGCACCCATGACCAGCTCTGAAACCAGATTGCATAGCGGAGAAGGTACGGTGGGATTTGAAATGGTCGGTAACAAACTAGAATGGTCCAAACACACCAAGACAGTCGTGAAGAGGGCACGACACACGCCTATTCCCCTCAGGAAACTAAAAAGATTTGGCATTTGTCCTGAGATCCTCAAAAGGTTCTACAGCTGCAACATCGAGAGCATCCTGACCGGTTGCATCACTTCCTGGTACGGCAATTGCTCGGCCTCCGACCGCAAGGCACTTCAGAGGGTAGTGCGTACGGCCCAGTACATCACTGGGGCAAAGCTGCCTGCCATCCAGGACCTCTACACCAGCCGGTGTCAGAGGAAGGCCCTAAAAATTGTCAAAGATCCCAGCCACCCCAGTCATAGACTGTTCTCTCTACTACCGCATTGCAAGCGTAACCGGAGTGCCAAGTCTAGGACAAAAAGGGTTTTACCCCCAAGCCATAAGACTCCTGAACAGGTAACCAAATGGTTACCCGGACTGTATGCATTGTGTGCCTCCCCCAACTCCTCTATTACGCTGCTGCTACTCTCTGTTAATCTCATATGCATAGTCACTTTAACTATACATTCATATACATACTACCTCAATTGGCCCGCCAACCAGTGCTCCCGCACATTGGCTAACCGGGCTATTTGCATTGTGTCCCACCACCCACCAACCCCTCTTTTTACGCTACTGCTACTCTCTGTTCATCATATATGCATATTCACTTTAACCATACCTACATGTACATACTACCTCAATATATATGTATATAGACTTTCTATTTTTCTCTATTGTGATGACTGTACGCTTGTTTATTCCATGTGTAACGCTGTGTTGTTGTTTCTGTCGCACTGCTTTGCTTTATCTTGGCCAGGTCGTAGTTGTAAATGAGAACTTGTTCTCAACTAGCTTACCTGGTTAAATAAAGGTGATGTAACGCTCAATGAGTGAATGGGTGTGGAGTCAGGCGCAGAGAGCAAAGGATGCGGGAAAAAACACGCTTTAATGTCCAAAATCAAAAATAACAAAATAATTATACCCAACACAGGCGTGTGTTGGTGAAAACAGGTGAAAACAATTAGACAAAACCAAACGAACATGGAACTAAGGATCGGTGGCAGCTAGTAGACCGGCGAGCGCCACCCGAACAAGAAGGGGAGCCACCTTCGGTAATATTCGTGACAGGTGAAATAAATTAAATAAAAATAAATAAATAAAAATAAGCCTGACTTATTGTGTATAGCCTTGCTACTCTTATTTTCAAATGTCTTTTTACTGTTGTTTTTGTTCGCACTATTGGTTAGAGCCTGCAAGTAAGCATTTCACTGTAAGGTCTACACCTGTTGTATTCGGCGCACGTGACAAATAAACTTTGATTTGATTTGATGAATCTGTTTGTTATCTTGGCTTTCGAAGACCTTATAAAGGCAGGGTAGTATAGATATAGGTCTGTAGCAGTTTGGGTCTAGAGTGTCTCCCCCGTTGAAGAGGGGGGTAATCGTGGCAGCTTTCCAATCTTTGGGAATCTCAGACGATATGAAAGAGATGTTGAACAGGCTAGTAATATGAGTTGCAACAATTTCGGCAGATCATTTTAGAAAGAGAGGGTCCAGATTGTCTAGCCTGGCTGATTTGTAGGGGTCCAGATTTTGCAGCTCTTTCAGAACATGACCTATCTGAGTGAAGGAGAAATGGGGGAGGCTTGGGCAAGTTGCTGTGGGAGATGCCGGGCAGTTGACTGGGGTAGGGGTAGCCATGTGGAAAGCATGGCCAGCCATAGAAAAATGCTTATTAAAATTCTCAATTATAGTGGATTTATCAGTGGTGACAGTGTTTCCTAGCCTCAGTACAGTGGGCAGCTGGGAGGAGGTGCTCTTATTCTCCATGGACTTTACAGTGTCCCAGAACTTTTTTGAGTTTGTGCTACAGGATGCACATTTCTGTTGGAAAAAGCTAGCCTTAGCTTTCCTAACTGCCTGTGTATTTTGGTACCTAACTTCCCTGAAAAGTTGCATATCACGGGGGCTATTCGATGCTAATGTAGTACGCCACAGAATGTTTTTGTGCTGGTCAAGGGCAGTCAGGTCTGGAGTGAACCAAGGGCTATATCTGTTCCTGGTTCTACATTTTTTTGAATGGAGCATGCTAATTTAAGATGGTGAGGAAGGCACTTTTAAAGAATAACCAGTCATCCTCTACTGATGGGATGAGGTCAATATCATTCCAGGATATTCCGGCCAGGTCGATTAGAAAGGCCTGCTCGCTGAAGTGTTTTAGGGAGCTTTTGACAGTGATGTAGGGTGGTCGTTTGACCGCAGACCCATTACGAATGCAGGCAATGAGGCAGTGATATAGACACATAACATGACCAAAAGTATGTGGACATCTGCTTGTCAAACATCTCATTCAAAAATCATGGGCATTAATATGTAAGTGGTCCCCCCTTTGCTGCTATAACAGCCTCCACTCTTCTGGGAAGACATTCCATTAGATGTTGCTTCAGACCTTTTGCTATAAGACCTGAAATTGAGCTCAGGAGCATCCTGTTTCCATTGATCATCTTTGATATGTTTGTACAACTTGATTGGAGTCCACCTGTGGTAAATTCAATTGATTGGACACGGTTTGGAAAGGCACACACCTGTCTATACAAGGTCCCACAGTTGACAGTGCATGTCAGAGCAAAAACCATGCCATTAGTACGAAGGAATTGTCCATAGAGCTCCGAGACAGGATTGTGTCGAGGCACAGATCTGGGGAAGGGTACCAAAAATGTCTGCAGCATTGAAGGTCCCAAAAAACATAGTGGCCTCCATTATTCTTAAATGGAAGGCACCTAAAGACTCTCAGACCATGAGAAACCAGTTTCTCTGGTCTGATGAAACCAAGATTGAACTCTTTGGCCTGAATGCCAAGTGTCACGTCTGGAGGAAATCTGGCACCATAACTACGGTGAAGCATGGTGGTGGCATCATCATGCTGTGAGGATGTTTTTCAGCGGCAGTGACTGGGAGACCAGTCAGGATCGAGGGGAAGATCAACGGAGGAAAGTACAGAGAGATCCTTGATGAAAACCTGCTCTAGAGTGCTCGGGACCTCAGACTGGGGCAAAGGTTCACCTTCCAACAGGACAACAACCCTAAGCACACAGCCAAGACAACGCAGGAGTGGCTTTGGGACAAGTTTCTGAATATCCTTGAGTGGCCCAGCCAGAGCCCGGACTTGAACCCGATCGAACATCTCTGGAGAGAACTGAAAATAGCTGTGCAGTGACGCTCCCCTTCCAACCTGAGAGCTTGAGAGGATCTGCAGAGAAGAATTGGAGAAACTCTGCAAATACAGGTGTGCCAATCTTGTAGCGTCATACTCAAGAAGACTTGAGGCTGTAATCGCTGCCAGAGGTGCTTCAACAAAGTACTGAGTAAAGGGTCTGAATACTTATGCAAATTGGATATTTTAATTTCTTTTTTTGCTTTGTGATTATGGTCTATTGTGCATAGATTGATGAGAAAAAAATACCAATTTAATTCATTTTTAAAATGTGGGGTACGTTCCGAAAGCACTGTAAGCATTTCGCTGCACGTCTGATAACACCTGAAAATCTGTGTACACTACCAATAAACTTTGATTTAATTTGATTTATCTGCTAAATGAGTCGAAAATATTTGATAACTGAGTTATATTTATGAAAAAATCTTTTTTGGGGCTTCCTAACAATGATCCATAGATAAACACTAAAACCCAAGCACACACACAATACCCTGGTTGGTGCGAAGAGAATAGAGACAGGGTAATGAACAGAGCAGGGGAGGTAAAGCACTGTAATCTTCTAATTTAAGGAACAGAACATGAAATCAACTTTTCTCTGACAGGTTGTCACAATGACCCAGCAAACCTCATAGCTTTACAGAAGCAGATCATTTAGTCATTTACTTCATTATGTTTCCCATATACATAGTCTGACATTTCATTATAGAGCTGTGATAAGAGACGTGCGTGCCTTACCAGATCTAGACGCTGCGGTTGCCTACCATATTGGCTCAGAGTTGTGGTATCATTATTGACAAGCTTAACACCCTTCCTGATTTCCCACCTATGAAATATTTGGCATTTACACTCAATGTCTTGTCTCTTTCTGATCCACCATACGTTAACAGGTAGGATTAGTTCCTTATTTTGTCTAGGACGACTGCCAAGCAGTCATTTCTGGGTACTTTTCCATTAAAACACGATATATTTTGTAGCTGTACTGTAAACTAAAGTTCGAAAACAAAATTCATGTTTTCCAGAGATTTGACAATACAATCCTCCACCTACGTAAAAGTCCACAACAACAACACCACAGCTAAAACATAATAATTCAAAGCATTCTTAACACACTATTAATTGCATATAACTAACATTGCCTTACTGTATTCAATTATTTGACAGTTAGTTATAAGTAGGCGATATATGATTCATCAATGATAGATCTGAATGATGATCACAATGTTTTGCTAATGTTTTATTAAATTTGAATTCCCTTATATCACAAATGCAGAGTGGACAGCATGGACAGATGGCAAGGCATCCATCCCTATCATCCTGGATGCTTTATGACCCCTGTGCTGCAGTGGAGAGCTGTGTCCTCAGAGTCCACCTGCATATACAGGACATACTGGAGAGCCGACACATAGACTAAACAGTTTTACTGGTAGTCTCCGAGACTTGTTGACCTACACATATATAGTCTGACATTCCATTATAACCTAGATATAACTTAAAATGACATATAAGTAGCTATGTAGCTGTGCTGCTTACGTTGCAATCTTACCTAACATGAAATACAAACTACATTGTTAAAAAACAATAGCATACAAGCCTATATGTTTGTGCGGCATCTATTTCAATAGGATCCACTCTGGTGACTGGGGATGTGAAGAAAAGAATGAACGAAAAAGCAAGACAAAAGAAAGCCAGCTCAGTGTTGCCTCCATTACTCTTAATCAAAGCATATGTGGAGTAGAACAGTTTGGGAGACGATCCCTCACAGACAGCCTTATTTCTCCAGCTGCAGTCTGTCTCTGTAAGGTCGGCCTCTTTCCCCTGCCTCTGCACTGCGGCTCCCTCCCTCTCGCTCCACACTATCATGGCTAACATCATTCCATGGATGAGCGCATTGATGAAGAGTGGTGGTGACAAGAGGGAAACAGTGATGAATGTGCCCCTTGTCTCCAACCATCATAGCGTGACCCCTCCTCCAGCAGCTGATCTAGGTACCTTTGTATGACCTTTGAACTTTAATATCCTCAACCGTGTCATGTTAGAGGTGAAATTTGCATTTTAACTCTGAGGTTACCATCGTAATCTTTACGTGAAATGTAATAAATCAAGCGCAACAATTACTGACAGCCACTTCTCATTTCAAGGAGATTGTGACAGTACGACCCACTGTGTTAAAGGATGGATATGACACAGTGATGTTATGTGACCAGCTACCAATATCTTATGTTTTTAACAGGAACAAATATATTGTTTGAGAATACTGTATCTCTTTTTGCACTAACAATTAAGTACATTTCCATGAATGTTTGACCTGGTTCCTCCTCTGACAGCCAACACAACTGCTGTCTACATATGGATTTCACCTTGCTGTGAAAGGAACTCTCTCTGCCAGCCTCACTCACAACCATCCATTCACATTATGCAGGCCCACACCAGCCACACCACCTCCACAGTATTCACCTTGCTTTCTCCTATTACATTTACATTTACATTTAAGTCATTTAGCAGACGCTCTTATCCAGAGCGACTTACAAATTGGTGCATTCACCTTATGACCTCCAGTGGAACAGTAGTGCATCTAAATCTTTTCAGGGGGAGGGGGGGTGAGAGGGATTACTTTATCCTATCCTAGGTATTCCTTAAAGAGGTGGGGTTTCAGGTGTCTCCGGAAGGTGGTGATTGACTCCGCTGTCCTGGCGTCGTGAGGGAGTTTGTTCCACCATTGGGGGGCCAGAGCAGCGAACAGTTTTGACTGGGCTGAGCGGGAACTGTACTTCCTCAGTGGTAGGGAGGCGAGCAGGCCAGAGGTGGATGAACGCAGTGCCCTTGTTTGGGTGTAGGGCCTGATCAGAGCCTGGAGGTACTGAGGTGCCGTTCCCCTCACAGCTCCGTAGGCAAGCACCATGGTCTTGTAGCGGATGCGAGCTTCAACTGGAAGCCAGTGGAGGGAGCGGAGGAGCGGGGTGACGTGAGAGAACTTGGGAAGGTTGAACACCAGACGGGCTGCGGCGTTCTGGATGAGTTGTAGGGGTTTAATGGCACAGGCAGGAGCCCAGCCAACAGCGAGTTGCAGTAATCCAGACGGGAGATGACAAGTGCCTGGATTAGGACCTGCGCCGCTTCCTGTGTGAGGCAGGGTCGTACTCTGCGGATGTTGTAGAGCATGAACCTACAGGAACGGGCCACCGCCTTGATGTTAGTTGAGAACGACAGGGTGTTGTCCAGGATCACGCCAAGGTTCTTAGCGCTCTGGGAGGAGGACACAATGGAGTTGTCAACCGTGATGGCGAGATCATGGAACGGGCAGTCCTTCCCCGGGAGGAAGAGCAGCTCCGTCTTGCCGAGGTTCAGCTTGAGGTGGTGATCCGTCATCCACACGGATATGTCAGCCAGACATGCAGAGATGCGATTCGCCACCTGGTCATCAGAAGGGGAAAGGAGAAGATTAATTGTGTGTCGTCTGCATAGCAATGATAGGAGAGACCATGTGAGGTTATGACAGAGCCAAGTGACTTGGTGTATAGCGAGAATAGGAGAGGGCCTAGAACAGAGCCCTGGGGGACACCAGTGGTGAGAGCACGTGGTGTGGAGACGGATTCTCGCCACGCCACCTGGTAGGAGCGACCTGTCAGGTAGGACGCAATCCAAGCGTGGGCCGCGCCGGAGATGCCCAACTCGGAGAGAGTGGAGAGGAGGATCTGATGGTTCACAGTATCGAAGGCAGCCGATAGGTCTAGAAGGATGAGAGCAGAGGAGAGAGAGTTAGCTTTAGCAGTGCGGAGCGCCTCCGTGATACAGAGAAGAGCAGTCTCAGTTGAATGACTAGTCTTGAAACCTGACTGATTTGGATCAAGAAGGTCATTCTGAGAGAGATAGCGGGAGAGCTGGCCAAGGACGGCACGTTCAAGAGTTTTGGAGAGAAAAGAAAGAAGGGATACTGGTCTGTAGTTGTTGACATCGGAGGGATCGAGTGTAGGTTTTTTCAGAAGGGGTGCAACTCTCGCTCTCTTGAAGACGGAAGGGACGTAGCCAGCGGTCAGGGATGAGTTGATGAGCGAGGTGAGGTAAGGGAGAAGGTCTCCGGAAATGGTCTGGAGAAGAGAGGAGGGGATAGGGTCAAGCGGGCAGGTTGTAGGGCGGCCGGCCGTCACAAGACGCGAGATTTCATCTGGAGAGAGAGGGAGAAAGAGGTCAGAGCACAGGGTAGGGCAGTGTGAGCAGAACCAGCGGTGTCGTTTGACTTAGCAAACGAGGATCGGATGTCGTCGACCTTCTTTTCAAAATGGTTGACGAAGTCATCTGCAGAGAGGGAGGAGGGGGGGGAGGGGGAGGAGGATTCAGGAGGGAGGAGAAGGTTGCAAAGAGCTTCCTAGGGTTAGAGGCAGATGCTTGGAATTTAGAGTGGTAGAAAGTGGCTTTAGCAGCAGAGAGAGAAGAGGAAAATGTAGAGAGGAGGGAGTGAAAGGATGTCAGGTCCGCAGGGAGGCTACACTATTGTCCACAATACTGAGTCGATTCCAGACAACTTTGTGAGATGCCATTCACGGGTTTATAGACGAATAAGCAAACTCAAAGCAATGTTTGGAGGGGATAGAAAAGTGCCTGTAATCCTAGATTCAGATCATTTAGGCGAGAAAAAACATCACCCAGACAGGTCAGTTGTGTGAGAAACTCGTCATCATGCAAGACGTCAGACAAGTGAAAATTATGTTCAGTAAAGAAAACTTTAAGCTTGTCTCTCAATTATTTATTTTTTGTCAATACTTTGCCCCTTGATAGCCAGCACACTTCTGTATGTTTTAAAAGTGTTACATGGTCGCTGCCCATATCATTGCATAGTGCAGAAAATACACGAGAGATCAGGGGCCTTGCTTTAACCTCTTCAACCTATGGGGGCGCTGTGTCATTATTGGATAAAAAGACGTGCCCGTTTTAAGCTCAATATTTTGTCACGAAAAGATGCTCGACTATGCATGGAATTGACAGCCTTGGAAAGACAAACCTCTGACGTCTCCAAAACTGCAAAGATATTATCTGTGAGTGCCCCAGAACTAATGCAACAGGCGAAACCAAGATGAAGTCTCATACAGGAAATGCCCCAGATTCTGAAGGCGCTGTGTTCCAATGTCTCCTTATATGGCTGTGAATGCGCCAGGAATGAGCCCGCGCTTTCTGTCTATTCCCCGAGGTGTCTGCAGCATTGTGACGTGTTTGTAGGCATATCATTGGAAGATTGACCATAAGAGACTACATTTACCTGGTGTCCCGCCCGGTGTCCTGTGTGCGTAATCTGTAGGTCCATGCGCGTTCCATTTCTTCAGAAGAGAAAGTAAAGTGCCACGATGGATTTTATCGTCGATAGATATGTGAAAAACACCTTGAGGATTGATTCTAAACATCGGTTTGCCATGTTTCTGTCAATATTATGGAGTTAATTTGGAAAAAAGTTCGCGTTTTAATTACTTTTTTTTTTCCTTACCCAAACGTGATGAACAAAACGGAGCAATTAGTCGACACAAATAATATTTTTTGTAAAAACGGAACATTTGCTATCTAACAGAGTCTCCTCATTGAAAACATCTGAAGTTCTTCAAAGGTAAATGATTTTATTTGAATTCTTTTCTGGTTTTTGTGGAAAATGTTGCTTGCTGAAATAGAGGCATAATCCAATGCTAGGCTAATACTAATACTACTACTGTTACACAAATGCTTGTTTAGCTATGGTTCAAAAGCATATTTTGAAAATCTGAGATGACAGTGTTGTTAACAAAAGGCTAAGCTTGAGAGCAAATAGATTAATTTCATTTCATTTGCGATTTTCATGAATAGTTAACGTTGTGTTATGCTAATGAGCTTGCAGATAGATTTACACAATCCTGGATACAGGTTTTTTTTCGTAGCTAAACGTGACGCAGAAAACGGAGCGATTTGTCCTAAACAAATAATCTTTCAGGAAAAACTGAACATTTGCTATCTGAGAGTCTCCTCATTGAAAACATCCGAAGTTCTTCAAAGGTAAATGATTTTATTTGAATGCTTTTTCTGGTTTTTGTGAAAATGTTGCCTGCTGAATGCTAATGCTAAATGCTACGCTAAATGCTACGTTAAATGCTACGTTAGCTATCAATACTGTTACACAAATGCTTGTTTTGCAATGGTTGAGAAGCATATTTTGAAAATCTGAGATGACAGTGGTGTTAACAAAAGGCTCAGCTTGAGAGCAAATAGATTAATTTCATTTCATTTGCGATTTTCATGAATAGTTAACGTTGCGTTATGGTAATGAGCTTGAGGCTGTAGTCATGATACCGGATCCGGGATGGCTCGACGCAAGAAGTTAACAAAGTTAACCATTTTCACTGTAGTGTCCAAAACGTCTTTCAAACTGTCAGGAATTCCCTTGGCAGCAAGAGCCTCTCGGTGGATGCTGCAGTGTACCCAAGTGGCGTCGGGAGCAACTGCTTGCACACATGTTACCACTCCACTGTGTCTCCCTGTCATGGCTTTTGCGCCATCAGTACAGATACAAACATGAGCAGCAGCTACGTTTGGCTACGTACGGACCGTTAGTGGAATTCCCGCAAGAGAGTAACGGTTAATATGATTGGATGTTAATTATTTGACTAGACTATGGTTTAATTTGATTTTTGGCAGTGACATGAGGCTACTCGGGCGAGAGGAAAAACTACAAATGTAAAGCCCCGTTGGAAAATATAAATGGACTGTTTGAAAATGTGAAGATTTTTATTTTATAAAAAAAATGTGAATCACAATTTTATTTGGTGTACCCCCTACGACATTGTGCGTACCCATACCCCAGTATGGGAGTACCTGATATAGACCGAGCAGTGGTGGTGGTTTTAGTTTAAATGTAGCTTATGTCTCTCGAGATTGTACTGAGCTCAACATAATTCAAGCAATATCAGTTTACCATTATTTAGTTACGGTTATCTTGAGGTTTAAATTTAATTTCAAGATCAATCCCTGAGAAAATGATCCTAATTTAATATTTGGTCGATTAAGTTAATTGTTCAGTGCTGGTTAATGATACATGCTGAAATATTGAAACTGCTCTTCTTCAGTTTACAAAAGGTTTCTGTCTAAAAAGTGTCAACAGTGCACTTGGCAGATTGATTAAATGTCCAATGCAGCCATTTTTATTTCCATATCAAATCAATTCTGGGTAACAATTAAGTACCTTACTGTGATTGTTTTCAATTAAAATAGTCATAAAGATTTAAAAAATTGCTTCTTAGCAAAAATACATTTCTCAAGCAAGACTTTTGCTAGTTCTGTCTGGGAGTGGTCTGAGTGGGGAGGGGAAAACTGAAAACTATTTGTTATCGGCAGAGAGGTTTGGAACTCTCTTTCTTATTGGTCTATTACCTCATTTACCGCCTGGTGATGTTACTCCATCCCACCAAAACTGTCTGAAATTTCTGCCGATCTTTTCAAACAGCTCTTACACTAAAAGGGCGTTATCATAATTTTCATAATGTCACAGTATTATTCCAACCTCATAGGGTGGAAATATAAAACCCAGAAAAATCCAGTTTTTGACTGCACTCCTCTTTAAAATGGATGTCATTGTAAACAGGTGTCTGCATCAACTAGGGTTGCTATAACACAATCCCAACAGACCTGATTAACCTTGAAGCTGTGGAAATCTATACCCTTGTAATAATGGGTTGAAAATGTGCGAACAAACATAATAGCTACATAAGCTGTTTGGTGGCCACCACCTCAATTATGCCCCAACTGCAATCCAGGAGGACGCCTCTAAAGTCACATAAATATTGATCGCTGAACATTTAACGCCTCCCTTCTCCCTGTGTACCATTGTAACAAGGTACACCATATGGCCCTGGTTGAATGACAGATCTTACTGCTGCCATCAAACCAACTGAGACCTATTTAGGATCAGGAAATCTATGATCACCCTTTAGCCTCACTAACAAACAGCTATATTTTAACATGCCTCCTATGACAGCCACATTTATGTTCTTAAAAAGCTAAGGGAATCACTGAATAAGTCAGAGGTCATATTTATAAAAGACCCTGACAAAATGTCATTCAATTGATAAATATGCTTGGCTCAGAGGATTAAAAAAAACAACTAAATAACAGACATTTTGGTTAATTGCTCAGCACTAGTGTGTGTGTGTGTGTGTGTGTGTGTGTGTGTGTGTGTGTGTGTTAGTGAAGGGGTGAACTGGTGGGTTAATGCCCACCAGTTGTACATAATGCTCAAAGTTGTTTGTCTGTTCTACAGTTAATGCTACGGTTCATTAGCCGTTTATTTAATATTGAGCAACATTGAGCTCAATTCCAACAGTGAAGCTACTGCTAAAAGTGGCGCAAAAAATCTTGACCCAAAAGTTTATATTGAAGTCAGCCATAAGGACCTGTACAGCATGTAAAACATGTTTAATATTGTGTTAAGTGAACCTGCTAATGAGATATATTGCTATGAACGTGACTTCCAGGGGGAAATGCTCTCACCTATTAGTCAGCTGCTGCAGTCACCCTGCCCCAGTATCCAAAAAAGGTTTAATAAAGGTTTTTTACAAGCAGCCGAAGAAAACAAATGCCTCTTCGGCACCTCAAATGTATTGAGCTGGTGTAGACTTCCGATAGTTGCTCAGCGAAACTCCATATTTGGCGAGTAACAAACACATTTTGACATCAAAACACTTACAGAGCTGTCTAATGGGAGTTTGAATCTGAGCTGCCTGTGGATTACAGAGGAGACACGCCATACTCATCGTCTCTAACGCATAGATGCTGGGGCACCGTCACCTCATATTGGACCGGGGCACTGTCACCTCATATTGGACTGGGGCACTGTCACCTCATATTGAACTGGGGCACTGTCACCTCATATTGAACTGGGGCACTGTCACCTCATATTGGACCGGGGCACTGTCACCTCATATTGGACCGGGGCACTGTCACCTCATATTGGACTGGGGCACTGTCACCTCATATTGGACCGGGGCACTGTCACCTCATATTGGACCGGGGCACTGTCACCTCATATTGGACTGGGGCACTGTCACCTCATATTGGACCGGGGTACTGTCACCTCATATTGGACTGGGGCACTGTCACCTCATATTGGACCGGGGCACTGTCACCTCATATTGGACCGGGGCACTGTCACCTCATATTGGATCGGGGCACTGTCACCTCATATTGGACCGGGGCACTGTCATCTCATATTGAACTGGGGCACTGTCACCTCATATTGAACTGGGGCACTGTCACCTCATATTGGACCGGGGCACTGTCACCTCATATTGGACCGGGGCACTGTCACCTCATATTGGACTGGGGCACTGTCACCTCATATTGGAGCCTCATACTGTCACACCCTGGTCATAATATATTGTGTTTGTCTTCATTTATTTGGTCAGGCCAGGGTGTGACATGGGTTTATTGTGGTGTGTTTTGTCTTGGGGTTTTGTGGGGTGTTGGGTGTGTGGCTTATCTAACAAAGTCTATGGCTGTCTGGAGTGGTTCTCAATCAGAGGCAGGTGTGTATCGTTGTCTCTGATTGGGAACCATATTTAGGCAGCCATATTCTTTGAGTGTTTTGTGGGTGATTGTTCCTGTCTTTGTGTTTGCACCAGATAGGGCTGTTTCGGTTTTCACATTTCATTATTTTGTATTTTCTGCATGTATAGTTTTTTCCTTCATTAAATATATCATGAATCATCATCACGCTGCATTTTGGTCCGATCCTTGTTCCACCTCTTCGTCAGAGGAGGAGATAGAAGAGAACCGTTACAGAATCACCCACCATAACAGGACCAAGTGGCGTGGTAACAGGCAACAGCAGCAGCAGGAGCAGCGCGACAAGAATTTCTGGACTTGGGAGGAAATCCTCGACGGGAGAGGACCCTGGGCTAAACCAGGGGAGTGTAGCCGCACCAAGGTGCAGCGAGAGAAGGACTGGACATGGGAGGACGAACTGGACGGTGAAGGACCCTGGGCTCAGCCTGGAGAATATCGCCGCCCCAAGGAAGAACTGGAGGCGGAAAAAGCGGAGAGGCGCTGGTATGAGGAGGCAGCACGGCGACGCGGATGGAAGCCTGAGAGTCAGCCCCAAAAATGTCTTGGGGGAGGGCTCACAGGGAGTATGGCTATGCCAGGTAGGAGACCTGCGCAAACTCCCTGTGCTTACCGGGGGGCTAGAGAGACCGGGCAGGCACCGTGTTATGCTATGGAGCGCACGGTGTCTCCAGTGCGGGTGCATAGCCCGGTGCGGTACATACCAGCTCTTCGTATTGGCCGGGCTAGAGTGGGCATCGAGCCAGGTAAGGTTGGGCAGGCTCGGTGCTCAAGGGCTCCAGTGCGCCTGCACGGTCCGGTCTATCCAGAGCCACCTCCACACACCAGTCCTCCGGTGGCAGCTCCCCGCACCAGGCTTCCTGTGCGTGTCCTCGGTCCAATACCTCCAGTGCCAGCACCACGCACCAGGCCTTCAGTGCGCCTCGCCTGTCTAGCGCTATCAGAGCCTTCCTCCTCTCCAGCGCTGTCAGAGTCTCCCGCCTGTTTAGCGTAGCCAGAGCCTTCCTCCTCTACAGCGCTGTCGGAGCCTCCCGCCTGTTCAGCGCAGCCAGAGCCTTCCTCCTCTACAGCGCTGCTGGAGTCTCCCGCCTGTTTAGCGCAGCCAGAGCCTTCCTCCTCTCCTGTGCTGCCGGAGTCTCCCGCCTGTTCAGCGCTGCCAGAGCCTTCCTCCTCTACAGCGCTGCTGGAGTCTCCTGCCTGTTCAGCGCAGCCAGAGCTGCCAGCCTGCATGGAGCAGCCTGAGCTGCCAGCCTGCATGGAGCAGCCAGAGCTGCCAGTCTGCATGGAGCAGCCAGAGCTGCCAGTCTGCATGGAGCAGCCAGAGCTGCCAGTCTGCATGGAGCAGCCTGAGCTGACAGTCTGCATAGAGCTGCCAGTCTGCATAGAGCAGCCAGAGCTGCCAGTCTGCATGGAGCTGCCAGTCTGCATGGAGCAGCCAGAGCTGCCAGTCTGCATGGAGCAGCCAGAGCTGCCAGTCTGCATGGAGCAGCCAGAGCTGCCAGTCTGCATGGAGCAGCCTGAGCTGACAGTGTGCATGGAGCAGCCTGAGCTGACAGTCTGCATAGAGCTGCCAGTCTGCATAGAGCAGCCAGAGCTGCCAGTCTGCATGGAGCAGCCAGAGCTGCCAGTCTGCATGGAGCAGCCAGAGCTGCCAGTCTGCATGGAGCAGCCAGAGCAGCCAGTCTGCATGGAGCAGCCAGAGCAGCTAGATCCGCCAGTCAGCCAGGATCCGCCAGTCAGCCATGATCTTCCAGATCCGCCAGTCAGCCATGATCTTCCAGATCCGCCAGGCAGCCAGGATCCGCCAGTCAACCAGACTCTTCCAGATCTGCCAGTCAACCAGACACTTCCAGATCCGCCAGTCAACCAGACTCTTCCAGATCCGCCAGCCAGCCAGGATCTGCCGGAGCCAACTACCTGCCTGAGCTTCCTCTCAGTGCTGAGCTTCCTCTCAGTGCTGGGCTTTCTCTCAGTGCTGTGCTTCCTCTCAGTGCTGAGCTTCCCCTCAGTCCCGAGCTTCCCCTCAGTCCCGAGCTTCCCCTCAGTCCCGAGATTCCACTCAGTCCCGAGCTGCTTCAGTCCTGAGCTGCCCCTCAGTCCCGAGCTTCCCCTCAGTCCCGAGCTGCCCCTCAGTCCAGTGGGGTTCTGGGTGAGGACTACTAGGCCATGGTCGGCGGCGAGGGTGGACTATCCTAGGACGCGAGGAGGAGGGACTAAGACATTGATTGAGTGGAGTCCACGTCCCGCGCCGGAGCCGCCACCATGGACAGACGCCCACCCGGACCCTCCCCTATTGTTTTGCTGTGCGTCCGGGAGTCCGCACCTTAGGGGGGGGGTTCTGTCACGCCCTGGTCATAATATATTGTGTTTGTCTTCATTTATTTGGTCAGACCAGGGTGTGACATGTGTTTATTGTGGTGTGTTTTGTCTTGGGGTTTTGTGGGGTGTTGGGTGTGTGGCTTAGTGGGTGTGTGGCTTAGTGGGGTTATCTAGCAAAGTCTATGGCTGTCTGGAGTGGTTCTCAATCAGAGGCAGGTGTGTATCGTTGTCTCTGATTGGGAACCATATTTAGGCAGCCATATTCTTTGAGTGTTTTGTGGGTGATTGTTCCTGTCTTTGTGTTTGCACCAGATAGGGCTGTTTCGGTTTTCACATTTCATTATTTTGTATTTTCTGCATGTATAGTTTTTTCCTTCATTAAATATATCATGAATCATCATCACGCTGCATTTTGGTCCGATCCTTGTTCCACCTCTTCGTCAGAGGAGGAGATAGAAGAGAACCGTTACACATACATTCAGTCTGATATGAAACAACCAACATGGTACTCATAGTGACCTCAATGATCATTAGTATGATTATTGATCTACACTACAGCAAAAAAAATCTAATTTTTATCGATCCACGTTGTTGAGGCGGCTGGCCATGGCAGGTGTGGTGGCCCCAAGAGTCGTTCAAGGATCAGGTTAATACAGTTCATACGCTGAGCGCTGAGGGGCCCTGACCTCTGTGAGGGGTCTGCTGTAACTGGAGAGTGAGGTGGCCCTGTGTAACTGAGAGATCAACTCTTACCTTGACAGCCACAAGCATCTTGTCCTTGGTAGGGCTGAGGTTATAGCACTCTGCCAGGAACACCTTCCCAAAGGCCCCCTCTCCCAGCTCCCGCTTCAGAATGATGTCCCGACGCTTTATGTGTTGCACGTCTGAGAGAGAGAGAGAGAGAGAGAGAGAGAGAGAGAGAGAGAGAGAGAGAGAGAGAGAGAGAGAGAATTGCTATGGTAACTATATCAAATACCAACAATTTGCAAACATTTGACAGAGAGACGTGGTTTAAGTGGTCAGCAGGTCCAGGAGCAACAAACCATCAGTGTTTCTGACAGAATCAAGGGCAAGTGTTAAGTGATGGTTTACTGATGGGACTGGTATGTCTTAAATCCTGCTCTGAAGCCTCAGTGTATCTAATGATGAGGTTGGATTAATTGGCTACAGGCATACAGAACACAGCCATAAGACCTGCTGTGGCACTACAGTGTTAGAAGAGATGTGAGGTTAAAAACAATTGTGTTTGTTACTTACTTGCAGCATACATAAATATACCACATACATAACATTTCCATTGCCCAGTAATAAAATAACATCTTAGAACCTGCACACCATAGCATCTGCAATGAGGAAATGTTTATTCAACCAGTAGGATGCAATGCTTAAAAGTCTAAATGTCTCTTCCCCTTCCCTCCCCAAAAATAAAGTGATCATAATAATCCAAGCAAACCTGTGAAATGTCTGCAACCTGCCTGCAACCTGTACACTGTGCTAAAATGGTAAAATTGTGAAATCACAGTGTACAGCCAGAATTAGTCCTTCATCTCTATGCGTTCCACCTGTTCTGAGTGGCTGAAAGCTGCATTCTGGGGGAAGTGTGGCTTCCATATGGCAAGTCACAGCAGCAGCTGGTATTTACTCAAAACAGGGGTTCGGATGAGCTGCTGTCCAACACATATACCCACTAATGTCCAAGGACCAGCCCAGTACGGTACCACAGTTCCCCCCTGGAGGACTAGGGCAGAGAACAGAGATAGATACATACTGAGGGATGGGATGGACAGAGCTCGTATTACTATTGGTTGGCACAAACTAGGCATTTCCCTTATGAAGCACCCGAAAAATAGTAGCTACAATGCAATGAGCACCATTAAGGCAATAACAAATTAATAACACCATGATATCACTGCAAATATTTCTGCTTGAACTGCGACCATAGGTGATCTTAAAAATATGTTTGATAATGGTTTGCACTGGACTGAGATAAATAAAAACAAATATCAGTAATCACATTAGATAACATTTATTTAATCAGGATCCAGAAATAAGTCATTGTTTTGTTCTCTGCAATTGCTTTTTTTTATCCCTTCCCTTCTCAATTTCCCAGAGAGAGTGATAGGTTTACAATTAGCAGGTAGCTACGTGTATGCTGGAAGGTGTGCTGTCTATCGACACAAAGCAATTAAGGAAGTTACAAATAGCTTGGGCTAATTTTCTCATTACCACAGCGGTTGTGGTGCATTCACCTCTCTGTTTATGTGGGCGAGGGCATCCATTCAGGGAGTTTACCCTCACTGGGCCATATCCCTCTCAGTGTGGCCCAGTAGCACATAGCACACAGCTGGGATAGAACAGGACAAAGTCTTTATCCTAATTAGGCTGCTTTGCATTGGAAGAGCAGATGTTGACTTCACAGTGCTGAAAATGACAGAAGAGCAAACTAGAGCTGGTTTGGTTTCAAATGTTTGCAAATTATTGGTATTTGATTGGGAATATAGTTACCATAGCAATTCTATCTTTCTTGCTCTCTCTCTCCAGTAGACCACAAATGACAAACAGAAGTGCAGCATTTCATTCAGTCCAATCACTGGCACTTGACTTCTGAATGATGACTTTATGCAAATGCAGCTGTTTTCAGCGGTGACTTTTCATCAAAAGTGACTTCTCATTACATGAACTCTGTTTAACATATTTGAGTTCAAACACAATTGTACAGTAGAGTAAACACAGGTGTGAAATACATACCAAATCTTCAATCTATCAGTAAAAGGCTACATTTGAGTCCTTTGTAATAGATTCTGCTGTGAACATCACATAAACCCACAATTTTCCTTTGGGTTGGGAACTAAAATAGGAAGATGCCACAGCAAACTGAAGCAATATCTGCATGTTCCCTGACCCAGTCCTCAAATGTAAAGTCCCCTTACTTCCTGGATTATTTAGTGTATGTGTTAGTAGCAATGTAATCAGATAGGGATTTACTTCCCTCTAAAGCCTTGTTCACACTGCAGGCCTTAATGCTCAAATCAGTTTTGTTTTTCAAATGTGTTTTGGAATACTGATTGTCCAAACAGCAATCATTTGCTGACATGGCTACATTAGTTGTCATAGCAATGATGGGTATGTGTGCTGTGGTGTAGGCTGATTTGTGGTGGAAATTGTGCTTCCTATCAGGCAGAAGTTATGTAACAATACCTACCATGGATGTTTCCCAGTAGCTTTGAATGATCAAAATGATAGGGTAAGATCACCTTTAAAGCCTCAAAGGAGAAGATGATCCAACTTTCTGGTCCTTTTCGGTTTGCCACAGAAGTCAACTAGCTAGCTGTTTAGCTTTCTAGCACATTTCCTAGCGTTATAAACAATTAACAAGCTAGTTAGCTACCACATGTTCTTGTCAAACTGTCAACAGAGTAGCTAGCGAGCAACAAGCTATGACAAATAAGTCTAAAAACCACTGACTGCAAAGTCGCATGGCCAGGAATCAGATTTTTATCTTATTTCAAACCCCATACAAAGGTGGTTTGAAATGTGGCTTGAGATATCCGGTTCAATGTGCTTTTTGGCTGTTCAGACTGCAGGAAAAATAACAGATTCGAATCGGATATGCAAAGAAATATTGATTTGAGTCATTTGAAACTGCCAATGTGAGGCTTAAAGGCTTAAAAGTTTCTATAATGCCCTGCTCAACATACTTCGATTACATGTACAAACAGAAGTACAGCATTTCATTCAGTCCAATGGCACTTGACAATCTGAAACAGCACCTCTTCAACCTCAGGAGGCTGAAGAAGGCTGGAGAAATTTGGTTTGGTCCCTAAGACCCTCAAAAACTTTTACAGATGCACAATTGAGAGCATCCTGTCGGGCTGTATCGCAGGCTCATACTGCAACTGCACCGCCCTCAACCGCAAGGCTCTCCAGAGAGTGGTGCAGTCTGCCCAACGCATCACCGGGGGCACACTGCCCGCCCTCCATGACACATACAGCACCCGATGTCACAGGAAGGCCAAAAAGATCATCAAGGACATCAACCACCCGAACCACGGCCTGTTCACCCCACTACCATCCAGAAAGAGAGGTTAGTAAAGGTGCATCAAAGCTGGGACAGAGAGACTGAAAAACAGCTTATATCTCAAGGCCATCAGACTGTTAAATAGCCTTCCCTAGCCGGCTACCACCCATTTACTCAACTCTGCACCTTAGAGGCTGCTGCCCAATATACATAGATATGGAATCACTGGCCACTTTAATAATGGAACACTAGTCACTTTAATAATTTTTGACATACTGCTTTACTAATTTCATATCTATATACTGTATTCCATTCTACTGTATTTTAGTTGATGCTACTCCGACATTGCTCGTCCTAATATTTATATATTTCTTAATTTCATTCTTTTACTTTAAGATTTGTGTGTAATGTCGAAACTTATTAGATACCACTGCACTATTGAAGCTAGGAACACAAGCATTTCACTACACCCACAATAACATCTGCTAAGTATGTGACCAATAAACTGTGATTTGATTTGTACTAGCAAGACCTTTCCTACTCTCTCTAAAAACCTATGGGTGTCTCTCACACAGTACCTTGTCTTCTATTCTTCACAATGTTGTTTCTATGATACCTGTCCTAACAGTTCTCTCACACAACTTAGTTTTTGCCTCCTCCTAATATTTCTTGAAACAAAGACATACACAACAACATTCCATGAGAAAACCAGATGCATTTGAGGATTCATGAATGTATCTATGCCGTTAGGCATACTTAAAAATTAATAGATGTTGATCTATTTAGATAATTCACAGGAAGAGAAAATGTTTTAAATAAACCACTGCCTGCTGAGCTGACTCCTGTTGAATAAGTGTTAGAAGTGTCTGTCTCCCCTCAGTGGCTAGACCATATCAAGTTCATATACAGTACACAACATGTGCAAAACAAGTGTCCTGAAGATATTAGTAATATGGGGTGGGGGAGTGTGTGCTGCTTGCCAGCTAGGTTAATGGCTAATGGCTCTGTGTACTGGTGTAATGAAAACAGTGTGGGAATGTGGAGAGAGGGCACAGCCTGCATGTGTTCAGTGTTGGGGGCAGGTGGCAGATGGTGCCCCAAAATGACTGTTCGAGGGGATCCCGGAAAGTACCGGCCTGTCTGTTAGTCTGTAAACACCCTTGCAGCATTCTCAGACTTTTGTACCTCACAGACAGAA
Organism: Oncorhynchus nerka; assembly: GCF_034236695.1. NCBI lineage: Eukaryota > Metazoa > Chordata > Actinopteri > Salmoniformes > Salmonidae > Oncorhynchus > Oncorhynchus nerka. The sequence goes on from NC_088420.1 coordinate 26,321,515, forward strand.
GACACTGTTCTACAGAGCAGAGCACCTTCTGCTCTCACAACTCACCCTTCCTCTCCTCTTATACCTCCCCCTCACGCCTAGCGCTCTCCTCTCATGCCTCCCCCTCACGCCTAGCGCTCTCCTCTTATACCTCCCCCTCACGCCTAGCGCTCTCCTCTTATACCTCCCCCTCACGCCTAGCGCTCTCCTCCTCCCCTCAGCGCTCTCCTCTCATACCTCCCCTCACGCCTAGCGCTCTCCTCTCTACCTCCCCTCACGCCTAGCGCTCTCCTCTCATGCCTCCCCTCACGCCTAGCGCTCTCCTCCCGCTCTCCTCTCATGCCTCCCCCTCACGCCTAGCGCTCTCCTCTTATACCTCCCCCTCACGCCTAGCGCTCTCCTCTGCCTCCCCCTCATGCGCTCCTCTCATGCCTCCCCCCCTCACGCCTAGCGCTCTCCTCTCATGCCTCCCCCTCACGCCTAGCGCTCTCCTCTCATGCCTCCCCTCACGCCTAGCGCTCTCCTCTTATACCTCCCCCTCACGCCTAGCGCTCATGCCTCCCCCTCACGCTCCTCTCAGCCTCCCCCTCCCACGCCTAGCATGCCTCCCCTCACGCCTAGCGCCTCTCTAGCGCTCTCATGCCTCCCCCTCACGCCTAGCGCTCTCCTCTCATGCCTCCCCCTCACGCCTAGCGCTCTCCTCTCATGCCTCCCCTCACGCCTAGCGCTCTCCTCTCATGCCTCCCCTTACCTACTCACGCCTAGCGCTCTCCCCTCCCCCTCACGCCTAGCGCTCTCCTCTTATACCTCCCCCCCCACGCCCTCCACGCCTAGCGCTCCTCTATACCTCCCCCTCACGCCTAGCGCTCTCCTCTTATACCTCCCCCTCACGCCTAGCGCTCTCCTCTTATACCTCCCCCTCACGCCTAGCCTCCCCATGCCTCCCCTCACGCCTAGCGCTCTCCTCTCATGCCTCCCCCTCACGCCTAGCGCTCTCCTCTTATGCCTCCCCTACGCCTAGCGCGCCTAGCGCTCTCCTCTCCTACCTCCCCCTCACGCCTAGCGCTCCCTCTTATACGCCTAGCGCTCTCCTCTCATGCCTCCCCTCACGCCTAGCGCTCTCCTCTCATGCCTCCCCTCACGCCTAGCGCTCTCCTCTCATGCCTCCCCCTCACGCCTAGCGCTGCCTCCCCTCTAGCGCTCTCTCCTCTTATACCTCCCCCTCACGCCTAGCGCTCTCCTCTTATGCCTCCCCCTCACGCCTAGCGCTCTCCTCTCATGCCTCCCCCTCACGCCTAGCGCTCTCCTCTCATACCTCCCCCGCGCCTAGCGCTCTCCTCTTATACCTCCCCTCATGCCTCCTCCCTCACGCCTAGCGCTCTCTCTCTTATACCTCCCCTCAGCGCTCTCCCTATGCCTCCCGCTCCGCCTAGCGCTCTCTCTCTCTCCCTATGCCTCCCCCTCACGCCTAGCGCTCTCCTCTCATGCCTCCCCCCCACGCCTAGCGCTCCCCCTCACGCCTAGCGCTCTCCTCTCATGCCTCCCCCTCACGCCTAGCGCTCTCTCTTAGCGCTCTCCTCTCATGCCTCCCCCTCCCTCCCCCTCACCTCCCCTAGCGCTCTCCTCTTATACCTCCCCTCACGCCTAGCGCTCTTATACCTCCCCCTCACGCCTAGCGCTCTCCTCTTCATACCTAGCGCTCTCCTCTTATACCTCCCCCTCACGCCTAGCGCTCTCCTCTTATACCTCCCCCTCACGCCTAGCGCTCTCCTCTTATACCTCACGCCTAGCGCTCTCCTCTTATACCTCCCCCTCACGCCTAGCGCTCTCCTCTTATACCTCCCCTACGCCTAGCGCTCTCCTTATACCTCCCCCCTCACGCCTCCCTCCTCTTATACCTCCCCCTCACGCCTAGCGCTCTCCTCTTATACCTCCCCTCACGCCTAGCTCTCCTCTTATACCTCCCCCTCACGCCTAGCGCTCCTCACCTCCCCCTCACGCCTAGCGCTCTCCTCTTATACCTCCCCCTCACGCCTAGCGCTCTCCTCTTATACCTCCCCCTCACGCCTAGCGCTCTCCTCTTATACCTCCCACACGCATCATTCCCCGCTCCTCTCACAAACAAATAAACAAAATGCAAATGAGGGTCGTGGCCATAAAAGGCTCCAATCTCTGAATCTCTCCATGCGAGTCATCCACAGGGCTCTCACCTGAATCCCAGTGTCACCTTACGTGGTTGCCTTGCCTCATCTTTATTTGATCATTTTTCTCTTATGCAGACGAGCAGAATGAATCTCTATCAGCACATTTCCTCCACAGGCTCTGCCAGACACTGGCTGATACATAATGTAGAGCGCGCTCTCTCGCTCTTCAGAGCAGCACAGTTCTCCAGGTGCTTTGGCTGAGGGGATGTTGAAGAACACTACAGCAAACAGAGGGATGCAGAGCATGAAGTAGGAAAACCATCAAAGGACCCAACAACAGGCCAGAGGAGTGCACTGCGGTTGCTATAGATTTTGTAACCGTACATCTATGGATTGCAAACATACAGTACATTTACACTAGGATTTGTTCCTGTTGCTTTGTTCCAAACACAATAGGCATATGTACAATATCGTCAAACATTAGCACAAATTAATTTGACCTTCTAACACTTCTACACCCAACCTTATGGTGAGCGAAGGGCCTTGCCACCATAAAGTGAAACTAGATGCAGAGAAGAGATAGACAGGTTATTCACGTATGGAAACATCTATCATATTCTTATGTTGGTGTTGACAGAAGGAGAGATCAAGGAGAGGCAGACACATAGAGAGAGGATATCATACTCGGGTGATTCTGGGAAAGTGTGTTGTGTCAGAAAGTCCTGAAGGGAAACAAAAGGCAGGGCAATTCATGACTGCCGTTGAAACCTGGATGCTGCACAGCACTGTCAGTAAACATGACAATCACATGAATAAGGAATGAGCTTTAAAGTGCGAGCAGTGGTGTGTGAAAAAGAAGTCTCATTGTGTCTGGAGAGGCTTGGGAGAAAGGAAGCAGCAGGCTTCACTTCAGGGCTTTACAGCCATCCAAGGTTGGTTGGAGGATTGTACTGTAGCACGGTGTACGTATAAAGAGGGCCGAACATTTTATTTAAATTTTTTTAAATTTGACCTTTATTTAACCAGGCAAGTCAGTTAAGAACAAATTCTTATTTTCAATGACGGCCTAGGAACAGTGGGTTAACTGCCTGTTCAGGGGCAGAACGACAGATTTGTACCTTGTCGGCTCGGAGGAGCAGCTGGAGTCAGTGCCAACCCTCCTAGCAAGGCTCCTCCCAAAACAAAACAGGACATAAGGAAGCCAAAAGAGCACAGTGAGAGATTCAGACTGGGTTCAAATGTGTTCTGTGTAGCAGGAGGAATGACTAATACAGGTACTCAAACTCTTTCATACTCTGACTTGAATTTACTTTGGAGTGAACCAGCAGCACTCAGGGTCAGAGGTTGGAACCGGTTCAGGGAACAGAACCGAAAACTGGAAATAACAAAGTTTTTAGAGGAACAGAAACATAACTGAGAACGAAAATGATATATACTGTTCAGGAACAGAACCGTTATTTTAAAAACATGGGAACTGGTTAATAGTCCCCACAAACAAATGCAACAAAGCTCCTACGCAAAGCCAACTTTCTGAAGTTCATAGACATTCACAGTTCCTTCAGAGAATCCGCCCCTCTGTAGATATAATTTTATGGGCCTTATTTGCAATAATGCATGTGATAACAACAAGATGCCCAGCGCTTCATGTCCAGCATTGTCCTCACCTGCAAAATGTCAGTCGCATGTCGTACACTACACTTCACTTGTCTGTCCAATGCACGTAAATAGCTTGCCCGCTCTTGAGCAAGCTGCTCTATCCATTGGTGAAATAATTTAATGTAAAAAAATATATAGATTTCAGAGTTTTAAAAAGGAACAGAAAGGAACAATATAAACCTTAACTTTTTTGGTTCAAACCAGTTCAGAACTTTATTTTGCTGGTCAGAACAGTGGAATGGAACGAAAAAATAATGGTTCTGTTCAGTACAAAATGATTGGAAAATAATTTTGGTTCCAACCCCTGCTTAGGTGAAATTGGATGACCTCAAGCGCAGATGTTGGGGAGATAAATCGGAGTTAAATTGTGCGAGTCAAAATGTTTTGGGGCTGAAAAGCCATCATCAATTTTTTATGCTAGAGACTCTGCACACAGTCTGTGTCGCAGAGACGTTAAACACAGTCTGTGTGAGGGTACAAACCACACATATCATCTTCTTGTACAAAAGCTATGATTTGACTTCAACAAATCCTTCTTTGGGATGAAAGAATGGCCAACTACCCATCACATATCGGAACTACTTTAAGTATAGGAAAGCATAGATTTCTTTAATGGAAAACTAGTTTGGTTAATGTGACATATACTGAATATATTCCACTCCAAAACATGCTTCTTTCATCTGTTATGTGTCAATATAGAGCCTGTAAGTATGTGAAGCATTTTTTTTTTCATTTAGATTTTATTGGCAATTTAAAATGTTGAAACACTCCCCCGACTCTAACCAGTATTCCACTGTTATTGAGACACTGTCAAGGTCATATTAACTTTCTGACTCCAGTCCTGCAGCAGAAGTTGCATCCATGGATGGATACAGTAGCATAGCAGGAGGTGGAGCGCAGAGCAAGGATAGAGTCTGCAGTGTGATGACCGTTCCGCCACTGAGTTGCAATTAGAATGCTTTTAATGAGTTGGGAGACTCAAATTTGCATACATATAGCTACGTTAAGTATTTACTTCAAGGAAGAAATTAGAGGAAGAAAAAATTAAGCAATGGATTTAGCAAGTAATACATGCCCAACAAGTGATGAGATGTTTAGCCTGTTGATCATATTACTGTATGTTCAGTAATGTATGAAAGTGGCATCAACTGTAAAGTATATTACTTATATGACTACTCTCCTTTAATATAATAATAAGTGTCCTACAAAAATGTTCCTTTTCTTAAGAGGCCAGCTGTTAACTAGAAGATAACCCTCAACTCATATGTTCATCCTTAAATGGAGCTATAAAAATAGACATGATTTCTCGGACGATGGGGCTCATTGGATGTTGTTTTGCACCTAAATCCAACTGATGAATACATTGATGGATGAGGGGAGAGGCCACGAAACCTGGCTATGGGTCATGGAGCAGGGTTACAGCCAATCTCTGATATTGATTGCATCTGGACAAAACTCATATTTTGCTCATGATCTCTGTGTAGGGGACAGCCACAGAGAAAGATGGGGGAGGTATCTGTTCTGTAGTGGTGGAGCAGGGGCTAACATTTAGTATCTGGTTCTGAATACTGTTCTTTTCACCTTGCAACAGAAAATTACCTGTCTAAAGAAAAGGAGATTGGGTGATTGATTAAGTGATTAGGTGAGAGAGTGGGTGAGTGGGTGAGTGGGTGAGTGGGTGAGTGAGTGAGTGAGTGAGTGAGTGAGTGAGTGAGTGAGTGAGTGAGTGAGTGAGTGAGTGAGTGAGTGAGTGAGTGAGTGAGTGAGTGAGTGAGTGAGAGTGAATGTTGCTCTATCTTTCTCACATAGTAATGGTATTTTGTTTTACCTCTTGGTAACCTTTGCCATTGCTACCATTCCCGGTAGACAGCCAAGTCTTTGACTTTGAGGTGATTGGAAATAATTCTGGCCTGAAGCTCTTCAAGTAATTACCTGAATAAATACATTTAGACAACAGCTCTGCACTAGCCATATCTGCATTTCATCACTGAACATATTACATCTGCTCATTATGAAAGGCTATAAAAATAAAACCAAGCTGGCAGATGATATAACCTGTTTCATTAAAACACCAGGCAGAGTGCTAAAACAAAGAGGTTGTCTGAAGAGGTAGAAGTCGAAGCCAGATCTGGATGGGCCTTGCCAGGGGACATGTCCTCTGTCTTTTTGTCACTAAAAAGGATTCATTTCCCACAGATTTTCTACCTGCAGGTGATGGGAAGGAATCCAGCTGACCACAAGTTGTGCTGCTTCTATCAGCCCTCTCTCTCTCTGCAGTTATGCTGACTGTCCTGCAGCTCAGTAAATGGTAGCAGAGAGGGGGAGCATTCTGACAGAGGGTACAGGCTCTGACCACAGAGACACTCATGATGAATATTTCAAGTAAATGTACATTTAATCAAATTAGTTCCTTGATGAATTAAGTGAATGTGTCATGTCCTGACCATAGAAAGCCTTTATTTTCTATGGTGGAGTAGATCAGGGCGTTACTGGGGGGTGTTCTAATTTATTATTTCTATGTGTAGTCTAGTTTTTGTATTTCTATGTTGGCCTGGTATGGTTCCCAATCAGAGCCAGCTGTCTATCGTTGTCTCTGATTGGGGATCATATTTAGGTAGCCTTTTCCCACCTGTTGTTTGTGGGATCTTGTTTTGTATTGTTGCTTTTGAGCCCTACAAGGCTGTATGTTCGTTTGTTTGTTTCTCTTTATTGTTTTTGTTGCTGGTTCACATTCAAATAAATTATGATGAACCCAAATCACGCTGCGCCTTGGTCTACCCATTTCGACGAGTGTTACAGAATGCCAATCTAACTGCAGTTTCTGAGCTTGTGTAACGGTCGTCGTTGGTGGAAGAAGAGGAGGACCAATGCGTAGCGTGGTAAGTGTCCATGTTAGATTTATTCGATAACTGAACACTGAAAGAAAAAGAAAACGACAACACGAACAGTCCTGAGCGGTGACGCAAAACACAGAACAGAAAATAATCACCCACAACTCAAGGGTGAAAACAGGCTACCTAAGTATGGTTCTCAATTAGGGACAACGATTGACAGCTGCCTCTGATTGAGAACCATACCAGGCCAAACACAGAAATCCCAAATCATAGAAAAAAGAACAGACTGCCCACCCCAACTCACGCCCTGATCATACTAAAACAAAAACAAAGGAACTAAGGTCAGAACGTGACAGCTTGTTGATGCATCATTTATCATGTATCTCTTCAAGTAAAATATTTGTGCATTTCAGTGAAAATATTTCCTATTCTTACTGTATGTAGGTAAATGTGCACTGAACAAAAATATAAATGCAACAATTTAGAAGATTTTACTGAGTTACAGTTCATATAAGGAAACCAGTTAATTTAAATGAATAAATACATACAATAATAATTAATTCCCAGTGATTTCACATCACTGGGAGTTAATTATTATTTTATGTATTTATATATCAGAAAACCAGTCAATATCTGGTGTGACCACCATTTGCCTCATCCAGTCCTCTTCAATGGGTGTGCAAAGTTTCTAGATATTGGCGGGAAACTGGAACATGCTGTCGTACAGCTCGATCCAGAGCATCCCAAACGCTCAATGGGTGACATGCCTAGTGAGTATGCAGGCCATGGAAGAACTGGGATATTTTCAGCTTCCAGGAATTGTGCAAAGGTCCTTGCGACATGGGCACTACATTATCATGCTGAAACATGCAGTGATGGTGGAGGATGAATGGCACAACAGCTGGCCTCAGGATCTCTTCACGGTATCTCTGCGCATTAAAATTGGCATCGATAAAATGCTATTTTGTTCATTGTCGGTCAGTTATGCCTGCCCATACCATAACCCCACCATCACCATGGGGCACTCTGTTCACAACGTTGTCCACACAACGCTCACCCACACGACGCCATACATGCTGTCTGCAATCTGCCTAGTACAGTTGAAACCGGGATTCATCCGTGAAGAGCAAACTTTTCTAGTGTGCCAGTGGCCATTGAAGGTGAGCATTTGCCCACTGAAGTTGGTTATAATTCCAAACTGCGGTCAGGTCAAGACCCTGGTGAGGATGATGAGCACGCAGATGTGCTTCCCTTAGACAGTTTCTGACAGTTTATGCAGACATTCTCTGGTTGTGCAAACCCACAGTTTCATCAGATGTCCGGGTGGCTGGTCTCAGACGAACCTGCAAGTGAAGAAGCCGACTGTGGAGGGCTGGTCGTGGTAACACATCGTCTGCTGTAGTGAGGCCGGTTGGACTTACTATCAAATTCTCTAAAACAACGTTGGAGACGTCTTATGGGAGATAATTGAAGATTACATTCTCTGGTGGACATTCCTGCCGTCAACATGCCAATTGCAGTCTCCCTAAAAACGTCTGTGACATCTGTGGCATTGTGTTGTGTGACAAAACTGCACATTTTGGAGTTGCATTTTATTGTCCCCTGCACAAGGTGCAACTGTATAATGACCATGCTATTTAATTAGCTTCTTAATATGCCACACCTGTCAGGAGGATATGTTGGCAAAGGAGAAATGCTCACTAACAGGGTTGTACTATGAACACATTTTGCACAACATTTGAGAGAAATAAGCTTTTTGTGTGTATTGAACATTTCAGGGATCTTATATTTCAGCTCATGAAACATGGGACCAACACTTCACATGTTGCGTTTATATTTTTATTCAGTATATATTTCCATTCAAACCCATCTGCATCTAGTATTAAATATAAACCACAGAAATATCTGGTAAAGCTGACAGATGAATTATCAACGGAAGCCACAGGTACGTGCGTGACACTAGATGAAGCCATTGGATTTACTGTTGCAGTAATAGAAATATCAGTGATTATATCCACACAAGGTGATTTCCATGATGGACCTGATTCTTCATCAGCCGCGGCATTAGACTGGCTGAGGGGAACAACACTGTGATTTATGCTCAGACAGAGAAAATAACGACAGCACCCTCGGGGCCATGAATTTCTACTGGATCTCGCTCTTGCTGTAAATACGTATTAAAATGCCCTGGAGTGAGCTGGGTAAGGTTTGCTGTCGTCTCTGCTAAGAGAAAAGTTAGCATCTTGTTGGTGACATCTTTTGTCTACAGAGAGCTCAAGTGAGTCTTACCTTAATTATATTAGAATAAATCCATTATCACAAACAGACAAAGGGTTATGACTTATCAGAAACCGAAAGGACACATCTTTCCAATATGATAGTCCTGTACTATAACTGTTTGAAGAACATTTATACCCACTTGCACTAAAAGAGGATGATATTCGACGATTGCTTAAAACAATTATTAAGACATCAAGCATTAAAAAAATGTAATTTCACAGTGAATTTCACTACGCTGTGTAAATTCTCATTGCTTTCTACTCTTCTGATCTCTTGGAGGAAAGAAACCCACATTGTTCAGTGTTGTTTGAAGGAAAGTCAACGAGGATGAAGTAGGTCTCGGTTTTTCCTCTCTGCTCATTGATTGGTTGAATATATCTCATTGCCTACTTAAAGTCCATGAGGTCAGCTTTATCCGAGCAGTGTTTCTCTGAGTGTCTGTCTGTTTTGGGTATTTCATTTTGAACAGTCAATGCCTCATTTAGTATATAGCACAAAGTGTCATAAAGGGCATTTATTTACTTAATTTTCATCCCCATTTGATTTGGATCTTAGAGTACTATATAATGAATGATCAATATACTAAATGTTTCTGATATTTTGTTGTACAAAGCCATCACATGCAGAGACACACAGTAGACACACAGATGAACAGTCCCACACAGATGAACAGTCACACACACACACACACACACACACACACACACACACACACACACACACACACACACACACACACACGAGAACCTGATGGATTGGCTTAAAAGATTCATGCGATGTATAATGTATAACTCCAGCAATGTATTTTTCAGGACTAAATGTGATTTCCTTTTCTCTCATTGGGTCTCCCTTTCGAACCCAGCGAGCCCCGGGAGTCTGGACTATATTGAAGGTGTGTGTGCGTGCAGGGGCAGGTGTGTGAGCTGTGGGACCACTCATTTAGTTAAACATAGCCCTGCTGGTTTTGATGAGAACCGTGGCTGCAGGAGAGTGCCAGTAACTCATCTTAAATTCACATCACGTACTGTAGCATGTCCTCCATCTGACATGACAAATCCTGCTGCTTTACACGCCATTCATGATGAGTTTCTCTCTCCACAGCCACCAGGCACTTCTTGATTGTGTATCAGATGGAACAGCGGATATTGGCTTTGCTTGCCTCTGTGTGCCTCTATCATTTTTCATCCATTTATCTTTTTTCTCAAAGATTCACGGAAATGTGAACAATTAGTGTCTCGAGAGGATGCAGACCTTTCCAACATTTAGTATTGATCCAATTACAGTTATGATCTCCACTGAGTGTACAAAACATTAGGAACACCTGGTCTTTCCATGACATTGACTGACCAACTGAATCCAGGTGAAAGCTATTATCTCTTATTGATGTCACCTGTTAAATCCACTTCAATCAGTGTAGATGAATGGGGGAGAAAGGTTAAAGAATGTTTTTTAAGCCTTAAGACAATTGAGACATCGATTGTGAATGTGTACCATTCAGAGGGGAAAGGGCAAAACAAAAGATTGAATTGCCTTTGAAAGGGGGGTCAAGAACTGCAACGCTGCTGGGTTTTTCATGTTCAACAGTTTCCCGTGTGTATCAAGAATGGTCCACCACCCAAAGGACATCCAGCCATCTTGACACAACTGTGGGAGCATTGGAGTCAACATGGGCCAGCATCCCTGTGGAATGCTTTCGACACCTTGTAGAGTCCATGCCTCTGCGAATTGAGGCTGTTCTGAGGGCAAAGGGGGGTGCAACTCAATATTAGGAAGGTACTACAGAATGTTTGTACACTTAGAGTACATTTTCCATGCCAGGTCAGATAAACGTAGCCTGCTGCTACAGAGTAATATCACATTCTGTAGCCTAACAGCAAAGGAATGTGTGGTAATAGTAAGATACAGTGCCCGCCATAATTATTGGGACAGTGAAGCATTTCTTCTTCTTTTGGTTCTATACTCCAAAAGTTTGGATTTGAAATCAAACAATGACTATGGGGTTAAAGTACAGACTGCCAGCTTTCATTTGAGGGTATCTTAATCCATATCGGGTGAACCGTTTAGAAATTACATCGCTTTCTGTACATAGTGCCCCCATTTTAGGGAAGCACAAGTATTGGGACAAATTCACTTATATATATATTAAAGTAGTAAAAAGTATTTGGTCACATATTCATAGCACACAACAACTGCATCAAGCTTGTGATTTTCTGTTTGTTTTGGTTGTGTTTCAGTTATTTTGTGCAGAATAGAAATGAGTGGTAAATAATGTATTGTGTCATTTTGGAGTCCCTGTTTATTGTAAATAAGAATATAATATTTTTCTAAACACTTCCACATTAATGTGGATGCTACCATGATTAAGAAAAAATGTTTCACTGTCCCAATAATTATGGAGGGTAATGTATATAAAATGCTGTACATGGCCAAAGAGACCTGTTAAATGGCTCATGCATAACATAGGACTGAAAGCACATGCAGAAAAATTAAGCCCTCAGCTACAAATTCCCTACAAAACTCACTCTTTTTCAGATAGACACATACAGTAATTCCAATCAGTCTATATGGGGAGACACTAAACCAAATCTGTGTTAAAAAATAAAAAGCTGTAGCAGAGATCAAAGCCTTTAATCAATACACAACTTTTGGAAACGATAAAAAGAAAACCAATTCATTAGGAAAAAAGAGAACTGCGAATAGAATTGCAAGAGGGGGGAAAGTCAATGTGAGAGACTGCACAGCATTAGTTAACGTAATCAGCTGCTCTTCAGTCTTCTTCAAGGGATGTGAAAATGGGGACATTACTGGGAGTTCAACTTCAAAAGAAATCCAATAGGAGCAACATTTGTGAGCAAACAAAACGTATTTAGAGTTAAATGGCGATAAGGAGTTGCTTGGATACACACAACATGGACAATGAGTGAATATAGCAACCGTTATAGTCTGCGTACAGATGTAGGTTTCTGGAACCCATGAGAGGATGATTCATGAGACACCATCTTCAGAGGCAGATATAAATCAAGATGATTTTACAAAGAAGAATTCCTATACAAGAGAGCCAGTGGAAATGGTTACACTGCCAATGCAGTGTGTAGAGGTAGAAAATAAAGGACATAAATACTGTACATCTTTGGAAAGTCAGTAAATCAAAATCAAAACCATTTTTATTGGTCACATATACATATTTAGCAGTTGTTATTGCGGGTGTAGCGAAATGCTTGTGAGTTACCGCTGCTCTGGTATCCAAAAGCTCTTTTCAGCTGTATGTAATAACACAAAAAAAATTCTGGGCTAATAATGTAAGAAATAACACACAAAAAAATGAAATAATGCAAAGTTGCTTAGGAGCTAGAAACAGAACTGCCATATCTGTCCACACCATCTTCATAACCAATTCTGAATCATGGTTCTGAAATGGATCATATATAGAGCAACATGGCACTACCTGCAGAGAGTAAACATTACCTTTAAATCCCAAAGAATGAAACATTCCCACAGTCCCAGATTAGGAGGGATCAAGGCAACATGGAAAATTATATGAAACTCACAGGGCCTCATACATGATTTAAGTATGATTTTATCTATATCGTATTAATAAATGTATGTGAAAGATGAAAGCGTTCTGAGAAACAATGGTCACACCTACAGTGAAACATTGTGCTGCTTCTCTCTGATATAAAAAATAATAATTTAAAGACTTTTAAGGTAGGCCTAAATAATGTATTTCTGTTTGAAGGGGTACAGAGGGCATCTTGGGCATTTTGGGCCTTGGGCTAACACTAGCCCATGTTGATAGGAACATACAGAGGGATGATAAGAATGACTGTGAATGTCAACAGAGCTGATGTGTACTCACAGGTAGCAGGCTTATTACAGTTGTGTCCGTGTCTGAAGTATTGCGGGTTCTCAATGACAGGGATACGGGTCATCCCGATGACCACAGCATCTGGCCCAGCGTCAAGGGTGCAGGGGGTGATGATGCCATGGTTGACATGGTGAAGAGGGCTAGCCGAGTCTTCCTCACCACTGATCACTGCTACTGGTCCTGAGAGATGGAGAGAGGGAGAAAAGAGAATATTCCTTTACCTTATTATCCAATGTATATGAATGTCCAAAGTATTTTGTATTCTGAGAGAGAGAGAGAGAGAGAGAGAGAGAGAGAGAGAGAGAGAGAGAGAGAGAAGAAGAAATAGAGAAGGAGAGGGAATCTGTCAGACAGCCATCAGGCAGAGGTCTGCCACCATACAAAGGATGGTGCATTTTAATCAAAATAGAATGCAGGAGGATAAATCCATGAGCTGGGCCATTCATAATTTATTAATATGTCTGAAAGCAATAAGCATGCAGACTAATTTGTCAGTATAAGAATTATCTCTGTACGGCTCAGCTCGGTTGCCCTCAGAACGCTTTAAGCAATCTAAACGAGCATTAACTGGCTTAGCCTAATTATGAACCCAACAGTCTTTGCTACAATGGCCCTGGGCAACCATTATTCGTAAAATTCAAATCCTCACCCAGCCCTCACATAAATCAATGTCCCATTCATCTCACAACTCTACCTCTCCCATCCCATGCTCGCTCTAACCGCTCTGTGCTCCTACTCTGACAGAGGCGTGAGAAAACGGAAACAGGCAATAAATGGTAGAGTACATTCTAAAGAATTGTTTGGGGAATGTCAAATATTTAACAGTGTGTTCCTACTAGGCTATGTACAAAGTGTGTCTGATCAGGGCAGAAAACAAGCTCTATTAAATGGATCCAATATAATAGCAGCTCAGTGTACACTCACTCTGCCATGCACAACATCCTGGCTTGACAAGCGATCAGGGAAGACAGATAGGATTCATGGATTGGGCTGTTACAGTGACCGCAACATAGGCGGTCACGAGTCATGATGGCAGTAAAACTCCACATGACCTTTTAGTCACAGTAATTAATCTTCCCCAAACTCTGATGCTGCTGATGGTCATTAGCAGCCTAACAAACTTGCTAACTGCCTGGTACTCAGCACTCTATTGTCCCTCTAATCACTCTGACATAAATGCAAACGTCATGTCGCAACATTTCTATAGGCTATGCAATTGTGTGAGAAAACAGAGTGATGGCCTCTTTTAAAAACCGCTAATGGGATCGATATGACAACAGCCAGTGAAAGTGCAGGGCGCCAAATTCAAAACAACAGAAATCTCGATTTAAAATTCCTCAAACATACAAGTATTTTACACCATTTTAAAGTTAACTTGTTGTTAATCCCACCACAGTGTCCAATTTCAAAAAGGCTTTATGACGAAAGCACACCAAACGATTATGTTAGGTCTGCATCTAGTCACAGAAAAACACAGCCATTTTCAGTTTACTCTGGGCACCTTATTCATCCAAGCTACTCAATACTGCCCCCAGACCCACTCCAGGTCATTTATAAGTCTATGCTAGGTAAAGCTAGGCCTTATCACAGTTCACTGGTCACGATAACAACACCCACCCATAGCACACATTCCAGCAGGTATATCTCACTTATCATCCTCAAAGCCAACACCTCATTTGGCCGCCTTTCCTTCCAGTTCTCTGCTGCCAGTGACTGGAACAAATTGCAAAAATCGCTGGAGACTTTTATTTCCCTCACCAACTTTAAACATCAACTATCTGAGCAGCTAACCGATCGCTGCAGCTGTACATAGTCCATCTGTAAATAGCCCACCCAATCTACCTACCTCATCCCCATACTGTTTTTATTTTGTTTACTTTTCAGATCTTTTGCACACCAGTATCTCTTCTTGCACATCATCATCTGCTCATTTATCACTCCAGTGTTAATCTGCAAAATTGTAATTGTTCGCTCCTATGGCCTATTTATTGCCTACCTCCTCATGCCTTTTGCACACACTGTATATAGACTTTATTTTTTTCTACTGTGTCATTGACTTGTTTATTGTGTTATTGGCTTGTTTATTGTTTACTCCATGTGTAACTCTGTGTTGTTGTCTGTGTCACACTGCATGGCTTTATCTTGGCCAGGTCGCAGTTGCAAATGAGAACTTGTTCTCAACTAGCCTACCTGGTTAAATAAAGGTGAAATATAAAAAATAAAAAATAACAGAACTCATATGGCAGGCAAAAACCTGAGAAAAAATCCAACCAGGAAGTGGGAAATCTGAGGTTTGTAGTTTTTCAAGTCATTGCCTATCAAATATGCAGTGTCTATGGGGTCATATTGCACTTCCTAAGGCTTCCACTAGATGTCAACAGTCTTTAGAACCTTGTTTGATGCTTCTACTGTGAAGGAGGGGGGAATGGGACATTCTGATCTGTTGCGTCAGGCTCATTGCGTAAAACTGTTTTTTGATGCTAGTGGTTGTATTCATTTGGGATTGATCGCATCCCATAACTGTCCCAGACTATGTTTGAATATTTATTTCCCGCACAAAATAAAATAGCTCATCTTTTGTGCTATGGAGGATAGTAGATTGACATAGGCTGGTGCTTTTGCTGTTTGTTAGGCCTACTCATCTTGTTGGCTGACGAAAAGTAAATGTGGATAGTTCTTCCAATATCGTCAATAAGAGCCTCGGAATTGGATAATGACGTGCGCAGTTGCGTTCCTGATGTGTCTGTCTTCACTTGTAGCTTATGAGAAAAATCCAATCATGTGACAGAGAGCCACCTGAGTGAGAGGTGCTTCAGCACGAAGCCGGGATAAGGTAATTATAATTATTATATTCAGCCCAAGGGCACTTTATTCTACTTTATTTCATTCATTTATTCTATTATATCATTTCTATTTTGTTCAATTGTATTCTTCACACTATAAAATAATATAAAATAATGCCGTGGAATTCTAAGCAAATCTTGTCTGCTAAATGGACCAAGGCCTAAGATAAGGACAACTCAGAGTATGGTATTCTGTTCATATGATGTTTCTTTAGATCTGTCTAAAAATAAATAATGGATTTATTGTGATGGTGTAGGCTATATTACATGGATATATTCGACTTTTTTAAATGTAGATGTTCAAAAGGTCTGTATTAGGTCTGTGTAGAAGCCAGGAGAAGCTTAAAGTGTTTATGTTAATTGAGTCATTTACCATGAGACCGGCAGTTATTTGCTTGACAATCACTGGCTGACAAAATGGAATGACCGCCACAGCCCTATTCATGGGTCCCTCCATATGAAAGGTCAAGCATTCTGACATGGGAGGCAGGTTCGACAGGCTTGGACTGACTTATCATAGGCACACACTGCTTGTTTAAACCACCTTTCACACAAAGGTCACATCCATGTTGACACATAGGCCCCAACATAGCATTATGGTACAACAGCAATGCCATTGACACAGCATCAACAGCAGGGAGAAATAATTTAATTCCACCACAACCACTAGACTTGAGTCAATCTCACATGCAATGGTTAGTGTTTTAGAGGACGGGATGAGACAAAGAAGACATCTCTCTGCACTACTAAAGGTAAAAAATGCATTTGAGGTTTAATCTTAAAAAATGCATTATGCTGTGAGAATGGCTTTGAAGCACGATAGTACTTGAAAAAAGTGGCAATATTTCGAGAATAAACTCTAAATGTAATTTAGAGAATAAAGTTGCAGTTAAATTTCAAGATTAAAGTAGGAGTTTTGGTTAATAGCAGTTTTTAGTAGGAGTTTTTGTCTCCCTAGCTCCCTGATGCTGTGCGTGACACCGTTGCCTGCAGTTAGATGATCTGTTGAAATTATTCTATAGAATTGGCTTTAGTAACAAGAAATTCCGTTCTCTTTTAGCACATAATAACCATATTATTATAAGTAGGCCTATTTTCAGAAGGAGGAACCACATTTCATCCAAGTCCATGTGGTTGCATACATAGGTAGAGACAAGAGGGTTGTGTGTGTATGCAGGTGTGTGTGTGTGTGTGGGGGGGGGGTAACAGCTAGGCCAGCAACATATACGTTGAAACGAAAGGTTAACTTACAAATGTGTGTGTGTATAGGCATGGTGTTTTATTTGGCTACACTTCCAATGAAGTAGCCTCATAGGCCTATGCATATTATCTTATTAATGTACGTCACAAATTGCGTGGAGTAGGATTGCGTGTCCCTGTTGGTCTCAAAGGCTGCCTCCAAACCTCTGTCATGGACCTTGCATAGCCACGGGGCCGGGGGGCAGTGGTTTGGGTAAAGCCCCATCTAAGAAAGTAATTTTAAGTTCCACGATTATATCCTAACAGCCAACAGGTCTAGCCTCCAGTCTATAAGGTAAACAATTGTTAGCCTAAGTTTGCGGTATAGCTGAGACAATACAGTTGATGTCGGAAGTTTACATTTTCAACAGCTACACTAATTTCTTGTTAACAAACTATAGCTTTGGCAAGTCGGTTAGGACATCTACTTTGAGTATGACACAAGTCATTGTTCCAACAATTGTCTACAGACAGATTATTTCACTTATAAATCCATGTATCACAATTCCAGTGGATCAGAAGTTTACATACACTAAGTCGACTACGCCTTTACACAGCTTGGAAAATTCCAGAAAATTATGTCATTGCTTTAGCAGCTTCTGCTAATTAACATAATTTGAGTCAATTGAAGGTGCACCTGTGGATGTATTTCAAGGCCTAACTTAAAACTCAGTGCCTCACTGCTTGACATCATGGGAAAATCAAAAGAAATCAGCCAAAAAATGTGTAGACATCCACAAGTCTGGTTCATCCTTGGGAGCAAATTCCAAATGCCTGAAGGTACCACGTTCATCTGTACAAACAATAGTATGCAAGTATAAACACGATGGGACCACTCAGCCATCATACCACTCAGGAAGGAGACGTGTTCTGTCTCCTAGAGATGAACATACTTTGGTGCGAAAACAGTAAATCAATCCCAGAACAACAGCAAAGGACCTTGTGAAGATTCTGGAGGAAACAGGTACAAAAGTATCTATATCCACAGTAAAACGAGTCCAATATCGACATAACCTGAAAGGACGTTCAGCAAGGAAGAAGCCACTGCTCCAAAACCGCCATAAAAAAGCCAGACCACGGTTTGCAACTGCACATGGGTACAAAGATAGTACTTTTTGGAGAAATGTCCTCTGGTCTGATGAAACAAAAATAGAACTGTTTGGCCATAATGACCATAATGGCCATGTTTGGAGAAAAAATGGGGATGCTTGCAAGATGAAGAACACCATCCCAACCATGAAGCACGGGGGTGGCAATATATCAAATCAAATCAAATTTTATTTGTCACATACACATGGTTAGCAGATGTTAATGCGAGTGTAGCGAAATGCTTGTGCTTCTAGTTCCGACAATGCAGTAATCATGTTGTGGGGGGGCTTTGCTGCACGAGGGACTGGTGCACTTCACAAAATAGATGGCATCATGATCACAACATAGATGGCATCATGAGGATGGAAAATTATGTGGATATATTGAAGCAACATCTCAAGACATCGTTCAGGAAGTTAAAGCTTGGCCGCAAATGGGTCTTCCAAATGGACAATGACCACAAGCATACTTCCAAAGTTGTGGCAAAATGGTTTAAGGACAACAAAGTCAATGTATTGCAGAGGCCATCACAAAGCCATGATCTCAATTCCATAGAAAATGTGTGGGCAGAACTGAAAAAGCGTGTGCGAGCAAGGAGGCCTACAAACCTGACTCAGTTACACCAGCTCACCCAACTTATTGTGGGAAGCTTGTGGAAGGCTACCCAAAACTTTTGACCCAAGTTAAACAATTTAAAGGCGATGCTACCAAATACTAATTGAGTGTATGTAAACTTTTGACCCACCGGGAAAGTGATGAAAGAAATAAAAGCTGAAAAAAATAATTATCTCTGCTATTATTCTGACATTTCACATTCTTAAAATAAAGTGGTGATCCTAACTGACCTAAAACAGGGAATTTTTACTCAGATTAAATGTCAGGAATTGTGAAAAACTCAGTTTAAATGTAGTTGGCTAAGGTGTATGTAAACTTCCGACTTCAACCATAGCCTTTAACAGAGATGATGCCCCTTATTTTTGGGATAACCTTCCTCCCTCCCATCCTTGAAGACATCACCGATAGCTGGGTAGTGAAAAGAGTTATTATGCTAGGCTACCAACCTAGTCATGTCACATCAGTGATTATTTCTTTATAGCCTATATAACCTATCATCATTTATCTAATTGGCCTATATTTAGATCAATGGTTATTTCAAGAAAAGGATAATCCATCTATGAATATATCCAAACAGCATCCAGGAGTGGTCCTTGAGTTGCCTCTCCTCCTATAGACCCATGCATAAAACCCCTGCTTCACTGTAAAGTCCTCCCGAAGCCTAGGCCTATAATATACTTTCACTTGCCAACTGTAATGTACAATCAGCTTACTGGTTAGGGTTCTCAATCTAGTGGGCCACTATAGGTTTATAATGGGCTGCAAAATAGTTGTTTGTAGTGAATTTAAGAGAAGCAGCTTGACATGGGACACATGCACACACAGCCCCCAGTCTCAAGGATCCCAAGGTCATTTGTTAAATTGGGTGTGCTCACGTAGCATACTAGCCTATAGTTGTTAGAAGGATAGTTACCATAAGGGGGAAATACTAAATGTTAGTAAAGCACCATGGATAAGGTCATTAATAGTTTCCATTAGGCACAGATTTGTTTGCAACATGTTCGCCTAGGCTACGTTGTAAAGAATCCAGAGGGCAGATTGCCGGGGACTCAACCAAGTTCTCTTCACATTCAGTGACAGTGCCATTCAAGTATTTTGTCTGTGCTCATAATGCACCATGACTGTTAGAAGAGTGTATGCCTATAGTCTAAAATTGATAAGTGTGAGTGATCAGTGACGCCTGTTTGAACGAGTGTATTAGATCATTAGATTGATGGCCATTTGTTTGTCCCTACTTTTCCCCACCCAAACACACACACACACACAGCTGCATACACACACTAGCATACACACACAACCTGCCCATCTCTACCTATGTATGTAACCACGGTTCCTCCTTCTGAAAATAATCTGTGGCTCAAACTTTTCCAGGTTCTAATACTTCGAATAATATTGTCATTATGTGCTAAAAGAGAAAGGATTTCCTTCTTACTAATGCCATTTCTAAAGTATAGTATCACCGGGTAATCTAACTGCCGGAATTTTAGCAGTGTTAATCTTGAAATATAACTGAGACTTTATTCTCTAAATTAAAATTCTAGTTTATTCTCAAAATTTTATTTGGGGTTTAATTCTAAAAAATATTGCCACTTTATTTAAAATATATTACCACTTTATTCACAAAATATTGCGACTTCATTCACTTTATTCTCGAAATATTGCCACTTTATTATCAAAATATTGCCACTTTTTTAAAGCACTATCGTGCAAAAAAATATAATCCAAATATCATCAATCGTTGCTGTTTATTACATTTTTCTCTTCACTTGACCCTAATACTATTCCGTATACAGCATAGAGTGAAAACAACAACAAACTCTATTATACAGCTGCCAAAAGTTCTGCAGGAAAATAATAATATTGTCAGGAACAATTTTGGTTATCAACATGCACTGTAAGTGATATCCATATTCTTTCACAATGCAACATCCATCATGATTTGCTCTCAATTCAAGACACGGACACACAGACTATTTAATGAAGTCAATTTTCTCAGTAACTTCCACCATAACTTGCAACTGATCTAATCACTGACACACAATCATCAGACTGGGTGCCATCTATCTCAGATAACTGAATATCTTCCACAACAAGCCCTAATCCTGACAATACCCAGAAAGTCCCACAATAAAATCAGCATCATTAACGGATGAACCTGGATACTGCTGTATTAAATCAAACAGTGCTGAGGGTTTGAGAAGGATGTCATGCTATAAAAGTGTAAATCAGCTCAGGGGAGGCCTGTGGAGAAGGGTGTATCTCATCTCTCTGAGTTGTTTACTCAAGCAAAGCCCCTCTCTGCAGCTCAAACAAATGTGATTACTGTAGGAGCTGCCCATGGCGTCTGCGATGCAAAGCATGTGGTAACACAGAGGCAACTGAACTGCCACTGGATTGGTTCCTGTTTAATTGTATTCAAGTAGTGACTCAGGAAGCGGAAGGAAACAGAGCAGCTAAAAATACAATATTTATTGGATGCCCAAGTTGAAACCTTGTATTTGCTTTTTATGACTCATTAAACAGTCACACAATCAAACAAAGAGCTGTCAAATGAATCAACGTACAAAATAAATGATTCTACTGTAACCACCCTCACTTCCATGAACTCTTTCTATAGTGATAATGGTTCACACTGAGTGTACAAAACATTAAGCACACCTCCTATTCTTGAGAATCAGACCATTGTTGGCATCTGAAGCACTTTAAGGTCTAATGGGCGGGGCTACATTCTGCTGTACCAAAAATGAAGGAAAATGTCTTCGCACATTGTGTGAATCTCTTTCAGAACATGAAAATTCCAAAATGAACACACACTTATTATGGATTATGTGTGTTTTCTTTAATTATTTGTTCAGGCCAGGGTGTGACAGGGGTTTATTGTATTGTCGTATTGGGATTTTTGTAGGCATTGCGATTGTGAATGATTAGGGGTGTGTCTAGTTAGGCTTGGCTGCCTGAGGCGGTTCTCAATCAGAGTCAGGTGATTCTCGTTGTCTCGGATTGGGAACCGTATTTAGGTAGCCTGAGTTTCACTTTGTATTTTGTGGGTGATTGTTCCTGTCTTTGTGTAGTTTCACCAGATAGGCTGTAATTAGGTTTCACGTTCCGTTTGTTATTTTGTATTTGTAAAGTTATTTCATGTATCGCTATTTCGTTCATTAAAGACATGAGTAACCACCACGCTGCATTTCGGTCCTCTCTTTCTACAAACGAAGAACGCCGTTACATTATGAATGTATTCTTATAGTGCACTGTAGCAAATCAGTTCAGTTCAGGACAGCTGTAAGCTGTGATGAACAATGGTTAAAACACATAATATGCACATTTCAAAACAGAATTGATCCATACATGATCCATACACGATTAATACATGATCCATTTTCAAGATATGTAATGGACATCTTTCATAAATACTTTTTACCTTTAGGATCTGTGGCTATATATCAGGCGTCTCCAACCCTATTCCTGGAGAGTTACCCTCCAGTAGGTTTAAACTCCAACCTTTTTCCTGGAGAGCCACCCTCCTCTGAATCAGAGAGGTGCGGGGGGCTGCATTAACTTCTTATGGCTGGGGGCAGTATTGAGTAGCTTGAATGAATAAGGTGCCCAGAGGTGCCCAGAGTAAACTGCCTGCTACTCAGTCCCAGTTGATAATATATGCATATTGTTAGTATATATGGATAGAAAACACTCTGAAGTTTCTAAAACTGTTTGAATGATGTCTGTGAGTATAACAGAACTCATATGGCAGGCAAAAACCTCAGAAGAAATCCAACCAGGAAGTGGGAAATCTGAGGTTGGTTGTTCCTCATTCCTTATTGAAGATGCAGTGGGATATTGGTCATGTTGCACTTCCTAATGCTTCCACTAGATGTCAACAGTCTTTAGAAACTTGTTTGAGGCTTCTACTGTAAAGAAAATACTCATAAGGGCTCTTTGAGTCAGTGTTCTGGCAGAGTGCCACAGGCTCGTGACGCTAGTTCACGTGAGAGGTAGCTCTTGTTCCATTGCTATTCTACAGAAAAAGGAATTCTCCGGTTGGAACATTATTGAAGATTTATGTTAAAAACATCCCAAAGATTGATTATAGATATCGTTTGACATGTTTCTACGGACTGTAACGGAACTTTTTGACATTTCGTCTGCTCCTAGTGAACGCGCTTCGTGATTTTGGATTTGTTTACTAAACACGCTAACAAAAGTAGCTATTTGGACGTAAATGATGGACATTATCGACCAAAACAAACAGTTATTGTGGAACTGGGATTCCTGGGAGTGAATTCTGATGAAGATTATCAAACGTAAGGCAATATTTATAATGCTATTTCTGACTAATGTTGACGACACAACATGGCAGGTATCTGTATGGCTGGTTTGGGCTCTGAGCGCCATACTCAGATTATTGCATGGTGTGCTTCTTCCGTAAAGTTTTCTGTTGTTTTGAATTTGGCGCCCTGCATTTTCACTAGCTGTTGTCATATCGATCCCGTTAGTGGGATCTCAGCCCTAAGAAGTTTTAACCGACATCCACGAACAGTGGGTTAACTGAGCCACCCTCCTGTAGGTTTTTACCTCCATGTCTGTTCCTGGAGAGCTACCCTCCTGTAGGTTTTAACTCAAGCCCTGTTCCTGGAGAGCCACCCTCCTGTTGGTTTTAACTCCAAACCTGTTCCTGGAAAGATACCCTGCCGTAGGTTTTCGCTGCAACCCCAGTTGTAACTAACATGGTTCAGTTTATCAACCAGCTATTAATTAGAATAAGGTGTGCTAGATTACTGTCACATGGAATGACGCTGGAGAGACGAAGCAGGTACGCGGAGTAAAACATTCAATAAATAACGGACATGGAACGAGACAGGAACAACGTCAGCAAACAGGCTGAGGCCCGACGTGGGATGGGCGCCATCTGAGCCAACTGGGGCAAGGAAACCTCTCGAGCCAGCTAGGGTGTGGAAGCCCGACGAGCTGGCTAGGCAACCCCGGTTTCATTGGTGGCAACCCAGAGCCGACGCCACCATACCAACCGGAATGCCAGTACTCCCCGATGCTTCGTGTGATGGCTTCTGCATTCTGTCACATGAATGACGCTGGAGAGACGTTGCAGGTACGGGGAGTAAAACATTTAATAAATAACGGACATGGAACGAGACAGGAACAGCATCAGCAAACAGGTAACACAAAAAAAAGATAATCAATGCAGAATTGGGGAACAGAGCAGGGAACTGACAAATATAGGGGAGGTAATAATAGGTGATGAGTGAGTCCAGATGAGTCCAATATCACTGATGCGCATGACAAGGGAAGGCAGGTGTGGGTAATGGATGATAGGAGTGTGTGATGCAGGGCAGCCTGGCGCCCTCAAGCGCCAGGGGGAAGGAAGAGCGGGGACAGATGTGACAATTACAGTTGGAGTGGAAACCTACAGGATGGTAGCTCTCCAGGAACAGGGTTGGAGAGCCCTGCTATATGCAGTACTGTATGAGCTTTTGGCTGCTAGATGACCACTTCTGCTAATTAGGTAATTTAAAATGCCTTTTTCTTTCTTCCCTTAATTGGAAAGGTCATACCATAACTCCTGACAGAAGTATCAAAACAATACAGGTAAACGCTATGAGGACTCTTACCAAGGTCAAGACTTCAATTCTATATTCCTTTCAACATCATACTTTCAAAATCTTAGCTAGCAAGCTAGCTGTCGTCATCATCAATCAAGTCAACAATCTACTGGAAAATCCTTTTCAATCCTTGTCATATGAAGAGAGATAATGAAGAGAAATTATAGATAAAACGTATCAGTGCTCATCGGCCATTGGAATATAAACATTTGTCACGACTTCTACCGAAGTAGTTGCCTCTCCTTGTTCGGGCGGTGCTCGACGTTCGACGTCACCGGTCTTCTAGCCATCATTGATCCATTTTTCATTTTCCATTGGTTTTGTCTTGTCTTCCCACACACCTGGTTTCAATCCCATTCATTACCTGTTGTGTATTTAACCCTCTGTTTCCCCTCATGTCTTTGTCAGAGATTGTTTATTGTCAGTGTAGTGTTTTTTGTATAGGTGCGCGACGGGTCTTTGTATCCATATTTGTTTATATTCATTTTTCTATTTAGTGTTATGGAGCATGTTACTTGGACATTTATTAAAATACTTTACTTTAAGATTTTACACTCCGTTTGACTCTCCTGCGCCTGACTTCCCTGCCACCTATACACATATATCTGACAACATTACACAACAAGTTGGAAATCTCAAATTCCACAATGAGTGGTTTGGAAGGAATCAGTGGCTAACTGCAAGCATTGCAAAGCAATCACTAGCCTGCTATTCAGTGGAGTGGGTGTGTGGACCCAAGTCTGGGTTCAAGCTTAGAAGGATAAACATTCAACATCGGCCATGCTGTCAATCCAGCATGACTCCTGCCATGCTCAAAACAACTGGAAACTCAGAACGGGGAAATCTCAGACAACTGGGAACTATGAAAAAATGAGCACCGACTGTGAAAATACGCTTTGAACGGTCATCCACCTCGGAATTTCAAGTCGGGAACTCGGGCCTCTTTCTAGTGGTCCGACCTGAAGATCACTGACGTCATCATGATTCAACCTTGTTTTTATGACAAAATTTGACCATGAAGGACCTCCGCGTCACCTTCCTATTCAAGTGAGCACAGCACAACAAGGCGAGTCCAAAAATGTATTGTATGCTGCTGCATAAATGATGTAATATGCCAGGGAGATATGTATACATACTGTAGCTAAGAAAGTAATACTAAGTCCATGTTGTGTAGTAAGCTGTTAGTAGTCCATGTGCCTCACCCCTCATCATTTTGCAGACTGTTCTGACTTGGTGGTGCAAATGTAGCCTATAGCCTATTTAAGAGAACGTTCCTTTCTGAATTATGTTGCTGTACATTTCAAAAGTGCTGAACAAATAGTTTATATTGACTACGTCCGTCCAAGCTCGCTCATTAATGTCTTAATCGAAATTACGGATTGACTCTTATCCGCTCGTCGTCCCTTTATGCCATAGTTTGTACATATCAATTGTCATTAGAAACCACATTTGTTTAAGTAAGTCAGTCATATCAGCTATGTTTTTTTTAAAGGCAATAAATGAGGCTGAATGAACTGTTTGGCTGTCAGACAAGGCTTACCTCAGGTATAGCTGTGGTAAGGTGTTGGGACTGCTAGTAGCACTCTGCTGTTGGGACAGCTTTATGTAGGCCCTAACAGTTTGCCTTTATAGTGCAATTAATGTATTATTTTGTGTTGTGTTGTGGCTTTGCTGTCATGCATCCCCCAAAAATTGGGGGAGTTTGTCCCACCAAGATTTACATGCTAAAATCGCCATTGTATACATTGAATGATAAAAAAAGAACATACTGTACATTAGTCAGTCCCTTCATTTAGCTCTCTTTTAGAGGCCCACATCAATAAAAGTGCTTGTATCAATTTAACTAAGTGGCTGAACGGTGAATGAATTGTGAGCCTTCATGATGAATTCATACTAAGGCAATACATTTTCTCTTTCTTTCTGTCATCCCTCTATCCTGTCTCCCCCTTAGATGCTATGGGAATGTGTAGATTGTAGTGAATATGAGATGCTACTTCTATACTGCTTTTAGGAAAACTATATTATGGAAATGGTGGCATCAACTCAACTCCACTGCTTTTTACTTCACTGTGAATAGCACCTTCCAGATGATCTAAACTTCAAATAACCCAATACTATGCCTTTTCAACGGAAAAGGTTCCTTCATCAGCCCCGAGCATTACATAAAGCACTTCGAAAACATATTTCAAAGATGAATACTTTCTTCTAACATGTATAGCTTCAAGGCCAATCCTAGTTATTGCCAAAAAGGAAACATAATTTTTAAACTCTTTCTTCTTATTCAACTGAAGAACAAAGCCAATTTAACAAGATACTGAGATGGCCGGCAGAGAGCCAAGTGTTTCCTGGCAAGAGATTGACTGGAGGAGGGAGAGGAGGAGGATAAAGATGGAGGGGTGGAGGAGAGGGACGGGGTAGGGGGAAGGGCCGTAGGGCCCAGGGCAGGAAGTGTCAGATAAACGATGGACCACTGGGACTGTCAACTCAGGGATATTTCCCCAGACCACACACAGCATGTCCCCAGCAGGCACAGAGAGAAGAGAGAGAGAAAGATGGATTCACAACAAGCACCCAACCACCACATTGCATTCGCACAACACACCAGTGAACCGCAACTTTAAATCGGTTTCTATTTTCTGTCCTAAATCTTAAAATAACATCCTTTGCTTCTAGCTATGTTTTTTTAGTTTGACTCCTGAAAGCAGATTTGTATGTAGTATAAATGGATTCACATGTCTGTGTTTGGTTTTCCTGACAGTAACTGTCAAACAGAGATGGTGTTAAGCTTGAATGCATCATCAATCCATGTAAATGAGCATGTAGAAATCTTTTTTCAGACACTTTCTCTCCCTCACCTCTGTTAATTATAAACCTAAAATAACACAGAGCACACAGAAAAATATAAATAAACACATCGTTAATACATACATATAGTATCAGCACTGACTCCCTCACAGCACTGCTGATGGAAACCTAACTGTCAGGTAGAGGTTAGAGTAGAGAAGAGTCGTAAAGGTTAAATCAAAGTGAAAAAGAATGATGCGGCTCAGGTGACTTGGAGTAAACACAGTCAAAAAGAGAGAGGGCGAGGCATTGACAGGCCCGGTCTCACAGTAAATGAGGTGACTATGGTAAGTCATGACTCTGAGGTTTGGTATTGGACCTGAGCGCTCCACTGCGTCTCTCTACTGCCTCATGAATCCATTAACAGCGGAGATTTGGCGCCCGTCGCCATGGAGCCAAGCTGTTCATCACAGTGTACATGTGACACAAGAAGGAGATGGAGCACAGTGACAGGGGGGAACAACTTAAACACTCCACATGAACTTTCCAAAATACCCTGCTAAACCTCATTAACATGTCTTCTCTCATCAAAACCTTGGCATGAAGCCCCCACACATACTCATCCAAAACGCAGGGACAATGAGATAATGACGATTCATTTTAATCAACAGCATTGCAACAAAAGAACAAGGGGATATTACAGCCAACAATGATCTGTCCTCTGGTAGTTATATAGCATTAACTGTAGGACATTGTGACGTCCTCTGTCTATTGTTCCCCTTCCACAAGTTGTGACAAACTGTGACAAAATGCCCCAGGCATAAAGGTAGTCAATTTTACGGCCCTAAGTAAGTAGGCTGTGGAATATTTATGGCCCAGTCACAACAGACAATGTGTATTTTGTATAGCTGAATAAAAGTGCTTGGAGAGAGGCGGGGGAAGAGAAAGCCAGTGCAGCAGCAGTCTAGCCTGGGGGGACAGGCGAAGGGCCAAAGGCAACCGACAGAGGCCATCCTCTACAGAAATAAATCAATCACCTCCTATTGTCCAACACACCTGACCCAACACCCCCACGCACCAGCCACGAGCCACCAAGCAGCAGCCACCAGCCATCAGCCACCAGCCAACTGATCTTCAAGGTTTATTTGTTTTGGTTGGTGTTTGTCTGTGTGTGTGAGAGTGTGTGTGAATGAAAGTGGTCTTGCATGAGTGTGTTTGAGTGTGAGAGAATATTTACTGTGTGACTGTGCAGGTTTTCAATTTCGACAAAGCTTCACTTATTGCTGTTCATTATAACACACGTGCCAACTCCAAGTTCAATAGGTAAGAAAGGCATCATTGTATGGTAAACTGTCAAGGCCAACAACACCATTTGAATCAGAATCTAATTTCTAAAAAAGTATATTGTGTATTGTATTGTCTATAAATTGAGAAGAATGAATTGATAGAGTGTATCTGTGGTTCTCACAGAGTCACATTCCTCCATTAATAGGCTGTTTAACCTCACAGCAGAAGACTTGTTGTGTGAGAGCCTTTCTTAGGGACCACACAGCATTGAAGCACAGGGACTCTATTCATGAAAGATGCACTGCATCACAAACCAAGGTTAACATGCCATCGAGGCTAGGGCACTATTCTACTATGAAAAACATTGTGCCATGAAGTGCTTAGCAACCAAGACTAGAATGGGTGAGGACAGCTTTTCTAATGGGAGAACCTTGCTAAGTCAATGCATTGAAAGTGGGGGTGTTTGAGTTGTCCAGCGGCATTGGAGACAGTGAGCTGAGACTCAAAACCACGACTCAGAGGAGGGGTCTTAGCTGGAGCCGGGCCAGGGCAGCTAGAGTCCCACACAGCATCGTGCTCAAAAAAGACATACTGTAAACGTGAGATAAACGTAGACTTTTTTTGTAAATCTCGCATTTACAATAATGCACTATTTATGTGAAAGTTCAAGTTACGAGCTCATATCTCATGCTCCTAGCATCCTAACAAAACCTGAGTCTGACAACCCAAAAGACACAAATATACTTAAGTTCCGAGAGAGACAGTATCTGCATGTGTTTCAAATATAAAGGATAGTATATGTATGCCTACTGTGTAATAATAAACACATGACCATAATACACGCACAAACATACAACAAGATTTGTCTCCACCCGGCAAAGGAATAATCTAGACAAAATCTGCATTCCCATTCTCCATCCCTTACCAATTCCTCTTACAGCCCAACAAATAACACAATCAAGTCGACAACATCGTCCACAATCGTTGATAAAAGCGTCAGTCATGAAAGAGGGAGTGGGATTAAAACAGGAACAGTTTTGACCATGGTGACTAATGCTACCTGCTAAATAGTACAAATCATGTGACCAGGCTGAGTCAAACATCTATAATCACACAGGAATTGAGCCAGCAGCACATTTCATTGCATTCTACTTGAGGGGATTCATCCATTCCACTCTGCTCATTAAGTTCTCTGACCCCAGCCCAGCAGACCAGCCTGCTTGGCCCTCACCAGAGGGGGCGGCCGGGTTTTACACCCCCTCAGAGAGTTACCCTGGGTACTTTGAAACACTGCTGTTTACATTCAGCATGTTTAGCCAGACTAAGCTGTTAAAACCATAAGAAAATATAAATCGTATGTCTGCAAATATTATAACAACCTTTACCAGTGATTATCGTGTTGAATCCCAACAGCCTTCTTCCTTTTCTCTTTCCTTTCTTTTCTCCAGCCATGCAGGCTGTGTCTGAAAATCACGTCACTGTAAGAGGACAGTGTCTCTGTGGAGTAGCGACACCCGTTGGCCATGCCTCATGTCACAGCACTGCGCCCGGTCCAACAGACCTCATCCCTCCCTCCTCTCCTATCCCCTCATGCAATGCTATCCCGAGCTGGAGGAGAGGGCTGTAAATCAAAAAGAGGAGTGACAGCCACACACATCCATCATCCATCATCCATCATCCACCATCCATCATCCATCATCATCATCCATCATCCATCATCCATCATCCACCATCCACCATCCATCATCCATCATCCACCATCCATCATCATCATCCATCATCCAACATCCACCATCCATCGCACAAGAAAAACATTTCCCTTATTGTGTGCTGCGGCAAGGCGGCGGTGGGCGTTGCCAGTGGCAGGTGTTCAACAACTCCTGCATGCTAATGACCTGGCTTCCCCAGGCTACAGTATAGAGCACAGATAGAGCCAGAACGAGGAAGGGGCAGGGGAGGGGTTCTGGGGGCCCATTCATTATTAAAAGACCCAGCTGGGGGACAGGAGAGAGGAGTGGAGGGTGGAGGGGGTATCCATGTACTGTTATTGAATGCTGGCCATTATTAATTTACCTTTATTACCAGCATGGGGGCGAGAGGCCATGGGTTGAGAATGGAGGAGGATGGGGTAAGGGGGATTACAATACCTGAACGAAGGCCAGTGTTCAATCAGATGTCCATGGTGTACACTTTCCTCCTTAAAATCTCCCCTATCCATCTCTTTTATCATATATTCTCCCTCACTCTCTGACTTCCTCTCTTCCCAGTCTTCTTCTCTTTCTGTTTCTGCACTCCCTTCCCTACTTGCCCTTTTCTTTCCACATGTCATAGCCTCTCTCCTGTGGCAGCTGCATGGCCAAATGAATACAGATTCTGTGTCTGGTCTCAACAGGACTGTGGTGTGGGCAGTGGGAGAGTGGCTGATTGGACAGCACGCTCACTGGGGTAACAAACATATATGCACCCTGCCTCAGCGCACAGCTCCTCAGAGTCACCCCTCATATCTCTCCCTGTACGGCATATGTTCCACTGTGGAGCCTCATCTCAGCCTTTGTGGAAGGCAGACAGCAGAACACATTAACAGGGGGAAGCACGCCTGTCAGAGTGCTCTGCCACACCAATGCTCTGCTACATAAGGAAGAACGAGTGAGGCATCGTGTCATTTTACACACCACCCAGTCATGTGTGCCTATTAGTATGACCTACACTGTCTGTCTGCGACGGTAAAGGCTTGTGTCTACAATGAACATCCTGGTTTGCCTATATGAACTGTAATACTTTCATAGTTCATTCTGCAGTTTGTATCTTTGGTGAGTTTGCATGTCAATTAAAATGTCATGCAACGATAAAGGTTATTCATCATGCAAGGTTAGAGAAACAATCCATGAACAACGTGATAACATGCCCTCATGTGCTTTCAAAGAGCGAAATATCACAATAAGTGTGTTGTGTGCACGCGCATACATGCCTGTGTATGTGAAGGTGTTGTGAGTGTCCTCTCTGTGCTCGGACAGTTCCAGTGTTGTGTGATGTATCAGAAACAGTACTGGCCAGACAGAGCAATCAAAGCAGACAGTAAACTGTTGAGACAGGTCAAGGTTTTTCATTTCAAAGCCATCAGCGTATTAAGACTGACGTGCCCTTTGCTTTCCCTCGCCATCCCCTGACTCCTCCCTGTAACTGGTTTACTGGAAAAACCAGGAAAAGTGATGCCAGCGCAGTGACAGAAGAGGCAGTAAGACATTAGACAACAAACAACTCCCCTCCCTCCCCGGGAGGGTGTCTCTCTCTGTCTGTTGACGTGGCGGTGCCAAGTGAGGGCATGATGACTGTTGTTGTTTTCCATTTACAATTAATTCATTTGTCACCATAACATGGAAGCTTGGGAATGGAGAACGTTCCCATCCAGAGACTACCAGTGGTCCTTTAATCTGCAAATCAGTCACTGTCAGTGGGGTTCTCTAACTCTCACACTGGGCCTATGCAGTACGCCCCTTCAATCACGACAGTCAGTAAACAGACATATAGTCTGACACAGGGAACACACAAGATGGCGTAGCAGTCAGACGTCGTGTCGTGTCCCTTGTATATATCGTTTTTTTACATATTTTTCTTCGCATATCTTTTAAAACATTTTGCTAAACCTCAACTTCTAAATACTCTCCTGCAACCCGCCTCACCCAATGTAGCTATTTCTTCTAAAGTATTTATATTTACTTCGGATCCGGAA
Organism: Oncorhynchus nerka; assembly: GCF_034236695.1. Classification (NCBI taxonomy): domain Eukaryota; kingdom Metazoa; phylum Chordata; class Actinopteri; order Salmoniformes; family Salmonidae; genus Oncorhynchus; species Oncorhynchus nerka. The sequence continues at coordinate 26,353,475 of NC_088420.1, forward strand.
CCCCTCAACTGAAGCTAGCCAGCTAACTACCAGCTATCAGTCAGCAAACCATTGCTAGCGGTCTTCAGCTAACCGGTCATCAGCTAACCTTTAGCTCGGAAAGCTCTCGCCAGTTCGAACAACGCGACTCTAACCAGAGCATAATGGACCTATTATTTTTTTATCCCCGGATTCCCACCGGATTCCCACCGCAAACGGAACATTTTCAGCTGGATCTTCACAACTAGCTATCTAGCTAACCGCAACCCCGGATGATTACTCCTGGCTAGCGTTTCCACCCACTTAGCTTGAAGCTAGCCCGGCCAGAGCTCCTGTGCTACCACCGAAGCATACTCCTGGGCTACAATATCCGGACCCACGACCGGTCTATCGATGTCACCGCATGAAGAGGAATAAACAGACTCACCCCATCGCGACGTCCCCCAAAGGCTAACTTTCTAGCCCTTGCTATCTCCTTGCTTGCTAATTCGGCCTGCTAACTGCTAGCTTGTTTAGCCCCGGTCCGCTAACTGCTACCTTGTTTAGCCCCGTTCCGCTAACTGCTACCTTGTTTAGCCCCGGCCTACTAACTGTTAGCTTGTTAGCACAGGCCTGCTAACCGTCTGAATCGCCGCGACCCAAACACTCACTGGACCCATATTTACTTTCTATCTCTTTTCGATTTTAAATTTGTTTATACCTTCCGGTAACCTGCCTCACCCAATGTGATACGGAATCGCTATTATTTTTAATTTTTAGAACACACTCAAGAACCTCCAGAGCTAACCAGCTAACTAGCTATTTAGTCATTGTTAGCCACTGCTAGCGGCTTTTACCTTTTACCTTCTGCACAGCCAGACAGTTTTTTTAACCTGGATAAAACTCGCCAGTCCAGCTTCCCTGCCCCATCCACCGCTGCCCCCTGGACACTGATCACTTGGCTACATAGCTGATGCATGCTGGACTGTCCATTAATCACGGTACTCCATTCTGCTTGTTTATGTTTTATCTGTCGGCCCCAGCCGCACTCAGGCTCTGTGTGTAGTTAATCCGACCCTCCCTGCCATTTTACCTGCTGTTGTTGTGCTAGCTGATTAGCTGTTGTTGTCTCACCTACTGTTTTAGCTACTGTTTTAGCTAGCTCTCCCAATTCAACACCTGTGATTACTGTATGCCTCGCTGTATGTCTCTCTCAAATGTCAATATGCCTTGTATACTGTTGTTCAGGTTAGTTATCATTATTTTAATTTACAATGGAGCCCCTAGTTCCACTCTTCATACCCCTGATACCTCCTTTGTCCCACCTCCCACACATGCGTTGACCTCACCCATTACAACCAGCATGTCCAGAGATACAACCTCTCTCATCATCACCCAGTGCCTGGGCTTACCTCCGCTGTACCCGCACCCCACCATACCCCTGTCTGCGTATTATGCCCTGAATATATTCTACCATGCCCAGAAGTCTGCTCCTTTCATTCTCTGTCCCCAACGCTCTAGGCGACCAGTTTTGATAGCCTTTAGCCGCACCCTCAAACTACTCCTCCTCTGTTCCACGGGTGATGTGGAGGTAAACCCAGGCCCTGCATGTCCCCAGGCACCCTCATTTGTTGACTTCTGTGATCGAAAAAGCCTTGGTTTCATGCATGTCAACAACTCTGCTAACCCTGATGTCCTTGCCGTGTCTGAATCCTGGCTCAAGAAGGCCACCAAAAATTCTGAGATTTCCATACCCAACTATAACATCTTCCGTCAAGATAGAACTGCCAAAGGGGGAGGAGTTGCAGTCTACTGCAGAGATAGCCTGCAAAGTAATGTCATACTTTCCAGGTCCATACCCAAACAGTTCGAACTACTAATCTTGAAAATTACTCTCTCCAGAAATAAGTCTCTCACTGTTGCCGCCTGCTACCGACCCCCCTCAGCTCCCAGCTGTGCCCTGGACACCATTTGTGAATTGATCGCCCCCCATCTAGCTTCAGAGTTTGTTCTGTTAGGTGACCTAAACTGCGATATGCTTAACACCCCGGCAGTCCTACAATCTAAGCTAGATGCCCTCAATCTCACACAAATCATCAAGGAACCCACCAGGTACAACCCTAAATCTGTGAACAAGGGCACCCTCATAGACGTCATCCTGACCAACTGGCCCTCCAAATACACCTCCGCTGTCTTCAACCAGGATCTCAGCGATCACTGCCTCATTGCCTGTATCCGCTACGGAGCCGCAGTCAAACGACCACCCCTCATCACTGTCAAACGCTCCCTAAAACACTTCTGCGAGCAGGCCTTTCTAATCGACCTGGCCCGGGTATCCTGGAAGGACATTGACCTCATCCCGTCAGTTGAGGATGCCTGGTCATTCTTTAAAAGTAACTTCCTCACCATTTTAGATAAGCATGCTCCGTTCAAAAAATGCAGAACTAAGAACAGATATAGCCCTTGGTTCACTCCAGACCTGACTGCCCTCGACCAGCACAAAAACATCCTGTGGCAGACTGCAATAGCATCGAATAGTCCCCGCGATATGCAACTGTTCAGGGAAGTCAGGAACCAATACACGCAGTCAGTCAGGAAAGCTAAGGCCAGCTTCTTCAGGCAGAAGTTTGCATCCTGTAGCTCCAACTCCAAAAAGTTCTGGGACACTGTGAAGTCCATGGAGAACAAGAGCACCTCCTCCCAGCTGCCCACTGCACTGAGGCTAGGTAACACGGTCACCACCGATAAATCCATGATTATCGAAAACTTCAACAAGCATTTCTCAACGGCTGGCCATGCCTTCCGCCTGGCTACTCCAACCTCGGCCAACAGCTCCGCCCCGCAGCTACTCGCCCAAGCATCTCCAGGTTCTCCTTTACCCAAATCCAGATAGCAGATGTTCTGAAAGAGCTGCAAAACCTGGACCCGTACAAATCAGCTGGGCTTGACAATCTGGATCCTCTATTTCTGAAACTATCCGCCGCCATTGTCGCAACCCCTATTACCAGCCTGTTCAACCTCTCTTTCATATCGTCTGAGATCGCCAAGGATTGGAAAGCTGCCGCAGTCATCCCCCTCTTCAAAGGGGGAGACACCCTGGACCCAAACTGTTACAGACCTATATCCATCCTGCCCTGCCTATCTAAGGTCTTCGAAAGCCAAGTCAACAAACAGGTCACTGACCATCTCGAATCCCACCGTACCTTCTCCGCTGTGCAATCTGGTTTCCGAGCCGGTCACGGGTGCACCTCAGCCACGCTCAAGGTACTAAACGATATCATAACCGCCATCGATAAAAGACAGTACTGTGCAGCCGTCTTCATCGACCTTGCCAAGGCTTTCGACTCTGTCAATCACCATATTCTTATCGGCAGACTCAGTAGCATCGGTTTTTCGGATGACTGCCTTGCCTGGTTCACCAATTACTTTGCAGTCAGAGTTCAGTGTGTCAAATCGGAGGGCATGCTGTCCGGTCCTCTGGCAGTCTCTATGGGGGTGCCACAGGGTTCAATCCTCGGGCCGACTCTTTTCTCTGTATATATCAATGATGTTGCTCTTGCTGCGGGCGATTCCCTGATCCACCTCTACGCAGACGACACCATTCTATATACTTCCGGCCCGTCCTTGGACACTGTGCTATCTAACCTCCAAACGAGCTTCAATGCCATACAACACTCCTTCCGTGGCCTCCAACTGCTCTTAAACGCTAGTAAAACCAAATGCATGCTTTTCAACCGTTCGCTGCCTGCACCCGCACGTCTGACCAGCATCACCACCCTGGATGGTTCCGACCTTGAATATGTGGACATCTATAAGTACCTAGGTGTCTGGCTAGACTGTAAACTCTCCTTCCAGACTCATATCATACATCTCCAATCGAAAATCAAATCAAGAGTCGGCTTTCTATTCCGCAACAAAGCCTCCTTCTCTGCTGCCTGTGACTGGAATGAATTCGCTGAAGTTGGAGACTTTTATCTCCCTCACCAACTTCAAACATCTGCTATCTGAGTAGCTAACCGATCGCTGCAGCTGTACATAGTCTATCGGTAAATAGCCCACCAATTTTTACCTACCTCATCCCCATACTGTTTTTATTTATTTACTTTTCTGCTCTTTTGCACACCAATATCTCTACCTGACCATCTGATCATTTATCACTCCAGTGTTAAAATCTGCAAAATTGTAATTATTCGCCTACCTCCTCATGCCTTTTGCACACAATGTATATAGACTCCCCTTTTTTTTCTTCTTTTTTACTTTTTTTTCTACTGTGTTATTGACTTGTTAATTGTTTACTCCATGTGTAACTCTGTGTTGTCTGTTCACACTGCTATGCTTTATCTTGGCCAGGTCGCAGTTGCAAATGAGAACTTGTTCTCAACTAGCCTACCTGGTTAAATAAAGGTGAAATAAAATAAAAAATAAAAAATGTTGACAAAACCTTGTTAGCACCCAGAGCCACAGCAGCAGACAGGAATGCTCCAACACTGTATTGCAGAATGGCAGGCACAGCGTATGTCACATAGGGCCTCTGTGTGATGGGTGGACATGGCTGGATTAGGCCTGGCTTGCAGAGGGCATTCCAATTGATCCCAAAAGTGTTCGATGGGGTTGAGGTCAGGGCTCTGTGCAGGCCAGTCGAGTTCTTCCACACTGATCTCGACAAATCATTTCTGTATTAACCTTGCTTTGTGCACGGGGTCAATGTCATGCTGAAACAGGAAAGGGCCTTCCCCAAACTTTTGCCTCAAAATTTGAGGCGCAGAATCATCTAGAATGTTATTGAATGCTGTAGTGTTAATATTTCCATTCACTGGAACTAAGGGGACTAGCCCGAGCCATGACAAACAGCCCCAGACCATTATTCCTCTCCACCAAACTTTACAGATGGCACTATGCATTGGGTCAGGTAGTGTTCTCCTGTCACCTACCAAACCCAGATTCGTTTGTTGTCACAAAGTTGGAAGTACAGAATGTAATTTTATGCTGTAGCATTAAGAATTCCCTTCACATTGTCATACTGGAACAGGAAAGGGCCTTCCCCAAACTGTTGTCACAAAGTTGGAAGTACAGAATGTAATTTTAAGCTGTAGCATTAAGAATTCCCTTCACATTGTCATGCTGGAACAGGAAAGGGCCTTCCCCAAACTGTTGTCACAAAGTTGGAAGTACAGAATGTAATTTTATGCTGTAGCATTAAGAATTCCCTTCACATTGTCATGCTGGAACAGGAAAGGTCCTTCCCCAAACTGTTGTCACAAAGTTGGAAGTACAGAATGTAATTTTATGCTGTAGCATTAAGAATTCCCTTCACATTGTCATGCTGGAACAGGAAAGGGCCTTCCCCAAAGTTGGAAGCACAGAATGTCATTTTATCCTTTTTCCTGGCGGGAAAGGATCGCCTTCCATGGGAACAGGTGGAGGCAGCTAGGAGAGCAGAGGCAGCCGGAGAGAGGAGCCGGCGATATGAGGGAACACGGCTGGCAAGGAAGCCCGAGAGGCAGCCCCAAAAATGTATTGGGTGGAGGCACACAGGAAGTGTGGCGAAGCCAGGTAGGAGACCTGTGCCAACTTCCTGTGCTTACCGGGGGGCGAGAGAGACCGGGCAGGCACCGTGTTATGCTGTGAAGCGCACGGTGTCCCCAGTGCGGGTGCATAGCCCGGTGCGGTACATTCCAGCTCCGCGTATCGGCCGGGCTAGAGTGGGCATCGAGCCAAGTGCCATGAAGCCGGCTCTACGCATCTGGTCTCCGGTGCGTCTCCTTGGGCCGGCTTACATGGCACCAGCCTTACGCACGGTGTCCCCGGTTCGCCTGCATAGCCCAGTGCGGGCTATTCCAGTGCGGGCTCGGTGCTCAAGAGCTCCAGTGCGCCTGCACGGTCCGGTCTATCCGTCACCACCTCCACGCACCAGCCCTCCGGTGGCAGCCCCCTGCACCAGGCTGTCTCTCCGGCTCATCCTTACAGAGGTTCCCGCCTCTCCAGCGTTGCCGGAGCTTCCCGTCTGCCCAGCGTCACCGGAGCTTCCCGTCTGCCCAGCGCCACCTGAGCTACCCGTCTGCCCAGCGCCGCCTGAGCCACCCGTCTGCCCAGCACCATCTGAGCTTCCCGTCTGCCCAGCGCCATCTGAGCTTCCCGTCTGCCCAGCGCCGCCTGTGCCGCCAGTCTGCAAGGGGCCGCCAGTGCCGCCAGTCTGCCAGGGGCCGCCAGTGCCGCCAGTCAGCCAGGGGCCGCCAGTGCCGCCAGTCAGCCAGGGGCCGCCAGTCAGCCAGGGGCCGCCAGTGCCGCCAGTCAGCCAGTGGCCGCAAGTGCCGCCAGTCAGCCAGGGGCCGCCAGTCAGCCAGGGGCCGCAGTGCCGCCAGTCAGCCAGGGGCCGCCAGTGCCGCCAGTCAGCCAGGGGCCGCCAGTCAGCCAGGGGCCGCCAGTGCCGCCAGTCAGCCAGGGGCCGCCAGTGCCGCCAGTCAGCCAGGGGCCGCCAGTGCCGCCAGTCAGTCAGGGGCCGCCAGAGCCCCTCAGCCCAGAGCCACCAGAGCCCGTCAGCCCAGAGGCGCCAGAGCCCGTCAGCCCAGAGGCGCCAGAGCCCGTCAGCCCAGAGGCGCCAGAGCCCCTCAGCCCAGAGCTTCCGCCCCTCTGTCCCAAGCTGCCCCTCAATCCAGTGGTCTCATTTAGAGGGGTCGCCGTGGTTAGGAGGCCATGGAAGCAGACAATAAGGCGGACTAAGACCATGGTGAAGTGGGGTCCGCGTCCCGCGCCAGAGCCGCCACCGCGGACAGACGCCCACCCAGACCCTCCCCTATAGGTTAAGGTTTTGCGGCCGGAGTCCGCACCTTTGGGCGGGGGGGGGTACTGTCACGTTCTGACCTTTATTTCCTTTGTTTTGTATTTATTTAGTATGGTCAGTGCGTGAGTTGGGTGGGCAGTTTGTTTGTTTTTCTATGTTTTGGGGTATTTCTATGTTTCGGCCTAGTATGGTTCTAAATCAGAGGCAGGTGTCATTAGTTGTCTCTGATTGAGACTCATACTTAGGTAGCCTGGGTTTCACTGTGTGTTTGTGGGTGATTGTTCCTGTCTCTGTGTTTGCACCAGATAGGACTGTTTAGGTTATCGCACATTTATTGTTTTGCTAGTTATTTCATGTCTAGTTCCTTGATTAAAGAACATGAATAACCACCACGCTGCATTTTGGTCCGCTTCTCCTTCACCACAGGAAAACCCTTACAATTACATTCTTTTAGCCAGCTCCTGTTATTATTTTGGATGTGTGTAAAACCCCCTCCATATAGACTATACTGTATACCATCATGGAACTAGAGATGAGGTAATCCGGTGACACTCATATTTACAAAATGTTTAGTTATTTTCCTGTAACAATTGCTTGTTTTCAGTTTCCTTTGATGAAAAGCAGGTATTTTGTAGGCTACCCTTACCCTACTATAACAAAAGCTGGTTCAACAGCAATCCGTCTGGTGTCTTTCTTACCCTGACCATGCATTCACCAAGTACTCGATTCATTAAAGTTTTCTTAATTAAATGGTCTACTCGTGATGCTTTTGCTATCATGCTTTTGCATTATTCACAATTCACATCGGCCTAACCTCAGTGCATACGTCATTCAGTTTGAATCCATCCCGATATCCAAAGAACCCATCTTGTCCGGTTACCATAGACGTGCTCCTCCAAACGTATTTAAAATGTTCAGTCCTATAACGCAGTATTAACGGCATATCTACAGTAGGCTATAGCTTGCTTAATGAGAACGTGGCTCGCACATACAATACAATCTACGGTAGGGCTGGGCGATGTGGCCTAAAACTCATATCTCAAGATTTTCTTTACTTATGGGTGATTCGTGATATACAGTACATGTACAGTCAAAAGTTTGGATATACCTACTCATTCAATAGTTTTTCTTTATTATATAATAATAGTGAAGACATCAAAACTGTCACACCCTGATCTGTTTCAGCTGTCTCTGTACCTTGCCCCACCTCACTGGATTATTGACCCCTGCCTGCCCTGACCCTGAGACTGCCTACAGTTCTGGACCCTTTGCACCCTCTCCAGATTATTGACCCCTGCCTGTCTTTGACCTGTCTTTGACCTGTCGTTTGCCTGCCCCTGTATTAGAAATACACTTTTGTTTCTTCAACACTGTCTGCATCTGGCTTACACCTGAAATGTGATATGTCTTACAGCTCCTTGCCTCCTGTTTCTCCTGTTTTTCTTCAAATTTATGAAAAAACGTATCATGTAGTAACCAAAAAAGGGTTAATTAAACAAACCAAAAAATATTTTAGATTTTAGATTCCTCAAAGTAGCCACCCTTTGCCTTGATGACAGCTTTGCAGACTCTTGGCATTCTCTCAACCAGTTTCACCTGGAATGCTTTTCCAACAGTCGCGAAGGAGTTCCCACATATGCTGAGCTTGTGTTGGCTTCTTTTCCTTCACTCTGCGGTCCAACTCATCCCAAAACATCTCAAATGGGTTGAGGTCGGGTGATTGTGGAGACCAGGTCATCTGATACAGCACTCCATCACTTTCCTTCTTGGTCAAGTAGCCATTACACAGCCTGGAGGTGTGATTTGGGTCATTGTCCTGTTGAAAAACAAATGATAGTCGCACTAAGCCCAAACCAGATGGCGTATCGGTGCAGAATGCTGTGGTAGCCATGCTGGTTAAGTGTGCCTTAAATTCTAAATAAATCACAGACAGTGTCACCAGCAAAGCACCCCCAAACCATAACACCTCCTCCTCCATTCTTTACGGTGGGAACCACATGCGGAGATCATCCGTTCACCTACTCTGATTCACAAAAACACGGCGGTTGGAACCAAAAATCACAAATTTGACCAACCTCAGAAATTGTAGCCCAAATAAATGCTTCACAGAGTTCAAGTAACAGACACATCTCAACATCAACTGTTCAGAGGAGACTGTGTGAATCAAGCCTTCATGGTCGAGTTGCTGCAAAGAAACCACTACTAGGACACCAACAAGAAGAAGAGACTTGCTTGGACCAAGAAGCATGAGCAATGGACATTAGACCGGTGGAAATTTGTCCTTTGGTCTGGAGTCCAAATAGGAGATTTTTGGTTCCAACCGCCGTGTCTTTATGAGACGCGGTGTGGACGAGCGGATGATCTCTGCATGTGTATTTCCAACAATAAAGCAAGGAGGAGGTGTATTGGTGTGGGGGTGCATTGCTAGTGACACTGTCTGTGATTGATTTAGAATTCAAGGCACACATAACCAGCATGGCTACCACAGCATTCTGCAGCAATACGTCATCCCATCTGGTTTGGGCTTAGTGGGACTATAATTTATTTTTCAACAGAACAAGGATAGTAGGCTAGTGATGGAGTGCTGTATCAGATGACCTGGCCTCCACAATCACCCAACCTCAAACAAATTGAGATGGTTTGGGATGAAGCGGTCCAAAGAGTGAAGGAATGCCAAGAGCGTGCGAAGCTGTCATCAAGGCAAAGGGTGGCTATTTGAAGAATCTCAAATATAAAATATTTTGATTTGCTTAACACTTTTTTGGTTACTACATGATTCAATATGCGTTATTTCATAGTTTTGATAACTTCACTATTATTCTACAATGTAGAAAACAGTCAAATAAAGAAAAACCCTTGAAATAGTAGGCGTTCTAAAACTTTTGACCGGTAGTGTACATTCCACAACTATTTGAACATTAACCCACACTGTCTAGACACGCCTCATGGTATCCTCCCATTTCTTTGTACAAAACACCAGGGCGCCTGGGTAAGCGGGGGGGTGCCTAACATGTTCGATTCTGCAAAGTTCTATTCTACAGCCACATCTTACCGATTTTCATCTACAATACTACTCCCCCAAATGGAGGAAGGAACACAACTAACAGACAAAAGAAATGCAATTATATAAAATTATAAAAACAGCAAGATCAATAGCTAATTACAAGGAATTTATCTCTACTGAGGTCTTTCAGTTCAGTGGATGGTAGGTGTGAATATGGCTAACAGGCACTATTTCCTTCTCTGTGAGGGGGGAGAGAGAAGGGGGGTGAGGGGAGGAAGGAGGGGCAGAGAAGGGGGAAAGGATGCCTGTGAAGGGAGTATAAGGTTCAGGGTAAAGGGAGTCATTGATTTCTACTTGTTAAAGGTGACGGTTCCAGTGATTAAACACAGGGCCGTTTCACACTCAACAAAAACACACTATGTTCCTCTTAGAGGAGTTCAGGCCATTGCAACACTACTGAGCCCACACTGAGACTGATGACATACATGCTACTGTCCTCTAAGCTTACCACACAGTGTGGGTTGATGGAAAAACCAGGTGCTTATTAAGGATGATAATAACACACAGGGCCAGCATGAAATGGCTTTCTAATAAAAAAATACTTTATTACAAATACTGTATACCATTTCACATGGTCACTGTGGGAGTATACTTGAAAGAGATCAGACAGGAAGGCAACATCTCACTCAGCCGTTCCATTCTGGGCCACTTCTGTCGTGCATTTCAAAGTGTTCCATTTGGATAGGGTGATGCGTCATAAGGCTTGAACAAGACAATGTACTCAGGGCTGCAGAAACTAAGAGCTTTCAAGAGGATGAATAAAATATTCACACAATGATTTGAGAAACACTTTCTGTCAACGTTATTATCTCACCTTCAGTTAACTCCTAAATGTAATGGCAAAATGTAGATTTACACCTAAATAGACATACCCAAAAACAGTGTTAATTTTAGCACTAGATTAGATTGCCTAGTCGTATTCATATTGACTAAAATATAATTGTCACATTTTTTAAATTTGCATAACGATTTAGTCTAGTTAACATAAACATGACGAAAACAGCGGGCCTTTTTAGTCAACTAAATGCCCTTTCATTTTAGTCACATCACATTTGTATTGCCTCATTACCCTAAATTAAACATACATGACTGACTTCCATGTGCACAAACATTGTCCTTGTCCTACTAACATATTTTTCTGCATAACCTCCTATTATATTCCCAAAAGCAAAAATATTGTACGGGTTGTCGTCGGTGGAAGAAGGATCGGACCAAAGCGCAGCGTGATAAGTGTTCATGATGATTTATTCAAAACTAACTGAACACTGAAATACAAAACAATAAACATTGTGACCAAAACGAAAACCGAAACAGTACCGTGTGGCCCAAACACTCACACGGAAACAAACACCCACAACCCAAAACTGAAACCCAGGCTATGATTCTCAATCAGGGACAACAATTGACAGCTGCCTCTGATTGAGAACCATACTAGGCCGAACTCAAAACCCAACATAGAAAAATAAACATAGACTGCCCACCCCAACTCACGCCCCGACCATACTAAAACAAAGACAAAACAAAGGAACTAAGGTCAGAACGTGACAGTAACTCCCCCCAAAGGTGCGGACTCCGGCCGCAAAATCTGAACCTATAGGGGAGGGTCTGGGTGGGCGTCTGTCCGCGGTGGCAGCTTTGGCGTGGGACGTGGACCCCACTTCACCATAGTTTTTGTCCACCTCCTCAACCGCCCCCGTGGCTTCTTATGAGCGGCAACTCTCGCCGCTGACCTCGGACTGGGGACTCTCGCCACGGGTCCCGAATGGACGGGAGATTCCGGCAGCGCCAGACAGGCGGGAGACTCGGCAGCGCCGGACAGGCGGGAGACTAGGGCAGCTCCGGAGTGAAGGGCGATTCTGGCATTGCCGGTGTGACAGGCAGCTCTGGCAGCTCCTGGCTGACTGACGGCTCTGGCAGGTCCTGGTTGACTGACGGCTCTGGCAGCTCCTGGCTGACTGACGGCTCTGGCAGCTCCTGGTTGACTGACGGCTCTGGCAGCTCCTGGCTGACTGATGGCTCTGGCAGCTCCTGGCTGACTGACGGCTCTGGCAGCTCCTGGCTGACTGACGGCTCAGGACAGACTGGCGGCTCTGGCAGCTCAGGACAGACGGGAGACTGGCAGCTCAGGACAGACGGGAGACTCTGGCAGCTCAGGACAGACGGGAGACTCTGGCAGCACTGGAGAGGAGGAAGGCTCTGGCAGCGCTGGACAGGCGGGAACACCTGTAGGGAGAAGACAGAGAGACAGCCTGGTGCGGGGGGCTGCCACCGGAGGGCTGGTACTTGGAGGTGGCACCGGACAGACCGGACCGTGAAGGCGCACTGGAGCTCTTGAGCACAGAGCCTGCCCAACCTTACCTCGTTGAATGCTCCCCGTAGCCAGGCCAGTGCGGCGAGGTGGAATAGCCCGCACTGGGCTGTGCTGGCGAACCGGGGACACCATGCGTAAGGCTGGTGCCATGTACACCGGCCCGAGGAGACGCACTGGAGACCAGATGCGCTGAGCTGGCTTCATGGCACCTGGCTCGATGCCCACTCTAGCCCGGCCGATATGAGGCGCTGGGATGTACCGCACCGGGCTATGCACATGCACCGGGGACACCATGCGCCTCACGGCATAACACGGTGCCTGCCTGGTCCCTCTCTCTCTCCGGTAAGCACGGGAAGTTGGCGCAGGTCTCCTACCTGCCTTCGCCACACTCCCCATGTGCCTCCTCCATTACATTTTTGGGGCTGCCTCTTGGGCTTCCATCCGTGCCGCCGTGCTGCCTCCTCATACCCTAGCTGCCTCCACCTGTTCCCATGGGAGGCGATCCCTTCTAGCCAGGATCTCCTCCCATGTGTAGCAACCCTTGCCGTCCAAAACGTCCTCCCATGTCCAGGAGTCCTGCTGCTGCTGCTGCCCGTTACCACGCTGCTTGGTCCTTTTGTGGTGGGTGTTTCTGTAAGGATTGTCGTCGGTGGAAGAAGAATCGGACCAAAGCGCAGCGTGGTAATTGTTCATGATGATTTATTCAAAACGAACTGAACACTGAAATACAAAACAATAAACGATGTGAACGAAACAAAAACCGTAACAGTACCGTGTGGCCCAAACACTCACACGGAAACAAACACCCACAACCCAAAACTGAAAACCAGGCTACCGAAGTATGATTCTCAATCAGGGACAACAATTGACAGCTGCCTCTGATTGAGAACCATACTAGGCCGAACTCAAAACCCAACATAGAAAAACAAACATAGACTGCCCACCCAACTCACGCCTTGACCATACTAAAACAAAGACAAAACAAAGGAACTAAGGTCAGAACGTGACAAATATGTCAAACATATATAGTACCAGTCAAACATTTGGACACACCTACTCATTTTCCTTTATTTTTTACAATTTTCTACATTGTAGAATAATAGAGAAGACATCATAACTATGAAATAACACATATCGAATCACGTAGTAATCAAAAATCAACATGTATTTTATATTTGAGATTCTTCAAAGTAGCCACCCTTTGCCTTGTTGACAGTTTTGCACACTCTTGGTATTCTCAATCTGCTTGGGAACATGGGAGGGTTGAGCGAGACTACAAATTCAAAGACAGCCTACTTTTCTATACTCAAGGGAGAAACATAGCTAGACTGTTGTTCTACTATTCAACTCAATGCTGCTATTGTTTTTCATTTCGTAAAGCAGCTTGTGTTTCTTAACCTCTTGCTTCTACTCGGGACGCTTGCGTCCCAACTAGAGCTCTGGAAATGCAAATGCGCTACGCTAAATGCTAATAGTATTAGTTAAAACTCAAACGTTCATTAAAATACACATGCAGGGTATCAAATTAAAGCTACACTCGTTGTGAATCCAGGCAACAAGTCAGATTTTTAAAATGCTTTTCGGCGAAAGCATGAGAAGCTATTATCTGATAGCATGAAACAATACACTACAACACAAAAGATCCGCAGGGGACGTAAACAAAATAATTAGCATTTCGGCGTTACACAAACCGCACAATAAAATAGAAAACATTCATTACCTTTCACCATCTTCTTTGTTGGCACTCCTAGATGTCCCAGAAACACTATTGGGTCTTTATTTCGATTAAATCGGTCCATATAAAGCCTAGATATCGTTATATGTAGACTGTGTGATAAACGAAAAAAACATCGTTTCAAAGCGTAACGTCATTTTTTAAAATTCAAAAAGTCGACGATAAACTTTCACAAAACACTTCGAAATACTTTTGTAATGCAACTTTAGGTATTAGTAAACGTTAATAAGCGATAAAATTCATCAGGAGGCGATGTAAAGATCATTAGCTGTCCGTCTGGAAAAATGTCCGGCTAGAAACTCAACGAAAATATCCGGTCCTAGACCTGAAAAAATACGGTGCCTTGCATGTGTTTGACCAAGAAAAAACTCGAAGGCAAATGACAAGACTCTAGACACCGTGTGGAAGCTGTAGGTACTGCAACCTCAGTCAATTAATTGTGGTTCACCTTTATCAATGGGTTCAAGTAGCGCATGGATATATTTTTCCATTTTCAGTGATCAGTTTTTCCTGTGCTTTTCAATGTAAATGCCCTTCTGGTAAAGCCACACCAGTGATTTAACCAGTTTTATAAACGTCTGAGTGTTTTCTATCCACACAGACTAAGCAAATGCATATACTATATTCCTGGCATGAGTAGCAGGGCGCTGAAATGTTGCGCGATTTTTAACAGAATGTTCAAAAAAGTAGAGGGTAGAGGGAAGAGGTTTTAAGCAGGCAAAGGGTAGTTAACTAGAAGGCTAGTTTGAGCGAAGCCTATTTGCCCACACTCATTTCTTGCTCCCCGGCAGCTCACCAGCTGATGTAGACTGTGTGTGCCGGGTGTGGCGCTTCCTTCCCACTGCTGAACAGAACTGCGCTGCTAATACCCCCCTATCCACATCGACGGAACAGTAGTGGAGAGGGTAGTAAGTTTTAAATTCCTCGGCGTACACATCACGGACAAACTGAATTGGTCCGCCCACACAGACAGCGTCGTGAAGAAGGCGCAGCAGCGCCTCTTCAACCTCAGGAGGCTGAAGAAATTTGGCTTGTCACCAAAAGCACTCACAAACTTCTACAGATGACCTAAACTGGGATATGCTTAACACCCCGGCAGTCCTACAACCTAAGCTAGATGCCCTCAATCTCACACAAATCATCAAGGAACCCAGGTACAACCGTAAATCTGTAAACAAGGGCACCCTCATAGACGTCATCCTGACTAACTGGCCCTCCAAATACACCTCCGCTGTCTTCAACCAGGATCTCAGCGATCACTGCCTCATTGCCTGTATCCGCTACGGAGCCGCAGTCAAACGACCACCCCTCATCACTGTCAAACGCTCCCTAAAACACTTCTGTGAGCAGGCCTTTCTAATCGACCTGGCCCGGGTATCCTGGAAGGACATTGACCTCATCCCGTCAGTTGAGGATGCCTGGTCATTCTTTAAAAGTAACTCCCCCACCATTTTAGATAAGCATGCTTCGTTCAAAAAATGCAGAACTAAGAACAGATATAGCCCTTGGTTCACTCCAGACCTGACTGCCCTCGACCAGCACAAAAACATCCTGTGGCGGACTGCAATAGCATCTAACAGTCCCCGCGATATCCAACTGTTCAGGGAAGTCAGGAACCAATACACGCAGTCAGTCAGGAAAGCTAAGGCCAGATTCTTCAGGCAGAAGTTTGCATCCTGTAGCTCCAACTCCAAAAAGTTCTGCGACACTGTGAAGTCCATGGAGAACAAGAGCACCTCCTCCCAGCTGCCCACTGCACTGAGGCTAGGTAACACGGTCACCACCGATAAATCTATGATTATCGAAAACTTCAACAAGCATTTTTCAACGGCTGGCCATGCCTTCAGCCTGGCTACTCCAACCTCGGCCAACAGCCCCCCGCAAATCCAGATAGCAGATTTACCCAAATCCAGATAGCAGATGTTCTGAAAGAGCTGCAAAACCTGGACCCGTACAAATCAGCTGGGCTTGACAATCTGGACCCTCTATTTCTGAAACTATCCGCCGCCATTATCGCAACCCCTATTACCAGCCTGTTCAACCTCTCTTTCATATCGTATGAGATCCCCAAGGACTGGAAAGCTGCTACAGTCATCCCCCTCTTCAAAGGGGGAGACACCCTGGACCCAAACTGTTACAGACCTATATTCATCCTGCCCTGCCTATCTAAGGTCTTCGAAAGCCAAGTCAACAAACAGGTCACTGACCATCTCGAATCCCACCGTACCTTCTCCGCTGTGCAATCTGGTTTCCGAGCCGGTCACGGGTGCACCTCAGCCACGCTCAAGGTACTAAACAATATCATAACCGCCATCGATAAAAGACAGTACTGTGCAGCCGTCTTCATCGACCTTGCCAAGGCTTTCGACTCGGTCAATCACCATATTCTTATCGGCAGACTCAGTAGCCTCGGTTTTTCGGATGACTGCCTTGCCTGGTTCACCAATTACTTTGCAGACAGAGTTCAGTGTGTCAAATCGGAGGGCATGCTGTCCGGTCCTCTGGAAGTCTCTATGGGGGTGCCACAGGGTTCAATCCTCGGGCCGACTCTTTTTTCTGTATATATCAATGATGTTGCTCTTGCTGCGGGCGATTCCCTGCTCCACCTCTACGCAGACGACACCATTCTATATACTTCCAGCCCGTCCTTGGACACTGTGCTATCTAACCTCCAAACGAGCTTCAATGCCATACAACACTCCTTCCGTGGCCTCCAACTGCTCTTAAAACGCTAGTAAAACCAAATGCATGCTTTTCAACCGTTCGCTGCCTGCAACCGCAAGCCTGACCAGCATCACCACCCTGGATGGTTCCAACCTTGAATATGTGGACTGGAGACTTTTATCTCCCTCACCAACTTCAAACATCTGCTATCTGAGCAGCTAACCGATCGCTGCAGCTGTACATAGTCTATCGGCAAATAGTCCACCCATTTTTACCTACCTCATCCCCATACTGTTTTTAGTTATTTACTTTTCTGCTCTTTTGCACACCAATATCTCTACCTGTACATGACCATCTGATCATTTATCACTCCAGTGTTAATCTGCAAAATTTTAATTATTCACCTACCTCATGCCTTTTGCACACAATGTATATAGACTCCCCCTTTTTTTCCTACTGTGTTATTGACTTGTTAATTGTTTACTCCATGTGTAACTCTGTGTTGTCAGCTCACACTGCTATGCTTTATCTTGGCCAGGTCGCAGTTGCAAATGAGAACTTGTTCTTAACTAGCCTACCTGGTTAAATAAAGGTGAAATAAAAAAATAAAATAAAAAACCACCGCCTGGTACGGCAACTGCTCCGCCCACAACCGCAAGGCTCTCCAGAGGGTAGAGAGGTCTGCACAACGCATCACCAGGAGCAAACTACCTCTCCTCCAGGACACCTACACCACCCGATGTCACAGGAAGGCCATAAAGATCATCAAGGACAACATCCACCCGAGCCACTGCCTGTTCACCCCGCTATCATCCAGAAAGTGATCCAGAGGTCAGTACAGGTGCATCAATGCAGGGACCGAGAGACTGAAAAACAGCTTCTATCTCAAGGCCATCAGACTGTTAAACAGCCACCACTAACATTGAGTGGCTGCTGCCAACACACTGACTCAACTCCAGCGACTTTAATAATGGAAATTGATGGAAAAATATATCACTAGCCACTTTAAACAATGCCACTTAATATAATGTTTACATACCCTACATTACTCATCTGATATGTATATACTGTACTCTATCATCTACTGCATCTTGCCATCTTTATGTAATACATGTATCACTAGCCACTTTAAACTATGCCACTTTATGTTTATATACCCTACATGACTCATCTCATATGTATATACTGTACTCGATACCATCTACTGCATCTTGCCTATGCCGTTCTGTACCATCACTCATTCATATATCTTTATGTACATATTCTTTATCCCTTTACACTTGTGTGTATAAGGTAGTAGTTTTGGAATTGTTAGGTTAGATTACTCGTTGATTATTACTACATTGTCGGAACTGGAAGCACAAGCATTTTGCTACGCTCACATTAACATCTGCTAACCATGTGTATGTGACAAATAAAATTTGATTTTGATTTCAATATTAAGCTCTTATATAACTCTTCCAGTGCTATGTTGCATGTGAGGGTGTGATGTGTCCTTCCGCCACAAAATGACGGACAGTCTGACCAGTGAATGAATGTGTACTGTAGGTGGGACTTCCCAGCCTCTAATGACTGTGAATACGTAAACCAATACCACAGTGTCTTCCGGGACTAACTCAATGCAAGCTGGCAAGCAGGGCTCTCAGCCAAAACTATCATAAAGCAAATTGGCTAAACAAAATCTGATTTCTAGGTGAATTACCTTGATAAAACAATTCAATTATAACCTACATTTTGGATTTTACATCAGCGAGATTAATGGAAATTGTCATCAATAATGTAAATATAAAACCTTTAAGGAGGGTGAGTAACAATCGAACACAAAGATGTTTCCATCTCTGCTAGACTACATCTCAAGGTAACACATCTTCGTGTTCAATAATCACATTGCAATATGTAAATCAATGTATTGCTTGATATTCCAAGCTCATTTACTAACCATTAGCACAAAGTCTCTTCTCAGTTGTGAGTAACTAACAGCTGCTGGTTTTGCTGTTTGTTGTTGTTTTGAATAACTGCTAACAATTATTTGAAACCACCCCAGATCAAAGCAGAGCAAAATGGAAACTTTTCATATGTGCTTGATGATACTGTGTACTATATTCCCTTCTATGTGTTCTTTTCTGACAAAAGGCTGGGGGGCACAGCCTGACTCTGAGATTGACAGGGGCTGCACATGTACTTAGTTTGATTCCATGAGGAAGCAATTTTTATTTTATTTTATTCTAAATATCAAAGCACAAACATCTTATATTAAGGAAAAACAGCCAGTAGGTAAATGCCATTACACTTGTGGTATGTGTGCTTGTGTATTTTTTTGTCAGGTTGTTAACTCCATAATAAAATAGAATAACTCTTGTACTCAACAGATAAAAAGATATGAGCTTGGAAATCTTGGAAAATGTAGGTTAGAAAACTCCCAGACATACAATAATCGATAGAGCCCTCCTTATGGAGCCGCTCTAATTCAGAGCAGCAGCCGTTAATGAAACAGAAAGCAAATACATCTATCAACATGAGGTAAGGCTGGAGTGAGACAGTGTCTGCTTGCTAGATGTTCTCTCTAGCTCAGCTACAGCTTTGCTGCTGTGGCCTTTGCAGGGCCTTGTTGAAAGACTGTAGTAGTGTGGCGTTGCGGAGGCCTGTTTGTGCTTCATTACACAGACAGACCCTCAACTGCTTGGGGGGGAACAAAAGGCACTGTGCACCTCACAGCTCCCGAAGGCTCCAGCCTTGCTAATTACAACCCCCCCCACACACACACGCTCGCCCTCTCTCTCCCAACTCGCCCTCTCCACAAGACTGTCTACCACAGTGTCTTTGTTGTTTATCCAGACAAGCACTGCTGGGCCGCAACAACACGTGTTGGTGTCACCTCCGGGACCTTTCCCCACTGAGCACTAGATACGCTGGGTTGTGTCTGTCTGTCTGTCAGTGGCTGTGAGGCTCATTTCAATGAGCCACCATTCATTCTCTGCTTTATCTGCTCTGTTCTGTTCTGCTCTGCTCTGCTCTGCTCTACCCTTCTCAAAGCAACACTGATCAGAGAAGCCAATTCCAGGCACATACTGTAGCCAAACAGCTAATGGTGATCCCGAAAATCATATTTTCGTTCTAGTTTAAAAAATAATCCTAGCCTTTAAGTGAATGACATAAAGGAAGTACAATAACAACATAAAATATATGTTCTGATGTCACAGAGACGGACCAATAATGCGTTTTGCTCACTAAATCACCTTACCTTGACTGTACCTTCGTTTCACTGACAATGGGACAGTGGTGTTACAGTTGTGGATGTCCCTTGGGTGGGAAACTGTTGAGCGTGAGAAACCCAGCAGCGTTGCAGTTCTTGACACAAAACTTTTGTCTTGCCCATTCACTCTCTGAATGGCACACACAATCCATGTCTCAATTGTCTCAAAGCTTAAAAATCCTTATTTAACTGGTCTTCTCCCCTTCATCTACACTGATTGAAGTGGATTTATCAAGTGACATCAATAAGGGATCATTGCTTTCACCTGGATTCACCTGGTCAGTCTATGTCATGGAAAGAGCAGCTGTTCTTAGTGTTTCGTACCACTCAGTGTATATTCCCCCACTCAAAAATACAGCCAAAAGTTAGCTGAATTTCCAATGTGTTATGACAATGCTTTCAAACATCAAAAAGCACAACTAAATTGCAATGGAAAAACAATGTCTGATTTTTGGATTAGTTGTCACTCAAATGTCTATCACTGAGCTTTGAAACATTTAAAAGCACAACAAAGTTCAAGTGGGAACACAATGTCAGATATATGGTTTATTTATACAACAGATTAACGTGTTATCACTGTGCTTAATCTAATAGCAAATTACCTGGATTGTAGTTGAGATTACATTAGAAAGTACATGGTGCAAGCTATCAATGCATTTCGAAATTCTGTGAAGATTATTACAGCAATTGTGAAGACCTCCACAGACCTGTGACAACATATGCATGCTCTTGAACATTATATAATATATTTTATATGATTACATAACAATAAATGTATAGTTACAATAACCTCAAAATGTGGCCATGGATGTGTTACTCATTTTAGGGTTGAATGTTACATTCATTTGTAAAATAGCTTTAACTTTAGGCTATTTACAGTACTACAAAAGTAATATTGAATTGTGTTTGGTTGACAATGCAACCAAATATCAACATTTAAAGGAGATATATCTACAGTACTACTTGGATTGTTCTATCTGAGCCACTGGTTTAATCCCATTACGTATCATTTATTTTTGGTTGAGTTGGAGACATATATCCAACATGTCATTTTATAATTTGTCGATAGGTCAACAGGCTATTTATTGTATTTCAAAAGTTATATTGATTTATGTTTGGTTGTCAACTGACCCAAATACCTTTTGATGACTTTAATTCCAGTTGGTCTACAAATTAATAATTTATATATTGGATTCATGTCTCCATCTTATGCAAAAATCTGTTAAAAATAATTAATAAATACTCTTTAAATCAACTTTGATTTGATTTAATCCTATACTTTATCCTATACTTTATCTCCTTCAAATGTTGATATTTGGTTGCGTTGACAACCAAACACAATTCAATATCACTAAATATCATTACATTCTAAATCAATCAGAGCTTGAAACACTAGGGCAATTAGATTGTCTATTTTTAGTTGAATTCTGGGTTCAATTGAAACAATAGGTGTTGATGACTTTGGAAATACTACATAGGCCTATATAGTATAATTGATGATATATGAGTGACAATGTATGGTCACATTTCATTTGCTCCTTTTTGGGATAGGGGGCAGCATTTTCACTTTTGGAAATAGCGAGCCCAGAGTGAACTGCCTCCTACTCTGTCCCAGATGCTAATATATGCATATTATTAGTAGTATTGGATAGAAAACACTCTGAAGTTTCTAAAACTGTTTGAATAATGTCTGTGAGTATAACAGAACTCATATGGCAGGCGAAAACCTGAGAAAAATCCAGCCGGGAAGTGGGACATCTGAGGTTTGTAGTTTTTCAAAGCTTGGTCTACCGAGTACACATTGAGATATGGATGAGGTTGCACTTCCTATGGCTTCCACTAGATTTCAACTGTCTTTTGAAACTTGAATGAGGATTCTACTATAAAGGAGGGGCTCATGAGACCTGTTTGAGTCAGTGGTCTGGCATAGTGCCTCGGTCCCATGACGCGCGCTCCCAACAGAGTTACCTCGCGTTCCAGTGCTTTTTCTGAAGACAAAGGAATTCTCTGGTTGGGACATTATTGATGTTTTATGTTAAAAACAACCTAACGATTGATTCCATACATTGTTTGACATGTTTCTAAAAGACTGTAACGGAACTTTGAGTTTTTGTCTGGATGAAATGCTCGCGCCTCATGAAGATGGATTACTGGGCTGAACACGCTAATAACAAGTGGCTATTTGAACATTAATGATGGAACTTTATGGAACAAATCAGTCATTTATTGTTGAACTGGGATTCCTGGGAGTGCCTTCTGATGAAGATCATAAAAGGCAAGTGAATATTTATGGTGTTGTTCCTAACTTTGTTGATTCCGGCTATTCCTCTGGCTGTTTTGGGTTCTGAGCGCCTTTCTCAGATTATGCTTTTTTCGTAAAGTTTTTTGGAAATCTGACACAGCGGTTGCATTAAGGAGAAGTCTATCTTTAATTCTGTGAATAACACTAGTATCTTTTATCAATGTTTATTATTAGTATTTCTGCAAAATCACCCGATGTTTTGGAATCGAAACATTACTGCACGTAAGGTGCCAATGTAAACTGAGATTTTTGGATATAAATATGCACATTATCGAACAAAACATACATGTATTGTGTAACATGATGTCCTATGAGTGTCATCTGATGAAGATCATCAAAGGATAGTAAATCATTTTATCTATATTTCTGCTTTTTGTGACTCTTTGGCTGGAAAAATGGCTGTGTTTTTTCAACTTGGCAGTGATCTAACATAATCATATGTTGTGCTTTAGCTGTAAAGCATTTTTTTAATCACACACGATGGGTAGATTAACAAGATTTTTATCTTTCATTTGCTGCATTGGACTTGTTAATGTGTGAAAGTTACATATTTAAAAAAAATAGATAGAAATTCAACATATTTTATAAAATGTTTGTCTATGTTGAAATTTGACAAATTATTTTGAAACAACATTGATTCAACCTATCTTCTGCATGAATATGACACTGTTTTCCAAGAAAATATCAATGAAGTGTTCATTTACCCATGAATGCCCTCGTAGGCCTGGCTCCACTCATCAACTGGCACATGAAAGGATGGATTAAGGAAATAATACACATGTGAGAAAATAACTGGAGAAAGGAGAGGAATATTGCCATTAGTTTTTCCCCTAAGAAGGTAGGGGAAAAGGAAAGGACATGTCCTCATATTTCCTCCTCATCAAATCAATAGGGACCAGATGCAACTCCTCTTCTTGCCCCAGCAACTTATTTGCATTTCAGACTAATTGCCACTATTCACTCATCAAAGTTCCTAGACTTTGTTAATTACAGACACAATTGGAAGCAATTGTCAAGCTCAATTATATAAACTGGTCTGGATCAGTCCTCAGTGGAGCAGGAAAGTAACGAGGAAATTGTGAGAAGGACCCGAAAAAAAGACGACGATGTCATAACATTTTGTGTGCCTCTTACATGTTCCTACAACTGTCTAGATTTCCTGAAGATTTCCTATAATGATTTATAGTCTGATTGTTTGATCACATGATTAACTGATTGATATGCACATCTGTATGACTGATTGAGGTTTATATCTTGTTCCAAAATGGGCTTTTAGCTTTTGCGTGCCAAGATGAGCAAGAGACAGACATCTATCACGATGATGGTGAGAATGGACGCATCCTCTCTGCTGCAAGGGCAATAGTAACAGGGGCCACTGCACACATCACACCACTGACACCACTCATATAGACCACACAGCTTACACACCATACAGTACACCACAAATTTAGTGCACCACTCCAACCTCCATTCTCAACACTAGGCTCCCTCCAAAACACATGAAGACAACCGGACTGTCAGAAAGCCAGCAAGAATCCAGCCCAAGAGGACACATGCCACAAACCCTTTCAGTTAAATCTAGGCCCTACATGAGCCCGAGTGAGCTGCTACTGCTGTGAACGGTATGTACCTTCTTCATGGTGCTACATGGTGCTGGTAGAAACTCAGCAGCCTCTCTGTGACAGGCATCTCCAAGGAGCCTGAGGAATGCTTCTCTCTCTGACAAGCATTTTTCACACTAATGGCTGTACATTTATTTATAGAATGTGATTGCCTGAATGACTGATGTGATTGTTTAGTCTGTCTGCTACCCTGGTGCATGAGAGAATTAAGACAGGAATTAGACAATAAATATTTCCTCGGTAAGTAGGTAAACAAATGGAAGTTAAAGAGGGGAATAATTTCTCTAAAAGTTTTTTGTGACAGTTGGAGGTATCGAGGTAAGTCACCTTCGATGGTGGACTACTGGCATCCAGGCCATGAAATGTTTGATTTTGAGAGATTTGTTTCGGGTTTTCTGTGTGTTCTAGTTTTCTCCATGCTCTGATTAAAAGGTGTGTGTTTGTATGTGTGTCTGATAAAAGGGTGTGTGTGAAACGGACATGCCTCATTGCTCCAGATGAACACTGACCTTCAGCTCAAACCTCTTACAAATCCATCTCTTTCTCTTCTTCAATTACAATTGTACCTGCCACTACTGACAATGACAAATGTCATGTTTTGACTTCATAGAAGAGGAGCTCAATACATACATCACTGGAATAAGTGCTGTGACTCATCAAAACAACACAGGGGGGAAATGATGGTAATTCAATGTGAGTGAGGGGAAACAGCCAATGGGATCTACTGATAACCACAGGGCTCTGCCATTGCCATTCAAGAGAAAAAAGGGTGCGGCTCAATAGACCTACAGATTCACCAAAGAAGTAAGTAATGAGGTCATGTAGAAAAACATCTGATGAGTTACAACCTGTAGTATCAGGGTTCCCATTGGCAAACATGCTGCATTTCACAGATGACTGCCAGAGTCCCAGACTATTAAATGTTTAATTTTATAACTGGTCCTACACTGTAGCAACATGTGCACATGTGTATGCGTGTGTGTGTCTGTGTACATGTGTGTGTGCATGCGTGTGTGTGTGTGAGTACTTGGTTTGTGTGTGTGTTCTGTGTGTTAATGCCTGACTGTGCAGGTGTCTAATTGCTGACAAGAGGCTCTGGGCCTGTGGGTAGATGCCAGCCAGCCCATTAGAGAAATTGCAGGTGCTACCTCCATCCTTCATCCTCCATCCCAGCTCCAGCTCCAGCTCCAGTTTATATCAGCCCCTCCAGCCTTCCTCTCTATGTAGTCTTGGCCTAGGCCTGGCTAGGTCTGATTGGAAGTGGGGAAGTGGATCCCACCAGCCAGAGGGAGCCTACAGACTGGCTGCCTGTGTCGGGCGCCTGACAGAAGGCTGGCTTATTTGTTTTGCTCTAGATGCTCCCCTGGGCGAGGTGTAAGTCGAGAGGAACGCTTTACTTCCCCGGTGACTTAATAGGAACAGATGCAAGCAAACAAATAAAGTGGTGCCGTTGTGGAGCGCTGCTACTGACAGCGGAAAACGAGCACCCAAGTTATTGACAGGAGACTTCCTGTGTGTCCGGTACGAGAGAGGAGGATGACAGTGATGCTGTCTCTGTCTGTTCTATCACTCTAAATCACTCTGTGTACACACACATACACAATATATATATTTACTTGGAACTTTCTTGGGAACATTATGCATTTACAGTGCCTTGCGAAAGTATTCGGCCCCCTTGAACTTTGCGACCTTTTGCCACATTTCAGGCTTCAAACATAAAGATATAAAACTGTATTTTTTTGTGAAGAATCAACAACAAGTGGGACACAATCATGAAGTGGAACGACATTTATTGGATATTTCAAACTTTTTTAATAAATCAAAAACTGAAAAATTGGGCGTGCAAAATTATTCAGCCCCTTTACTTTCAGTGCAGCAAACTCTCTCCAGAAGTTCAGTGAGGATCTCTGAATGATCCAATGTTGACCTAAATGACTAATGATGATAAATACAATCCACCTGTGTGTAATCAAGTCTCCGTATAAATGCACCTGCACTGTGATAGTCTCAGAGGTCCGTTAAAAGCGCAGAGAGCATCATGAAGAACAAGGAACACACCAGGCAGGTCCGAGATTCTGTTGTGAAGAAGTTTAAAGCCGGATTTGGATACAAAAAGATTTCCCAAGCTTTAAACATCCCAAGGAGCACTGTGCAAGCGATAATATTGAAATGGAAGGAGTATCAGACCACTGCAAATCTACCAAGACCTGGCCGTCCCTCTAAACTTTCAGCTCACACAAGGAGAAGACTGATCAGAGATGCAGCCAAGAGGCCCATGATCACTCTGGATGAACTGCAGAGATCTACAGCTGAGGTGGGAGACTCTGTCCATAGGACAACAATCAGTCGTATATTGCACAAATCTGGCCTTTATGGAAGAGTGGCAAGAAGAAAGCCATTTCTTAAAGATTTCTATAAAAAGTGTTGTTTAAAGTTTGCCACAAGCCACCTGGGAGACACACCAAACATGTGGAAGAAGGTGCTCTGGTCAGATGAAACCAAAATTGAACTTTTTGGCAACAATGCAAAACGTTATGTTTGGCGTAAAAGCAACACAGCTCATCACCCTGAACACACCATCCCCACTGTCAAACATGGTGGTGGCAGCATCATGGTTTGGGCCTGCTTTTCTTCAGCAGGGACAGGGAAGATGGTTCAAAATGATGGGAAGATGGATGGAGCCAAATACAGGACCATTCTGGAAGAAAACCTGATGGAGTCTGCAAAAGACCTGAGACTGGGACGGAGATTTGTCTTCCAACAAGACAATGATCCAAAACATAAAGCAAAATCTACAATGGAATGGTTCAAAAATAAACATATCCAGGTGTTAGAATGGCCAAGTCAAAGTCCAGACCTGAATCCAATCGAGAATCTGTGGAAAGAACTGAAAACTGCTGTTCACAAATGCTCTCCATCCAACCTCACTGAGCTCGAGCTGTTTTGCAAGGAGGAATGGGAAAAAATGTCAGTCTCTCGATGTGCAAAACTGATAGAGACATACCCCAAGCGACTTACAGCTGTAATCGCAGCAAAAGGTGGCGCTACAAAGTATTAACTTACCCCTCTCTTCTCCATACATACCCCTCTCTTCTCCATACCCTTCTCTTCTCCATCCATACCCCTCTCTTCTCCATACATACCCCTCTCTTCTCCATCCATACCCTTCTCTTCTCCATCCATACCCCTCTCTTCTCCATACATACCCCTCTCTTCTCCATACATACCCCTCTCTTCTCCATACATACCCCTCTCTTCTCCATCCATACCCCTCTCTTCTCCATCCATACCCCTCTCTTCTCCATCCATACCCCTCTCTTCTCCATCCATACTCCTCTCTTCTCCATCCTGCTCTGTCTGCACCGCATCCATCCTCCGATACCACACAAATAATTAAGACAAGTGGGTTGTGGTTACACAACAATTACTCTCGACTCCTTAAAAATTAAAAGGCCCTTCATTAAACATTGAGAGGCTTTTCCTCTCATTAATGCTCAGCTCTAGAGAGAGAGAGGGAGGGCGCTCTTCTAGCTCTCCAGTGGCTTTGTCCAGAGAACATAGCCACATCCAACCAGTCAGAATGTCCATCTTCCTCAAGAACCACATAACAGGAATGACTGCAGATGCAGAGACTCCGTCACCATTACTCCAATTCAGCCATGTCTCAATGACCAATTAGATCTGTTCCTGAATCAGTCAATAGCAGAGTCAACGCACACCGTCATGATGAGTATTCCTTTTGACATGCAAGCGTTAATGGCACCTCTAGTTAATGGCTCATAGAAACTGTTTGTCCACAAGAATAGCTGAGAAAATCATCTGAACTGCAAAACAATGTTTTAAATCAAAGGGGAATGAATGTTTGATGAGCTTGTGTTCGGTACAAACTTGTGTCCCATACCAATCCTGACTCACTGACCTGTTTAGGTCAACCAAAATAAACCATCAAGCTACATTACTTCATAGAGGTATCACAGTAAATTGGTTTTGGCTGTATTGTTGAACAGTAAACTGAAAGTCATCCAGTTAAACATAACAACCATCTGGTTTCAGTAGCTCTCTCTCTCTATCTCTCTCTCTCTGTGTGTGGATATTATCTGCATCAATTACAGTCATTATGAAAGAGGTTGGATCAACAATGAAGGCTGTTCCATTAAAACTTTGCAAAACATTTCACTGTGCACTTGACAACACTACCTCCACTCATACAAGGTTTGGATGTTAAGTAATTAGGTTACCAGTCAGGCTTTAATACTAGTAATAATAGTCTCAAACCCCCATTGTGTGCAATTGGCTGCAGAAAGGCAAGACCCTGGGAAAAGCCAAGGGTCTACTTTAAAGCATACACAAGAAATAAAACTCTGATCCAGTATAACATTTTTTTTCTCTCTCCATTAGCAGTCCAATGTCCTCTTTGGACAGACACTCAGTGATGAGGAGTCCCATGTCCCATGTCTGACTTGGAGATGGTTGTGGACAGTCTTCAGATCTCTCTATAAAAGAGCCAGAGGGGTGTGGGACAAGGTCATTCATCTGTTTGTTCCCTTCTCTGTTTGAAGAGCATCTAAAGTGCTCAGCTTCTCACTCTGCCTGAACATGTTTTCAATAGAGAGGGAGCCTTTTACTTTGTCACTTTGGTTCTGAGAACAAGGGGGATCCCTCTATAATTGATATGCCATAGTTTTGTTCCATTTTCAGTTTCAAAGTGACATGGTTTTGGGTTTAGCATGCCATTGATAATGCTTTTGCCAACTTTCACCTCACCTCATCTTTAGCTTTTGCTCTCAAAAAACCCCCACACTGAATCAAATGGAGTTGGACTGTTAGCCATTCTTAATTCATAGACTTCAGGATGTGCTTTCTTCATTTGTAGCTTCAGCAATATGCTTTCATCATACATAGTCAGTTAAAGAAATTAAGCATGTAGCCATAACCAGATATTGGGGGTTGGAAATTCAAGGCAACAGTAAACATACAGAAGATTCAGTTTAGTGGGACTATCATTTGTTTTTCAACAGGACAGTGACCCAAAACACACCTCCAGGCAGTGTAAGGGCTATTTGACCAATGAGGGTGATGGAGTGCTGCATCAGATGACCTGGCCTCCACAATCACACGACCTCAACCCAATGGAGATGGTTTGGGATGAGTTGGACTGCAGAGTGAAGGAAAAGCAGCCAACAAGTGCTCAGCATATGTGGGAACTAATTCAAGACTGTTAGAAAAGCATTCCTCATGAAGATGGTTGAGAGAATGAAAAGAGTGTGCAAAGCTGTCATAAGGCAAAGGGTGGCTACTCACTTTTTTTGGTTACTACATGATTCCATGTGTTATTTCATCATTTTGATGTCTTCACTATTATTCTACAATGTAAAAAAATATATAGTACAATATAAAGAAAAGCCCTTGAATGAGTAGGTGTGTCCAAACTTTTGACTGGTACTGTACATAGAATCACTGATCACTTTAATAATGGAACACTAGTCACTTTAATAATGTTTACATGCTGCTTTACTCATTTCATATGTATATACTGTATTTTATTCTACTATAGTCAATGCCACTCCGACATCGCTCATCCTAATATTTATATATTTCTTAATTCAATTCTTTTACTTTTAGATTTGTGTGCATTGTTGTGAATTGTTAGATACTACTGCACAATTGAAGCTAGGAACACAAGCATTTCACTACACCTGCAAAAACATCTGCTAAATATGTGTATGTAAAATGCTATTTTATTTGAATGTTCTCTCTCCAGATCAAACTGCCTTTCAAAACAGAGCAGGAGAACCAGACTGAAGAGCACCGGGTATAGTGCACTATATGGCCGTTTTGCAGAACAAGAAAGTGTTTCAACATTTATTTAAGATGTCTATAATTGTTTATATCTTTAAATAACCAATTAAAATGGTAAGGAACATCCAGCCAGGCTGTTTTCCTACAGGGAACTGGCATGACTGTTTTCCATGTTATTCTGCTTTATACTTGCACTACTGTATATTCTATATCTTTTAGGACAAGGTCGTTGGGGAAACAGTCATGATTCTGTGCACAGCAAACCAACCTCCTGAGGCCCGTGGCCTTTCCTGTTGTATGTGAGGCATATCATTATTTTTCTTTGATGGAAACTCAATTAGTTTGGAATTAGATGCAATGTGGAGCTTTAGGGAGTTAAATTGGCTAATACACTACTAATAATAGATGAAGAATTAATGCTAAATCCTCTTACTTGGCCATTACATTGTCACTTATACCGGAGTGTAAAGACTTAAGTGAATGGAGAGCACAGCATCATGTCATATTAACATTTCTTACTGCTTACATATTATTCCTGTGGTGCTCTCTGTATACAGTATTTCATCAGAAAGTAATACACATTCTCCAGTCCACATAATGTTTTCTTTTTTGCCGAGGTCCTATTTCCAGAATTTGCATCCGGGCAGGACTATATTAAGCAGAATGAAATGAGCGAGATATAGTGAGTTAGTGTGTGTGTGGATGGAGTAGAGGTACCACTGCCAACACATTCCCAGCCTGTCTGCTAGGGACTGGCATGGGGGCTGGCAGTGGCTTCCCACTCAGCTAACAGAGCAGGACCCTAAAGCTTCCATGCTGGCCTCTGCTGTAGTGATTATGGAGAGCTGCATTGGTTGGTCGGTGCCTCAGCCTTACTCTCGACTAATTCTAGGACAGGGACAGTGGAGGAGGGCCAGCCCCTCTAGGGCATCTCTCATGCATCTTTAACTGAGATTAATAAGTAAAGAGGGTCTTGAGGACTTATTTCTTGTTTTTAACCGTGGCACAGAAAAGTGATGGCAGTTGGGAGGGAATGATTTGGGGCAATGGAAAAGAGAGAGCAGGCTGCACTGTTCAATCCCCTCTAAACCATTACAAGTAAGCTTAAACTGCCAGGGCATGTTGTTGAGAAGATGGGGATGCCACCTTTAACTCTGATAAGCTGCCTTAAACCAGGTGTATAAACAGGTATGCCAAAGAAAATGCCTGGCACAAATCCTCCTCCCTCCTACAGTCTGAGAGGGCTGGCAAATGCTGTGGATGTAAAAAGGACGTAATAAATTACTTGGCGTAGTGCCTAACTTGAGTACTGAGTCAACTGAATTCTAATTAACTGAACATTGAGGGTGTTTTCACTTAATATCCAGTTTAAAAATAACAGATCTCAGTCCTCTTTACAGTGAACTCTGGGGTAAAAAAAAGCAAAATAACTCTATTTTGTGGTCTGAGTCCTCTTTGCCTTCACATTGCTATGTTTAGAAAGGAACAAAGATATTTTTCCAACATTCACTCAAAGCACTCTTGAGTTTTTACAAAGTGCAGGACAAGCCATTCCATCAGATCGTGTTATGGGACAGCTAAATTAACCTACTTACATTTTGGAAGCTTATAGATTGCATTTAGCTAGACATAATAATTATAATCAGAAGATAAAATGAATATGTAAATATTGTTGGAACAGAATAAGTAGCAGAAAAATACTGCAGATTAAATAATGCTGCTATTGAACATTGTACACCCAATGTACTGTAGGCTACTGGATCGGGATCCTTGGGACATCCCCACACTAAATCCTAACCCTAACCTTAACCCTTACCTAAACTTAACGCTAACCTTAACCCGTATCTTAACCATTTTAAATGTCAACTTCAATGGGGTAACGTCAGAGTTGGGTCATCCCATGGATCCGGAGAACAAGGACCTTGATTTTGTACCCATTTTTGTGATTCTGACCAAATATGTTGTGCCTTTTCACACTATTCAAACCCAACAATCTAATAAACCGTTTACGAAGCTCTCTTACCGTATAGATCACACACTGCAAACAAATAATCTGAACATTGTGTAGGGGAGAACTCCATACATTTTTGGGTAATTTCTGTTCATCCTTGACAAACAAAAACAGCAGACATCATCATCTTCTCTCTTTTATGGCACTAATGTGAGGGGTTATGGAGAGGGAAACAGTGTTGCGGTAGTCTGTGAGCGGTTATCAATACAACAAGTGTAGACTTTACCATGAAATTCTTATTTACAAGCCCTTAACCAACAACGCAGTTCAACGAGAAGAAAATAGTTACCAAGTAGGCTAAAATAAAAAGTAAAAATAAAAAGTAAAACAATAAGAATAACAATAACGAGGCTATATACAGGGGGCACTGGTACTGAGTCAGTGTGCAGGGGTACAGGCTAGATGAGGTATTCTGTACATGTAGGTGAGGGCAAAGTGACTATGCATAGGTAACAAACCAACAGCGAGTAGCAACAGTGTACGGGGGGGTCAATGTACATTTTCCGGTGATGATTTTTATGAATTGTTCAGCAGTCTAATGGCTTGGGGGTAGAAGCTGTTAACTTCACTAGGGTAGGGGGCACTATTTCCACCTACGGATGAAAAGTGTGCCCAAAGTAAACTGCCTGCTACTCAGGCCCAGAACCTAGGATATGCATATAATTGGTAGATCTGGATAGAAAACACTCTTAACTTCTTCGATATAGGGGGCGCTCTTTTAATTTTTGGATAAAAAAACGTTCCCATTTTAAACAAGATATTTTGTCTCTAAAAGATGCTCGACTATGCATATAATTGACAGATTTGGAAAGAAAACACTCTGTCTCCAAAATGGAAAATATATTATCTGTGAGTGCCACAGAACTGATGCTACAGGCGAAACCAAGATGAAATTTCAAACAGGAAATGCCCCAGATTTTGGAGGCGCTGTGTTCCAATGTCTCCTTATATGGCTGTGAATGCGCAAGGAATGAGCCTACACTTTCTGTCGTTTCCCCAAGGTGTCTGCAGCATTGTGACGTATTGTAGGCATATCATTGGAAGATTGACCATAAGAGACTACATTTACCAGGTGCTCGCTTGGTGTCCTCCGTTGCAATTATTGCGTAATCTCCAGCTGCGTGCATTTTTCCATTTGGTTCAGAGGAGAAACCAAACTGCCACAAATGATTTATCCTCGAATAGATATGTGAAAAACACCTTGAGGATTGATTCTAAACAACGTTTGCCATGTTTCTGTCGATATTATGGAGTTAATTTGGAAAAAAGTTCGGCGTTGTAATGACTGAATTTTCAGGTTTTTTTCTTAGCCAAACGTGATGAACAAAACGGAGCGATTTCTCATACACAAATAATATTTTTGGAAAAACTGAACATTTGCTATCTAACTGAGAGTCTCCTCATTGAAAACATCCGAAGTTCTTCAAAGGTAAATTATTTTATTTGAATGCTTTTCTTGTTTTTGTGAAAATGTTGCCTGCTGAATGCTAGGCTTAATGCTATGCTAGCTATCAATACTCTTACACAAATGCTTGTGTAGCTATGGTTGAAAAGCATATTTTGAAAATCTGAGATGACAGTGTTGTTAACTTCTTGCGTCGAGCCATCCCGGATCCGGGATCGTGAATACAGCCTCAAGCTCATTACCATAATGCAACGTTAACTATTCATGAAAATCGCAAATGAAATGAAATCAATTTGCTAGCTCTCAAGCTTAGCCTTTTGTTAACAACACTGTCATCTCAGATTTTCAAAAATATGCTTCTCAACCATAGCAAAACTAGCATTTGTGTAACAGGATTGATAGCTATTGATAGCTAGCATTAGCATTTAGCGTTAGCATTCAGCAGGCAACATTTTCACAAAAACCAGAAAACCATTCAAATAAAATAATTTACCTTTGAAGAACTTCGGATGTTTTCAATGAGGAGACTCTCAGTTAGATAGCAAATGTTCAGTTTTTCCTGAAAGATTATTTGTGCAGGAGAAATCGGTCCGTTTTCTGCGTCATGTTTGGCTACCAAAAAACCCCGAAAATTAATTCATCCAAACGCCAAACTTTCTTCCACATTAACTCCATAATATCGACTGAAACATGGTAAACGTTGTTTAGAATCAATCCTCAAGGTGTTTTTCACATATCTCTTCATGATATATCATTCCTGGAAGTCTCCTCCAAAAGGCTAAGCTTGTGAGCCAATATTTTTATTTTATTTAATTTGCGATTTTCATGAATAGTTAACGTTGCGTTATGCTAATGAGCTTGAGGCTATGATTACGCTCCGGATACGGGATTGCTCGATGCAAGAAGTTAAAGTTTCTAAAACTGTTAAAATAATGTATGTGAGTAAAACAGAACTGATTTGGCAGGCGAAAACCTGAGAAAAATCCATCCAGGAAGTGGGATTTTTTATGTTTGTAGTTTTCTATTGAATGCCATAACAGTATCCATTGACTTAGGATCAAATTGCACTTCCTTTGGCTTCCACTAGATGTCAACAGTCTTTAGAAATAGTTTCAGGCTTGTATTCTGAAAAATGAGGGAGTAAGACCTCTCTGAATGAGTGGACACTGCAGTGTCCCAGAGCTTTTTCATGCGCACGATTGAGAACGCGCCTTTCTTGTTTACCTTTTAAATTGACAACGTTATTTTCCGGTTGAAATATTAAAAATTATTTAGGCTAAAAACAACCAGATGATTGATTATAAACATTGTTTGACATGTTTCTATGAACTTTTCGGATATTATTTGGATTTTTCGTCTGCCTGTTGTGACTACGTTTGAGCCTGTGGATTACTGAACAAAACGCGCAAACAAAACAGAGGTTTTTGGATATAAAGAGGGAATTTAAAGAACAAAACAAACATTTATTGACTAAATGGGAGTCTTGTGAGTGCAATTATATGAATATTGTAGTAACCTGGTATATTTATGTTTACTAATAGATGGCAGTATTGATTCAAGACGGAGGTTTGCTTTCCGCTATCTGTAGCTATTTCCTATGTCTGCCTATATAACTACGATTAAGAAAGCTTCAGGTAGTTTAAGTCAGGTGCATCAAAGAATGTAATTCTAAGTTACAATTAAATACTAAACTGTACTTAAGTCTCATGAGTTGTAACTCTAAGAAGCCTTTTTAAAAAAAAAAAAAAAGTACCTTTATTTTACTAGGCAAGTCAGTTAAGAACAAATTCTTATTTTCAATGACGGCCTAGGAACAGTGGGTTAACTGCCTGTTCAGGGGTAGAACGACAGATTTGTACTTTGTCAGCTCGGGGACTTGAACTTGCAACCTTTCGGTTACTAGTCCAACACTCTAACCACTAGGCTACCCTGCCGCCCTTTCATTTCTTGACGCTACCCATCCCGTTAGCGGGATCATTTTTGTCAGCAACTGCTGAATAGCATAGCGCCACACTCAAATAATATTACAAAAAAATATTAATAGTCATGAAATCACAAGTGCAGTATTGCAAAACACAGCTTAGCCTTTTGTTAATCCACCTGTCGTCTCAGATTTTGAAATTATGCTTTACAGCGAAAGCAATCCAAGCGTTTGTGTAAGTTTATCGATAGCACAACAAAACATTATGTACACTAAGCATTAAGTAGCTAGGTCATGAAAATCAGAAAAGCAATCAAATTAATCGTTTACCTTTGATCTTCGGATGTTTTCACTCACGAGACTCCCAGTTGCACAACAAATGTTCCTTTTGTTCCATAAAGATTATTTTTATACCCAAAATACCTCTGTTTGTTTGTCGCGTTATGTTCAGAAATCCACAGGAAAGAGCGGTCACCACAACGCAGACGAAAATTCCAAATAATATCCATAATGTCCACAGAAACATGTCAAACGTTTTTTATAATCAATCCTCAGGTTGTTTTTAAAATATATATTCGATATTATATCAACCGGGTGTGTAGGTTTTTCAATAACACTGGGAGAAACAATGGCCGCTTTACTTTTTAGCGCAAAACTCACTCTGAGAGCCCCCACCTATCCACTTACGCAATGTGATCTTTCAAGCTCATTTTTCAGAATAAAAGCCTGAAACTATGTCTAAAGACTGTTTACACCTTAGGGAAGCCATAGAAAAAGGAATCTGGTTGATATCCCTTTAAATGGAGGATAGGCATGCATAGGAACAGAGAGGTTTCAAAATAAGAGGCACTTCCTGGTTGGATTTCCTCAGGTTTTCGCCTGCAATATCAGTTCTGTTATACTCAGACAATATTCTTACAGTTTTGGAAACTTTAGAGTGTTTTCCATCCTAATCTGACAATTATATGCATATTCTAGTTTCTGGGGCTGAGAAATAGGCAGTTTCAAATGGGTACGTTTTTTAGCCCACTACACGCAAAAGGTTAAGGATACTACAAAGATCATCAAAGGTAAGTGATTAATTTTATTGCTATTTCTGACTTGTGTAACTCCTCTACTTGGCTGGTAACTGAATTGTCTGCTGGGCGCTGTTCTCAGATAATCGCATGTTATGCTTTCACCGTAAAGCCTTTTTGAAATCTGATACTGTGTTTGGAGTAACAAGTTAATCTTTAAACCGATGTATGTTTTATTAATTATTATAATTAGTATTTCTGTTTTTGAATTTGGCACTCTGCAATTTCACTGGATGTTGGCCAGGTGGGACGCTACCATCTCATGTCCCC
Source organism: Oncorhynchus nerka (assembly GCF_034236695.1). NCBI lineage: Eukaryota > Metazoa > Chordata > Actinopteri > Salmoniformes > Salmonidae > Oncorhynchus > Oncorhynchus nerka. Next base: position 26,389,647 of record NC_088420.1, read on the forward strand.
TAGTGAGGTTAAGGAGCCTTTTGGTCCTAGACTTGGCGCTCCGGTACAGCTTGCCGTGCAGTAGCAGAGAAAACAGTCTAACTTGGGCAACTGGAGTTTGACAATTTTACGGGCTTTCCTCTGACACCGCCTTCCTGGATGGCAGGAAGCTTGGCCCCAGTGATGTACTGGGCCATACGCACTACCCTTTTTAGCAGATGCAGAGCAGTTGCCATACCAGGTGGTGATGCAACAGGTCAGGATGCTCTCAATGGTGCAGCTGTAGAACCTTTTGAGGATCTGGGGGCCCATGCCAAATCTTTTGAGTCTCCTGAGGGGGAAAAGTTATTGTTGTGCCCTCTTCACAACTGTCTTGGTATGTTTGGACCATGATAGTTCGTTGGTGATGTGGACACCAAGGAACTTGGAACTCTCGACCCGCTCCACAACATCGATGGGGCTGTAAATGGGGGCCTGTTCAGCCCACCTTTTCCTGTAGTCCACGATCAGCTGCTTTGTCTTGCTCACATTGAGGTTGTTGTCCTGGCTCCCCACTGCCAGTTCTCTGACCTCCTCCCTGAAGGCCATCGTTGTCAGTGATCAGGCCTACCACTGTTGTGTCGTCAGCATTCTTAATGATGGTGTTGGAGTCGTGTTCGGCCACGCAGTCGTGGGTGAACAGGGAATACAGGAGGGGACTAAATACACACCCCTGAGGGGCCCCAGTGTTAAGGATCAGCGTGGCAGACGTGTTGTTGCCTACTCTTACAACCTGGGGGCGGCCAATCAGGAAGTCCAGGATCCAGTTGCAGAGGAAGGTGTTTAGTCCCAGAGTCCTTAGCTTAGCGATGAGCTTTGTGGGCACTATGGTGTTGAACGCTGAGCTGTAGTCGATTCAATCTTAATCCTGTATTGACGCTTTGCTTGTTTGATGGTCCTTCTGAGGGCATAGCGGGATTTCTTATAAGCATCCGGATTAGTCTCCCACTCCTTGAAAGCGGCAACTCTAGCCTTTAGCTCAATGCGAATGTTGCCTGTAATCCATGGCTTCTCGTTGGGATATGTACGTACAGCCACTGTGGGGACGACGTCATCAATGCACTTATTGATGAAGCCGATGACTGAGGTGGTGTATTCCTCAATGCCATTGGATGAAACGTGGAACATATTCCAGTCTGTGCTAGCAAAACAGTCCTGTAGCTTAGCATCCGCGTCATCTGACCAGTTCCATATTGAGCGAGTCACTGGTAGTTTTTGCTTGTAAGCAGGAATCAGGAGGATAGAATTGTGGTCAGATTTGCCAAATGGAGGGTGGGGGAGAGTTTTGTTTGCATCTCTGTGTGTGGAGTAAAGGTGCTGTAGGATTTTTTTTCCCCCTGGTTGCACATCTGACATGCTGGTAAAAATCTGGTAAAACTGATTTAAGTTTGCCTGCATTAAAGTCCCCGGCCACTAGGAGTGCCGCTTCTGGGTGAGCATTTTCTTCTTTGCTTGTGGCCTTATAGAGTTGGTTGAGAGCGGTCTTAGTGCCAGATTCGCTTTGTGGTGGTAAATAGATGGCAACGAATAATACAGATAAACTCTCTTGGTAGATAGTGTGGTCGACAACTTATCATTAGTGACTCTACCTCAGACGAGCAATACCTTGAGACTTCTTCTTTAACACCCCCACCTCTCGTCTTACCAGAGGTAGCGTCTCTGTTCTGCCGGTGCATGGAAAATCCCGCCAGCTCTATTTTGTTTCTTCGTTCAGCCATGAAACATAAGATGTTACAGTTTTTAATGTCCCGTTGGTAGGATAATCTTAATAGAAGGTCATCAATTTTATTTTCTAACGATTGTATGTTAGCAAGGACACTGGAAGGCATTGGGAGTTTGCTCACTCGTCTCAGGCTTCTCAGAAGGATCCCTGATCTGCTTCCCCTTTTCCCCTTTTCCGGCGTCTTTTCTTCACGCAAAAGGCATGGATCTGGGCCTGTTCCAGTGACAGCAGGATATCCTTCTCGTCGGACTCGTTAACTTCTTATGGTATAGGGGACGCTTGCGTCCCACTTGGCCAAAAATGCGTCCCACTTGGCCAAAAATCATTAAATCACACATGTAAGATACTCAATTAAGATACTCAAAAGATACTAAAGCTACACTCTTTGTGAATCCAGCCAACATGTCAGATTTTTAAAAGGCTTTTCGGCCTATTATCTGATGATAGCACAACAGTAAACAAAAAGGGTAGCATATTTCAACCCTGCAGGCGCTACACAAAACGCAGAAATAAAATATAAAACATGCCTTACCTTTGACGAGCTTCTTTTGTTGGCACTCCAATATGTCCCATAAACATCACAATTGGTCCTTTTGTTCGATTAATTCCGTCCATATATATCCAAAATGTCAATTTGTTTGACACATTTGATCCAGAAAAAAACAGCTTCCAAAATGCGCAACGTCACTACAAAATATTTCAAAAGTTGCCTATAAACTTTGCCAAAATATTTCAAACTACTTTTGTAGTACAACTTTAGGTATTTTTAAATGTTAATAAATCGATCAAATTGAAGATGGGTCTATCTGTTTTCAATAGAGGACGAGAGGAAACTAATGCTACTTTTCAAGTCTTGGCCAACTCTCAACAGCGTTACCCTTTTCCAGGATGGCCCTACTTCTTCATTGCATAAATGAATAACCTCAACCAAATTTCAAAGACTGGTGACATCCAGTGGAAGCGGTAGGAACTGAAAACAAGTTCCTAAGAAATATCGTTTGCCAATGAGAAAACAGTGAACAGACAGAGACCTGCTACATAAGTTCTGTTATACTCACAGACATGATTCAAACAGTTTTCGAAACTTCAGAGGGTTTTCTATCCAAATCTACTAACAATATGCATATCTTATATTCTTGGCATGAGTAGCAGGAAGTTGAAATTGGGCACGCTATTTATCCAAAAGTGAAAATGCTGCCCCCTATACCTAAAGGAAAACGTTTCTTCCAGTGAGTAATCGCTTTTCTGATGTGCAGAAGTTATTTTCGGTCATAAGAGAGACGGTAGCAGCAACATTATGTACACAATAAGTAAAAAATTAAGTTACACAAAATTGCACAATTGGTTGGGCGATTGTAAAACGTTAGCCATGTTCTTCGGCGTCATCTTTATATATTATGGCAGGGAAACAGTGTTGCAGTAGTCTAATATGAGGGGTTATGGAGGGGGAAAGAGTGTTGCAGTAGTCTAATGTGAGAGGTTATAGCAGGGGAAACAGTGTTGCATGTATTCCACCGATGTAGGACGATAGCATTCTAAGCAGTTCCCCTCAGACTCTCCAGTGCCGTGGCCAAAACCCAGCCAGTCATGAATGATGTACTTTGCTTCACTGCTGTGTGCTAATCGCCCTTCGGCGGTACACAGGTAATGTTGCACAGAGAAAGGGAAACCCTTGTGACAGACGTGGGATGGCGGATGTCAGGGGCAGGACACGGGTGGGTAGGGAGGGGGGTTTAGGTGAGAGTGAAGCCAACCAGAGCAGACAGGAGCAAAGAAGAGCTAAGCTGTACTGTGGAGGGATGGAGGTAGGGTTGCTGCAGGGCAGCAAAAAAGCTCAGTTAGTTACAGAGGGAGAAGACACAGCACAAGTATGAGTGTCAGGACTTAATCGGGTGTCTCTCAGTCACTTCCCCTCTCCAGCAGCCCCTCTTTGTGTCTGCAGGTTGACACACAGAAAGACCAGCTCTCTCTGCAGACACGTGGTACTCGAGCCCAGCAGTAGGTCCAGTGAAGAGGGCTCGGGGAGCTCTCAAAATAGACAGAGACAAAAGACAACAATGTTAAAGCCATTGTGACATCTTCCAATCAAATGGTGTGAAACCAGCCTTGAACCACTGTGACACTGAGTGACAAGCCCACACAGGCCACTAGTCATAGGATGCGGTGTGTTTCATGGATGGAAATACGACTGTCTATAGGGATTTCAGGAAGGTGTGCAGCTAGAGAGACTCATTGTGTTGCTAAGATCCCATCTGTTGAGAAAGGATACACTACTTAACAACAAGCTGGACCTCTAATAACCTCCATTTTTCAAAACAAATTGGACATATTTCATGAATAATCCCATAAGGTAAATGACATTACGCCTTGTGTTTTTTAAGTCAGACATCCCTTAAAGCTTTCTGGACATCAAATGAGATTGTATTTCGATAGAGGGCCAAAGAACCAAAAATTCAATTTCCCCTTTTAGCAGGGAATTTGTTGTGGTAAGAAGTGGACTTGCAGATACCTAATTAAATCATTTGTCCCCTGTCCGAGTCCCTTTTCTTTTCTTTTGAAAATCAGTATCACCAGATGAATCTGTGCATGCCCTACAGGCAGCAGGCCTGACTCCATAAGAGCACCAGCTCCAGGAAACATTACATTGGCACAGCCATAGGGGCATGTAGTTCTGGAATGGTTGGGAGGCACAATGGAAAGGTACAGTAAGTACATGGACTGGTCTGGTGAGGTGCGTCCTGTCAGTGAGAATTACGAATCATCCATTAAGAGCCTTTTAGAGAAAATGATGGAGGAGGACAGGACTCAGTAGAGTTGAACCCCTTGGGTCTGTACTGCCTTCTATAACATGGACTACTCAGGAAATGCATTTTCGCATGATCAATGCATGTATTAATCATACCACAACACCTAGCTCATGAATTGTGATTCCACAGCTATGCACAAATATCCAGTTGTGAATGAAATGCCAACAGGTCATAGCGAAGCCAGCAGCCACTAAAGTGTGAATCATTACAGCAAGCAAAATGTCACAAACACAGTCTGTTCTGAAAAGAGACTATCCAATGAGAGAGGGAGACAGAGAGAAAGAGTAAGAGAGAGAGAAATTAAGATTGAGTGAGTGAGTGAGTGAGTGAGTGAGTGAGTGAGTGAGTGAGTGAGTGAGTGAGTGAGTGAGTGAGTGAGTGAGTGAGTGAGTGAGTGAGTGAGTGAGTGAGTGAGTGAGTGAGTGAGTGAGTGAGTGGTGGAGGTGGTGGTTGCTGCAGCCCAGGCATCTACAATCGATCACCGGTTACCACTCTGTCAATAGAAAGAAATGAGGCCACTCAAGGTCTCCCTCTCCCCATCTCCTCTTCATTGTGCCTTTCACAAAACCTGTACTTATAACCAGATACCTGAGCAAATAAATAAATCAACCACTATGTGAGGGGGAAAGAAAAAACAAAATCTCGGGCCCGAGATGTGACTAAATCAATCCGATGGCGTACAACACATTACAGTGTCAGCCTGGAGTTTAATCTGGGTCCTACATCACCACTCTCCAGAGCCGAAGCCCTGCTGCAGGTTGAACCACAGGACAAAAGAAATGCGGACCAGAAGCAATTTAGAGAGGTCAGATGAGAGTGACTTATCAGTCAATAGGCCTTTGTATGAGCTTTGATCTCAAAGAGAGTGTTGGAATTCTCGAAACCAACAGTGAATACTGATAAAGTATTTTATCTGGACTATTAAATCAATGTCATTTCAAGGTTGGTGTGGCGATTGTGCCATGTATGATCTACCCTCTAATATGTATGCAGGAGCGGGTAACACTAGTTGTTTGTATTCAGAATTGTTTTGATGCTCTTGCCCAGAGGGATATCCTACGAATAAGGTTTGGGTTAGCAAAGTAACTTTTATCAACCCTGAGTCAACTCGGGATAGCCAGTCATATGAATGTGGTTCACCTTTTAGTCAGGTAAATTTCTATGGCAACGAATCCTTCAGAACTAACCTGCTCAAGGGCAGGCTAACTCAGGGCTAACTATTTATCCTGAATGAAGTACCTGAGCCACGAGTTGAGGCCTAATGAAAGAGCTACTCAGGGGTTTCTAAAGCTAACCAGCTTCAGTTAGTACGGATGAAGCCTGAGCTGGAATGTGAAGCTAACTGAAGCTGGTTAGCTTTACAAAACCCTGAGTAAATCTAGCTTGCACCGAAGTATACCCCTCAGGAATTAGAGCAATGTAAAAACACAGTGAATAAAAAGGGGTCTAAGTAAAAACAGCATAAAAAAGGCATACTTTATGTAATAATAATAATTTCCTTATAACCATAATTTCCTTATAACCACAAGTATTGAATTCATAAATTACATGATTTACTGGAGAAGGATATTCAAGCAAGAGTTTTTAACATTTCTAGGGAGGTCAAACTTTCCATAGTATATGACATTTTTCTGGCTGGCATATTTTGGGCAAAACAGTAATTTCCATTGTTGATAATTACAGGCTTTGTTACTGAAGCAGCATATTGGTCTTAATGTGTCAGTAAATGGAGATAATTACAGTACATTATACCTAAGCAGCCAAAACGACTGTGAAAAAACTGCAAAACTAATAGCAGTATTTTAGAGCATCAAATATGCTCTAAATTGGTAGAATTTTTACACAATGTAACATGCTTTCAATGATGGTAAATGTCATTCATCATTATGTGGTAATGTGATAATCATGTCTGTATGTAGGAATATCCAATGTACACTGCTCAAAAAAATAAAGGGAACACTTAAACAACACAATGTAACTCCAAGTCAATCACACTTCTGTGAAATCAAACTGTCCACTTAGGAAGCAACACTGATTGACAATAAATTTCACATGTTGTTGTGCAATTGGAATAGACAACAGGTGGAAATTATAGGCATTTAGCAAGACACCCCCAATAAAGGAGTGGTTCTGCAAGTGGTGACCAAACCACTTCTCAGTTCCTATGCTTCCTGGCTGATGTTTTGGTCACTTTTGAATGCTGGCGGTGCTTTCACTCTAGTGGTAGCATGAGACGGAGTCTACAACCCACACAAGTGGCTCAGGTAGTGCAGCTCATCCAGGATGGCACATCAATGCGAGCTGTGGCAAGAAGATTTGCTGTGTCTGTCAGCGTAGTGTCCAGAGCATGGAGGCGCTACCAGGAGACAGGCCAGTACATCAGGAGACGTGGAGGAGGCCGTAGGAGTTCAACAACCCAGCAGCAGGACCGCTACCTCCGCCTTTGTGGAAGGAGGAGCAGGAGGAGCACTGCCAGAGCCCTGCAAAATGACCTCCAGCAAGCCACAAATGTGCATGTGTCTGCTCAAACGGTCAGAAACAGACTCCATGAGGGTGTTATGAGGGCCCGACATCCACAGGTGGAGGTTGTGCTTACAGCCCAACACCGTGCAGGACGTTTGGCATTTGCCAGAGAATTTGTATTTAATAAGAATATTTCATTCATTCAGATCTAGGATGTGTTATTTTAGTCGTCCCTTTATTTTGTTGGGCAGTGTATATTGTAGTAGCCGTGTAGTCCAAATAGCAATACTGTGAGTGTTTGTAGTAATGTCAGTTACAGGACGGCTGTCTGATTGATGAACGATGCTCTTGGTTAAGTCGTGAGTGGGACAGTAAAACAAACGTCCCTAGGAAAATGGCCTTGTCATATTTATCCCATAAAGGTGAGATGGGATAGAGGACTAAGCTGTTTGTGAGTGTGCTCCAGCGTCTAGCACATCGGTGCAGCAAGCACACAACTTTCTTCTCTGAAGTAAGAGGGAGAAAAAGTCCTGTCCTATCTGAGTGAAAGTCCTGCAGTCAGATTTAAGATATAAATAATGGGATCTCACAGTGAGCCCTCGGATAAAGTTTAACACTAGAGCGAGAACCACTGCTACTGTGGAATAAGAATCACTACAGAGGAGAGGGTGGTTAAAATACTGTAAGCCCTGGACTAACATTGCCATGCACAGGGTGTCCTGATAACACTGAGATGGCATGGACACGCAGCTCACACCAAACCTGCCTTTTAGCTAATGCCAGCCACCCAGCTAGACACAGAGAACATGTGGAGACCAAATAGAGATTGCTGCTGTACCTCTTTATAAATTCTGGGCATAGAAACACGGCCATCAACAGATGCTACAGAACCTGCAACAAAGGCCTCATTTATAAAACAGTGTTGTTTAGAGGCTGTATTAGCTGAGCTTTCAGCTGCTCCTCCGGGATGACCTTTCAGTCGCCACAGGACTAGATTACGGTTATTTCCACTTCAATTCATACAAACAACTATTATTTATTCAGCTGGACTGCTACCAAAATAATAAAATAAAGTCTCAATACTTTGTCCACAAACAGGATTCCTCAACATACTTGGCAGGATCCCGGAACAGAAAAGACCGATGTTTGGAGGGAAAAAGGATTAATGAAAAAAATACTCTTCTCAAGGGAGACACAATGGAGGCTTTTTATGGTCAGACTATTCTCATCCTGAAGTCAATCGGCATTCCAAAGGCCCTTATTCAGGCAGAGTATGAAAAACATGCCAAAGCATTTGTGAGCTTCGTGGCTCTCCTTGAAGTCTTACTGTCACATGCCAATCAGCCAGAATTACATGCCAGACATGCTCAAAGACTCAGGGAGAATGGCTGATTCTGTTCCTGCCTTCCTTTCTCTAATACCCTGCATTCACACAGGGGAGTGGCGTGGTGCTGGATGGTGGCAGTCACGTCTCACAGCTAACCGAGGACATATGAGGACTCCCAATCAGATAAACCATTAAACGTAAACAACACCCAAGCCAGGATGTATCTGTGTGAGAGAGAACGAGGCCTGGGGATGCATGCAGAGCAGCGGAACTAGGAGACATTTTGTGTCTGCATGTAAACAGCTGGGAGAGTAAAGCAATCGAAACCGGCTGCTCCTACCCTCCTGCAGTACCGTTACCGTCAGCCCGCCAGCACTCTGCCTGCAACTATCTCACTCTCTTCCTCCCCCATTTCTTCTTTCTTTTTTTTTATTCCACATCCGATGATGTTATCAACTTAATCTGCTTTTAATTAACTTGGTTAAAAAGGATTGAGAGCACTTTCTGTTGTTTGTCAAACATAGGGAGAAGAAGCACAGAAGGGAAAGGGGGAGGAGGAAGAGAAGAGATGTGGGGATAGAGCCAGGAGGAGGAGAAAAGAGCCCCCTGTGGGACAGGAGTGAAATGGAGAAAGTCGATGTGGAGATGGCAAAGTGCCAAGGCAAGCAGTCAGCCAGCGGTATATGCATTCATTAGAGGACTACAGGCTTCATAGGGAGGCCTGGGGGCATTCTAATGTTGTTAACATCAGATACAGGGACTGATTACTTTCCAAATCAAATCAAAGATTATTGGTCGCGTACACAGATTTGCAGGTGTTATGGCAGGTGCAGTGAAATGCTTATGTCTCTAGCTCCAACAGTGCAGTAGAATGTCTCACAAATACAATACACAAATAATCTAAACTAGAAATTGAGAACTGAATGTACTAAACATGAAGAACACCTGCTCTTTCCACTTCAATCAGTGTAGATGAAGGGTAGAAGACAGGTTAAAGAAGTGACAAGACAAAATATTTAAGTGCCTTTGAACGGGGTATGGTAGTAGGTTCCAGGTTTGTGTCAAGAACTGCAACGCTGCTGGGTTTTTCATGCTCAACAGATTCCCATATGTATCAAGACTGGTCCAAAACTCAAAGGACATCCAGCCAACTTGATACAACTGTGGGAAGCATTGGAGTCAACATGGGTCAGCATCCCTGCTGAACACACTCGACACCTTGCAGGATCCATGCCTCGATGAATTGTGGTTGTTCTGAGCTCAATATTAGGAAGGTGTTCCTAGTGTTTGGTATACTCATTGTAAATTAGAGTTCCACTTGATGATGAAAGACAAATGACAATGCTGCAGGCCTCCAGACAGTAAGAAGCAATGCCTTGAACATCCTTTTGATGTGTGTGTGTTTGTGGCAGCAATTCCATAATTGGTACATTCTTGCACACAAATGTCATCTGTAGTAAGTGTTTTTAAAGCGCCCTTGTGAAACCTATCCTCCATCTTACAATAAAGCAGAAAAAGAGCGACAGAGAGATTGTCTAAATCAGGGGTGTCAAACATACTGCCCCCGAGCCGGGGGTCCAATCTGGCTCGTGGGTGTTTTTTTTTTTTTTTAAAGAAATACATTAAAAAACACACACACACACACACACAAATATATAAACCGGTAGTTTGGATCCTGGATACTGATTGGCTAAAACAGCATTTAGCCGTGTTTATGTGAGACCGTATACCATGACTATGACTTTTCACCTCGATAAAATGGCTACATCAACAATAGTTTGACATGCCCATGTACAAAATAAACGTTTAGATTAACTTGAGAGAAACCGAAACGAAAAGAACATTGTGAAACAAACAAAGTGGGCACTTACCCGACTCACTGACTGGTGTGCAGAAAAATGGATGCATTGTGAGTTTGGGAATAGAACAAAAACGGAGTTGAACATCATTCTACGGGATTGTATGGTTCAGTGAGAAACATGAATGCCAAAGAATATGGGATTAGCAGCTACGCTGGACTCAGAGCTGGTTTGAACCGACAAATCAACGACCTTCCCTGTCAGTTTGGCATGGAGTATACAGAAGGACACCGACTAACAAGGCGTAATTAAAAAGTTGAGGGAAGAGGGGCCGTGATAAAGCTGAATGGCTAGGTATGGTATGTAACTGTTAGCTAGCTAAATCATTCTAATGTACGCTGACAATATAACTGGTATCTACAGTCGGAAGTTTACATACACCTTAGCCAAATATATTTTAAATCATTTTCACAATTCCTGACATTTAATCCTTGTAAAAATTCCCTGTTTCAGGTCAGTTAGGATCATCACTTTATTTTAAGAATGTGAAATGGCAGCATAATAGTAGAGAGAATTATTTATTTCAGATTTTATTTCTTTCATCACATTCCCAGTGGGTCAGAAGTTTACATACACTCAATTAGTATTTGGTAGCATTGCCTTTAAATTGTTTACCTTGGGTCAAACGTTTTGGCTAGCCTTCCACAAGCTTCCCACAATAAGTTGGGTGGATTTTGGCCCATTCCTCCTGACAGAGCTGGTGTAACTGAGTCAGGTTTGTAGGCCTCGTTGCGCTCACATGCCTTTTCAGTTCTGCCCACACATTTTCTATAGGATGAGGTCAGGGCTTTGTGATGGCCACTCCAATAACTTGACTTTGTTGTCCTTAACCTTTTGCGTGTAGGGGGCAGTATTTTAATTTGGCAAAAAAACATACCCATTTGAAACTGCCTATTTCTCAGCCCCAGAAACTAGAATATGCATATAATTGTCAGATTAGGATAGAAAACACTCTAAAGGTTCCAAAACTGTAAATTGTGTCTGTGAGTATAACAGAACCGATATCGCAGGCGAAAACCTGAGGAAAATCTAATCAGGAAGTGCCTCTTATTTTGAAACCCTTCTGTTCCTATGCATACCTATCCTCAATTTAAAGGGATATCAACCAGATTCCTTTTTCTATGGCTTCCCTAATGTGTAAACAGCCTTTAGACATAGTTTCAGGCTTTTATTTTGAAGAATGAGCGTGAAAGATCACATTGCTTAAGTGGATCGGTGGGGGCTCTCAGAGTGAGTAAAGCGGCCATTGTTCCACCCGGTGTTATTGAAAAAGCTACACACTCGGTTGATATATTATCGAATATATATTTTAAAAACAACCTGAGGAATGATTACAAAAAACGTTTGACATGTTTCTGTGGACATTATGGAGACTATTTGGAATTTCCGTCTGCGTTGTCGTGACCTCTCTTTCCTGTGGATTTCTGAACATAACGTGACAAACAAACAGAGGTATTTTGGGTATAAAAATAATCTTTATGGAACAAAATTAACATTTGTTGTGTAACTGGGAGTCTCGTGAGTGAAAACATCCGAAGATCAAAGGTAAACGGTTAATTTGATTGTTTTTCTGTTTTTCGTGACCAAGCTTCCTGATGCTAAGTGTACATAATGCTATGCTATCGATAAACTTACACAAACGCTTGGATTGGGAGTCTCGTGAGTGACTATCAGAAGGTTCTAAAGCCATGACATCATTTTCTGGAATTTCAAAATCTGAGACGACAGGTGGATTAACAAAAGGCTAAGCTGTGTTTTCAATATTGCACTTGTGAGTTCATGAATATGAATATTTTTTAGTAATATTATTGGACTGTGGCGCTATGCTATTCAGCGGTTGCTGACGAAAATTATCCCGCGACAGGGATGGGTAGCGCCACAACTTTGGAAGTATGCTAGGGGTCATTGTCCATTTGGAAGACCCATTTGCCACCAAGCTTTAACTTCCTGACTGATGTCTTGAGATGTTGCTTCAATTTATCCACATCGTTTTCCTGCCTCATGATGCCACCTATTTTGTGAAGTGCACCAGTTCCTCCTGCAGCAAAGCACCCCCACAACATGATGCTGCCACCCCCGTGTTTCACGGTTGGGATGGTGATCTTTGGCTTGCAAGCCTCCCCCTTTTTCCTCCAAACATAACGTTCGTCATCATGGCCAAACAGTTCTATTTTTGTTTCATCAGACCAGAGGACATTTCTCCAAAAAGTACGATCTTTGTCCCCATGTGCAGTTGCAAACCGTAGTCTGGCTTTTTATGGCGGTTTTGAAGCAGTGGCTTCTTCCTTGCTGAGTGGCCTTTCAGGTTATGTCGATATATGTCGATATTTGTTTTACTGTGGATATAGATACTTTTGTACATGTTGCCTACAGCATCTTCACAAGGTCCTTTGCTGTTGTTCTGGGATCGATTTGCACTTTTTGCACCAAAATACATTCATCTCTAGGAGACAGAACATGTCTCCTTCCTGAGCGGTATGATGGCTGCGTGATCCCACAGTGTTTATACTTGCATACTATTCTTTGTACAGATGAATGTGGTACCTTCAGGCATTTGGAAATTGCTCCCAAGTATGAACCAGACTTGTGGAGGTCTACGATTTGTTTTCTGAGGTCTTGGATGAATTCTTTTGATTTTCCCATGATGTTAAGCAAAGAGGCACTACGTTTGAAGGTATGCCTTGAAATACATCCACAGGTACACCTCCAATTGACGCAAATTATGTCAATTAGCCTATCAGAAGGTTCTAAAGCCATGACATCATTTTCTGGAATTTTCCAAGCTGTTTAAAGGCACAGTCAACTTAGTGCATATAAACTTCTGACCCACTGGAATTGTGATAAAGTGAATTATAAGTGAAATAATCTGTCTGTAAACAATTTGTGGGAAAAAATACTTGTGTCATGCACAAAGTAGATGATCTTACTGACTTGCCAAAACTATAGTTTGTTTACAAGACATTTGTGGAGTGGTTGAAAAACAAGTTTTAATGACTACACCAAAGTGTATGTAAACTTTCGACTACAACTGTATGTAGGTCTAACTATTAGCTAACGTTTGTGTCTGATGTTTCCGGTACACAAGACCGCAAATGGGAGTGAACACCCACACAAAAACGCTGCCAAAGATCTGCAAAATAGCCAGCCCATTGCAGATTTACACAAACCACTGCCTTCGAACCACCATGATCCAGAAACTGTCGGATGACAGAGGCACGAAAAATAGAGGTTTGAGAAATACTGTCTGTCAGAGGACACAGATTCGAAACCTCTCTTCAAAGTTACTGGAGGCCAAATCTGGAAGCGGTGGAGCACTATTCTCTCTGACAATGCAGCAGCAGCTCCCCCAGTTAAATGAACGGCATCCATTTCCAACAGCGTGTAGCCAACAAACGACAACATGGGCAAGCCAACAACAAACGACAACATGGGCAAGCCAACAACAAACGACAACATGGGCAAGCCAACAACAAACGACAACATGGGCAAGCCAACAACAAACGATAACATGGGCAAGCCAACAACAAACGACAACATGGGCAAGCCAACAACAAACGATAACATGGGCAAGCCAACAACAAACAACAACATGGGCAAGCCAACAACAAACGATAACATGGGCAAGCTAACAACAAACGACAACATGGGCAAGCTAACAACAAACGATAACATGGGCAAGCCAACAACAAACGACAACATGGGCAAGCCAACAACAAACGACAACATGGGCAAGCCAACAACAAACGACAACATGGGCAAGCCAACAACAAACGACAACATGGTCAAGCCAACAACAAACGATAACATGGGCAAGCCAACAACAAACGACAACATGGGCAAGCCAACAACAAACGATAACATGGGCAAGCCAACAACAAACGACAACATGGGCAAGCCAACAACAAACGATAACATGGGCAAGCTAACAACAAACGACAACATGGGCAAGCTAACAACAAACGATAACATGGGCAAGTCAACAACAAACGACAACATGGGCAAGCCAACAACAAACGACAACATGGGCAAGCCAACAACAAACGACAACATGGGCAAGCCAACAACAAACGACAACATGGGCAAGCCAACAACAAACGACAACATGGGCAAGCCAACAACAAACGATAACATGGGCAAGCCAACAACAAACGACAACATGGGCAAGCCAACAACAAACGATAACACGGAGAGCAAAAAATTGCTTGTGCACAATAAATGGCAACATTCAGATAAACATGAATAAATAATCGGCATGTGTTAGTCACTCTAGAAGTGGTGCTAATGCTTGGTTTTTTTCATACATGTAATGTAAGCTTGCTATCTTGCCTGTGGTTGTTGCATACTGTAGCAACTAGTATAACAACGAGACTTTTGTACTGACTACTTTTTCTGGCGGAATGTATTTATTTATTTATTAAAGCAACATTTTCAATTTAGATGTGTAGATGTTATTCCAGCCATGTCAAATTGGTTGTTGATCATTGCTAGACAACCATTTTCAGCTATTGCCATAGATTTTCAAGTAGATTTAAGTCAAAACTGTAACTCAGCCACTCAGGAACATTCACTGTCTTCTTGGTAAGCAACTCCAGTGTAGATGTGGCCTTGTGTTTTAGGTTATTGTCATGCTGAAAGGTGAATTCATTTCCGTGTTGAGTGAAAAGTAGACTCAGCCAGGTTTTCCTCTATAATTTTGCCTGTGTTTAGCTCCTATTCATTAATTTTTTATCCTGAAAAACTCCACAGTCCTTAACGATTACAAGGATACCCATTACAATATGCCTGAACATATGGAGAGTGGTACTCAGTAATGTGTTGAATTGGATTTGCTGTAAAAAAAAAAACTGTTTGTATTCAGGACAAAAAGTTAATTGCTTTGCCACATTTTTTTGTAGTATTACCTTAGTGCCTTGTTGCAAACAGGATGTTTTGGAATATTTGTAAACTCTACAAGCTTTCTTCTTTTCACTCTGTCAATTAGGTTAGTACGGTGGAGTAACTACAATGTTGTTGATCAATCATCAGTTCTCTCTTATCACAGCCATTTAACTATGTAACTGGTTTAAAGTCAATATTGGACTCATGGTTAAATCCCTGAGCAGTTTACTTCCTCTCCAGCAACTGAATTAGGAAAGACGCCTGTATCTTTTTAGTCACATCCAAATAATTAATAACTTCATCATGATCAAACGGACATTCATTGTCTGCTTTTATTTTATTTTTTACCCATCTACCAATAGATGTCCTTCTTTGAGAGGCATTGGAAAACCTCGCTGGTCTTTGTGGTTGAAATTGTGTTTGAAATTCACTGCTAGACTGAGGGACCTTACAGATAATTGTATGTGTGGGGTACAGATATGAGGTAGTCATTCAAACCCAGGCTGTAACAGAACACCATGTGGAAAAAGTCAAGGGGTGTGAATACTTTCTGAAGTGCATTAAGACATTTTTCAGACCCCTTGCCTTTTCCCACATTTTGTTACAATACAGCCTTATTCTAAAAGGTATTTGTTTAAACACACAATACCAAATAAGGACAAAGCGAAAACAGGTTTTTAGAGATAAGAAAAAATGGAAATACCTTATTTACATAAGTATTCAGACCCTTTGCTATGAGACTCGAAATTGAGCTCAGGTGCATGCTGTTTCCATTGCTAATCCTTGAGATGATTCTGCAACTTTATTGAAGTCCACCTGTGGTAAATTCAATTGATTGGACATGATTTGGAAAGGCACACACCTAACCAAGCCATGAGGTCGAAGGAATTGTGTCAAGGCATAGATCTAAGGAAGGGTAGCAAAACATTTCTGCAACATTGAAGGTCCCCAAGAACACAGTGGCCTCAATCAGTCAGACGGAAGCCACTCCTCAGTAAGAGCCACAGAACAGCCAGCTTGGAAAAAGGCACCTAAACGACTCCAGGACCATGAGATATAAGATTCTCTGGTCTGATGAAATCAAGATTGAGCTTTTTGGCCTGAATGCTAAGCATGACGTCTGGAGGAAACCTTGCACCATCCCTACGGTGAAGCCTGGAGGTGTTTTCCAGACAGGGACTGGGAAACCAGTCAGAATTGAAGGAAAGATGAACGGAGCAAAGTACAGAGAGATCCTTGAAGAAAACCTGCTCTAGAGCGCTCAGGACCTCAGACAAAGGTTCACATTCCAACAGGACAACGACCCTAAGAACACAGCCAAGACAATGCAGGAGTGGCTTCAGGACAGGTCTCTGAATGTCCTTGAAACCGATCTCTTGAAAGACCTGAAAATAGCTGTGCATCGACGCTCCCAATCCAACCTGACAGAGCTTGAGAGGATCTGCAGGGAAGAATGGGAGAAACTCCCCAAATACAGGTGTGCAAAACTGTCGGAAACCATGTCAGGGAAGCTCATCTCAGGGAAGCTCATCTGCATGGTCGTTGTCCTCACCAGGGTCTAGACCTGTCTGCAGTTTGGTGTCGTAACCGACTTCAGTGGGCAAATGCTCACCTTTGATGGCCATGGGCACGCTGGAGAAGTGTGCTCTTCACCGATGAATCCCGGTTTCCACTGTACCGGGCAGATGGGGTCGTGTGGGCGAGTGGTTTGCTGAGGTCAGTGTTGTGAATAGAGTGCCTCATGGTGGTGGTGGGGTTATGGTATGGGCAGGCATATGCTACGGACAACGAAAACAATTGCATTTTATCGATGGCAATTTGAATGCACAGAGATATGAGATCCTGAGGCCCATTGTCATGCCATTCATCTGCCGCCATCACCTCATGTTTCAGCATGATAAATCACGGCCCCATGTCACAAGGATCTGTACACAATTCCTGGAAGCTGAAAATGTCCCATTTCTTTCATGGCCTGCATACTCACCAGACATGACCAATTGACCCACCAGACCCATTGAGCATGTTTGGGATGCTCCGAAAAGACGTGTACAACAACGTGTTCCAGTTCCCACCAATATCCAGCAACTTTGCACACCCACCGAAGAAGAGTGGGATAACAGGCCATAATCAACAGTCTGATCAACTCAATGCAAAGGAGATGTGTCACGCTTCATGAGGCAAATTATGGTTACAACAGATAGACTGGTTTTCTGATCCACCCCCTACCTTTTTTTTGAAGGCATCTGTGGCCAACAGATGCATATCTGTATTCCCAGTCATGTGAAATCCATAGATTAAGTCATACTGAATTTATGGATTTCCTTGTAACTCAGTAAGATCTTTGAAATTGTCTCATGTTGCGTTTATGTTTTAGTTCAATGTATATAATACATTAAAATAAATATTGGGGAGGACAAGGGGACGACCTCAACAGAGTGACTGAAATAAAAATGGAAACTGAATAGAAACGATATTGGACCTACATTTAAACAGATTCTTGACTGTGTCCAGCTCACTAAGAATCCCCCAAATGAAAACAAGACAGTCAGGGAGCATCAGAAATTCCCAAAATTATGAATAGAGGACAATTTTTTGCACATTTCTGATGCAGAGGAAAAATAACACATTTCCGTGCGACGCTCCGGACCTCTTTGAAGACCGAATGCGGCCCCCAGGGGAAAATGTGTTTGACACCACTGGCCCACATCCTCCTAAGCTATGTCTACACAGGCAATGCACAGTCACCAGCCAAAGCCGGCATGTGTTACCTGAAACACTGTAAACACAGTCATACAGTTTCTAACAGCAGCACAGCCATCCCCGAGACAGGGCTGTTCCAGGGGAAGGGACAGGGCATGAAGCTGAGAGAGAGGTGTTTACTACTACTGCATCCGTCACAGAGAGCACCAAGTCCAACACGACATGCAGCGGAACCAGCTGCATCAGCCACAAGAAGACAGTGATAAGTAGTGCTTGGACATGACTCAAAAATATACGCTTAGGCTGCACTGTGCCATATTTGGAATTGGTTGGCATAACTGACACTCCTGAAAACTCATCTTCACAGTGATCAAATCTGCAGTATGGTGAGTGTCACCCCCACCTCCGCCTGCCTGTCCACATACAACACAAGCAGTAGATAAAGTATAGGTACACTCTAGAAAAAAGGGTTCCAAAAGGGTTCTGCAGCTGTCCCCATGGATAACCCTTTTTTGGTCCCATGTATAACCCTTTTTGGCTCCAGGTAGAACTATTTTGGATTCCACGTAGAACCCTCTGTGGAAAAGGTTCTACATGGAAACAAAAGGGATCTACCTGGAACCAAAATGGTTTATCAAAGGGTTATCCTATGGGGACAGCCGAATAACCTTTGTGGTTCTAGATAGCACCTTTTGAGTGTATTGTTACTGCTGTGTATTGCATACATACATACTGCATGTGAAAGTGGACTAGGTATGGCATAGAAAGATAACACAACAAGGTATTTGGCATGAAAGGGATACAGAAGCACAAAGCCAGTATAATTTCCATTTTTACAGGTGAGGTGCTATCTAAAAAAACAAGGTCTAAATTATTCTAACTTCCTTTCAGAAGAGCACTTAGTGTTCCTTACCTTTCATTCCAAACTTTGACCGCCGTCCATATTTGTTGATGAGAACAAACAGGACAACAAGAAGGACACAGGCAAATCCAGCCAGGCCGACAGCAATAGACACCTGGAGCAGGACAAGACAGGGTTTAGTGAGAGTAGATCTCACAATGAAGATGTCTACCTTAAGTACAGAATAGCCAACAGGCATAAAGCCTGAATGCAGGGTTTGTGAAAATGTGATTAGTAGTGCAATGTACTACTGAAAATGAAAGGGAATGCATTTTACCATATGGTAAGGTGCAGTAGACTATTGAGGTTTACATAAATTACTTCAACAACAAAAAACTCTCTGCACATTAACAATGCCTCTACGTGCCATTCTCCACTGGCAAAAAAACAATACAAAGATAAATCAAAGAGG
Organism: Oncorhynchus nerka; assembly: GCF_034236695.1. Lineage (NCBI taxonomy): Eukaryota > Metazoa > Chordata > Actinopteri > Salmoniformes > Salmonidae > Oncorhynchus > Oncorhynchus nerka. The sequence continues at coordinate 26,408,735 of NC_088420.1, forward strand.
AGATGCACGAAATGAAGTGGAAGTCTTCTCTCCTCCCATGTCAATGCTCTCTTCCCCATTAAAACCTTAAAATGAGCAAATCATTTCCATCCAGTCAATTATGCAGGCTGATGTTTATTGTCATGAGTCTTCTTGTCCTGGAGGCAGAACTGAGCGATTTCCCCTTAAATAGGCCAGCTCAAAAGTCAAAATTGGCTATATTGTCAAATTTGATAAAAACAAAAATGTGCTTTTAGGTCTTCATTTAAGGTCAGGGATAGACATTATGGTTAACAGTGTGGTTAAGGTTAAAATCAGATGTTATTACTTGTGGCTGTGCCAGCTAGTGACCACTCTGCAGAGCTTCCTCCAGATCAAGATTCCTGATGAAAAAAACACTAACCTGTACCAATTACAGCACAAAGATGAGCGAAATTACATTCTTAAGAAGTTGTTAAACACAGTGGCCACAAGGGAAAAGGCAGATAGGAGGGAGCTACAAGGCAAGGGAGTGAAAAATAAAGGAAAATAAACAGATTAAAATAGCTCAAACCAAAGCCTCCTTTTTGTTGTTGTTCCCAGGAAAAGAAAATGTTCATGTGCTGTATGCAGGCTGTAGCTACACTAGGTTTTAAACAGCCACTTAGTACAGCACCACCATGTTCTCAAACTCACCCCGAACGTGTCCTCCTCAGGCCTGTGTGTTACTGTGATGGTCGGCGTAGGAGTCCCTGTGAAGAAGAACAAAGAACACATTGGTCCTATTTATGAAAGCACTGACTGACAACCTTGAGTTATACTGTATGTTCTGTATAGTATATCCTGAAACATAAAATGCAGTCTACTCTAAAATTCTGAACAAGCCATAGGCATGGAGATTAACATTCAGAGTTGTAATTCGTGATGGCAGGGGAGAAGGGTGGGTATGGCCTACAGCAGAGATCATCAACTATATTCAGCCATGGGCCATTCAGCCCATTTCAAATTTTGCTTACATGTGTATACGATCAAATACACTGAGTGTACAAAACATTAAGAACACCTGCTTTTTCTATGACAGACTGACCAGGTGAATCCAGGTGAAAGCTATGATCCTTATGATGTCACAATCAGTGTAGATGAAGTGGAGGAGACAGGATAAATAATTATTTTTTAGCCTTGAGACATGGATTGTGTATGTGTGCCATTCAGAGGGTGAATGGGCAAGACAAAAGATGTAAGTGCCATTGAACAGCGTATGATAGTATGTGTCAGGCGCACCGGTTTGTGTCAAGAACTGCAACACTGCTGGGTTTTGCACACTCTACAGTTTCCTGTGTGTATCAAGAATGGTCCACCAACCAAAGGACATCCAGCCAACTTGATACAACTGTGGGAAGCATTGGAGTCAACATGGGCCTAGCATCCCTGTGGAACGCTTTTGACACCTTGTAGAGTCCATCCCAACTTATTAAGGCTGTTCTTAGGGCAAAAGGTTGGGGTACAACTCAACATTAGGAAGGTGTTTTTAATGTTTTGAACACTCAGTGTATTATGCGTGCAAACAGACCCCCAAAAAAACATCTCTTGGAGCTGATTTGCTGGTGTTTTCACAGTCTTATGTCCAACAATAAACATTTTCGAAAAACTTTTATGTCCAACCCTGAGCTACAGTATGTACCAGGTGAAAGAATTACAGCACAGACCCACAATCCATGCAGCTAACTAATGTTATGGTTAATGCTTTACAAACTGTGTAGTGTTAGTTGGGTTGTTGCCCTTCACAGCTCTGCTTCCATTTCTGATAAACTGAGACCTTTTCTAGTCTCTCCTCATCTGTATCCACTTCTATGGAGACACTAATTCCCTTGGGTTTCCCTCCCATCATGCTCTCTGCTAACAGGCCACGGTGTGGTGGAGTGTAGGGGAGCAGAAAAGAATAGAACAGAACTGTGCTGAGTGTATCTGACAAACCCATCTGTCCTGTTCTGCCTGCCCTCTTCCTCTCCCTGCCTTCCTACCACCAAGTACACTCATCCAACATCATTTCCAGCCCTGACAGTAACAATCTGTCACTCTCTCACGACCGCATTCAGGATTTATTATGCATGGAATATCCCAATGAAGCTCCGGCATGATGTCAATTTGAGGGCCTGGGGATGAAGATCAGTGGTTGTGCGTGCCTCTACATTTAACTCCTAAATTAGAACAGATTAAAGACTAAATGAAAATGCCCTCCTAGAGCCTGTTGGTCCTTCAACAAGAGAGGCGTCTAGCTGTAACCTTGAGTCCTACTCAGCAAATGTAGGTAGGAACAACTGTTTGGAATTAGGGTAGTAAATATCAGAAGATTTAAATTAAATCAAATGTAAGCTCCCATTACCATTTTGTCACTATGTTTATCAAATAGATGTCATGGTACTATTTATGTCATTGTACATCAGGTAACAGCCAAAATATAGGATTCACTTGAGTAAATGAGGGATACAAAGATTATTGAAAGCAGGTGCTTCCACACAGGTGTGGTCCTGAGTTAATTAAGCAATTAACATCCCATCATGTTTATGGTCATGTATAGAAATGCCCAGTCGCCCATTATTTTGGCTACCGTGGCTAGAAGAAGAGATCTCAGTGACTTTGAAAGAGGGGTCTTAAAGGAGGGTTAAAGTGTACAGTTGTGGCCAACATTTTTGAGAATGACACAAATATTAATTTGCAAGTCTGCTGCCTCAGTTTGTATGATGGCAATTGGCATATGTTATGAAGGGTGATCAGATTAATTGCAAAGTCCCTATTTGCCATGCAAATAAACTGAATCCACAAAAAAAAAATTCCACTGCATTTCAGCCCTGCCACAAAAGGACCAGCTGACATGTCAGTGATTCTCTTGTTAACACAGGTGTGAGTGTTGACGAGGACAAGGCTGGAGACCACTCTGTCATGCTGATTGAGTTTGAATAACAGACTGGAAGCTTCAAAAGGAGGATGGTGCTTGGAATCATTGTTCTTCCTCTGTCAACCTTTGTTACCTGCAAGGAAACACGTGCCGTCATCATTGCTTTGAGCAAAAAGGGCTTCACAGGCAAGGATATTGCTCCCAGTAAGATTGCACCTAAATCAACCATTTATCGGATCATCAAGAACTTCAAGGAAAGCTGTTCAATTGTTGTGAAGAAGGCTTCAGGGCGCCCAAGAAAGTCCAGCAAGTGCCAGGACCGTCTCCTAAAGTTGATTCAGCTGCGGGATCGGGGCACCACCAGTACAGAGCTTGCTCAGGAATGGCAGCAGGCAGGTGTGAGTGCATCTGCACACACAGTGAGGCGAAGACTTTTGGAGGATGGCCTGGTGTCAAGAAGGGTAGCAAAGAAGCCACTTCTCTCCAGGAAAAACATCAGTGACACACTGATATTCTGCAAAAGGTACAGGGATTGGACTGCTGAGGACTGGGGTAAAGTCATTTTCTCTGATGAATCCCCTTTCCGGTTGTTTGGGGCATCCGGAAAAAAGCTTGTCCGAAGAAGACAAGGTGAGCGCTACCATCAGTCCTGTGCCATGCCAACAGTAAAGCATCCTGAGACCATTCATGTGTGGGGTTGCTTCTCAGTCAAGGGAGTGGGCTCACTCACAATTTTGCCTAAGAACACAGCCATGAATAAAGAATGGTACCAACACATCCTCTGAGAGCAACTACTCCCAACCATCCAGGAACAGTTTGGTGATGAGCAATGCCTTTTCCAGCATGATGGACCACCTTTCCATAAGGCAAAGGTATAACTAAGTGGCTCGTGGAACAAAACATCAATACTTTGGGTCCATAGCCAGGAAACTCCCGAGACCTTTAATCTAATTGAGAACTTGTGGTCAATCCTCAAGAGGCGGATGGACAAACAAAAACCCACAAATTCTGACAAACTCCAAGCATTGATTATGCAAGAATGGGATGCCATCAGTCAGGATGTGGCTCAGAAGTTAATTGACAGCATGCCAGGGTGGATTGCAGAGGTCTTGAAAAAGAACACTGCAAATATTGACTCTTGGCCTGAACTTCATGTAATTGTCAATAAAAGCCTTTGACACTTATGAAATGCTTGTAATTACATCAGTATTCCATACTAACATCTGACAAAAAAATATTTAATATCTAAGGACACTGAAGCAGCAAACCTTGTGAAAATTAATATTTGTGTCATTCTCAAAACTTTTGGCCATGAATGTATATATGTGTGCATCTCAGTCACCAGATCTCAACCCAATTAAACACTTATGGAAGATTCTGGAACGTTGCCTGAGACATCGTTTTCCACCACAATCAACAAAGCACCAAAATGATGGACAATCTCATGGAAGAATGGTATTGCATCCCTCCAATAGAGTTCCAGACAGTTGTAGAATCTATGCCAAGGTGTTCTGGCAGCTCGTGATGGCCCAATGCCATATTAAGATACTTTATCTTGGTGTATCCTTTATTTTGGCAGTTACCTACATTTATTGTTGATGGTCTTAAAATAGAAATCATTTACCATAACCCCCTAGAATCGTTTAAATCACGTTTTATTCAGCTAGAGACTTCCGGGTTCTTGCATATCATGGTACTATTTGTCTTATAGTACTACTTCTTGTTGACTGTTTTATAAAATCACTTACCATAATCACCATAATCTGTAGGAAAAGAAGACAGAAAAGGATTTGTCAGTGATGTATTCAACCAATGTGTATATGTACAGGGCATGTTTAAAGAAGAACATTTTTTACTTTACGACTGGTCAGCAAATACACTACATATAGACAAAAGTATGTGGACACCCCTTCAAATTTGTGGATTCGGCTATTTCAGCCACTGCCATTGCTGACAGGTGTATAAAAATCGAGCACACAGCCATGCAATCTCCATAGACAAACATTGGCAGTAGAATGGCCTTACTGAAGAGCTCAGTGACTTTGAACGTGGCACCGTCATGGGATGCCACCTATCCAACAAGTCATTTAGTCAAATTTCCTCCCTGTTAGAGCTGCCATGGTTAACTGTAAATGCTGTTATTGTAAAGTAGAAACGTCTAGGAGCAACAACGACTCATCTGCAGAGTGGTAGGCCACACAAGCTCACAGAACGGGACCGCTGATGGCTTGAAGCACGTAGTGCGTAAAAATCGCCTGTCCTCAGTTGCAATACTCACTATTGAGATCCAAACTGCCTCTGGAACAAAGTGAGCACAAGAACTGTTCGTCAGGAGCTTCATGAAATGGCAGAGCAGCCGCACATAAGCCTAAGATCACCATGTGCAATGCCAAGCATTGGCTGGAGGGGTGTAAAGCTCGCCACAATTGTACTCTGGAGCAGTGGAAATGTGTTCCCTGGAGTGATGAATCATGCTTCACCATCTGGCGGCCTGACTGATGCATCTGGGTTTGGCGGATGCCAGGAGAATGCTACTTGCCCGAATGCATAGCGCCAACTGTAAAGTTTGGTGGAGAAAGAATAATGGTCTGGGGCTGATTTTCATGGTTTGGGCTAGACGCCTTAGTTCCAGGTAAAGGACATCTTAAAGCTACAGCAAATAATGACATTCTAAAGATTCTGTGCTTCCAACTATGTAGCAACAGTTTGGGGATGGCCCTTCCTGTTACAGCATGACAATGCCCCTGTGCACAAAGTGAGGTCCATACAGAAATGGTTTGTTGAGATCGGTGTGGAAAAACTTGACTGGCCAGCACAGAGCCCCTTTAGAATGAATTGGAATGCCGACTGTGAGCCAGGCCTAATCACCCAACAATAGTGCCTGACCTCACTAATGCTCTTGTGGCTGAATGGAAGTAAGTCCCCGCTGCACTGTTCCAACATCTAGTGGAAAGCCTTCCTAGAAGAGTGGAGGCTGTTACAGCAGCAAAGGGGGGACCAACTCCATATTAATGCCCATGATTTTGGAATGAGATGTTTGAGCAGGTGTCCACATACTTTTGGTCATGTAGTGTATATCTAAATGTGTTTACTAGGTTTCTACACTTGAGCTGACCAACTTGGGCTGTCATGGAGTTACAGTCAAGCCTTTCAACATCTCCCGTCTCGTTACTGTGCTCTCCACTCCCTATGAACCTCGGCATCCATGTGTTGAATCCCATTATCGTGAGATCCCTTAAAATCGGGTCCCAATCCCGAAATCACTTTAGCCTTTACCAAGAAATCTGCTTCTTCCCGTTAACATCCAATCATCTTTCACAGCATTGCAAATCTGCATTCGAATTCTGGCATAAGATCTGTATTTTTTTCTTGATAACACATTTTCCTCAGCCCTTGATTGGGGTCGGGTGTGTTGGATGCTGGGGCGGGGGTGTGCCACTTTGGGTCACCTCCAGGATTCAGGGGCATTGTTATAAGCCAAATCATCAAATCAAATTTATTTATAAAGCCCTTCTTACATCAGCTGATGTCACAAAGTGCTGTACAGAATCCCAACCTAAACCCCCAAACAGCAAGACATGCAGGTGTAGAAGCACGGTGGCTAGGAAAAACTCCCTAGAAAGGCCAGAACCTAGGAAGAAACCTAGAGAGGAACCAAGCTATGAGGGGTGGCCAGTCCTCTTCTGGCTGTGCCGGGTGGAGATTATAACAGAACATGGCCAAGATGTTCAAATGTTGGAGCTGCTAATAGAGATCAGTTTTAATGTCAGCAGTGCTGTTGTAATTACCATTGTATTACTATTATTGTTATTATTTATTGCTATTGTTTTTTTGTACTCTCTTGGTATGATGGCAGGGTGGGTCGGGAGGTGGGCAGGGGGGAGAAGGACTGGAGATGTAGTACTGTTCTAAATGTATCTACGTTATCAAATTTGAAAATCTTACAAATAAAGCATTTAAAATCAAAAAGAACACAAAGTAACATCACCAAAAATATCGTATCTTCACCTCCACACTACCGGTCAAAAGTTTTAGAACAACATTCAAGGGTTTTTCTTTATTTTTACTATTTTCTACATTGTAGAATAATAGTGAAGACATCAAAACTGTGAAATAACTATAGAAGCATGTAGTCACCAAAAAAGTGGTAAACAAATCAAAACATATTTTATATTTGAGATTCTTCAAAAAGCCACCCTTTGCCTTGTTGACAGCTTTGCACACTCAATGGCATTCTCTCAACCAGCATCACCTGAAACGCTTTTCCAACAGTCTTCAAGGAGTTCTCACATATGCTGAGCACTTGTTGGCGGCTTTTCCTTCACTCTGCGGTCCAACTCATCCCAAACCATATCAATTGGGTTGAGGTTGGGAGACTGTGGAGGCCAAGTCATCTGATGCAGCACTCCATCACTCTCCTTCTTGGTAAAATAGCACTTTCACATCCTGGAGCTGTGTTGGGTCATTGTTATAAATTATACTCCCACTAAGCCCAAACCAGATGGGATGGAGTATCGCTGCGGAATGCTGTGGTAGCCATGCTGGTTAAGTGTGCCTTGAATTCTAAATATATCACTGACAGTGTCATCAGCAAAGCACCCCCACACCATCACACCTCCTCCTCCATGCTTTACGGTGGGAAATACACATGCAGAGATCATCCGTTCCCCCAAACTGCATCTCACAATGACACGGTGGTTGGATCCAAAAATCTCCAATTTGGACTCCAGACCAAAGGACAAATATCCACCGGTCTAATATCCATTGCTCGTGTTTCTTGGCTCAAGCAAGTCTCTTCTTCTTATTGGTGTCCTTTAGTAATGGTTTCTCTGCAGCAATTCGACCATGAAGGCCCGTTTACCACAGTATCCCATGAACAGTGGATGTTGAGATGTGTCTGTAACTTGAATTCTGTGAAGCATTTATTTGGGCTGCAATTTCTGAGGCTGGTAACTCTAATAAACATATCCTCGACAGGAGAGGTAACTCTGGGTCTTCTATTCCTGTGGCAGTCATCATAAGAGCCAGTTTTATTATAGCGGTTGATGGTTTTTGCGACTTCTTGAAATTTTCCGGATTGACTGACAGTAATGATTGTCTGTCATTTCTCTTTGCTTATTTGAGCTGTAATTGCCATAATATGGACTTGGTCTTTTACCAAATAGGGCTATCTTCTGTATACCCCCTACCTTGTCACAACACAACTAATTGTCTCAAAAACATTGAGGAAAGAAATTCCACAAATTAATTTAAGAAGTCACACCTGTTAATTAAAAATGCATTCAGGTGACTACCTCGTGAAGCTGGTTGAGAGAATGCCAAGATCAAGGCAAAGGGTGGCCATTTGAAGAATCTCAAATATAAATATATTTTGATTCCTTTATCACTTTTTTGGTTACTACATGTTTCATATGTGTTTTTTCATAGTTTTTGATGTCTTCACTATTATTCTACAATGTAGAAAATAGTCTAAATAAAGAAAAACCCTTGAATGAGTAGGTGTTCTAAAACTTTTGACAAGCAGTGTACATAAATCCCATTTATGAATAGAGGTCTAACAGAGAGAGCGACTGTCCTATATTCATTAATGACCCTGTTAATAAGTCAGTAAAACTTGGTTCTCAGTGACTCTCAACAGTTTTCAGCTCTGCTTCATCGATTCCACTGATCCATACAATATCATGTTGGACTAATGAAAAGTCACAGATACGAAGCTACTATACAGTGTATATCTGTACTATTATATACAGCATAGCTACTTTAGCTAGTATAATCTACCTACCGTCTGGAAACGGGGCGTTGAGGAAGTGTCCATACACTGTCTTGGTGGTGACTCCTAGGAAGTTGCTAGCCTCCAGAGTGTAGTTGCCGTTGTTGTGGTGCGTGGGGTCCTTGAAGTTGAGGCATCCCTCTAGGTAGTCCTGGTAGGTATCCATCTCAGTGCGGATGTAGTCACTGGGGGAGATCTCGTTGTCCCGGTGGAACCAGCGCAGGGTGGGCAGGGGGTTGCCACGCACCGTGAACTCTATGCAGGTTTCATGGCGACGCTCGGGCTCGTCCAGCTTCAGGATGGTGGGTGGGACTGTTGGGAGGACAGACAGGAAGAGAGGAGCATCAGGAATGACAGAGATGCGTTCTTTAATGTGTCAGCGTCCGGACATGTGCCACACATTAAAATACAATGTTTTAGTTACACCATGTAGCCTTGTTCAGGAGCCTGCACTTGTTTTACTATGTCTGACGCAGGACAGTCACACAATATTCTATAGTTACACCCTGTACCCATGTATTTTCAAGTCTGTCTGTAGAGACTGAGTGGTTTGAAGGCCAATCATATGAATGGTGTTTTGTTGACATTTGAATCTGCTGCTAGGATGTGGCTACTGACCACAGGAACATTGGTTTGTCTCCAGGCTTTTGGTTGAGTGGACACATCCCCTCTGAACGATGGCGGCCAGACGCAGTAATAATATCACACCTCATAAAAGTACCCACCACTTAACTCCACATCTATGGTCAATCTGTTAGAAGCTGACCATCTACAAATCCAGGGCTGTGAATGTGGCATGCAGAGCTCATGTAAAGCATCAATCATATTCTGATTCACTGTTAATTCAGCCAAAATACACTAGGGATGTCATAATACAAGTATCGCGATGCTCAGAGGTATTGTGGCAAGGAAACAACACATGAAGCGGACTACATTACCTGCGGAAAGATGTTGGAAACAAGCAGCCCTATGCTGTCAACCAGAATCATGTTTATTTTCCAAGCTAGAGCACACAATATTTTACATGCAGTAGGTTCTTTTGAAAGACAGAAGAGTTTAGTCTGCTTTGTGTTTTCTTTATTGCCATGGACAATCAGATATCGTAGTATCGTGACAACCCTAAAATACACACTATATACACCGAGTACATACCAATTTCCTCATTGTTAGTAATTCAAGGTCAAACACAGGGGGTCTTTGTGAAAATATTCAGAAAAACACCCTGAAAATGAGTGTTTGAGATAGAGGGGCTGTAGAGAGAGAGAGAGAGAGAGAGAGAGAGAGAGAGAGAGAGAGAGACATTAGTTTCCACCTGAGTTTGCAGATCTCATCATAATCTCTGGGAATCAATATGCATTGGATATGGAGGGAATAGTGTTGTACCCTGTTGGCCAACACCACTCAGTATGAATGTAAATGCAGGAACAACAAATGCTCATCATATTACCCTGTTCTGGTATCCAGCTGAAGGAAACAATGTGGTCTAATAAGGGAACTTGACGATCAGTTAGTCTAACTAATCACCACAGCTGTTGACATTCTCTGTTTTAAGGCGTTTCCAACAGACAAGCCAAGCGGCTGTTGAGATGATTGGTAATTACCAGGAAGGTTAGGAAACCAAAGAGCATGTGGCTTCATAAAGAACAACACAAACAAAAACAAATGGCTTTGCTGTGTTGCACCAGTGCACTGCCACTGAATAACTAGGGTCAGAGCCCCTCTCTCCTCGCTCGGCTGGAAAGCAATCATGCACATTATGTGATGAAACATTCTATGAATCTCTGCAATCTTTCACGTGGAGGACCACTGCCTTGTCATGGATGAAATATATCCACATCCAAGGAAACCAACTCCAAGTAGAGAGACTTTCAGTAGTTTGAATGCCAACCATACAAATGGTGTTTTGTTGACATTTGAATCTGCTGCTAGGATGTGGCTACTGACCACAGGAACATTGGTTTGTCTCCAGGCTTTTGGTTGAGTGGACACATCCCCTCTGAACGATGGCGGCCAGACGCAGTAATAATATCACACCTCATAAAAGTACCCACCACTTAACTCCACATCTATGGTCAATCTGTTAGAAGCTGACCATCTACAAATCCAGGGCTGTGAATGTGGCATACAGAGCTCATGTAAAGCATCAATCATATTCTGATTCACTGTTAATTCAGCTAAAATACACTAGGCTTGTCACAATACCAGTATTGCGATTCTCAGAGGTATTGTGGCAAGGAAACAACACATGAAGCGGACTATATTTCCTGAGGAAAACAGTCCTAATGTTGGAAACAAGCAGCCTTATGTTGTCAACCAGAATCATGTTTATTTTCTAAGCTATAGCACACAATATTTTACATGCAGTAGGTTTCTTTAAAGACCAAAGAGTTCTGTCTGCTTTCTGTTTTCTTTGTTGTTATGGACAATCATATATTGTAGTATTGTGACAACCCTAAAATACACCCTGAAAATGAGTGCTTGAGATAGGGGGGTGTAGAAAGAGAGCATGAGAGAGAGAGAGTGAGAGAGACTGAGATGAAGAGAGGGGGGGGGAGAGCGAGAGAGAGCAAGAGTACATAGCCAATAATATAACATTTGAAATATCTACAGTTGAAGTCGGAAGTTTACATACGCTTAGGTTGGAGTCATTAAAACTTGTTTTTAAACCACTCCACACATTTCTTGTTAACAAACTATAGTTTTGGCAAGTCGCGTTAGACATCTACTTTGTGCAAGACACAAGTCTTTTTCCCAACAATTGATTACAGACCGATTATTTCACTTATAATTTACTGTATCACAATTCCAGTGGGTCAGAAGTTTACATAGACTAAGTTGATTGTGCCTTTAAACAGCTTGGAAAATTCCAGAAAATTATGTAATGGGTTTAAAAGCTTCTGATAGGCTAATTGACATCATTTGAGTCAATTGGCAGTGTACCTGTGGATGTATTTCAAGGCATACCTTCAAAGTCAGTGCGTCTTTGCTTGACATCAAATCAAATCAAATCAAATTTATTTATATAGCCCTTCGTACATCAGCTGATATCTCAAAGTGCTGTACAGAAACCCAGCCTAAAACCCCAAACAGCAAACAATGCAGGTGTCATGGGAAAAGAAAAATAAATCATCCAAGACCTCTTAAAAAAAAATGTAGACATCCACAAGTCTAGTTCATCCCTGGGAGCAATTTCCAAATGCCTGAAGGTACCACGTTCAGCAGTACAAACAATAGTACACAAGTATAAACACCATGGGACCACGCAGCCGTCATACCGCTCAGGAAGGAGACACGTTCTGTCTCCTAGAGATGAACGTATTTTGGTGCGAAAAGTGCAAATCAATCCCAGAACAACAGCAAAGGACGTTGTGAAGATGCTGGAGGAAACAGGTACAGAAGTATTTATATCCACAGTAAAACAAGTCCAATATTGATATAATCTGAAAGGCCGCTCAGCAAGGAAGCCCCTGTTCCAAAACCGCCATAAAAAAGCCAGACTACGGTTTGCAACTGCACATGGAGACAAAGATTTTACTTTTTGGAGAAATGTCCCCTAGTCTGATGACACAAAAATAGAACTGTTTGGCCATAATGCCCATCGTTATGTTTGGAGGAAAAAGGGGGAGACTTGCAAGCCAAAGAACACCATCCCAACCATGAAGCACGGGGGTGGTAGCATCATGTTGTGGGGGTGTTTTGCTGCAGGAGGGATTGGTGCACTTCACAAAATCTCAAGACATCATTCAGGAAGTTAAAGCTTGGTCGCAAATGGGTCTTCCAAATGGACAATGACTCGAAGCATATTCTTCCAAAGTTGTGGAAAATTGCTTAAGGACAACAAGGTCAAGGTATTGGAGTTGCCATTACAAAGCGCTGACCTCAAGCCTATAGAAAATGTGTGTGCAAAACTGAAAAAGCGTGTGCGAGCAAGTAGGCCTACAAACCTGACTCAGTTACATCAACTCTGTCAGGAGGAATGGGCCAAAATTCATCCAACTTATTGTGGGAAGCTTGTGGAAGGCTACCCGAAACGTTTGACCCAATTTAAAACAATTTAAAGGCAATGCTACCAACTACTAATTGAGTGTATGTAAACTTCTGACTCACTGGGAATGTGATGAAAGAAATAAAAGCTGAAATAAATCATTCTCTCTACTATTTTTCTGACATTTCTTCAAATAAAGTGGTGATCCTAAATTATCTAAAACAAGGGTCATTTTTACTAGGATTAAATATCAGGAATTGTGTAAAACTGAGGTTAAATGTATTTGGCTAAGGTTATATAAACTTCCGACTTCAACTGTATACTCTTTGAACATTTTGGGAAGTGTAACATTCACTAATATTTCCCTTGTTTATTTACCTTTTGTTTGTTGTATATTTCATTTGCTTTGCCATTGTAAACATGTTTCCCATGCCAATAAAGCCCATTGAATTGAATTGAGAGAGAGTGTAAGAGAGCGTAAGAGAGAGTAAGCGAGCATAAGAGAGAGAGAGACTTGTTTCCACCTGAGTTTGCAGATCTCATCATAATCTCTGGGAATCAATATGTATTGAGTATGGAGAGAATAATGTTACACCTCTGTTGGCCAACTGCCTTGTCATGGATAAAATATTCACATCCAAGAGAACCACCTCCCAGCTTGCAGGCATCAATATTCAATACACTGGCCTCTGGGCATTGATAGAATGGAACTGCTAGATTGGATAACAGCAGGCCTAGTTATAGAACGGAGAGGATAGAATGGACATATAAGAATGGAGAAGATAGAATGGATAGGAGTACTGATAGAATGGAACTGCTAGATTGGATAAAAGCAGGCCTAGTTATAGAGTGGAGAGGATAGAATGGACATGCGTATTGATAGAATGGAGAGGATAGAATGGATAGGAGTACTGATAGAATGGAACTGCTAGATTGGATAAAAGCAGGCCTAGTTATAGAATGGAGAGGATAGAATGGACATGCGTATTGATAGAATGGAGAGGGTAAAATGGATAGGAGTACTGATAGAATGGAACTGCTAGATTGGATAAAAGTAGGCCTAGTTATAGAATGGAGAGGATAGAATGGATAGGAGCACTGATAGAATGGAACTGCTAGATTGGATAAAAGTAGGCTTGGTTATAGAATGGAGAGGATAGAATGGACATGCATATTTTTATTTGACCTTTATTTAACTAAGCAAGTCAGTTAAGAACAAATTCTTATTTTCAATGACGGCCTAGGAACAGTGGGTTAACTGCCTGTTCAGGGGCAGAACGACAGATTTGTACCTTGTCAGCTCAGGGGTTTGAACTTGCAACTTTCCGGTTACTAGTCCAATACTCTAACCAGTAGGCTACCCTGCCGCCCCGTATTGATAGAATGGAGAGGATAAAATGGATAGGAGTACTGATAGAATGGATAGGAGTAGTAATATAATGGCAAACATATAATGGATAGGAGTACTGATAGAATGTATTGGAGTACTGATAGAATTAATAGAAGCAGTAATAGAATGGTGAAAATAGAATGGATAGGATTACTGACAGAATGGAGAGGATAGAATGGATAACATTACATGAGTAGGATTACTGACAGAATGGAGAGGATAGAATGGATAACATTGAATGGATAGGATTACTGACAGAATGGAGAGGATAGAATGGATAACATTGAATGGAGTAGTAATAGAATGGTGAAAATAGAATGAATAGGATTACTGATATAATGGATAGGAGTAGTAATAGAATGGTGAAAATAGAATGAATAGGATTACTGATATAATGGATAGGAGTAGTAATAGAATGGTGAAAATAGAATGAATAGGATTACTGATATAATGGATAGGAGTAGTAATAGAATGGTGAAAATAGAATGAATAGGATTACTGATATAATGGATAGGAGTAGTAATAGAATGGTGAAAATAGAATGAATAGGATTACTGATATAATGGATAGGAGTAGTAATAGAATGGTGAAAATAGAATGAATAGTATTACTGATATAATGGATAGGAGTAGTAATAGAATGGTGAAAATAGAATGAATAGGATTACTGATATAATGGATAGGAGTAGTAATAGAATGGAGAAAATAGAATGAATAGGATTACTGATATAATGGATAGGAGTAGTAATATAATGGTGAAAATAGAATGAATATGATTACTGATATAATGGATAGGAGTAGTAATAGAATGGTGAAAATGGAATGAATAGTATTACTGATATAATGGATGGTAGTAATAGAATGAAAATAGAATGAATAGGATTACTGATATAATGGATAGGAGTAGTAATAGAATGGAGAAAATAGAATGAATAGGATTACTGATATAATGGATAGGAGTGGTAATAGAATGGTGAAAATAAAATGAATAGGATTACTGATATAATGGATAGGAGTAGTAATAGAATGGTGAAAATAGAATGGATAGGATTACTGATATAATGGATAGGAGTAGTAATAGAATGGTGAAAATAGAATGAATAGGATTACTGATATAATGGATAGGAGTAGTAATAGAATGGTGAAAATAGAATGAATAGGATTACTGATATAATGGATAGGAGTAGTAATAGAATGGTGAAAATATAATGAATAGGATTACTGATATAATGGATAGGAGTAGTAATAGAATGGTGAAAATAGAATGAATAGGATTACTGATATAATGGATAGGAGTAGTAATAGAATGGTGAAAATAGAATGAATAGGATTACTGATATAATGGATAGGAGTAGTAATAGAATTGTGAAAATAGAATGAATAGGATTACTGATATAATGGATAGGAGTAGTAATAGAATGGTGAAAATAGAATGAATAGGATTACTGATATAATGGATAGGAGTAGTAATATAATTGTGAAAATGGAATGGATAGGATTACTGATATAATGGATAGGAGTAGTAATAGAATGGTGAAAATAGAATGAATAGGATTACTGATATAATGGATAGGAGTAGTAATATAATGGTGAAAATAGAATGAATAGGATTACTGATATAATGGATAGGAGTAGCAATAGAATGGTGAAAATAGAATGAATAGGATTACTGATATAATGGATAGGAGTAGTAATAGAATGGTGAAAATAGAATGAATAGGATTACTGATATAATGGATAGGAGTAGTAATAGAATGGTGAAAATAGAATGAATAGGATTACTGATATAATGGATAGGAGTAGTAATAGAATGGTGAAAATAGAATGAATAGGATTACTGATATAATGGATAGGAGTAGTAATAGAATGGTGAAAATAGAATGAATAGGATTACTGATATAATGGATAGGAGTAGTAATAGAATGGTGAAAATAGAATGAATAGGATTACTGATATAATGGATAGGAGTAGTAATAGAATGGTGAAAATAGAATGAATAGGATTACTGATATAATGGATAGGAGTAGTAATAGAATGGTGAAAATAGAATGAATAGGATTACTGATATAATGGATAGGAGTAGTAATAGAATGGTGAAAATAGAATGAATAGGATTACTGATATAATGGATAGGAGTAGTAATAGAATGGTGAAAATAGAATGAATAGGATTACTGATATAATGGATAGGAGTAGTAATAGAATGGTGAAAATAGAATGAATAGGATTACTGATATAATGGATAGGAGTAGTAATAGAATGGTGAAAATAGAATGAATAGGATTACTGATATAATGGATAGGAGTAGAAGTAATAGAATGGTGAAAATAGAATGAATAGGATTACTGATATAATGGATAGAGTAGTAATAGAATGGTGAAAATAGAATGAATAGGATTACTGATATAATGGATAGGATAGTAATATAATGGCAAACATATAATGGATTACTGATAGAATGTATTAGTACTGATAGAATTAATAGAAGCAGTAATAGAATGGTGAAAATAGAATGGATAGGATTACTGACAGAATGGAGAGGATAGAATGGATAACATTACATGAGTAGGATTACTGACAGAATGGAGAGGATAGAATGGATAACATTGAATGGATAGGATTACTGAATATAGAATGGATAACATTGAATGGAGTAGTAATAGAATGGTGAAAATAGAATGAATAGGATTACTGATATAATGGATAGGAGTAGTAATAGAATGGTGAAAATAGAAAATAGATTACTGATATAATGGATAGTAGTAATAGAACTGAAAATAGAATGAATAGGATTACTGATATAATGGATAGGAGTAGTAATAGAATGGTGAAAATAGAATGAATAGGATTACTGATATAATGGATAGGAGTAGTAATAGAATGGTGAAAATATAATGAATAGGATTACTGATATAATGGATAGGAGTAGTAATAGAATGGTGAAAATAGAATGAATAGTATTACTGATATAATGGATAGGAGTAGTAATAGAATGGTGAAAATAGAATGAATAGGATTACTGATATAATGGATAGGAGTAGTAATAGAATGGAGAAAATAGAATGAATAGGATTACTGATATAATGGATAGGAGTAGTAATATAATGGTGAAAATAGAATGAATATGATTACTGATATAATGGATAGGATTAGTAATAGAATGGTGAAAATAGAATGAATAGGATTACTGATATAATGGATAGGAGTAGTAATAGAATGGAGAAAATAGAATGAATAGGATTACTGATATAATGGATAGGATAGTAATAGAACTGAAAATAGAATGAATAGGATTACTGATATAATGGATAGGAGTAGTAATAGAATGGTGAAAATGGAATGAATAGTATTACTGATATAATGGATAGGAGTAGTAATAGAATGGTGAAAATAGAATGAATAGGATTACTGATATAATGGATAGGAGTAGTAATAGAATGGAGAAAATAGAATGAATAGGATTACTGATATAATGGATAGGAGTAGTAATAGAATGGTGAAAATAGAATGAATAGGATTACTGATATAATGGATGATATAATAGAATGGTGAAAATAGAATGGATAGGATTACTGATATAATGGAATAGTAATATAATGGTGAAAATAGAATGAATAGGATTACTGATATAATGGATAGGAGTAGTAATAGAATGGTGAAAATAGAATGAATAGGATTACTGATATAATGGATAGGAGTAGTAATAGAATGGTGAAAATAGAATGAATAGGATTACTGATATAATGGATAGGAGTAGTAATAGAATGGTGAAAATAGAATGAATAGGATTACTGATATAATGGATAGGAGTAGTAATAGAATGGTGAAAATAGAATGAATAGGATTACTGATATAATGGATAGGAGTAGTAATAGAATGGTGAAAATAGAATGAATAGGATTACTGATATAATGGATAGGAGTAGTAATATAATTGTGAAAATGGAATGGATAGGATTACTGATATAATGGATAGGAGTAGTAATAGAATGGTGAAAATAGAATGAATAGGATTACTGATATAATGGATAGGAGTAGTAATAGAATGGTGAAAATAGAATGAATAGGATTACTGATATAATGGATAGGAGTAGTAATATAATGGTGAAAATAGAATGAATAGGATTACTGATATAATGGATAGGAGTAGCAATAGAATGGTGAAAATAGAATGAATAGGATTACTGATATAATGGATAGGAGTAGTAATAGAATGGTGAAAATAGAATGAATAGGATTACTGATATAATGGATAGGAGTAGTAATAGAATGGTGAAAATAGAATGAATAGGATTACTGATATAATGGATAGGAGTAGTAATAGAATGGTGAAAATAGAATGAATAGGATTACTGATATAATGGATAGGAGTAGTAATAGAATGGTGAAAATAGAATGAATAGGATTACTGATATAATGGATAGGAGTAGTAATAGAATGGTGAAAATAGAATGAATAGGATTACTGATATAATGGATAGGAGTAGTAATAGAATGGTGAAAATAGAATGAATAGGATTACTGATATAATGGATAGGAGTAGTAATAGAATGGTGAAAATAGAATGAATAGGATTACTGATATAATGGATAGGAGTAGTAATAGAATGGTGAAAATAGAATGAATAGGATTACTGATATAATGGATAGGAGTAGTAATAGAATGGTGAAAATAGAATGAATAGGATTACTGATATAATGGATAGGAGTAGTAATAGAATGGTGAAAATAGAATGAATAGGATTACTGATATAATGGATAGGAGTAGTAATAGAATGGTGAAAATAGAATGAATAGGATTACTGATATAATGGATAGGAGTAGTAATAGAATGGTGAAAATAGAATGAATAGGATTACTGATATAATGGATAGGATAGTAATAGAATGGTGAAAATAGAATGAATAGGATTACTGATATAATGGATAGGAGTAGTAATAGAATGGTGAAAATAGAATGAATAGGATTACTGATATAATGGATAGGAGTAGTAATATAATGGCAAACATATAATGGATAGGAGTACTGATAGAATGTATTGGAGTACTGATAGAATTAATAGAAGCAGTAATAGAATGGTGAAAATAGAATGGATAGGATTACTGACAGAATGGAGAGGATAGAATGGATAACATTACATGAGTAGGATTACTGACAGAATGGAGAGGATAGAATGGATAACATTGAATGGATAGGATTACTGACAGAATGGAGAGGATAGAATGGATAACATTGAATGGAGTAGTAATAGAATGGTGAAAATAGAATGAATAGGATTACTGATATAATGGATAGGAGTAGTAATAGAATGGTGAAAATAGAATGAATAGTATTACTGATATAATGGATAGGAGTAGTAATAGAATGGTGAAAATAGAATGAATAGGATTACTGATATAATGGATAGGAGTAGTAATAGAATGGTGAAAATAGAATGAATAGGATTACTGATATAATGGATAGGAGTAGTAATAGAATGGTGAAAATAGAATGAATAGGATTACTGATATAATGGATAGGAGTAGTAATAGAATGGTGAAAATAGAATGAATAGTATTACTGATATAATGGATAGGAGTAGTAATAGAATGGTGAAAATAGAATGAATAGGATTACTGATATAATGGATAGAGTAGTAATAGAATGGAGAAAATAGAATGAATAGGATTACTGATATAATGGAAATAGTAATATAATGAAAATAGAATGAATATGATTACTGATATAATGGATAGGATTAGTAATAGAATGGTGAAAATAGAATGAATAGGATTACTGATATAATGGATAGGAGTAGTAATAGAATGGAGAAAATAGAATGAATAGGATTACTGATATAATGGATAGGAGTAGTAATAGAATGGTGAAAATAGAATGAATAGGATTACTGATATAATGGATAGGAGTAGTAATAGAATGGTGAAAATGGAATGAATAGTATTACTGATATAATGGATAGGAGTAGTAATAGAATGGTGAAAATAGAATGAATAGGATTACTGATATAATGGATAGGAGTAGTAATAGAATGGAGAAAATAGAATGAATAGGATTACTGATATAATGGATAGGAGTGGTAATAGAATGGTGAAAATAGAATGAATAGGATTACTGATATAATGGATAGGAGTAGTAATAGAATGGTGAAAATAGAATGGATAGGATTACTGATATAATGGATAGGAGTAGTAATATAATGGTGAAAATAGAATGAATAGGATTACTGATATAATGGATAGGAGTAGTAATAGAATGGTGAAAATAGAATGAATAGGATTACTGATATAATGGATAGGAGTAGTAATAGAATGGTGAAAATAGAATGAATAGGATTACTGATATAATGGATAGGAGTAGTAATAGAATGGTGAAAATAGAATGAATAGGATTACTGATATAATGGATAGGAGTAGTAATAGAATGGTGAAAATAGAATGAATAGGATTACTGATATAATGGATAGGAGTAGTAATAGAATTGTGAAAATAGAATGAATAGGATTACTGATATAATGGATAGGAGTAGTAATAGAATGGTGAAAATAGAATGAATAGGATTACTGATATAATGGATAGGAGTAGTAATATAATGGAAATGGAATGGATAGGATTATATAATAGTAATAGAATGGTGAAAACTGATATAATGGATAATAGTAATAGAATGAAAATAGAATGGATTACTGATATAATGGATAGGAGTAGTAATAGAATGGTGAAAATAGAATGAATAGGATTACTGATATAATGGATAGGAGTAGTAATAGAATGGTGAAAATAGAATGAAGATTACTGATATAATGGATATTACAATAGAATGGTGAAAATAGAATGAATAGGATTACTGATATAATGGATAGGAGTAGTAATAGAATGGTGAAAATAGAATGAATAGGATTACTGATATAATGGATAGGAGTAGTAATAGAATGGTGAAAATAGAATGAATAGGATTACTGATATAATGGATAGAATGGTGAAAATAGAATGAATAGGATTACTGATATAAATGAGTGTAATAGAATGGTGAAAATAGAATGAATAGGATTACTGATATAATGGATAGGAGTAGTAATAGAATGGTGAAAATAGAATGAATAGGATTACTGATATAATGGATAGGAGTAGTAATATAATGGTGAAAATAGAATGAATAGGATTACTGATATAATGGATAGGAGTAGTAATAGAATGGTGAAAATAGAATGAATAGGATTACTGATATAATGGATAGGAGTAGTAATAGAATGGTGAACAAATAAAGGATAGGATTACTGATAGAATGGATAGGAGTAGTAATAGAATGGTGAAAATATAATGAATAGGATTACTGATATAATGGATAGGAGTAGTAATAGAATGGTGAACAAATAAAGGATAGGATTACTGATAGAATGGATAGGTTAGAATGGATAGCATTGAATTGATAGGAGTACTGATAGAATGAATAGGAGTAGTTAACAAAGGATACAACAGGGGTGTCAAAGATATGGCCCATTCAATCTGGCCCATGGGTCGTATGAGTAAAAAAGTATAATAAAGAATATAATTGCGAAGAAATTCAGCCATTCAGCCACAAGATAATTAGTGAGGTTGGGCACTGATGTTTGGAGATTAAGCCTGGCTCGCAGTCTGCATTCCAATTCATCCCAGAGGTGTTTGATGAGGTTGAGGCCAGGACTCTGTGCAGGCCAGTCAAGTTTTTCCACATCGATCTCGACAAACCATTTCTGTGTGGACATTGCTTAGTGCACAGGGGCATTGTCATGCTGAAACAGGAAAGGGCCATCCCCAAACTTTTGCCACAAAGTTGGAAGCACAGAATCATCTAGAATATAATTGTATGCTGTATCGTTAAGATTTCCCTTCACTGGAACTAAGGGGTCCGAACCATGAAAAATAACCCCAGACCATTACACAACCTCCACCTGTTGGCACTAAGCATAAGGGAAGTTAGAGTTTTCCTGATATCCTCCAAACCCAGATTCGTCCGTCAGACTAACAGATGGTGAAGTGTGATTCATCACTCCAGAGAGAGCATTTCCACTGCTCCAGAGTCCAATAGCGGCGAGCTTTACACCACTCCAGCCGACCCTTGGCATTGTGCACGGTGATCTTAGGCTTGTGAGCGGCTGCTCATCCATGGAAACCCATTTCATGAAGCTCCTGACGAACAGTTATTGTGCTGACGTTGCTTCCAGTGGCAGTTTGGAACTCGTTAGCGAGTGTTGCAACTGAGGACAAACAACATTAATGCGCTACGAGCTTCAGCACTCGGCAGCCCGTTCTGTGAGATAGTGTCAACTACCAATTGGTGGCTGAGCCGTTGTTTCTCCTGGACATTTCCACTTCACAATAACATCAGGGCAGAAATTTGACAAACTGACTTGTTGGATAGGTGGCATCCTATGTCGGTGCCACTTTGAAAGTCACTGAGCTCTTCAGTAAAGCTATTCTACACCCAATGTTTGTCTATGGAGATTGCATGGCGGTGTGCTCGATTTATACACCTGACAGCAACGGGAGTGGCTGAAATATGCGAATCCACAAATTTGAAGGGGTGTCCACATATCTTTGTGTGCATGTATAGTCTATTCACTCTGTCCAGCTTGCTAACAGTCATTGAAATGACTGCTTTTTTTATTGTTTCAATTTAGGATTCTAGCTTGAATTCTAGCTTTGTAATAATTGTCCACATATACTGTAAAATACCACTAGTCTACTTCACAGGAGAATGTGACAAAGCAAAAACTCATTTTTAGAAATGTTTGCAAATGTATTAAAAGTAAAAACAGAAATATATTATTTACATAAGTATTCAGACCCTTTGCTATGAGACTTGAAATTGAGCTCAGGTGCATCCTGTTTCCATTGATAATCCTTGAGATGTTTCTACAACTTAATTGGAGTCCACCTGTGGTAAATTCAATTGATTGGACATGATTTGGAAAGGCACCTACCTGTCTATATAAGGTCCCACAGTTGACAGTGTATGTCAGAGCAAAAACCAAGTCATGAGGTCGAAGAAATTGTCCTTAGAGCTCCGAGACGGGATTGTGTCGAGGCACCAAAAAATGTCTGCAGCATTGAAGGTTCCCAAGAACACAGTGGCCTCCATCAATCTTAAATGGAAGAAGTTTGGAACCACCAATACTCTTCCTAGAGCTGGGCAATCTGCGGAGGAGGGCCTTGGTCAGGGAGGTGACCAAGAACCCGATGGTCACACAGACAGAGCTCCAGAGTTCCTCTGTGGAGATGGGAGAACCTTCCAGAAGAACAACCATCTCTGCAGCACTCCACCAATCAGGCCTTTATGGTAGACTGGCCAGACAGAAGTGACTCCTCAGTAAAAGGCACATGACAGCGCACTTGGAGTTTGCCAAAAAAGTACCCAAAGGACCCTCAGGCCATGAGAAATAAGATTCTCTGGTCTGATGAAACCAAAATTGAACTCTTGGCCTGAATGCTAAGCGTCACGTCTGGAGGAAACCTGGCACCATCCCTACGGTGAAGCATGGTGGTGGCAGCATCATGCTGTGGGGATGTGTTTCAGCGACAGGGACTGGGAGACTAGTCAGGATTGAGGGGAAGATGAACGGAGCCAAGTACAGAGAGATCCTGAAGAGAGATCCTGAAAACCTGCTCCTGAGCACTCTGGACCACAGACTGGGGCAAAGGTTCACCTTCCAACAGGACAATGACCTTAAGCACACAGCCAAGACAATGCAGGAGTGACTCTGGGACAAGCCTCTTAATGTCCTTGAGTGGCCCAGCCAGAGCCCAGACTTGAACCTGATCGAACATCTCTGGAGAGACCTGAAAATCGCTTTGCATAGACACTCCCCATCCAACCTGACAGAGCTTGAGAGGATTTGCAGAGAAGAATGGGAGAAACTCCCCAAATACAGGTGTGCCAAGCTTGTAGTGTCATACCCAAGAAGACTCAAGGCTGTAATCGGTGCTTCAAAAAGGTGCTTCAACAATGTACTGAGTAAAAGGGTTTGAATACTTATGTAAATGTGATATCTGTTGTTGTTTTTTAATACATTTGCAAAAAAATTCTAAAAACCTGGTTTTGCTTTGTCATTATGGGGTATTGTGTGTAAATTGATTAAAACATTTTTATTTATTTTTTAAATCTTTATCAATCTTAGAATAAGGCTGTAACGTAACAAAATGTGGAAATTCAAGGGGTCTGAATACTTTCCAACTCCACAGTACATGTAACTTAGATGCACATAAAGAATTCATAGCACAATTTGAGGAATAAAATTAAACGTTGTCTGCATATAAAAGCTAAATAGTGGTGTAACAAGGTGCTTGACAACATCTGCAGCATTCATGGGCTGACTGTGATCTGAATATTTGCATTCTGTACATGCATTGGAGAGTGAGCTGAATATTGGCTCCATCAAACAGCAAACACAGTGTTTGCGATGTGCAATTTGATAAATACAAACTTTGAAGTGGAATTGGTTATCACTACGTACAATGGACAGTGAGCTGGATGGAGGCGTTGGCCATCCCCACTTTGTTCTCTGCTATACAGGTCAGCATGTAGAAGTTGTCATCACGACTCACGTTGAACAGGGTCAGATTGATGGAGTGGACATTGGGCCAGTACACAGTGGACTGGAACAGAGCAGGAGAGAAAGAGAGAGGAGTGAGTGATACAGTAGGATAAAGATAAAGGTGCTTGACAACCTCATAGCATAGCGGCAGACAAACTCCTTTAAGGATTTTAGATGTAATATTCTGCATGTTAAACATTTCCAGGGTTTCAGAAAGCTCTGAAATTAGAAACACACAATTGCACATGGACATTCTCTATTGCACAACAACTGAATTTCAAAACTAACTGGAATCTAAATGGCACTGACCCTGAAGTTGTACTGTAGCTAACACAAACTCCAAGGTCACAAGCCAGGTAGTTTCATGCAGCTAGACATACACAAATCACAATGGTACATTACATGACCAAAAGTATGTGGAGACCTGCTTGTCGAACATCTCATTCCAAAATCATTGGTATTAATATGGCTTGGTCCCCCCTTTGCTATTATAACAGCCTCCACTCTTCTGGGAAGGCTTTCCACTAGATGTTGGAACATTACTACTGGGACTTCCATTCAGCCCCAAGAGCATTAGTGAGGTTGTGCACTGATGCTGGGAGATTAAGCCTGGCTTGCAGTCTCCGTTCCAATTTATCCCAAAGGTGTTCAATGAGGTTGATGCCAGGGCTTTGTGCAGGCCAGTCAAGTTCTTCCACACTAATTTCAACAAACCATTTCTATATGGACCTCGCTTTGTGCACTGTCATGTATG
Organism: Oncorhynchus nerka; assembly: GCF_034236695.1. Lineage (NCBI taxonomy): Eukaryota > Metazoa > Chordata > Actinopteri > Salmoniformes > Salmonidae > Oncorhynchus > Oncorhynchus nerka. The sequence continues at coordinate 26,434,053 of NC_088420.1, forward strand.
GACCTCGCTTTGGGCATTGTCATGCTGAAACAGGAAAGGGCCTTCCCAAAACTGTTGCCACAAAGTTGGAAGCACATACTCGTCTAGAATGTCATTGTATGCTGTAGCATTAAGCTTTCCATTCACTGGGAGCCAGAACCATGAAAAACAGCTCCAGACCATTATTCCTCCACCAAACTTTACATTTGGCACTATGCATTGGGTCAGGTAACATTGTCCTGGTATCCGCCAAAAAACAAATTTGTCCGTCGGACTGCCAAATGGTGAAGTGTGATTCATCACTACAGATAACGCGTTTCCACTGCTCCAGAGTCCTTTGGCAGCGTGCTTCACACCACTGCAGCCAACGCTTGGCATTGCAGGTGATCTTAGGCTTTTGTGCATCTGCTCGGCCATGAAAATCCATTTCATAAAGCTCACGCCAAAAAGTTATTGTGCTGACGTTGCTTACAGAGGCAGATTGGAACTCGGTAGTGAGTGTTGCAACCGAGGGCAGGATATTTTTACACGCTACGCGCTTCAACATTCAGTGGTCCCATTCTGTGAGCTTGTGTGGCCTACCACTTCGCGGCTGAGCCGTTGTCACTCTTAGACGTTTCCACTTCACAATAACAGAGCTTACAGTTGACAGCAGCTCTAGCAGGGCGTAAATTTGACAAACTGACTTGTTGGAAAGGTGGCCTCCTATGACGGTGCCACGTTGAAAGTCACTGAGCTCTTCAGTAAAGGCCAGTAAGTAAGTAAGGCCATTCTACTGACAATGGAGACTGCATTGCTGTGTGCTCAATTTTCGACACCTGTCAGCAATGGGTGTGGCTGAAATAGCTAAATCCACTGATAAGGGGTGTCCACATACTTTAGTATACATAGTGTACAACCCAGTGATCAATAGAATCACAGAGTGCATTGTGTGTCCCCTGGTTTGTCCCCTAGCCCACCTGGTGAGTGTTGATGGAGTGGAGGTCAATGACGGTCCAGTCCACCTCAGGTAGGGGGGATCCAGATCCATTACAGGTGATGGTGACTCTGTCCCCCTCAACAACCGTGAGGTTAAAGTGCGTCACACTGATGTCCGGCAGGTCTGAGAGACAGAGAGAGAAAGGGGGAGAGAGGGAGGGAAAGAGAGAGAGAGAGACAGAGAGGGAATACAATAGAACCTAGCAGCACACAGCACACTTGAAATTCTCACTGAGACACTTTGAGCTATTGTGCATTCTATTTGGGAACGGGAAAGGAAGGAACAAGCAGAGTTTCAGAACAGTGAGTTGTCATGACTCTTTTTGGCCGGCTGTCATGAGATGAGTTATGACAGGCGTTTAGGTCATTCTTAAGAATTCGATGTGAATAGTCTAGGCTCTTTGACAGCCATTCCAAGTAAAGTGCTCCCTATTATTCTACCATGGGATGATTGAGGAGTGTGAAGCAGGGAACGTGGCGCCAGTGGTTCGTACCACAGAGAGAGATATTCATAGCCTGCAGAGGGATCTTGGAGGCTCCATTGTTGCAGAAGAGTTGCTGGGTGTTCAGGCCAGCCTCCCCTCGCTGCTGCCACAGCTGAATCCAGCGGATATCACAGCCACACTCAAACACCACTTCTTCCAGCCTCCTGTTGAGAGGGAGGGAGGGAGGGAGGGGGGGGAGAGAGAGAGAGAGAGAGAGAGAGAGAGAGAGAGAGAGAGAGAGAGAGGGAGGGGGACAGAGAGAGAGAATAAAAAATGTATGTTGAGAAACAACACTATGCATCTGTGGTCATTTACCGTCAGGACAGGCAGAAGTAGGTGAAGGACAGTCTTATCCTACAGACCAGCCCCAAACAGTCATCACACCGTGCCTGGGAAGGAACTGGAGACCCTCCATCTCATCTCCAGGCCAGGATGTCTTGCTCCCAGACAGACTAAATAACTTTTTTACTTGCTTTGAGTACAATAGGCTGCAGGCCCAGACGGCATCCCCAGCGGCGTCCGCAGAGCATGCGCAGACCAGCTGGCTGGTGTGTTTGCGGACATATTCAATCAATCCTTATCCCAGTCTGCTGTTCCCACATGCTTCAAGAAGGCCACCATTGTTCCTGTTCCCAAGAAAGCTAAGGTAACTGAGCTAAACGTCTACCGCCCCGTAGCACTCACTTCCATCATCATGAAGTGCTTTGAGAGACTAGTCAAGGACCATATCACCTCCACTCTACCTGACACCCTAGACCCACTCCAATTTGCTTACCGCCCCAATAGGTCCACAGACGACGAAATATCAACCACACTGCACACTGCCCTAACCCATCTGGACAAGAGGAATACCTATGTGAGAATAGTGTTCATCGACTACAGCTCAGCATTTAACACCATAGTACCCTCCAAACTCGTCATCAAGCTCGAGACCCTGGGTCTTGATCCCACCCTGTGCAACTGGGTACTGGATTTCCTGATGGGCCGCCCCCAGGTGGTGAGGGTAGGTAACAACATCTCCACCCCGTTGATCCTCAACACTGGGGCCCCACAAGGGTGCGTTCTGAGCCCTCTCCTGTACTCCCTGTTCACCCACGACTGTGTGGCCATGCACGCCTCCAACTCAATCATCAAGTTTGCGGACAACACTACAGTGGTAGGCTTGATTACCAACAACGACGAGACGGCCTACAGGGAGGAGGTGAGGGCCCTCGGAGTGTGGTGTCAGGAAAATAACCTCACACTCAACATCAACAAAACAAAGGAGATGATTGTGGACTTCGGGAAACAGCAGAGGGAGTACCCCCCTATCCAAATCGACGGGACAGTTGTGGAGAGGGTAAGTTCCTCGGCATACACATCACGGACAAACTGAATTGGTCCACCCACACAGACAGCGTTGTGAAGAAGGCGCAGCAGTGCCACTTCAACCTCAGGAGGCTGAAGAAATTTGGCTTGTCACCAAAAGCACTCACAAACTTCTACAGATGCACAATCGTAAGGCTCTCCAGAGGGTAGTGAGATCTGCACAACGCATCACCGGGGGCAAACTACCTGCCCTCCAGGACACCTACACCACCCGATGTCACAGGAAGGCCATAAAGATCATCAAGGACAACAACCACCCGAGCCACTGCCTGTTCACCCCGATATCATCCAGAAGGCGAGGTCAGTACAGGTGCATCAAAGCAGGGACCGAGAGACTGAAAAACAGCTTCTATCTCAAGGCCATCAGACTGTTAAACAGCCACCACTAACATTGAGTGGCTGCTGCCAACATACTGTCTCAACTCCAGACACTTTAATAATGGAAATTGATGGAAATATATGTAAAAATGTATCACTAGCCACTTTAAACAATGCCAATTAATATAATGTTTACATACTCTACATTACTCATCTGATATGTATATGTATATACTGTACTCTATATCATCTACTGCATCTTGCCATCTTTATGTAATACATGTATCACTAGCCACTTTAAACTATGCCACTTTATGTTTATATACTCTACATTACTCATCTCATATGTATATACTGTACTCTATACCATCTACTGCATCTTGCCTATGCCGTTCTGTACCATCACTCATTCATATATCTTTATGTACATATTCTTTCTCCCTTTACACTTGTGTGTATAAGGTAGTAGGTAGTAGTTGTGGAATTGTTGGTTATTACTGCATTGTCGGAACTAGAAGCACAAGCATTTCGCTAAACTCCCATTAACATCTGCTAACCATGTGTATGTGACAAATAATTTGATTTGATTTGGCTAACCGTAGGCTGGGGCTGGAAGCGGGTGGATCTGATTTGGACTTAGCCCTTCCCTCAACAAACACAGGCCCTGCACCAGCCCTGGCTAAATCAATATTGTCACATTAATGTGAACGACACGGATGACAAATTTGAAAATGATAGCAGGGAAGAGCTAAAGGTCTTCTTTGTAGAACCACCCAGAGCAAATACACTTTTAAATTCATGTGCTTTGGTGGGTGACCGTGAATTTCAATATTGAAAATAGAATATCACAGTGCTTGAGCATGAGCACATACTGTACAGTAAGACTCACATTATTTTAACAAAGGATTAATGAGGGTTGGAGAACAGGAGGGGTGTGATGTTCATACCCTGTGATGCTCAAAACATTAATAATGATTTGAATTATTAATCATAATTATCCCCTTAAACAACAGGCCTAACACACTCCCACCCAGGACCCCCCTCACACCCCGGCTTTCCAGATCCTCACACCCAGGCAGCTCCTGTGAGGAGGTGTGGGCTTCTGATGAGACAGACTGGGTATCACTGTCAGCTCTACTGCTTCAAACAAGCCTTTATACGACATCATGTCGTTCCCTCTATTTTTACCCCTTAAGATAAATTTGTCCAGACATTTCTTATTCATTAAGATAAGGAGAATGGGTCAAATGAATAGTCCTCACAATGCTCATATCTGAATAAAATAGTGAACGTGCCCATTGTATTCTTTCTGTCTTTCATCCACATGGTAAAACTACTTTCCACTTTTGACATCTTTCCTGACATTATTATCACATTTGTTACATTTGTCCATGGACCAGAGAAGACTATGAAGTGGCAGTTAGCATGTCTAATCCCTTTAGTTCCACATGATGTGCACCCTGCTTCCTGCTTCCTCCTGCCTGGGTCTCTGAGGGCCTAGTGGGTAGTACAGCGCAGCACACTAGATCCAACATATGGAAAGAGAGATAAAACACCTGGACCTGGAGGACATTTCATTAACATGATCTTAGCTAGCTGTGTGCTTGTATACTTATTGATTCACCAGTTGACAAAAGAGAGATAACCTTTCTGATTTACAAGATGGGGTCAGAGATCGCGCGTGAAAAGCGGAGTGTGCATGCCAAATGAACATCGCAGCCATCGCTATACACTACATAACACGCAGGTCTGGATGGGGGGGAGAGTCACTCACAGAGACTTTTTCTGTTGTCTCCTCTGGTTGGTAGATGGCCTTTTTGTATTACTCAGTACCATCACAACATACCTTTGAAAATATGTACTTAATCAACAACATAGAGACAATAAACCAAGGATTGCATGATATAAAGATAGCCCAAAGGGGGTTTGGCCACAGCACTGACTGATTATGGCCTGAGAAAATTCCCATTTGCATATCTTCTACTAACCTGAATAAAACATCAAATTAACCTTTGGAAAGGTCAAGGTGGCATGCAGCTAGGAACACACATGGGAGTCCAGTAGCCTATATGCTGAGCTGAGAATGGCAAGTCACATATAACTTAATCATGGTTATGTATTATACATTAGTATCTGCTTTAAAATGGCTAACTTAGCATGCGACAGGTACGGAGGGACACTGGATACAATATGTGACAACAGAGAAATGCATACATAAATCATTTTTTGCCTCTTTTGTACAGTATTGTACATGGAATTATGCGTAGGGAGGTGTGGCCTGAATACAAATAGCTCCCATTTTCAAGGTGGACTGGGAATTGATCAGCCTGCCACATACACTTACCAGGATAAATGAGACACAAGGGTTTTTCATCAGTTAAAGGTAAAGTTGGTGATGCCCAATTTAACAAGGTCCCTATAGTATGTGAGTGTTCAGTAAGTGGCAATAGCTATGCCAGATATAAAAGATTGCCCATTAAATACACTGTACGGTATTCTCTAGGCAAGCTGGCTAAATGTTAATGTTATCTGTATACATTTGATAACGAGTTAGGCCATATTTGGTGAAATCCCAGTACAGGATTTATACAGTCTCCCTGGCTAGATTTTCATCAAACACCAACAGAGAAAGACCATGGAGGAGCTGAACACTGCAACAAAGGAATATTGCAAAATCAAATGATGATGACATCAAATATTTACTGACCTGCAATCACTTAGCATTCTAATCTATATATGCAGTTGAAGAAATCAATATCAGTTCACAGATGTGGACCATATTGGAGAAATCAATCTCAGTTTACAAATGTGGACCATATTGGAGAAATCAATCTCAGTTTACAGATGTGGACCATATTGGATAAATCAATCTCAGTTTACAGATGTGGACCATATTGGAGAAATCAATCTCAGTTTACAGATGTGGACCATATTGGAGAAATCAATCTCAGTTTACAGATGTGGACCATATTGGAGAAATCAATCTCAGTTTACAGATGTGGACCATATTGGAGAAATCAATCTCAGTTTACAGATGTGGACCATATTGGATAAATCAATCTCAGTTTACAGATGTGGACCATATTGGAGAAATCAATCTCAGTTTACAGATGTGGACCATATTGGAGAAATCAATCTCTGTTTACAGATGTGGACCAATAACATTTCTCTAACATATCCAATTATGTTGGGGTTTTTTTGGTTGGGGGGGGGGGGGGGGGTAATTATTTGAAAGGCTGAGATTATTCTATCCACATGCATACAACTAAATTGAATTTAGGTGATCTCCCCACACGGTGCAGTGAATATATCAATGATCTGGCATAGCCAAGGGGGAGGATTAAGCCCAAATGAAGAGCAGTGGCTAATTAAAGGCAGTGAATATGAATACAGTAGGGGCCAGGGATGTAAACCCCTACCTTCCTCCTCCTAGATTACAGAACCATGAGGTAGACAACAGGCTTCTCTCTGCTTGGTCTCATTACCTTTCCGGTGACATCTCAAACATTCTTGGAGCCAGGGATTGAATTGGCTTCCCTGCACTGTTAATCTGATCCCCATATGAGAGGCCATTGCTTAATAATATGGTAATTACAGATTTAAGTCCACCTGTCCCCATAATCTATTTATTAATCAAACTGAGTTTCACATAGAATTCATGGTCAGCCCATCAGATAAGCAACTGGGACATTTACAGTTATCTTCTTCACTTTTGAGAAGTTATGCAGTTTAACAAAAAAAAGCCCAGAATAAAGACTTCTTCAGAAAATACTATACATGAATGATGTACAAAAATGTAACTATCTATGACAATGAACAAAGGCAGAACAGCTCTGACCTCTCCCTATGCGTCAAGCTCAAATTGCACATCATTATTTTCAAATGTGGACAAAATTGCCAACTCCAAAGCATGGTAAAATACTTATCTCTTTCGATCCATATGGATGATGTGGCAATAGGCCAAACAAAGAACAAGATGTCTGAAGACACGCTATGTTCTGGTTATACATCCTTATATGAATTGTTTTGTTGATTCTGATACAGTGACAACATGCTGTCAATCTGTCACTGGCTCTGAAAGCAAACTGGGGGTGGAAAGAGTTGTCAATGATCCCCATTCTAAATGACATGCGTGGATGCCAGTCTGCAGTACTGCTGGGGGAAAGTGATGCTCAGTCAGGCATGAGAGCTGTTTCAACAACCACAACCAGCCACAGAAGTGGTAGAAGGAGAAAGGAAGGAAGGAAGGAAGGAAGGAAGGAAGGAAGGAAGGAAGGAAGGAAGGAAGGAAGGAAGGAAGGAAGGAAGGAAGGAAGGAAGGAAGGAAGGAAGGAAGGAAGGAAGGAAGGAAGGAAGGAAGGAAGGAAGGAAGGAAGGAAGGAAGGAAGGAAGGGGGTGAAGGTGTGGGAGACGAGGTGAGATATATGTCTCAATGTGTGGGTGAGTAAAACAGTGTTGTGGCCTGGGCTGATGCCCTGGTATATGTATCAAATGGCCAAGCAGGCAGACACTGGAAGGCAGCACTGGTTATATTGAGCTCCTTGACCAAGCCTTGGTGTCAATGTCTCCACTGTGACAGAGAGCTGTAAGGGTGTTCTGAATGCCTAACACAGAGCAGACACACAGCCTGCCACGCCGGGTTGTCGGTCCTCACTTGGTTACTCCCAAGCTTACTGCAAGCTCGGTTTTCCATCTAAAATCCAGATTTCATAGAGATGGATATTCCCTCCAGTCAATTCCTGGCTAACAACTACTGTATAGAAAATGCATGAGTCGCATCTTCAATGACCAAGAGATGCATTTATCCCTGAAACACATGCTAACGTACGATGACAAAATTTTAACAAATTAGTAAAGAATCAGAAGGGATGGCAGGGAGCACCAATCAATAAAAGCGACATCATTATGAGTGCATGAACATTTCTACATACAGTACATTAACCTTGTTCCCTCCAGTCCTCTTTGCTGAGCAGCTTATTATCTCTATCCGCTGAGCGACCACCTCAGGCTAACAATCAATATTACAGCAGGATTGGTATTATTCAGTGAATGCAGGTCTACATCTCCAGCTATGTGCGGAGCGGCATATGTTTGCCTCTGCATTCGCTTTGATCTTGGTAGAATGAATAATATCAGCCTCATGTCACAGTTGTGTCCAAACAATACCCTGTTATTTCTTCTTTTACTTCAAACTTTTCTTCTGACGAAGCTACAGTGTAGGCTTTAGAGAGTTGTTAGTTACATTTTAGTCCTGGCTTGGTGTTTGGTGTTGGGGTTTGTCTGGGTTAATTGTAGTAACCCCAAAGAGAAAGCATGGGTCATGTGTAATCATGCCAGCAGATGGACATGCCAGCTCTGAGCTTTGGGGCATGCACATGGGTGAATGACTGGCACCTAACACATTAACACAAAACACCCTGCTCTTCTTATTCCATCTCAGCTGAAAATGTGTTCCTTTCATGTTGTTAGAGCCAGAGACGCAAGAATGTGTTTTCATCAAGAATATATATATATAGTTCAGAAATGCACAATTTGAAGTTATTGCACTAGAGATAATGGCAAAAGTATTTTGTAATACTCTGTGAGTTGTCTGCCTTTTACAGATTAAGGATGAGTAGCCTGCGTGCAGCCATTTCCATGACTGATCAAACTAATCAGAACAGCCCTATGAAAGGAATTGCAGGATTTAGCTATCACAGTTTAGGCTGTTATAAAGTAACACCTCATCACAGAGACACCATTGACTCCAGTGATGAATACATGGCAATTCAGACATGAAGCGATGCACACCTAATTATTTCAGGATTTTAATTAAGAGGCCGGTCATTAGAGATTCTACTCCCACGACTAATCACAGTGGACATTTTGCCTTTGTTGTCCCATCCAGGCATCCAGTCAGCAGCTGCACATTAAAATGGACATGAAATAAATGGGGATTGTGCTACTGCCCTTTCCATTCTTAATGCTATTTCCCTTTTTCTAACCTTGTGTTGTACCCAGTTTTGGCCAGAATGAAGTGAAGTCCCAACAGAAAGGAGTGGAGCAGAGTTTCTCTCTAATTGGCTGTGCCAACATTTGGATGTATAGGCAGAGTTTGGCTAATGGACACCACCTGCACAGTAGTCAATGTAGGGCAAAGTATGCCATCATGTTCCAAGATTACTTTCCCTTAATTTGGTGAGAAATGTATGTTCTTTAAAGAGACACTAAGTCACGAAGGCACGAAAACTGACATGATTGTGTTGTTTTGTGTCTTGCCTGATCTGATCTGATTCCTCATAATACCATTGGAAAGGAAACAGCGGTCAGAAAGCATTCTGCGGTGAGCGAGTGTTGTGCCTTTTCCTTTCCAATGATGTTAGGTTGAGCACCATCTACTTCTTTCCATTCTTAATGATACCAATAATGTGTCTGTTCCACTGTTTTAAAAATAGATGATCTCTTCACACTGACTAACACAGACATGTCCTGGCTGTTCATAAAGGTCTTTCTATAGAGCCCATGCAGGATTAAAGAAAGGTCATCAGTAGAAAGGGGATAGATGACCCTCCCAGCCCCTGGCAAAGCAGCTTTGTGGCCACATAGAAACTGTTTGTTGACACTAGTGAATGTGCCTTTGTGCTTGTGCTGTAAATAATCTTTTATCGTATCATCATCCTTGGAGCAGCTACAACAGATTTGCCATTTAGCAATCCCCCTGCTCTGATACCATTTACAGGCCTTGTAAGTGGTTGGGCTGTGTGAGCAGTGTCTTTAGCCTGGCTCCCTTGGCTAAAAGACACAGACTAAAAGAAGGTAATATTATATTTTCTTGAAGCACTATAAAGCCCCAGAAAAGAGAGCCAGGCCATTGTGAGCCATCCATCTCATCAGGCCTGTCTTCAACCCCCAGCAGCAAGACAGATAGACACTCAATGGAAAGCCATCAGAAGAAGAGATATAAAACTGATCTTGTCTTTTATGAATGCAATATATAAGACCGAGTTAGAGTGTTGCCATCAAACATCCACGTAGAGAGGATCTCCTTTGGGAAACTATTTATTGCACAGTACAGGGCCATAACTAGCAAATGTATGATTCAAATAAAACATTTCTCATGCAAGAATCTATC